>NW_024499240.1:8124413-8724413 GCF_017590055.1 Onychostruthus taczanowskii | reverse complement strand
AGGTTTTTATAGGGCACTGGATTAGTCCTGCTCAGAGGTGGCACTGAAGACCAACAATTAAACAGTTAGGCCTAGTAATTAGAAACTACAGAAGACAGTAATTGGGAGCCCTAAGACTAAATTTAGTGGTGGGCTGGGAAGTAGATTTATTAATGGAACTTCATCTCCAGTAAATTTCAAATTATTATTTTGAACAGTACCTCAGTGTAAAAATATGATCATAACAGCTGTATCATCACTTTAGCAAGCCCAAGAAGTTCTAGTCGTAATACCACGGTCCTGGGCATTGGAAGAGAGGTCACTGTCAAACAGTGGCAGCCTTACAAGGATGACTCAGGGCATGCCCATGGCCTGCCCAGTGACCATTCTTCTGAAGCTTCTGGTTTTACTGCTTCTCAAAGCAGGATACTGCCCTGAATAGAGCATAGAACTCACAGTGCCTGCCAAGTTTGTAAAGGCTTCAATTAAAACTGATGGTGAAAGCATGTTAAATAAGCTGAACTTCTTTCTGCAGGAGGTGGGAACACATTCCGTCTCCTGAAAGCTCTTTATGACAACAGTTTGATACATGAGATCAGGAAGAGAGTTCTTGAGGTAAAACTACAGATTCTGGCCAAGTCTGAATGGCTGGATCTCATGCATGATCTTTTGTTCATTCAAATCCAAGCTGATTCTGCATTTTTGTCTCTAATATACTTCAGATGTTGAGCCATCTCAAACAGCCTGGTGAACTGAAAACCATGGCCAAATAAGGCTGTTACTGAGTCATTGAAAAGACTTCAGGTCAGCAGTCTGTCTTCCTAGAGCAGTTTTCTAGATGCTGGATTGCAAGACCTTGGGATGTACAATGCTACATAGAACCCTAGAAGTAAATTGCTCAAAATACCAGTCAAAAGACCAGTGCAGGATTTAATCTATGCCCAGAAACCCTGTTTTTCAGCTTGAGATGTCCACTTTATATCTCACTGATATAGATGTGTTGATGTTGCATGTTGTCTGCTAATAAACTGGTGATAAAGTTGGATCCATATGTGCCTTTTAGATAGTGTCCTGTTGTTGAAAATTATATAATTCTTGTATCTCCTTGGAACTGAGAGGTGTGAATGCCCCTCTGGTGAGCAGCACCAGTCTAGCTAGTGAATCTCATAAGGCTCAGCAAAGATATACCATCTCTGGAGGAGGAGAGAAGCAAGGTGTTCCCTAGCAATGTGGAACTGCAAATGACTTTATATAGATT
Source organism: Onychostruthus taczanowskii (assembly GCF_017590055.1). NCBI lineage: Eukaryota > Metazoa > Chordata > Aves > Passeriformes > Passeridae > Onychostruthus > Onychostruthus taczanowskii. The sequence continues at coordinate 8,723,176 of NW_024499240.1, read as the reverse complement.
TATAAAAGCAACAGTAAGGCCAGCTGCCAAGAATAAAGGTTAGCTAGGCTTATCTTAATATATAGAAATTCAGTGTCTGTTGTGGGAATGAAAGCCAGAAAACATCCAAATGCCAGTTAAGTCTGGATAACTACCTGGTTATATTATCACCAGTTGTCTGAAGACAGCTCTATTTTTACAAATTGTTCAGCATTACCTATATACTTGCATAATTGTATGGCATTCTTCTATGTACAGCACAGTACTCAGTACTGATAGCTAAACAATGGTCATGGTTCTGGTAAGTTGATGCTGTGACAACATTGCACTGAGCTTCCGATGGCCCACTCTCTTCAGAAGCTAGTTAAAAGCCAGTTCAGATATTTCCTGTAACTGCAATAGAAGCAAGTCTCTCCCCTTAATAGCAAAGTATCAACATGCACTGACAGCCTGGTAAGTTCTCTCTTGGGGGGTCACAGAGTTGTGAGTACAAGGCAGGCAGCAGTTAGTTCTCTGACACAGAGAAGCTACTGCCCACCTCAGAACCTGAATTCTTGTTCTGCTTTTCACCTGTAAAGGTAGCAGTGAGAGGAGCTGGAAGCACTAAGTCTGATGTGACTGATGGGTTTCTGAGATTGATAGAAGATGGTATAAAATTGAGTTCCTAGTTGTGGTGCTGCAGACTGATCATTGCTTTTGTCTTTCAGGATGGGATTCCTTACATGGGATCCAGCGCAGGAACCAACGTTGCTACTGTCAGCATCAATACCACCAATGACATGCCAATTGTTTATCCACCTTCCCTGCAGGCTCTAGGATTAGTTCCTTTTAATATTAACCCCCACTACCTGGACCCAGACATTAAAAGAACTCACATGGGTGTAAGTAAAGCACACCAGAACTAACACAGTAACTACGGTGTGGAGGAGTAAAAATAGTGTGCATCTTTGAGGCCTTATAAAGCTATAGAATGTCAAACAGCTGCTCCCTAGAGAAACTGGAAATGCCAATGAGGCAATAACACTTCACTTCCTCCTAAAACTTAACTTTGCTTGGGAAGAGGAGTTGGCAACAGTATTACTGAACAAAGTGTTTTTCACAAACAGAAGCTCTGCAATGTTTGAAATACTGTTGAAATGCTGGATATCTGGCATGGAATGGGGGAATTAAAAAAAGAAAAGATAAACCTGAAGTGTTAAGATGCAAAGCACTGCAGTTCTGGAAAGTTCTGTCTTACCTGCTGCTTGGGAAGACCTCACTTAAACATAGATTAAGAGGCTTAAGTATCTAAAGGTATGAAGATACAATCAGAGTAGGGAGATCTTGAGATTCAAACAGTCGTGTAAGAAAATACCTGGGCACTGGTGTCCCTGCAGCGAGCACAGCCTGTAATGTCCATTACAGAGCAAGCACATGCACTAGTATAGCTGAAAGAAAAACACTTCGGCCATCAAGCACAAAGACAGATTTCCATACAGTGGGGAGGAGCTCCTTCTTGAAACAGCATGTCAGCTAAATCCTCAGGGAACAATCTGTGTGGTGCATCTTCTAACAACCTAAATACTTTCCTCCTTGTAATCAAAATTCCATGGTTAGAGGAAGTATTAAGAGTTAGGGAACAATGAAGAGATGGTAGATGCTTCTAGATGGGTGAAGAGATGGGTGTGCTTCTAGAATTTAGATGTTGTAGGTATTCATTTAATCAGCTTGTCACTAGATAAGCAGGCAGTCTTTTCTCTATAAATAACTTCTTTCTCTCAGAGGAGGCTGCAAGCCCTGTGCTGTACCAAGTCCCTGCTGTGTTCCTATGTTTTTATTTCTTTACTGTTGCTCAGTTCAGCAGCAAACCTCAGGAAACATGACAGAGCTGTTCACAGAAGGAAACTATTCAGTGTAATACCTACTTGAAGACAAGCAAATACTTAATCACTGAAAATCCATGATTCACTACTTTCTTTCACAAAGGTGGCACCTCAGGCATTTGTTTCTACCATTTTCCTGGAAGTATTAGTACTACCTCTGCACACAGAGATCATACTAATTAAAAAAAAAAATGGATGAATTGAGTGGAACTAAGTTTTAAGGCTTTTTAGGGTTGGGATTATGTGAGTTCTGTTTGATCAACTTGCAGTAAGTTGCTGCTAGTGATGAAGAGTAAAACATATCTATTAAATAGGGTAAATTCTGCCATCCCATTCTGCTTGAGGGGAAGTGCCTGCTTTGTTTAATGTTATGAAATGGTTTGATGGCATGTTGCCTGGATAGATCCAAGTCCTACCTTATGGCCTGGGAAGCTAAATCTGTGCTCATTATTGCAGGAGACAAGAGAGGAAAGAATCCACCAGTATCATGAAGAACCAAACACCCCTCCAGTTCTGGTGAGCAGTAGTTCTCCATCAGGAAGCTGTAGCATGATAAACATTTTAAATGCATTCATGCTGGCTCTCAGTGTGGGTTCCTCGCCTGTCAAGCCTTACAAAACCATGGATTGGAATGCTAATTGTATTCTTGCTAAGAGCTTGAGCCTTGGATATTGCTCATTGTAGAAAATGGATTAGGGCCAATGAAATGCATACTCCTGTTAGTGCTGCTCAACACTATTTTAGGCAGCTCTGATCTTCCCAGTCACTGGCCACCATATACTGGGTGTTGGGGGTGTTGTGCACGCAGATGGTACAAAACTCCCCCTTAATCTTTTTGCAGATACTCTTAACTTTAATCTCTGTAATAGTTTCTGAATTTGCACATTCAGTAGTGTATACATAATTTGATTATGTCTGTCTGGGAAAGTGGGACCTCTGTGTTTCCTGTCCCTGTGTTTGATCTTGTACTATCAAGTTTGTGCACTAACAAACCCAGCTGGCTATTGCTCAATCCAAAGTGGATCTAAGAATAACTGTGGGAAAAAACAGTTTCCTCCTCAATGATTTCTCCTTTAAGAGTAAAAACTGAAATAAACCAGTAAATTGACTTCTAAAACAAGATAACTCACCTATTTTTGTCTTTACCTCTTTGTTAAGTAAGCGAGAAGGTTTAGTCTGTAGTCATGGTGCCACTGAGACTGGCCTGCTTGTGACAAGTATTCTACCCTTTGACATAGCTTGAAAATAATTTTAAATGTTTCCACCTCCACCAGGGCTTGCGGGAAGGTACGATGCTGTTAGTGGAAGGAGATAAAGCCACGCTGCAAGGAGTGACAGGAGCACGTCTGTTTTTGAGGTAAGTGCATCACTTGAATTGATATCCTGCTTCAGACAGAAAGGAAGAGAGGCTTCTATTAGACTCCTGGCACGTGCTGCCTGTCCCCCCCCCCATCAAGTTACTTAATCCCTTGACTCCATTTCTCTTTGGAGAAAATGTGAGTATTGTTTAATGCTCCAAAGGAGACAGAAGTATGACAGCACTCCAAAGGATGTCTGACTAACCCACTGCGTGCTTTGGTGCTGCATCCATTGCTGCTTATGTTTCCAAATTCTAGTTACCTTTCACAGAAAGAGCCCCAATAGTCAGCTCCTTTATTGAAAGCCAGGGAAATGCCAATTTGGCCCTAATGCACTGAACTCCAGAACAAGGGAATCCACATCTAGAATTACATGGACTTTATTAAGAAATCTAAAATGCACATCACATGATGGAATCAAAACTCTGCTTGTTCAGAATAAGGGTGCCTTGATCTATCCCTAGTAACAGATAGAAGCTGAGTAGTCTCACCTCCTATTAAAGCTCACAGCATGGTTTCTCTTGTTTGCAGGGGTAAGAAACCAACTGAACATGAGCCTGGAACAGATTTCAGTTTCCTCCTGACTGACAGCAATCCCTTGAATCCATAGCCTTCCATATTTTGCAGCAAAAGTTACTATATGGGGAAGACAATGAGGAAAAAGCAAAGAGATGCTTGTTGTCCCAGAGTGGGTGTGGTATTTCAGATTTATAAATAAAGATAAATATGCATTAGTGGACTCTTTTCCTCACCCCTATGCAATTGTCAGACACCTCCGTCCCAGCAAAGACAATTTTTATTGCAGTACTTGGATAATCATAGCTATTTAAAGCTTGAAGGGGCCCATACATTCACATGTCCACTTTGATTCCTTCCCCACAAAAAAAAAAAGTTGCCTTAACACAATTAAGACAGGACACTGAGTCAGCTGTTCCTACTGCCTACTCTTACCTGCTACATAAAAGAACTGTTCATTCAGTGTACTCCCACAGTTTAATTTTTGTGCTATTAATAAAGGAAGAAGTTATGCATTCAATTACTTTTATTTGTTTCAGACTCATGTTAAATATATACAATGCTAATTATGTACAAAAGTGTGCATGTTAAAAATTTTCAGGTTACAAACTTGCAAATCCTAGAAAAGTGCAAAATTTTAAAACATCTTCCACCATGCTGTACAGGAAAAAAATCCATCATTAGCCAATATACACACTCTTAAAACACATTGATCAAAACAAAGTAAGACATACAGTATATTCTTAAAGCACCCAGAGGGAAAAAGATATTGCACAGAAGACAGACAGCAAGTTCATTATAGTGCCTGAAGGCTCATTTCTGAAAGTAGCTATTTCCAACACTTCTCAGACCTAACATTTGACTCTGAAAAGGCATTTTTTGGCATTTAAAGATCCATTTGTAATCACGTAATTGCACAATCTGTAAGAATTATCAGAAGATATGGTTAACTTTGCTGTAAGGCCTTTGCTTCCACCCCTGATTAGCTTCAGTAAAAATTCATCAGGCAAACTGAGTAGCATCACAGCTTCCATCAAAACACTGACCAAAGGGAGGTAAGTCTCACATGCACAATTTCTCTAATCTCATCCTAAGTTGCTCCTGCAGAATCAGAATATGTATTGCATGCTTTTCTTAAATGCTTTTTCCCCCCATGGCGTTCTTTAAGAAACAGCTAACTGCTGCATATGACTAAAGTAGTACTGTCAGGTGCAAGACTTAAGTTTATTTTAAAGCTATTTCAAGGCAAAAAATATGGCTCCCTTGAGAGGAAAATACTGACTAGATAGGAAGCTAAATAAATAAGTAGCCTCCAAGTTCAGTTAAATCTATGATATACATGGCTGGATGTTTTATATTCCAATCTCAAAACACCCTGGCAGCTTTAAACCATAATCTATACTGACAATCATGCTTCTGGGACACAAGATGTGTGATGAAATTATGTCTGTGCTGAGTATAAGCATAGATCTGAACTCTGGAAATACCTGCCAAATCTCTCAAGTCCACTGGACAAAACTAGGAAGCGGACACACTGAAGGAGCTCTATTGAAAATAAGTGAAACACCTATTTTATTTGGGCCACATAGGTAAATGTTAACTAAAAGAAAGACACACCAGTCTTCCACAGGTGCACAGCAAAAAGGTGAGTTAAAACTGAACAAAGGCTACCTTGGACTAAACACTGAAAGCAGTTCCTCACTTATGGGGTGTTCAAGACTGCAGTAAGGTGAATGGAACTCATCTGAAATGCAGAGCATGCTACGGTGCCACTCAAGAATTTTTACATTCAGGCATCTGATATCCATAACACTGAAGAAGGGAACCAATAGCATTTTACCAAATTTAATTTTCTTTTTTTAATGCAGTAGCTTCTTAGAAAACTTCCTTCAAAAGTATGTGCTTACAAGGGCAATTTAGTAATAAGATTGGCTCCTTGGAATGAAAGGCATCTTCCAAACACTTCAGTTGACTCTAACATTGGCATACAATGAACCCACATGTATATGATACCATGGAAACTTGCTCTCCCCAAAAGGACACTACCAACAAGTGTCATGTTTGCAGCCAAAATCAACACAGCTTTTAAGCCAGAAAGCATAAAAATACCTAGAAAGCACTGAAGCACATGCTTGAATTTCCATTCAAATAAATACAACTCTGTGTAGTGCTTTCACATAACAGTATTTATTAGATCAGGCCCTAGGCTCACTTTAGGGTATGCATTTAATGTGCACGCTTTTTTAAAATTCTTTGAAAGGGAAAAAAAAATATTCACAGCACCTCAGCTCAGCATTTACCATAGTCAGCAAGGTGCCTTTAGCAGTGGAAGACAGGAATGTTTCAAGTGACAATACAGAGCACGTGTCTACAGAGACTCTCAATACAGGAGCAGAAGGAGGTCGACATCTCTACACCCCTTCTGGCTCTAAAGCTCCCTACCATTCTATTATCTGTATATAGATACACATTTTCAACTAATCACACATACACAGTAAAAGCTTTGTGCAGCATTTGGTTCCTTTACTTAACTTTTCTAATGATTTTGATAATTAAGACTGGGAAAGGTTTGCAAAGGAAACATGGAAGAGGAAGACATGGTTTAGGGAAGTGAGGTATACAGCTCCCATTGACTAAAACAGTTACCAAATCTGTGCATTACAAAAATAAATTTATCATTCTTGCAGGACTATTTAAAGAATTTTTCCTTTAGTTCTTAGTTCTTTGCACTCATTTAAAGGACAAAGAAATACAACTTTCAAGGGAATCCTTATAAGACAGCCAATTGACTTGGCCATTTAAAGCCTGTGAAGACTGATAAACCTGTTTTGGGATAATATACATGATCTAAGACATGCCATAGGGGAAAAAGCTTGTTTATGTCAATGTTGCAGATTAGTAAAACAATTGTAATATTGATGTGGGTGAGTTTGGTTATTTTTGAGGGGAAGTTGTGAGAGTTGGGGGTAGTTTTGTTGGTTTAGTTTTTTTCTTTTTTTACTCTTTTTAATATCAAACAATTATTTTCCTAAGAACACCTAATTTCCACAATGTGTCTTAACCACCAGGACAAATGCAGTTACTTCAGGACTGGGATTATTGTGTTGTGCTGGTAAGGTACATGGATGATAGAAGATGTGGTTTCTAGATATTCTATGAGCAAGTAATGGATAAGTATATTGGTTACAGAAAAATCTGCCTCAGTCAGATGCTAACTTGAAGAGCATTTCACTTTCTGTATGTTTGTATAGTTCAAACCCAGCAAAGACTAGATGGGATTCTTCACTCTAGCTAAAAAGACAACTAAAAATACTATTAATAATTATAAGTAAATTGATTTAGAGAAATTTAACAAACCTTCTAATTGAAATAAAGGAGACATGTCTTCTAAATATCCTTTGGTACGCAAGTTCAAAACTGTGCTACAAAGAAGTTAATACTGCTAACTACTTAATCTCATCTGTATACAGGTATGAAAATTAGGTCAGTTTTCAGTTTCTTTTAGATATATATATTTACACTCCAACTTACTCATCTTCAAAGGTAAGCATATGTTAAACTTTGATAAATATTATTAGAGTTGTTCCAAAACTTAAACATATGAAGATATCACAAAGAAGATCTTGACAAATGTAGTGCTGTGAAATAAATTTCACTTAGGACTTGTTTGTTCTAAATTCTTCATTGGAATACTGTAATCTCAAGACTTTACTTTTTACATTTAAAAAACCTTAGAACAAAACCAAATGAGAATCTTATTTCACCAATACTACCTGAAAAACAAAATGGGATCCTAAGCTTTACTGACTGGAGGAAATCAAAGAATTATAAAAGTCAGTTCACCAATTCACAGTGCATAACAGGCTTCAAGTCAACTGACTAAACAGCTGATCAGAAGAATTATTTTCTATTTTTAAACATTATTGTCTACTTTCTATGCAAATAAGTTAAACCTAAAAGAAACAAGATACCAGCTAATGCTCACACTTAACGACTCTTTTATTTAAAGCTGGTTTCAAACAAAGGCAAAGTGCAGACCTTCACAGCCATGGAGGTCCTTCCAGATGGCCTCTGGCAAGGATGCCAAGCTGTAATGGTGTACACCTCCCACCCCTAAGGACCAGATCTCAGATCCAAAGGCCATGGATGTTGCCATTCTACCTGAGGCATAAAGCAGCAGCTCAGAGCTCACCCGCCCCCTCCTCATTCTTCTGCTGCTGCTGCTTTGTACTGAGCACAGACCAGCCTTGAGTTTAAGAGCCTATGAACTGTCCACATTTAAACCTGTCCAAGGTATTTGTGATGATCACCCAGTGCTTGTGATGCACTGAAATTATGGTATTCAAATGTCAAAGGTCTTAATCATAAATAATTTCAACTATTGCAACATTATGTTTTACTTAAACGGACACACTGTATTCATTATTCTTTAATATTGAAAAATGTTAATTCAGCTGTTGTATAAACATATCTAACCCACAATAGGGTGTTTTAAAATGTGTATACAAACCCCTCTGTGCAAGTGACAAGAAGCAAACTGTGCTCCCACCAAATACTACATAAGCCCCATCTCTCCCTTTTTCCACTTCATTCTCATAGCCTAAAACATGGTAATTTCCTGCCCCCTTCCCCCCCAAATAAACACTTAGCCTTGTCTATGCATTTAAGCACAACATTAATGCATACCTACAAAACCCGTCAATTCAATGCCCCAACTGAGTATTTTCAATCTCCCATAAGACAGAAAGATCTCACATTCTGAGCTGAAATACTATTAAACTACTCTACAAAGAGCTCCCCTGAAATCCCTTCTTCATGAAATCATCATGGACAAACATACTTCACATTCTCATGAACAAACTTAATACTTCCACAGTATCCTTAGTATTCTTACTGGATAGGTAATTGATTAAAAATAGTATTTTTCACTTCTCTATAGCTTATTTGAAAATATGCGATGTGGGTTAATTTACATTTTTTTACATACATGAAAAAACCCACACCACTCTACTTTTGGAAGCTTAATCTTCTCTTGGCAAGCGACTCAGGAAAATTATTCCTATTTTCTCTTAACTTTCCAGACAATCCAGTCTGTCACAGTGATTAGGCAGAATATTGCAACTATGCATAGACCCACTTGTTCACTGATCTGATTTATTATTTCATTTACAAAAGTTAAGAAAATGCAACACAGCTTACTTTACAATCAGTCATCAAGAGGGATTTTTTTTTCCAATAAAGAAAGTGAGGAGGAGAAATCGGTTTGAATGAGACTAACACAACTTGTAAAGATTATCCTTTAGCAGGGTAAGGAGATATTATTATTTCTATAAAGTCAATAAATATTGTGCTTAAAGTTAATGAAATGAGATTATTATGTTCCTCAGGTAATTCAACAATTCCCCAGCCACAGGGAATATCTGATAACATTTATGAGATATACAACACACATTCATTTAAATAAATAAATAAAAAATAACAAGAAAAGTGATGGTAGAGGGAAGAAAGGGGGACCCAAAAGGGCACATATTAGCTAACAATCACTTACACCTGCCTTGTATCTGTGCTCCCCTCACCCCATGGGATTTTCTTCTTTTAATACATACATGAATATACATATATACACACACACACACACATATATACACATACACACACACCTTCGCACACTGATCTGGAAATTCATATTCTTCCCTCAGCACCCAGCTTTTCTAACAGTATAGGGTTTATAATTTCAATCAGTATCATTAGAAAAATATCAGATTGATAGGAAAATGCACACCCTTCTATCATCATGTATTGCTAAACCAAAAAAAACAAAAACATATCAGTAATGGCTTCTCCAAAACATATTCAGCAATTTGATAGATCACACATAATGATCTGATATTTTCTTTTACCAGGTCTTAAATGCATTTTGAAAATGGATATATCAACTGTTTTTCCCTGTTTATTTTACAGAAAAAAAATATGGCTAACAACTGGTTTGGTGAACACGAAGCCAAGAAACAAACAGGTGCTATTTTTAATTGAATTGTGCTGCAATGTTGCATAATGATTCTGCAGGGGAAATTTATCATTTGTTTGCAGAAGTTGCCTTACTAATGAAGCAGATTGATATTTGACCAATCTAGATAATGAGTCTTCCTGGATATTTCTGCAAGATCTTAAACATATAATGAGATTTCTTGGTGTATGTCTTAAGTTTACTTAACAATATAAATAATTTTCAGCAGTAATATTTCCTACCTCCTTCAGCTCCTTCACCACCTCCAACTCCTTTGAAGTTATTCATGTCTGTACTTAAAACAATTTCTGATAAAGTAGTGCAACACAGATGTTCCTTGCAGAACAGCCTAAAATTGGAACTACACAAAAGGAGAGAGCAATAGCCATTTGCACAAACTGTAATAAAGTTCATTAGGCTAACAAACATATTGAGAAGGTCGTAACCATCATCTATTCAATTCTGAATCCAACCATTACAACTACCAGAGTTTTAATTTACTGGGAAACAACAGTGCTGTCAAAGCAAAGCCAAATACCTTGTTATCAAGGAGCATCTGGCCCTACTCAGCTTTACATCAAATGCTACTTATCTTAAATTCAATTAGTAATCTGGGGTTTGAAGACTTGTGGGGGGACTGTTCAGGGCTTTTTTAGTCCTCCCAAAACACAGTTTTAGCAGCTGTTGAGAGAGGGATTTTGCTGTGAAGAAGTCAACACAGTTAAGGACAAATATGCAAGCAGGCTAACTTGCATGAGTACATATGCTTATTACTGTAGCTCTACCATAGCTTCTTCATCCACAAGAATCAAAGGGCTTCAGAATCAAAGCCCTAATTACATACTTATACATCTAAAGTGACCAAAAGATTAAACATTTTTCTGGAATCCATTAGAGAATGTAGAAGCAGCAATCACTTGGAATCTTGGGTGTTATATTCAGTCTCTCCTGATGAAATCTGGCTGAGCCGTTTGCTTGATCCCCACAGCTTGCGGGAAAGCTGACCTGAGCGCATCTGTTTAAAAGTAATTCAGAGAAACAAAAGGAGGGGGAGGGGATAAGGTGGACAAATTAAAAAAGAATTCAGACACTGAATCTGGTGAAATGCAGACACTACAATGTACTGCATAAACAAAATATACCAACAAAAATTATTTGAAAATAAACTAAAAGTTACACTTAGGGATTATTCTTGGGACTGACAAAAACAAGACACAAAACACTAAGCACAGTCTTCTCTGAATTTGAACAGTTGAAAGGGTATTACCCACTAATGTGTACTAATATGCTTAACCTACTTCAACCAGCTTAGAAAGAGTGTTTAGATTGCTATTTTGATAGGAAGAGAAAAGAAGAGGTGAATGCCAAGCAAAAATGAACTGAATGAGAAGAAAGGACATTTTATTTTAGAAATTTCAAACAGAAATTGCTAGAAGTGGGAAAGAAAAATAGCCAAGATGCAGGACAGTGATAGCAGAATAAAGGAAAGAGAGAAAGGTTATCTCCTGGTATCAAATTTATACAGTCTTCCAAAGATCCTGGGTGAAGTGCTCAGAGGAATGTTTAAAGCAGAAGTAATTCATCGTGAGTATTCCATAGGATAAGATGGATAACAAGCAACCAGAGGCTATGTTAAATCCAGCATCTGGTAGTCTACAATCTGACAGCAGTTTGTAAGAAACCCATCATTACCTAAGCACAAGGTTGATGATTGGCCAGTAGTGATCAGCCTGGCAGCTGACTAGGTTCTGAAAATCCTTGCAGTTCAATAAATAAGATCCATGCCTTTACAAATTTGAGAACAGTTCCACACAGTTACTACCACAAATGTCACCTGCTTCAGAGCTGTAACAGCAGAGCAGCAGTGTTCTAGAAAAGGCACAGCACTAACCAGGATTAACACTAACAAGTGATAATTGCCCAGACTTCTGCAATATCCACAACAGCCAATTAACTGTTAAAAATACAAAAGCATTTATTATACTCCACTATCAGAAACTGTCAGTGCAAAAACACTAAAGGCCAATCTGAACAGCAAGCAGCATTTCACTTTTTGCACATTTAAGCAAGTCTGTGCTAAGGATCCAATCCTCTGTCCTAAGGATCAATATCACCACTGAAAGCCGGAACTACAACACTGTCTTTGCATACAGATAAAGTTCCAGGAATTAACACATTCCTTCCAAAATAAGTCATTCAACAAATGAACACCACACATACACACACTATTCAAATATATTGATTGATGCCATTATAGAAAACTAGAAAATCTGGGACATAATGTTGTTCCTTATATGTTTGTGTTAAAAAAAAAATAAATCTATTTACACAAACATTAAGCTTGCATATTATCTGAACTGTAAACAGAAAATCCTGGGAAAAAAGTCACTGGAAAGCCTCTATAACCATAAAAGGAATCCAGTCTTTGAAACAACACTTTCTGCATAGTTAGAAAAATAGATGTGATTAAAAAATGAAAATAAGAAAACAAAAAGCCTCCAGTCTAATGATACACACAAATTTCAGCCTACAAAAGATCTTTTCTATGGAATAGGAAGCTTAGAAATGACAGTGGCTTTAAAACTGCTGTTACAGCCGTATGTTTAACCACATAATAATCAGCTCTTTTTCAACTCTGCAATAGAAAACTGAAAGCCAGTGGAAATCTCCCCTCCACATCCAGTGCAAGCAAAATCAGACTACCATTGTGTGAATATTTTTCCAATATTAAACTATGTATATCCTAGCAAGAAAATTTAAAAATACTGACAAATAAAGTTGCTCTGTTTTCACATTTAAAATATAAAATAGAATTAATACACACTTTTCCAGCATGTACTAAAGATCATGCAAAAGTGATTATCACATTTTCAAATAAATACATAGCACAACAGAGAATGAGTTATAAAGATAATAAGCAGCTTTAAGTTAACTCAAGTACTTTGAAAGTCATTACAAGAAGTAATTAAAGCAAAAACTATGGTTTGGCACAAGAAAACTTGGGCATATCTAATTGAGAGATGGATGCTCTGTCATCGATATTGCATATGCAGGACCAACAAGTTTCTATTCACCATGTGGAGCACAAGCATACTGGGAACCTACAGAAGTGATTCCCTGTGCATTGCCATTAGAGACTCTCAACAGAAAGAAGTAACACCTTTTTCCCCAATGTCAGTCAATGCATATTAAAAGATATCTGATAGAAACCATAAAAAAAAAAAAAAAAAAGTAGCTTGCTCTCTTTCATTTCCAATTTTCTTCTGGAAAATTATTTCATCAAGTAGAGGCTGACAACACTATCCCATTCAGAAAAGGTTAGCTATTATGACTTTGCTCATTCAGATGTGAGTGACAAAGTCTGGAAGTTAGTCCAGCTGAGCTTCCCATCTGTGATCCCTATACACATCTGGTTCTTAATCAGAACTTTCAGTAGAGCAGTCTCAAAAGTTATTTGTTTCCCACTGAAAACTGAAACTTGCTCTTAAATTTACCCTGCCACAGAGGAGACCTCTTGCTCAACTGGAAAGCAGAAATAAGTGAACTTCCCACTGTTCGGTAGAAAAAGTTCTTGATGGTGGGTTTTACCTCTGCTGGCTTGCCAACACCAACGATAATCAACTTGCCATCCTCCAAGCCCACAAGGATGTGGCTGTACTCTTTGGTGACAGAAATGCAATGGATTGGCAGTCTCATGGCTAAGGGAGAGATGCTCAGGCTCAGGCTGAAAGGAACAAAAACCAGAGAGAGAAATTACATCATGTATTTGCTTGCACATACTGTGAAGAATCACAAGCAAGTGAAATTGCTGTCCACAGGATGCACTATAAAACAGTTTCTCAAGGATAAAATTTGCAGTTTAAATTATCTAACTGTATCCTAAGAATGTAATTTTATCCCAAAATAGAGCTTCAATAACAAGAACAGATGTGGATAGGTTAAGTCAGTAAGCTAAGACATTTTCACTGAAGAACAGTAACATTAGTCCCACAGGTGCCTAAGTGACAAACATCCCTCCCATTCTGAGGAGCAATGGAGCTCTACAGATCTAAGTGGTAAGTGGAGCTTAAAACTCAGTGCAAAACTACGTGAGGCTTGGTCCTGCAGTTGCTGAGCTCCCTGTGACTAATCACAGCAGTCTGCAAACTGACAGCTCCTCCTGTCAGTTCTAGGCGTTTAACTGGGATAAGTGTCTGGCAAGAAAGAGATCTGTTACAACCTCTCATTTTATTTTTCTCCACATCTTAGTTCCACCAAAACAATTTTTTAGGGGGGAATACAGAAAAAGCAACAGCTATCACCTATAGCACCAAGCACAGTTTATTACACAGCCATTTCTCTATGAGCCTCCACATTTGTATCGCAGCAGAAGTGGTGGTACATTACCTGTAGAGGTCCCGTATGGAAAGAAATCCCTGCAAGCTGCCCATGACGATATATTCACCAGTTACACACAGGTCAGACACCTCCTCCTTCAGAGTCTCAGAGCCCAGATATTTCCCATTGACAGAGTAGAGATGTAATGCATTCTTATCCTGAAGAGATCAAAAATAAATGTGTTACAGAGGACTGATAGGATGAAGAGTATTGTACTTGTTTCTTGTGCTCAATAAAAGGCAGTAATCTGGCAACAACCCACAGACGATAATGCTGACAACAGTCTCCCTGTTGAATGATGCAAGAGTAGTGAGCATCATTATACTCAATGTCTGTGGAGGTAAGGTCCTGTATGAAGTTTTTGAAGCTACCTCTTGATGTAACGGTGTAGTCCATTCCATCAATTCTAATTTCCTGGAAACATCCATGGATTTAATAGACAAGTCCCTATTTTATAGTAACTTTTTTTAAGAAAGAAGAAAGCAAGATTGTACTAATCTTCAGCCTTGCTACTACACCCCTTCCTCTCTTGCCCTCCCAAATCCAAAAGCAGAAGGAAATACATATTTCCGCAGAGCTAGATCCAGAATTCTAGACAAGCCAATGACTTCTTGCTGGATTACAGATGCAAATAACAAAACCATCTTAAGTTCTTCCAGCCTGGCATAACCTTGAATCTCTTCTCTCCCATCTTCCTAATTTAGTTAGTATACCTACATCAGAGATTTGTTTTCCAAGAAATCTCCCATGTTTAAAGAAATCACAAGAGCTCTACCATTATTAAAGCAACTATACAGCTCAAGAGACAAAATCTTATAGCTGTATCTCCAATCCCAAACTAAGAAACTCTGTGGACACTGACCATCTTGCACCCAGAACTTCTGCTGTCCCTATAAGCCTCTGTTCCTGTGCACAGTGGAACTTGTTTCCCTTAGTTTTTCAGTCCAAAGTGGCTCTCCCAAGAAGACTCATTAATGTGTGCTTGAGCATCTTGCAGGTGTTTGGAGATTTTCATGAAACTCACAGGAGCACAATATGCCTGTCACTTACCTTTAATCAAATTTCACTTGGCTAGCAAAATTTTAAAAAACATGGAAACTGACACTGCACGCTCAAAAAGCCTCATTACTATGGGAAAGGAGATAAAATTAGATACTCTTATGATTAAAATTTTCAGTGACAGAAACTGAGGTTTTCCACAAACTTAAGTACCTTGAGAGTAGTCTTTCCTTCCACGCTGGTGTGGACAACTATATGGCCTTCCCAGGACACAGCCAGATTGGGAACAGTCAGCAGCAGAGAACTCTCACAAGGCGGTCGCAGAGTCCTCACGTACTGACCTTTCCGAATAGTGCGGACAATGACGGTGCCATCCTGCAGCAACCACGTTTGGGGGAGATGATATTCAGCAGGAGAGTAAGCACAACACTCAGAATTTACATGCACAGGATATAGGGAAGACTCTGAATGCACTTCAATCCTTAGTGGGAGATAAGGACTCCTGAGCATTAGGAACTCTGCACAAAGAAGCCTTCCCCTCAAGACCATGAACTACAGGCATATGAATAAAACAAATGCAAGCAGGGCAAGAGGGAGGACAGGCAGCAAATCAGCCACTTCACAGTTCACACTTATGAGTAGGCATTACATGGAGTACAAAGGCAGAGTTCAGCAGCCTGCCTGTGCAGTACCGTAAGGCATAACATGAGAAAGTGGCACAGAACCTTCAGAGTTAACACAGCAAGGAAGAAACCATCAGAACACTGTTGCTATGAGAATCTTAAAATCTCCATGTCCACACATACTAAAGCTCATCTGTGCAGAATAACACCACAGAGAACATGAGGCCTATGCTCTGCACTGCAGTTTGAGATAGTCTGATTTAAGCAGACAGCAAAGGGGATGGCAAATATCTTCTTGATAAGCAAGGCTGAAGAAAAAGATTGTGAAATAGACTCTTTTTCCATTATTCCTAATCAACTTCAAACACCTTATGTGGTTTGAGTTTGGTTGAGAAGAGGCAAAAAAAAGGACAAGGAGGAAGGTGCTTACCCTGGATCCTGACACTGCCATATCCAGTTCAGTGCTGATGCCAACACTTGAAACTTCATCAGTGTGCCCATAAAGGATCTGTAATGGCTTAGGTGCCAGGCCTACAGGCACTCCTCCCTGAGAGTAACAAAAAGTGCAATGACACATTCTCTTGCAGCTGAAGAACAAACAAAAAATGAACTTCTGGTATCTTCAGTACCAGTTGTGTGAGGTGTACATCTGACAGAGGCCAAAGCCAGAGGCCTAACTCACCACTCCAATATCAATGTATTACCCTCTATGGCAGCACCTCACTTACTGAAATCTCAAAAATGAATGAACATGTAGTTACTGGGTGGGTGTGAGAGACAAGGTTACTTAGCTGGCTGCTTCCTATCCCTGCAGGTGTCCAGGAGTGCAAGGACAACAGTAAGCAGGCCTAACAGGAGTTGTTCACATACCCCATTCACACACTCATTCTTCACCTGTGCATCTGGACTTGTCCATTTCTTAGAGTTTACCCTGGAATCAAGTACTATCTTCACAATCAAGCTTTAAAAAGCTGAAAATTACTTTTATTTTACTGAAAATAACAGCAATTCTTTCCATTTCCCAAGAAAAAGGGAGCTAATAGCACTTCTCAGTGATTACCAGCAGTATGATACACAAAAGAAAATCTTGGAATAATGCTCATTAAAAACTGCAACATCCCCTCATAACTACAGGGTATCACAGCTTTTGTCCCAGTGAGTGTACTGTCAGCATATACAGACTTATTCTCAAACCAGTTCTAAGGAAAGAACTCTCCTTAGAGAGAAGATACTGTAAATAGTTCCACAGAGAACTATTTATTTTCATTTCTGTGATAAAAATTTGTTTGCCAATCAGGTCCTGAAAGCCTGAAGCATGCAGGACTACAGAACAAGTGTCAAAATACAGAAGGTGTCAATGTGGAGATGACAAGTAGAATGGAAATGCAGTATGCAGTCCATTGCTGCCACTTTGTAAAGACCAATATAAAGGTCTCACAAGAAACATTTGCTATGCATAAAATAGCATTTATATATCTATTAATAAAAAATACATTAAAAACCTTAAGAAAAAGCACTTCTAAATAAAGATCATTTCCAGAGTGTGAGTTAACTCATCATGAAAAGATAAACTAAAAAAATCTCCAACATTTATCCCCACTTGGGACAAAAAGCTGCTTGTATAAGCACTGAGGTCTTACTTTTTTTGACCATGCACTGTTACTACAAAGCAATTCTTTACAGAATTATAAATACTCAGACCATAAAGACAGCTTCCACAAAAGCACATGCAGTTATGTACCACTCTACTGCTTTAATGTGCTGACTTTAGTTCCACAATGTGCACAGGGTGACTTGATGAAATCTACTGTCCGAAACACAACAGCTTCCCCCAGCAATTAATCCTACTTTATATACTAAATGCAGCAATCAGCATTTAAATGCATAATGATGGAAATCATGAATGAGTGTAAGTACACTCGTGGATCACACAACTGCTTTCCCTGTGTGAAAGCATGAGACCAATATTAAAGAATTCTCAAATGCCAGTGCAAACACAGGTAATAGACAGTGCTGTCTTTGCTGTAGTTACCAACACCCACCACAGAGAAAAGACAGTGCTAAAACGCAATTACTAGGAGTGAAGAACTGCCTAGAAATGTAAAATTCTTATTGTCTGCCCTGAAAATAATCTATGAAATCTTTAAGATAGCCTCTAAAATAATGCACTTCAGCTATATAGTAACTAATATGTATAGTACTTCAGAGAAGACAATGGGAGTAAAATTACTAAGCTAATTGATTTTAGTGCACCATCTTCCCTATAAAACTGAAAAGAAATCAATAAAACATAAAGCAAAACAGTGAAAAAAAATACACCCAGAAGCTGCTTCTGAGTATGCCTAAATAACCCACCTGCTGAACTATTTGCCATATCATACAGGTAGTATCTCTGGAGCCTGAAATTAAATGAATTCCACAGTGGTCTATTGCCAAGCACGTCACAATATCTAGATAAAGAAAAGAAGACAAAGTTGTCACAGGGGTAATTAAGCCTAATTTCGCACAGACTGACAATGTGGATACAATTTGTCACACTGTATCCTGATTTGCAGACAGCGTGAAACCCTCTGCTGTGATAAGGGCTGGTGACACTATTAAACAATGAAATCATCATACAGCCAAATGTACCCACTTGACACATTCAGCTTTGCTACCTAAAAATAGCAGGCAAGGTTTATTTTGAAACTACATCAAAGCACCAGTCCAATGACTGAAAAGCCATGCTCAAGTATTTATGCATAATCACAATTCAAGCATTCTTCTGCTCTTGTGCTGCCATTCCTTTATAGCTGCTACACTTGTGTGCCCAAGGGACGTGGCTATTTCTGGGAACATCAAATAACACACATAACCCTTTCCACTTCCCAACACAGAGTGACTGACCCATGTGCCTGATGTGCTGTCCCATCAGTTTGCCTTTCGTAAGGGATGTCACTCGGATGCTGTTGTCCCAGTGTCCGCCACTGAAGAGCAGCTTTGCGTCATGGGACACTGCAAACAGCTTGGAGGTGATCTCCAGCCCTGGGGCAAAAGGACCACTCATGCTGCGCTGTGCTCTGCAGGCAAACGATGAGCAGTTAACAGTAACCTTGGTTCACATTCACCTTTTTTGCACTTCCTCTGTCTTTAAACATCAGTAATGAATTCCATCTACAGAAGAGGCTACACCCATGGCAAAACTCTCACTGCCACCAGTGATTGGAAGCAAGATTTCATCTCAGTTTTTTATCAGCCTTTTACACAATTGGATAACTCATGTCCCTACTAAGCATTGGAACATTAAAGACAAAAAGGAATTTTCTAAAAACAAAAAGGAAATATGCCACATATGCCTACGTAGTACTACAGCATAAGAATGTATGAAGACCATCTCAGATTCCACAATGAGTTTTTAAAATTGATAATTAGAAAAAATTAGAAGTAGCTCTAAGAATGAAGCCTGAAATACCACTTACATAACTGTACTAGAATGCTATTACAGATTAGAGGCAATATTACTGAACACCAGAAGATGCAATCTTAAGTGAAAACTCAGACAGTGAAAACAGTATATCGCTGATTTTCAACAATTATTGTATTTCATTATTTTGGATGCGTTCATCTGTACCCCTCCTCAAAATTTGCTTACTTGGGATTTGTCACTGTTGTATCTTTGATGAATGTAAAATAGTTGGAAATATTTTTGTCATAAGGCAGCCAACCATGAGTTCCAATAACGCAGTTCAGACTTGTCGTTACCTAAAAAAGTTTAACAAAAAAGTTGATGAAACCCAGAGGTTTACATTCTGCTTGCCTTGATGCTAATGGAGCTTGCATAAAGTCCAGCAGAGGCTTCTTGAAAAGGATAAAGCACATGCTTATCCTCCATAAAGGAAAAAGCACATGCACCTCTTCCAGAACAAACAAATAAATTAAAAAATCCCACTCAGATGAGTTAGTCCACATGCGGCACACAGAACCATATTAGAACAGTCTATGTTCTACATAGGTCGGAGAAGTTGGGGTAGAAAGGATGGGAGGAGCCAACCAACCCCTCTCAAATATTTAATTACAAATCAGTCATTTAGTTTAAGCTGCTGCTTCTTCTCTTCTCTGAATACTAACTGTTAATAGCAAACATATTAACAAAGGAAGTTTAACAAACATTGTACTATAGTTTCATTTCTGAGGAAGTAAAAAAGGAATCTAATATTCAAGGTTACTTTGATTAGATATTTATGAAAAACACAAGGAGCATTTTAGATGTGCTCAAATAACCTATGAATGTACCACATTAAGCCAAGATAATAATTTTGACATACAAAATAGGAATATTGGAATATTTTTCCTGCAAAACAGAGGTATTACTGCACTGGGGCCAGTATCTAGGCCATATATACAGATGCAGATACAAAACCACTGTTCTCTTCTCATTGTTTGGTATCTGCCATAGTACAAGAATGTGTGTTAGTGCAAGACTTAGGCTTAGGAACAGTGCAGGCCTTTGGAATGTGCATGCACCAGATATGGTATAGTTTAACATACAGGCTGGAATGCAATGACAAACAATGACACCATTAAGAACCCAATGCTGTAGTTTTAAATATGGGCTGCATTGCATTAGCAAATTAGTTGTTGCAGGAAAGTCAATCAAGTAGCAACTTACAATATGCCTCACTATAATTTACAGTCATATCTCATCAGCTTTTAAATGCCATTCAACAAATCAGCCTGACTTCTCCTTGAAGATAAATATTTATCTTAACTGACATTTGCTACAGGTTAAAGGAACACATTTGAAAAGGAGCAGTTAAGAAATATTTCTCTACAAGCTGCATACAAAAAATACACTCATTTGACTATGTGCAGTTAAAGAACAGTATTGACATGCAACTCACCAAGATCTCTGGGCTTCCCTGAGAAATAAAGGAACGTGACTGATTCTTGGGGACAACAGCTTTGACAATGGGCACACCATCACTAATTCCCTAAGAGAAAGGACATGGGTTTGATCTGATTATATCCAAAAGCTAAAGGATAAATCTAGAACCTGTAAAGAGTTAGATGCAAAGCCTCTGGAATCAGTGTCAGGCCTGTAGAGCATGCTAAGGCACTGGCACACACCCATTCAGTTTGTGCAGGTAAGCTTCATCACAAACACTGCAAATGAAACCCTGACCCCAATTAGGGAGTTCAACTACCAAGGTCAGTGATTCCTCACACACCAGCAGTGAGGCTTGCAGCTTTCTTGGTGTGGTGACTAATTTAATACTCAAACAACACCCACACAAGCAGCCAGCAGATTATGGGATTCAACCTCTATGAAGCCAACTAGAAAGACAGAGCTCATTTAATACACATTGCATTGTAAAATATTTTCTCTAAATAGGAAGCAAGTTTATTTTCATCTAGGTTGTGACCTTTTGTTTCAAGTACATCAAATTTCAGGTTAGACTTCAAACAATTTCAAGTAACACATCTACCTCTATGAAGAATGACTTCAGCTCAGTGAGGTGTTGGAAGAGATTCAGAGTAGAGGTATCACTTTTAGTTAGTCTTTGTACTACCTCTTCTGCTGACAGCCTTTGTGGATGGGGCTCCTAGGAGGCAATATTTGAAGGAGTAACAAATTAGACTAGTTTATCAATTGGTTCAATGTACACGAGATACTCAGCATCTTAATGGGAAAACAGTCTTAAATACCTAATATCCCTTCTTGAAGTAAATTTATTTATTTTGAAAATGGATTTTTTGGTAATGTGGCAAAGATTTAATGTTTCTAAAATTACAAACCATTACCTTAAAAACCATTGTTTTTCAGAAGTCCCTGTAACTCAGTTGTTTTTAACCACAGAGGTCTGGTTGAGAGGAAACAAAAGAGCAGTACCTTTAACAGCTGACAGGGAGTTTGCCCAAAATTGTTTATCATCCCTTCTAAAGCCTTCCTTTCTTTCTCATCTGTTAAAGCATCCAAATCCACAGCCCCTGGATCACAATCAGAACGATGAAGAGTAGGAAAAAAAAAAAAAAGAACACAATCCAAACAATTTATTAACAACCAATATGGTCAACTTAATTTACTTGCAGCATTACGACCCTTTACCCCTAGAAAAGCCCCAGACAATGCCTCTATTTAAAACACAATCTGAAAACTCCACTCTGCATGCAGAATTTTAAGTGTTTCTGTCAGGGCAAGAATTGTAGGCCTTGGTCTTAACAAATGAATTCGATTTACCTCATTGCAAGCAACAAGTAGCACACAAAAACTACCCAAAAGTTAGCTGTGAAATTAACAGATTAAATTTGTCTCTAATATTAGCAGCTTTCAAGCAATGTGCCTGAACCCTAAGCCACAAGAAACCTCTTCCAACAAATGCTTTTAAGGAAGTAAATAAGCAGCAAGAAAACCTAGTAACTTTTAGAAAAAAAAAAAAAAGACAAGGAACTATAACAGCCCTCCTTTAAAAAAAACTATACTTTTTTTGATGACACATTACAAGATTTGCTGCCATTTTTCATCTATAAATCTGCTGCCTTACCATATGCTACTGAATGGTAAACTCACAAATCAAGTGTCTACTGTCTAATAATGAAAACTCACAAGCCTGATGACAATGACAAGAGAACATGCTGCTTTGTACCTTCATAAGTACAATAATAGAACACATTAAGCGCCTCCACTGCAGCTGGTCCCCTCTGCTTGTAGCCAAAAATCAAATCTATCCATTCATGAAGATGAGCAGAAACATACTCAGATTCCTAGAAGGAAAAAAATGCTCTGTAAGAATAAGAAATACTGCTCCCATCTTGAAGTTTTTACTATTCTCTGTGGAAAAGATTCAATTCCTAAATTAAGAGTATCCACAAATTAGGTATTTAGCAATATATAGAGCAGAAGCATAAGCATCTTGTGTGTTATGGGCAGTAACTGCCAGGTAAGAGGGAAAATCAATACAGTGACACAAGAGGTATGCACTTTTGAAATGCACCTGTGCAAGGGAAGGTACCCTGCCAGCTCCCTAACACCAGACAGTGTCATCTTTAAGGAGCCAAGGAAGCCTACTCACCTACCTCTGCATTTTATCTCCTAGGGCAGCAAATGCCCAAATCATTAGTGCCCAAAATGCCCAAGAAATTAAATGCTCTTTTCAGCATTTTATCAACATGCACAGAGCTTTTAACTGGAAGTTCTAACGGTACTTGCAATGTCAAATGCAACCACAACTCTAGTTTGAACGCCATCCCACTTGTTTTACATTTAAGCCACAGTAACAAAGTGCAGGTGCACTTCCTTTATGTCATACATAGAAACAACATCTTACCAGAGCCTTCCTGTGTTTATAAATAAAGTCTTCTGGGGAGTGGGCCCACTTAGGTAGAACAACATCATTTACCACCTCTTTGGACATTTGAAGCTGGCCTAAGTTAAAACCTGGTGAATAATTCAGAAGAAAAGTTTTAGAGTTGCTACAAAATATTTCAAGTACCTTGATTTCTCAGTAAAGATTAAAAATCATTATTTTCTCAATGCAAGAGAAGGATATTGAAAGTTATTAATGTAAATCCCTAATAACTCTACCACTACCATAGGAGGCTAAGTTCTGTTCTGCATGTTTACAATTTTAAATGGTAATGGATAACAGTTATTCAAAACATCTAAATTATTTTGAAGCTGACATCCCAACCACAGAAGTAGTATTAGTCTTTTACACATCCATCTGTAAACATATCTGCATTGGCTTCTTTGTAAACATAATTGCATACTGCAATTTTCCAGGATTAAGAGTCCAAAACACTTCAATAAGGTTATTCATAAGAAGGGAGTTACTTAGAAGTTTAAATGGTTACAAAATCAAGGCTTTTAAGGAGCCTGAAATCTCACCAGGTTTCACTGAAACAACTCTAAGTACTTAAATGACTTGAAAGTGGGACTTGGGAGTTCTCAATTTAGCTAATTTAGAACTCTAGTAGATTGTAGCAGCACAAACATATAAATCCATTTTCAAATTATGCAAAGATAGAGAATCACATGACTGAACAACTAATGTGAATTAAAAAACGTCTAGGAGTCTCACGTCAGAATGCAGGATACTGTCTTTTCAATCAGCATTATAATAATTATAATTAATCTCTTAACTTCGGCTAAGTATTTAATCAGTATTAACTATTACTAACTTTTTCAAACATCCCAATGAGCATCTCTGACACTCTGCATTGGGTAAACACTATTTTTAGCCATCCTTAAGCCCATAGCCTGAATTTTAAACTATGTTTAGGCTGCTGCTTAACACAACTGATACCTTCATTAAACAGTTTAAAGCCAGCATCATGATTAATGTCTCCAATCACACCATAAAGTTTAAATAGTAAGTGTGCCTCTGCATTCACAAATGGCTGCAACAATTCTTTTCTGAAGAATACAGAAACCATTTTCTGTGAGAATATTCTTAGTAGTCAGTTTACCATTTTGATTCTCCAGGAATTCTGGAAAGTAGAAGAACTCTGGGATAAGTTCCTTGACATCATTGGGGTTGTCCATGAGTGCCTGCCAGGTAGCAGGAATAGAGTGAAACTGTCTGTCAGCACAGTCAAATCTGTGGATCAGAAAACCCAGGTTAGACTTGGACAATTCCCTCAGTAAAATGACAAGGAAGAAGCAGGAGTGGGCTGCTTATTTGCTCAGCATACCTGCCACTCTGAAGCTGGATATGAAGTGTTGTGAAAGGCTCCACCCGAATGAGGTAATGCATGACACCAGCAGCATTTGAGTAATGTGTCCCATAGTGAAATTTGTCAATCATCCCAAGAGGATCCTCAAAATTCTCATATCTGAAGAAAGAAATCTTTATAAATACAACTGGGCATTATGGTTGATTTACATATGGACTATGCTTATTCCAGAAAAGAAATGACCACAGCAATCTATGAGAGGAAAAATACATTGAGTTCCATCAAACATGGAGATTCCAAATCTTAGACAGTCCCAAAGAAGAAGACTGCTCATAGATAAAAATGTACACCAGATGGAGCCTTTGCATGCCTGTTATACTCTTCCCTAGGCATTTGCTATGAGCTGTCAGAAACCAGACAAAGAGCAGACAAGGCTGATGACTTTACACAACAGACCAACACACCCCACATCAATAAAATGAATATTTACTAGTGAATAGACCTGTGATGGTTTCCTGCAAGATTTAGGAAATGTGTTTGACTGTGCAGGATGCAGAAGAGAGATCTTTCTCACACTCATGGCCATTTCCTTTTCTACTGGCAAACTCACTCTACCATGCCACCATCTGGCTGACATATTCCTCAGCCTCACAAGGCTGGTAAGAGAAATTCTAGTTAAACATGCTTCTAGAGAACCCACTTCATTACAGTCAGGATAAAGCCCAATCATTTAAAGGAAATTCTCCATGTTCCAAGTTTTCAGAAGATTTTGGAAGACACCTAACTGCAGTCTGGTATAATAGCACACTCACTCTCCAGACTAGCAAACAAGGGAAAAATCACTACTGCTGTGTGGGTGTAAGTACCTGTCATTGGCACCTACAGAGGACCTGCTGAAAGTCACTTGAGACATATTTTAAGATAATAACCTATGCTTGAAAAAAGGAGGAAGCACAGATTTAGGATCAATGCTACCTCTTAGGCAGCTCAACTAAACAGTATGATTTCACATTCCTTACCTTGAAGCAGATATGGGACACATTATATCTTTTCAAGCCATTAAATTGTTTCTACAATCTTTCACATTTTCATCTCCACAGCTCAGAAACAACTGAAAATTTATAACAGTAAGTTTTGTCCTTTCACTGCCATATAACTGAGTGCTATATAATATAGTCTGAATGCAGCAGGAACAACAAACCAACAACATTTGCAAGTGCATCTGTTATGTCATAAAACCAGCTTCAAAAATTTCACTGTCACAACTTTGTTTTTTAAATGTGTTATTTGCCTGGAGGCTCAGAAAAGACAAAGAAATATAACCAAGTGTTCAAATACATACTTCTCTTTCACAGTCTTAGCATTCTTCTCATTTACCACACCTATAGGTTTGGACAGGTCCCTAAATACTGCAGGATTATTCAGGTCCAGTTCTTCTGAGGTATAATCTCGTAAAATCCAGGGAAACTAAAAAAAAAAAAAAAAAAAAAAAGACAAACATCAGATATTAAAAATACATCTTTCAAACCAGACGAAACACATACCTTTGGCAAAAATTTAAAAATTAACTTTTTAATTACCACAGGATATTGAGCAAGGTCATTGTAAGTTCGTCCAGCCATAGTGTTTAGCTGAATAAGGTAGTCAAAGTTGGATATTTCTCTATTCACCCATTTCTGAAAGACAAAGAAAGATAAAATGGAATTCACTATATCAAAGAGATAATTATTGCAAATTACACATCCTGTCAGCATCTATCTGCCAGAGGATAGCACTGGCAAGTGAAAAGCACAAGAGCACAAAAATTGTATGCAAGTCCAGATTCAATTTCTCATAATGAAGTTTATTTTCCTTTTGATTCAGTGATTGTGCTATCTATATTTCATTGTAATCAGGTCCTGCTTGGTGACAGTACTGCTTCAAATACAGAGCAGCAATTAGTAACCTTGCTAAAAAGGAAAAGAAAAATAGGAAGTAAGAGAAACAAAAAGAAGGCAAGTACGCAGATACTGATAGAAAGGAGAACAGAACTTTGAAATCCATCTGAGTGCTAAGATCAAGCCATTTTTATAAATTATTCTCCCATTGGTTAACAGTACAGGTTAACAATTTGTAAACCAAACTGTCTGCTACACCTTTGTTTGCTTCATTATTACATTCTAAACCAAAGAGCAGACACAGCTGTGTTCAGAAGGGCTCAGTATTTGTCTGTAGAGTGATGGAGATGTGTCACAACAGATGGTATTTTCTCTATGTAAATACACAACTCAATAGTTTTGATTTTTAGGAAAACAAAGAACAATCAAAGTATTTCCAATATTTTAAACTCATTTGTAAAGCTTCCTCCCTCAGAGAAAATAATTTTGATGAAGAGATGGAAGATAAAGGTACATTTACTATATAAAAAAATTTATCTGAGTTTATGGTAATATGGACATTTTCATATTTTCTTTTTTTACCAATATTAGTAATTACCACTTAATTTTCATGTGAGTTTTGTTGAAAGACCCTGTCATGAAAAGATAGCAGGGAAAATTATTTGCACATCCAGTGAAAGAAGTTTCAAAGCAGCACTCAAGATCATAGACTGAAACCAGAAGCCAATCTGCCACGTTTTATGTTCATGTTAAAACGCCTGTCAGTCACATCACCAGAGCCTGGCTTTATCCATTTACCTGACTGTAAACACAAACCAAACCATCCTAAAAATATGCACGTGAAAGTTCAGGGGCCAGGCTGAGGATAGACATTGGCAGCTGCCAGCTAAATACTGGGGGAGTTCTTCAAAAAGCAGAGGAAGTCTTTAGACCATTGAGCTGAGGTCTTGTACCTGCATCAAACCCGATGCTTTGAAAAGTTCCTGTGGAGATCTGGTCCCAGAAATGTTTGGAGAACGCAGTGACAATATCCGACTATACACTTTGTTTCGTACCTGTTAGAAAACAGCACTAATAAAACAATATTCTGGAGACTGAAGCTGACAATTAAGCAACTTGTCTGCTAATTAAAATATGAAATAAATAGGACACAGTTACACTTACAAGTACTTCGATCTCTTGTTGTTTAAAACATTTGGACATGGATGGGTGTGACATCCTTCACATCAAAACCAAACCACAAAACATTTTCTAAGAGCTGACATTCTAGTAAGCTGACCTACTAGTATGTAACTCACCCTAAGTTCTGAAATTTATCATAGCTCTCATAAAAAGGATCACTGATATTACCCAAAGGGGAAAAAGTTCACTAGTCCTTAACCATTGAATATCAATGATTTCTAATGTTGTTGTAAGAAAGGAAGTCCCCTTTGATGTTTAATTAATTTGTTCAATTAAACAGACATCTTTAATAAGATGGGCTTCAAAGCATTTAGATTACTACTGATGTGATTTTAGTTAAACTATCATTCTGTGTTAGAGAGAGAGAGAAAGGAAAAAGGAGAATCTTGTTTTAGCTATCTTTTCACAAGTTAACCAGTTTCTAGGTGCCAGACTGCAGTGTAGTTTTCCATGATGGCTATGTAAAGCAAACCTTTTGCTATTAGTGTTACAGGAATACGAAAGGCACCAGACTCAAATTCACTCATTGATCTCAAACTTAACCTTGTGCTTATTACATAAATCCATGACATTTAGGAAACCCATACCTCCTTATTGAAGTTGAGGAAATAGTTGGTTTGATCCGTAAGGAAGATCTCCAAAGCTGACCTCCTCAGGTTGTACCGGCGCAAATGGATCTCTCGAATTTGAGAAAGGTGCCATTTGAAATCAAAACCTACCCCTAGGAGGAACACTCTGTTTACTGAGTTGGAATAGATATGAAAAAAACTCTTTTCATACAGACATAATGCAGTACCAGCTCCAATCACTTCAGAGTTATTCCTAGAAAAGGAAAGTCTTATAGCTGACGTGATTAACTATTTTGCAAGGAAAATATTAACTTCAGATATTGTGCTGAAAGAAATGAAGCAAGAAATACCTGATGGAATGTAGAATTTGCTTTTGATTTCTGACTAAAGATATAAATGTATTCTGTTGACAAAAAATATGAACCAACCCCTTTTGCTTTCTTAAACACGATCAAACCAACTTTTATGTTTAGATTTCCCAAAGGCTGAACATTTTGGTATACTGATTTGGGAAATTTTACTATTATTTGTCCAACATTTCACTTCAGTGTTTTCATAGCCAGCTGTGTATGTTCTATTAAAGTTCCCTAAATTAATAAAGATGATTAATGCTTACATACTACTACTTTTTAATCAATGCATGAGTACAACATTATTTGTTGTAGAAAGAAAACAGAGGTGCCATTTACAAAGCAAATTAGAGGTAGTAACTTTTTTTCAGTCAGCAGGTTTTTTAGTAAGTTATTTTTAAAAAATTCTAAGAATAGTTAATCAATTTACCAGCTCAGAAGCAACAGTTCTAGATTCTTGATTCTGAAGGGATCAGTCAGCCACTAATCATTAAGTGCAATATTAATTTTAAGTACAGACCAACAACTTGTCTCTTTACAATTACGTTGATATCCATTTTCAAAACATAAACTCAGCCTACTAAAAGCAGAATGATGAACAGCACTGAAAATAAAGAGATATTGATCATGCTTACCTTCCTCTTTCTCAATGCTACCATCAAAGAAATAGATGTGCTGGGTAGTGACCTCCAGCCTCCCTGGTATCACATCAATTACTGTAATGAGCTCACAGTCTTCAGACAATATTAGCTTTTCTTTCTGACTTTCCTCATCCTTCTCATCTCTGCAAAAACATCACTAAGTGTTACATGGTTGGATAGGTTATACTGTTGCTTAGGTCCTTGCTAAGAGTACAGTTCAGAAAAGAATCAAATTTGAATGGCATTAAAACTGCAGAATAAACAATTCTATAAAGCTGCTTTCATCAGCAGTCTTGGATGTTTCAGACTAGACCACAAACATAATTTCACAGCATCGCTCTTTCAATCTTGATATTTTGGTCTCAGGCACAGTAGACTTGACTTCATGTGAAGTTCAAAACCATCAGGCTGCATTTCCCTTCCTTATTTAACTGTTAGGTGATTAAGCTCTCTGGCCCAGAGCAAAGCCAAGCTCCAGTTCATGTGACTGAAGTTATTATCTTCAGGTTTATTTTGCTATAATCTACAGCAAGCATTTCATAACCTTTAAAGCACAAAATGTACCAGTACCACTCATAGTGCCAACTCTCTACTGCACTTAACAGCACAAACATAGATGCATGCTCAACATGACATGTCCAATTACTGAAGCAAAACATTTGCTATCCTCCTTCAACTCCCCTTTCCCTGCTCTCTCTCCTGCCCTTTTTTTGGTTGTAGTCACACAGGTGACATGAAGGAAGCACAGCAGGCCTTCCCTCTGGAATGCTCCTAAACACAAGGTACTCTCCAGCACTTAAATGCCAACCATGCAGATTTTCAAGCTATGCAGCTGACAGCGGAGTGAATGACCATGGCAACTATAGACACGAGGCAGTTCCAATCTGGTCCATGTCCTTACACAGCAGATTGCCTCCTGAGAATTATGGTCAATATACACAGTAGAAAAGCCTTAACAATTCTGTAGCCCACCTGTGAGCAGTGAATCACTAATGGATTCTCATAAACATCTACTGTGGCTCCTTTTCCCTAGGGTTTTTCTTGTCTCAATGGTGACAACGATAAACCCAACAGCAACTTTGCTGATCAAAACTGCCTTGGATTGAATTGTTAAGGCCAGAGAAAGAAGGAACTTCAGATGCTATTCAACTCCCAAAGTTGTTTCTCACTCCTTATCCCTAACACAGAAACAAATGACAATTGTTTATCCTGTTCTACTTACAAATTGGAACTGGCCGCTGTGTCCTCTTCTGGTAGCTCCAGAACATCATCTTCCAAGTCACTCACTTTCACCTGCTTCACCACCTCCAGAAGCAGAGACTCACTAGAGGGCTGTGTCTGGTGCACACCTAGCACAAATAGAGTTATAGCTCATAACTTTTTCTGCTACAATACCTTTGGAAATTTAACCTACTAAGCCTGTCTTCTACAGCTGAATTTTGGTTTTAACCAAGTAAGAAGCAACCAGGCTTCTTATATATTTTTGTGGTTAAGCAGAACAGTACAAACAATCCTTGAGCTACACTGAAAATTATGACAACACATACACCTGATAAAAATTAACTTGAATTCTGATGTGGACACTTAAAGTATTTTGCAATCTTTTTCCAGACATTGCTAAATCATACAGATTTAATAGAAATGCACTGTGTTTGCTTTTTGGTCACGTGGGTTTACAGGAGTGTTTTGTGAGTGTTTTTTTGCTTGAGCCTTGATATCCAATACACCAAACTTAACAGCTACACCCCTAACTCAGCTGTTTGGCACACTTCTGAAACAAAGCACTTCCTATCTACACATTTTAGCCACAAATTCTAAAAGGCTTTGAACAAACACTGCTTGCTATAATCTCTTTGCTTCTTTCTTGAAGAAATAATCTCATACAAGAAAGTTGTAGGACTTCTTATCGTAAAACAAAGGAGTTGACTTTTATTTATTGTGCAACAAAATCCCACACTTCAATGAACCAGGCCAAACAAATTCTATTCAGTAGGAAAATGCTGTTTCAGGTCAAAGAACCACCCTCACAATATAGACTTCACTACAGATGAAATAAAGAAAAATCAAGATCTAAGGATATAAGCATATACTGCTTATTAAACACAAAGAGGAAAGTGAGTACCTTTCTCTGGTAAGAACTCAAGTGAGACAGCAAATACAACTTTACCTAAATTATCTCTCAGGTCACTAGCATCCTGATGAGAGTTGAAGTTGTAATTCTGCACTAGTTTTAGTCTCATACGTGAAAAATTTTCCACGTTTGAAAGTTTCCAGTGACCAGGACGCTGTTTCCTAAGAAAACAAGAATATTCATAAAAACAATCTGACTAATAACCTGCAGGAATGAGCCGATTACAAAAGAGTGCATATTTAGAAAAATACTGGTCATCCACTTGTACATTGTAAAAAATAAAATATTAAAATGCAGTTTATTGCTTTTGTTTCACATTGCAGCTCTGATCATCACTCTATTTTGCAAACAGTATTTCTTTTCACAGAATTAGCAAGGTTGGAAGAGATGCTCAAGAGCATAAAGTGCAACGGACAAACTACCATCACCCCAAAATCACTTTCTAATAAGAACATTCCCCGACACGACTTGAGGCCATTTCCTATTGTCCTGTCACTCAAGACTGTACATCTCAAGCACGGTTATTGCAGTCAATCTGACCTGGTTTTAACCACATGAAACAGTGAGGAAATTCCTTTTAAGAATCACACCCAGTTTAGGAACTCCAGTCTCACCTTTCAGCCCAAGGCCCACGCTCAGAGAACAAGTACAGCTGGGCTGCTCTCCACTGCCTCAGCGTGGCTGTGTGCTGACTGCTCAGCTGTTTGAGCATACTGTTGTACCGCAGGTTTTCCTGCCGAGCCTTTCTGCTGAACGGCTCCACAAAGTGCTCCTGAAAGACCATTGCAAATACATCTAGCACTGAGTTAACTCTGACCTCGGAAAACAGCTTTCCAAGAATGCTCAGAAAACAAGAAGAAACAGAAAAGGTTTAGCAATAAAATATTATGAATTTTTAAGGTAATACTTTGGAAAGAAATTTAGACCTAGAAGAAATAGTGCCAGACTTTAATTTAAAGATGTGGAGACAGCATTATCATCAATGCTGAATCCACACTAAAGCAATTTTTCATCATCAGAAAAGCAGTCAGTATTAGAAATCCTTCTATAATAGGTAAGATTTTTCTTAAATTCTGGTATTCTTGAATGTGATTCTCATTGTATTTTTCCTTTAGCTATTCGAATAAAATAGACCTACAAGTTTTGTTATTAAGAAAGCAAAGAGACATGTAACTTCACTGTGATATTGCCTGCAATTAATTACCAGTTAGCTCTAATGCTGAAACTCAATCTGGACCTTATATAGAAAGGTCAGTTTAGAAGTAATTTTTCCACACATTAAGTACGAATCATTTACTGTTGTAAATGCTTTAGTTGTATTGAAATAGGGTTTTTAAAAAACCCCAAACAAACAGCTCATAATAGAAATCAGGTTTTAATAATTCGAAACACAAATCAAAGAGGATGTAGCTTATGGCTGAGCATATTTCTACCTCGTGAAAAGGAAGGCCTAATATACTGAAATTACTTTGATTGCATGTAAGACTCTTAACAGAGCAGAACTACAAAGCATATGCTAGAAGTGCATATGGTCCCACTGCCCATAAAATCTTAATTAAATTAACCTGTTTACAGTTACGTGAAGTGGATCATCCTGAAATTAATTTTCACCATCTTTTAGAAGGCAACTCTGAAGAGAGTTCTTTTAAGAGAACCTTGCACTCACTGAAAACCTTACCTGAAATTTAAGTTTACTTTCTCCTCTTTCCCGGTCTCGCTTGTGCATGTTCACCATAAATGCTTCATAACAATCTTTCCAATAAAGTGCCATCTGCTCATTATCATGTCTGAATGAATTCTCTTCATATTGCTTCATATTTGGAATAATCTGGCTCACCAAAACAAAACAAAAAGTATCATGATTTCTGAATGGGTTCCTCTGCTTTCATGGCTGAAAAGAGGGGGTAAATGATAGAAAAAGAATTCATTACTTACATATTTGTCAATATAAACTTGCCACTCGTCAGATCTGCAGTATTCTTGAAAGTCCTCAAAGAAAGATGGGCTGCCATTGGTAGGGGGCAATGAAGGAAGGTGCAGATTCATAAAGAGAAGTTCATAAACCTTGGATACCAATGTCCGAACAAGGGGAATCAAAAATGAGTAAGTTTCTGTCTTCTCTTCAATTGACCTACTCAAAATGCCTTCCAACTTCCCCAGGAGGTAGCACGCTTCAGGCTGGCTCTCAATTACTTTGGTCTGAAGGAGGGTGTTTAGTTTGGCTGCTGCCATAGCACAGACCTACAAAAACAAACAGCAAAAAAGGAATGTGATCCTCCTTGAGCACCCATCTTTTTCCTGCCACTCCTGCCTTCATATTCCCATCCTCAAACAGAAGTCCTCTACCTCTTTCTTGTGCTCCACAGGTGCATGCTGACAAGACTGTAGAGTAAACCTGCAAAAGCTAAGAACCAATAAAACATCTTCCCAACAGAAGGATGAGGGACTGCCACAGGTCTGCTCACTGGTATGAGCAGCTCTCCCAAAAAACACAACAGTTACATCAAATGTGCCCTTAAAACTCAAGTAGTACCACTTGCAAGAATTTGCAACAAACCTGTAAGTTGTCTTGTGCAATAAATCCAAGGAGCAGCTGGACTTGCACCTGTGAAAGCCTAATTGCTTCTAGGCCAGCAGAGTACCAGACTGACAGACTATCCATGAGAGTCACTAGTTCTTCCAAGAGCTATTAAAGAAACATAAAATTAGCACAACATTAAAATAAATCAAATAAACTGAAATAAAAGTAACAGTAACTACCCTAGCTGGAGACCCAATCATTTCAAAGGGCCGAAGAAGAGGCTGTGTTCACATTTGTAACTTAACCAAACCCAGAAAATCATCCAAGAACACTGCAGTTAAACCAGTAATTTAAAGAAATTCCTGACAATAAAAATCTACCTAGCTCAGTACATTAAGTCAAGTATGTCCCCTAAATAAAGTACATATACATACCTCTGCGCATGTGTGTGTGTAGAGGGAGAGGGAGAGAGAGAGTATATATATCCTTACTGTTTTTCCTATAAATTAACTCCAGTAAATGCCATATCCTTAGAA
This sequence comes from Onychostruthus taczanowskii, assembly GCF_017590055.1. Classification (NCBI taxonomy): domain Eukaryota; kingdom Metazoa; phylum Chordata; class Aves; order Passeriformes; family Passeridae; genus Onychostruthus; species Onychostruthus taczanowskii. Next base: position 8,688,996 of record NW_024499240.1, on the reverse strand, counting down.
AACTTAAAAAGCTCCACTCTAGGCACTTCTTTCTGTCAGTATTTAGATAGCAAAAGTGACACAAGCCTTGTGAAGGGTGGGTATTCCCAAGGCAAACAGCACATTTCACTATCCAGATGTGTTTGTTTAAAACTAATACACCTTGATATACTCTCTAACAAATTACTCAAATGTAAAATTATTCTGACTGAAATATCCTATTTAAGATATTACAGTGCTTCAAATTCTCCCTGGGCACAGAAGAAGACAATCTATGAAAGTACTGTTATTTTCAACTCAGAGTTGCAAAGAAGCACAATTCTCATCACTCCAAAGTTCTCATTCTAATTAGGTCTCACAACAGAAGGTAAAGCTTTTAACAAGAAGAAACTTTTTTTTTAAAAAAAGCAATTTAAAGCTTTAAGCTATGTTTACTTATAAGCAGGCATTTTGGAGAACAGCAGAGGAATTACTGTGTTAACAACCCTTGACATTATGTATTTTTCTTAAAGGAAGTAGTCTTACAAAATATTTTTAAGGATTTCTAGAGAAATAATTAGGTTTCCATATAATCTCTTTTTTTGCTTAGAAAAACTGAAAATCAATGACAACTCAGATTGTGAAGGAAGCATGACCAGTGCCAGAGATCACATAAATGTTGAGGTATAATTTATCCATTGAAACTATGGGTCAAAACCCAGAAGTGACATTTCCCAACTTGCAACCAAGAGCAGAGTTTCAGCTGGTCTTTCGTTCAGGATGCTCAGAGAGTCATATAAATGCTGATAAACAGTGCAAAATCTGCTTAGGCTACAACTGATGCTGTTTCATTAGCTTTTACATTTTCTAAATATTTCTCCAGTCTGAAGAAACCTGGATTCTCAGTAAAGAGTACTACTTACATGTCTACTTAATTTGCAAAATTTACTATATTCCCTGTGGTAAATATTCACATTTTTATTCATGAAGGGGCACTCTAATCCATTCCACTATAAATCCTTACTCTGTAATATCTGTGGTTTAATATGACTGGAAGGGTGACAGTATCCAAACCAACAACTCTCTTGTTAGCATTTCAGCCCATATACAGTACTTCCATTATGCAGTTACCGTACCTTTTCTGTCCATAAATTTGAATTAATGAGTCCTTCTGCCTGCAGGAAACCTTGTACAATTAGCAAGAGCTTGAAGGCATTTTCAGCATGTGTAGGGAGAGCTTTTGAATCTCTGTTATCAGTGACTGACCATTCTAACATCTTCTCCAGCAAGCTGCATGGAAAACAAAATCCCAAAGTAATACATGTTCTGAGTGTAAGTGGCTTTAAAAAAATCCAATTAAGTATTTAATTGAATCTCAGTCTGCAGTTACATAACTGCCATCTTCTTGATAAGCCAATGAGATAAAAGCGATTGAGAGACTGATGAAAACAGTGATAGTTTTAAAACCTTCTGGCCTCAAGACACACCTCCTAAACAGGTACAGGAATATATTTCTGACAGTATGTGAAGAGACAGCAGAGAAAAGTACATATTGTGGGGAAACACCCATCTCTTCCCAGCTTCACTCATGTCCCTCACTTCTGTTTACTCTCAAAAGGGATGAACTGTACACTCACTTGAGTTTTATTTCATCAGAAGGCCGCAGCAACTCGTTGGACATCCCCAGTTTGGTGAGAGCAGAGAACACCTGTCCTCTCTCAATCCAAGCATCATCATCAGATTTTTCAATACCTTTCCACATTATACACAGTAGGATGTCTGTGAGTAACTGCAGGAGTTCATTATCACTCCCCTGCAAAAGAAGTGACATATTTAAAGCCCTTCTAGTATAGAAAACCTTCAAAACATTTCTTATTAATCACAGCCCTTATGCTTCCATGTTTCAACATTTGAAACTCTGCAGTCTTCAACTGGACTCTAAAGTCCAATTGAAAAGCTCACGAAAACACAAATATAAGAGACTGTAGCTTGCTTGTATGATGTAAACCAAGCTGCCTTTAGCCACTCTTGATTTTTTCACAGCAAGTCTGCTCCATACCTCCTCTGAATGATAAAGGATGTTTAAATACAGAGGGAGAAGAGTTTGCAGGGGTTTTTTTTGTGGTTTCTTGTGGTTGGGAGGTTGGCCGTATTTTTTTGTTTGTTCTTTTTTTTTTAAACACCAAAGCTACCCCAAGTGGACAATCAAAAAAAAAAGACACATTACAAAAGGAAGTACCCCATTTCCCTATAAAAGGGCCATTTCATTTTGTTCATTATCCTGTTGGATGATAGGAGAGACAAATAAAAGTAATAATCATTCATTAGAGAGATTGAAAGAACAAAATGAAATTTCCAACAGCTAGAGAAACCAGTCAGGTAGTTACTTACTCCTTGATTTTCAAAGAGAGAAAGCTCAGCAGCGAAACCCACATCATTCGTAACACCCGGCTCTTTGTCAGGCTGCCCAGAGAAGGGCTTTGTGCTCTCTGTGGGTGAGGGAGTGCTGGGCTGGCTGTCTGTCATCTGATTCCCAACATCAGCCAGTTCATAAGAGTCAACACTGGACAAATCTAAACTCAAATGTGAAGGATTACTGTGCCACAGCTCTTCTCGGCCCTGCGAACTGAAAGACATCTCTGCTGTGGGTGCATCTTCCAGCGGCATCACAGAGAAATGGGCAGGGACGTCCAGGGATTTGTTGTCTTCTAAACTCCACTGATCAAAGAGACCATTAACTGATGCAAAGCTGCCAGTTTTCTCTCTCTCTGTCTTATCAGCTTGATGCTTCTGAAGCTCTTCAGTAGGAAGTTTTTTATCCTCTTCCCTGGAGGAACCAGTCCTGTTCTCCTTAAAGCCAATCCGGACCTCTGAGTTTTCTTTCAGGAATAGTCTAACCAAAGTGTCCTGCCAGCCCAGCTGCTGAGAAATCTGTTCTGCTGCATCCAATTGGGAATGCAAAAGGTGCAAAATCTAAGGACAAAAGATATCCCATATCCACACATTAATTTTAGCTTGTAACTGCATCCATCTGGCTATCCAATTAAATATTTTACAATCTTACAACTTCTTTACTTTTCTTACAACCTTATATAAAGTGCCATAATAGGCTAATAAGCAAACCAGCCACAAAGTAATTTTTCCTCATTAAAAATATATATATTTGAGAAAAAAAGAAGTAAAAAGTAAAAAATTCTCAGGAGTAGGGGAGAAAAGAAGCTATCAAACCATATTGGTAAGTTGCCATATCTCAGCAACTCTTCTGCAACAATTCCTTCAAAAGCCAGTTATCTCAATAAATAATCCCATTCACCCATAGTCTAAAAAATTCTTTAATAGAAAATATGCTTGATTAGAAACTATCAATAAACTTGTAGTATTAATAGCTTACTGATAGTACACATTATAGTTTCACTTCTTTGTTTTGGGAAACCTTAATAGATGGTGTCTCACAGCTACGATTCAGTACTAATTCCAGTGATACAAGCTTTGAGAAAACTCAGTAATTCAAGGAATCTACTATCTCAAACCTGTAGAAAATACAAGCTACTTGAGAATCATAATAGAGGCTTCACTTTTTGATTTGGCTTTTAAAAGTACTTGAGTACACAAAATTCAACAGTAAGTGACAGATGGGTCTAATTTTTAAAATAAATCATTGCTAAAGAAAATAGTAACAACAAATATTGCCACTGTGTTTCAAAGAAATAATATAGTTATCACACTGTACAGTTTATAGGCTTGAAGGACAGTATTCCAGTTCTAAAGAAGACAACTAACCTTTCTACAGATAATCACTCTCATGTTTATATCTGATCTATGAGCCAGGTACACTACAGCTAGGAGATCTTTATAATTCACAGCAGGATCTGTAGGGAAGAAAGAAAAAAGCCACCATAAGCAATATCACACAAGAGAATGTAATAGATAAATATTTAAAAATTGCATTGGAAGTTATGACTGCATCCAGGATAGTAAAAGGAGCAAACTCCAGGGAAGTGAGAAAATGTTAGCTGAGACTAATGGGAACTCTGAACAGAACAGCTCTACAAGTAACATCTCTGGCTTTCCTCAACAAAAACCAGGGATGTGGGCCCCTGAGCAGCAGAAGTGTACTAATGCAATTACCTGCATAAAGAACTTGGTTAAGAAGGTTTTTAATAAGAGAAACGGTAACTGGGGATTCATTCAGAAGGAGTCCCAGCCCGGAGTACCCCACTTCTCTGAGTCTCATGCGGTGCTTGCTCCGCTCATAAACTTTGGTGCATTTCAGCATCTCTTCCATGATCTGTAAGGAAAAGTAGACACAAATGCAAATTGAGCACAAAAAGCATCCGTATCTCTCAAACTTGTGTATGATATAACATGCTGGTCCACAGTTTTTAAAGTTTACTTGATGAACTAACTCAAACAACACGGATAGTTTTTTTAAAGATCCCACTACTTTAGGAGAACACCAATTCCTTTGTGACAATGCCATCTAGCTAACATAAGAGAAAAGAAAAAGGCAAACTTGGATGATAAGTATCTTAGTAAGTACATACACTTCTACATGGAAAACACAAATTGATGTTCAATTGATTAATTTAGGAACATATAATTCAATTCATTACCTTGAACACAAGTTCTCTAAGCCTGTCAGAGTATCTTTGATGCAATAACAGAGCATAAAGAATATCAGCATTCCCTGGTTCAAAGAGCAATAAAAAAAGCTGGTCTGGGGCTGGACTGGAATGAAGTAGGCTGAAGAGAACGTCCAAAATTCCACAGAGCTACAAAATTAAGACAACCAAATTAATACCCAGTTCATTTAGATTTCATGCTTTGTTTTAGGAAAATTTTCTTGGTTTTTAAGTTTTACTTTTGCTGGTTAACAGACATTTTGTTGCTCAGTATTACTGCATTTAAACAACTTTAATACATTTTTTCACTCTACAGAACACCTTATCATATTAAGCAGGATCACAAAGCAAGTTCAAGTGCTGCTGATGCCACAAAATAAAAATTACAGGACCACAACTCCTGGTCAGTTGGAAGTCAACTCATTTTGTTTTGTAAACTAAGATCACTTTTCTAATGGTTCATCCTTATCTTACCTACATCTGAACAGAACCACACATCAGTTAACTTTTGCTTGTGGTCATTTTCCTCTTTGCTCACCCTTCTTTTAAGTACACAAAGCAAGATTTCTAAAAGCCAAGATGCAAAACCAGATCATGTCCAGTTTAAACTATTAATTTACGCTGTGTTACATACCTGCTCCTCGTCACTGGTGGCAGCTATGTATCCGACAATGCTCTGAATTTCTTCATGTGCTCCACCTTTGCTCAGGAAATATTTGATCAGTCCATACAGGGATGTCCGTATTGTCCTCAGGTCATCAGGAGCCAGATCACCATCTTTACAACCAGTCCTGTTTGCCAACGACCAGAAAGGCAACCTAAGGAAGGTCCTCATGGCTCATGTATAGCAATTTGATGGTGCCACTTTGGTAATCTTTCATCTACCCAGGCATCATGCAAAGTTCTAAATTTTTACTGAACTCAAGCAACTGAACAGTAATAATCAGATCAGACTTTGCAAGCCTATCAAAGCCCTGAAATGTAGACTTGTACAGATCTGGATACAGGTCAGGATTGCAGGTTCCCACCTCCCACAGGAAACAGCAAAGTCTCTAGCCAATCCTCCTCAAACACATGATTATATTCATAAGCAGATCTAAATCATCAGCACTGAAAGGTTAAAATTTTAAATTTCTAAAGAAGTCCTACTTCAAATTCTGCAAACATTTGAAAGAACTTAAAATGCTAAACTTTTTATAATGGTAATGATCTATGTTAATTTGCATTGTTGAGCACAGTCCTACAATTTTTTTGGTTTTAATTACTTTACAAGCACTCCTAGTGTCACTGACAAATTTGACATAATCTTAGCATGAAAATTCAAGGCAAGGCAAAGTAGTAAGTTAAATGGGAAAAAAAATGAACGCAATTTTGTAAACGAAATCAACCGCTAAAATCCCACCTGCAGTTTTATTTTTTAATTTTCTCATTAGAACGATGGCAAAAAACCCCAAGAGCCACATAAAATAAATGAGGAGTCAGAAGTAGTAAAACTCATACCCATAATAAATCCTGAGTGTGTCTAGAAGAAACTGCACACCATACTTCTTTCTGAATAGCCTTCTACTGTCCTTGATGATTGTAGAAAGATACTGTATATGTCCTACAACATAAAGTTTTCTTTTAGAACCCAGATAAAGATTTGTGTCATGTGAAGAGTCCTGTGTCTTCACACAGTTACCTGAGGCCAAGAGCTCACCGATTCTGAAGGGAAAGTCACCACTGTTCCAGATGCTGAAGTCAAAAAGTAAGTGGTGATACATCTGTTGCAAAAGCTGCATGTTCTTTTCAACTGAGACTTGCTCTATCAGCAACTGTACAGCCATCAGGACATTCACATCCATTAAGATGCTTGGCACCTTGCAAAATAACAACAGGTGTTAGCACTCAAAATACTGAATGTCCTAATAAAATTTGATTTTGAAAGAAACTTAAGCTTCCATTTTTTTGTCTTCCACAAAAGGAGCAATGTCTGTGCCATTAAAGCAATACAGTAAATACAAAAGTAGTCTCATTTGAATAACCAAACAACACAAAATCTGTATCTAAAAAGCACAACATGAAAAGAAATGAAAGACTGTATTTCACTTTGCAGATAAATACCAACTTCTCACACCTTTTTGCTTTCAGAAACACAAGAAAGAAAATTCCTACTAAGGAGGCCTTTAAAGACTGGCATTCTGGCTATGCTTCAAAATGATCAGGACCACATCCACAAAATTCATTAGTAATGATGTTTCTCAAGTTTGCCCACCTTCTGTAACAAGGCTCCTAGGGTGGCAACTCCATGGGAGTGAATGAGGTTTTCTTGATTAACATGATGTCCCTGAATGAAGTGCTTTATCATCAAGATGAAAGTCGCAACTATGTTCTTCTCCAGACGTGCTTCTGCAGAACAGAACAACAGTAGCAAAAGTCTTATGGTTTATCATTGGATCACTGCATAAAAATAGAGGAGAAAAAGTAAAATCAAGTGTTGATATTCCTCACTACTTCCTGAACTTCTCAACTCCTGTTCCTTAGTTGTAGCCTGTCTTTAGATTTTTTTCCTGTGCAGAATCATAGCCATTGCATGCCTCTCCAGAACAAAGTGATCTCAGTCCTGACTTCAGTTGCTTCATCCATGGCTGCAGGTTACAAACTTCTTTGTTACAATCATTTGCATATGCTACAGTTATTTTCCTTCTGTAGCTGTCAACTGACAGTTCCCATCCATGGCATGCAAAAAAATTAGAGACATAGAGAAGATGTATTTTTTTTTTTTTACTCTTCTCCATCATTTCATTTTTGAAAAAAAGTAATGTTCTGACTTACAAGGTCTGATTTCTCAGTGGTTTTTGTCAAGGTCAAATTAATTCTCAATATTAGCAAAGCTTTTAAAAAAATCTATTCTGAAAGCATCCTTTCAGTTTCTTTTTATTTTAATCCAAAATGTAACTATGTGTGGAAAAGGTAGGAGCCTGAGTATTTTATTAACAAAATATAAGTTTGGCTAAAGGCTAAATAGTGCAGTTCTGATGCTGCTGTTCCCACGTGGCTATGTGACCCAGCACTCAAGCTGCAGGAAAGCTTCTCCTATTGGTATTAGTAAGTTTTACATCAAACATAATTTCTCAAAATAATCAGAATAGAAATTAAAACAATGTCATACCTTGGCACCCATAACAGTAAATCATGAAAAGAAAAATAATGCCATTAAATATATCTATACTTGAAGTATACTATATTTTTTTTCGATAGTGCTGAACTGGTATTCAGTATCCATGTCAGGTATCTAGGAACAGAAAGTGTCTTTCAGCTTTACATAGACCCTCTGGAAAATTCAGCACACAATAAACAGACTTCTGTAATTCAAAAAAGGACTTGTAAAATCAAGCTTAAAAATTAGTTCACTTCAGCTTCACTTTCCTACCTGATGCCTTTGGGGATGAAAACACCACCCAGTCACCCTCTACAGGAGTTACAAGCTCTGGAGGCAGAGTTTCTCCTTCAGACTTCTCAGGCATCTGTGCACCAAGAAAGCTGATCTGTTCCAGCAATGGAAACAGCACATTCATTCCACCAATACAGTTGATCATATCCTGAATCAAGAGAAAAGGCAGGATAAACATCACCATAAATAAAATCCCTTCCACTATAGCAAAAGTTTACTCTGCATACAGGAGTCTCAGAATGTCTCACAGGCCACTTACACATGGACCATCATGTCAGCTCTTGTTCTGAAAGAACATTTTGTACACTCCCTTCCTCCCCACCCCCATACAAACACTGAAAACTGAAGGACACAAAAACTTAGGAACACTCTTCTGCTAAACATATTTGAAACCCAGGAAAAACATTTCTCTGATTTCTAAGTTATTCGCAGCAAGCATGAAGAGAAGACTGTAAGATTAACACCTCTCTGCTTTAATCATCTTCCTGCAACATTTCAACTTCAGGCAATTAAATAAATTAATTTATTTTTTTTTACTAATTCTACACATACATCAATTCTAAGCCTCTCCTTAAAACTCAAATCTCCGAAGTCCCATTTTTCCCCCTCCTTCTCACAAGTGGAGATAGCACAAGACAGTCCCTGGAGGTGGTTAAGGACTGACTGGATTTGGCACTTAGTGCCACAGTCTAGTAACGAGATGGTGTTTGGTCACAGGTTGGACTTGATGACCTCAGAGGACATTTCCAATGTAACTGATTCTGGATTCTGTTATTCAAACAATGCTTCTTGTGATAAGGTATCGTATATTCCAACCACAAGATTTATAGAAGTGATTCACAACCACTTCAAATCAATTCAAAATCAGGGTCTCAGCAAGCTAGTCAGAGACACCCACTCATTTCCCCAGCTTGGTCCAGAGACAAACACTGTGGAGCCATTACTGCGCAAAGAGGACAAACTGAAGTATTTTAGAACTACTCATATCATAGCAAAATTAACTAACGAGTGTCCGAATTTTCTTAACATTAGTCTCAGCAAGTGATTGTAGAGATATGCACAGTGGATATGTACCCTGAGGTATGTGCACAGTGGATATGTATAGTGTAGCTCCAACAATATTTTTCTTATTAATCAGTTTGCCAGTACAGTCAGTTGTTCACAGTTCTGGGAAAAATGGCAGATCTTATTTATAGTGCATACATTTTCCACAAGATGAAAAAATGTGGTATTCTACTGACAAGTCACAAGTGTTAACTAAACCCTACTAATCTTCATCTAACTCAAAGTTTATGACAGCAAGAAAACCATGACAGAATTCCCTAGAGATGACAAAATGCTCTTGATACACAACATGAATTCAACATTATTATGAAGAATTGTCAGGTACCACAAAATATCCTCCTGTACTGTGACAGTAAAAACAGTGGCCCACATAAGTTCTCAATAAATGTAAAGTAAATGCAACACTACTCCAGCTACAGCATTAGCCCATGAATTCTCAGTATAAAAACATAGTGCATCTGTTAAATATAATTTGCATTATGATAGTAACTTCCACCATTCCAAAAGTTAGATGAACATACACAACCACTGTCATTTTTACATCAGGTTCTGCCTCTTCACAACACATTTACCTTGATGTCCCAATTCACTACTTTGTTTCCAGTTAGTCTTCCATGTAAAAGATTTGCAGACAGGTCAAGGCAAATTGGATTTCTGCAGGCCTGTTAAACAAAAAAGCCATGATATCACCAAGATCTACAGATGCTTGAACACAAGATTTTGTGCCAATGTGTTGATATTAAAGTATTTAAACAACATGAAACCCCTAGAATATAACACAGGCTATTTCAGATTTGACATTCTCTATTGTACATAATAATTCCATCCTTTTGCCAAACCTATGTCAGCACAAGACCACAGTTTAATAAAGCTCTCACTGCTCCTCATCCTCCCATAAAAGCCACAGTGCAAACACTGAAAGCAACGCACACTGGGCAGTCAAACAGAAATTATGTCCTGTTTCATACCTTTGGTGTATAATGAAGCAGCACCTTACTGGGGAGGTCTGCTACTTCAGCTTCTTGAGACTTCCATGGAGTTAAACAGTTTGGACCTGCAGTAAAAGGGTACATAAAATCATATGACATATTTTTAAGAGTCCAGTGGTTATTAATGTCGCCCTTTGCAAATTTTATACTACCAAACTTGTTGGAAGAACAAATAGGACAGTCTGAACCATATCTATTTGAGACGTGCTTTGAAGTAGAGTTTCTATGACTTAAATCCTTCATTTCAGAGGGTCTGCTTAAAAAGGAACACATTCTACAAGGAAAGCTAAACTACACAAAGAAGAGGGTTTTTTTTACCTTCAAACAGTTCTCATGTTTGTCTCTAAAAACACCTATCTCATATTTGTCACTAATCTCTGTCATCAAGCCTAAATGCCCAGAAAATTAGTAACCTTCAAGATAGTTTTGTTTAGCAATACAAAATATTTCCTTTAAATGATGCAAGTGTTTTAATGCCAACCTGTAACAACCTTGAGTTATTATGCAACTTAATACCTTTTACACTCTGAACAATACAACATAGCTTTCAGAGTATTTTCTTTGAAATGACCACTTAATTCTTGATTCTTATGGAAAAAACCTCAAGCATAAACGACCTTTAAGTGGCCTAACAAATAAGGGCAATACTTTTAAAGACTCTCAACTGTAAACACATGTGGGCAAAGGGTAGCAAAAGATCAGAATTTACAAGTGAAATTATTACCTGACATTTTAATTTTGCAGGTCTGGTCATATGATAAAGAGATGAGCTTATGCAAATATAAATTTCAAAATCAAACTTCATAACACACTTATTAAATGTTAAGCTTATTTGCTTTAAAGCCCTCTCCTGTAGGTCAGCTCTGCAGTTCTTCTGGACTGTAAGTTCTTCATTATGTGTCTGTGTAGAACAAAGCTTAGCTGGGTCTTGTTCATAACTCATTCCTTTTACTTTCCTAAAACCAGTACAATCACCACTTACCTGCTAAATATAATGCTTTCACCTGAGAAGGCTGCAGTGCTTCATGAAAGATAATAACTGATCCAAGTTGGCCCTCCAAAGATGTTGGACACCCCCATTCACTGTCCTGAGTCCCTGCTGAGATCATTTTGGTGATGAACTCTGGTTTTCCAAGCACCCCACCCCAACCTCCTGGAGCGAGAATGCCCCCAAGTGATGTCCGGTGGGGCATGATTGGGGAGGAAAAAGGCGGGTCTGGTATCTGAGAGGGAGGAGGAGTTGTTGTTCTTTGACCAGCTGAACCAATGCAGCAAGAAGTAAAAGACTGGAGAGTCATACATGGAAGAAAGGAAACAGAACACATACTGTAAATCTATGCTTTAAATCTGAAGACTGCATCTAGCAAAACTGGCCTAAATAAATGAAACCCCAAGCAACAAGTTCTGTCAAGCCTTGAAGAACAAGCAATCCATCACAGTAGGCCAAAAAACAGAGCATACACTTCTCACAGTAGGAGAGAACACCCTTTTCCCAACTAAGAGCAATTTGGTTACCTCAAGAGCTGCATGACCTTTGGCAGGAGCACAGCAGGAAGGACAGTACCTCTGTAGTACAGGGGTACCTTTGTAAATACTCCTCTTCTGGATTATATTATTCCAAAATAATAGCCCAGCATATCTGCTACTGCACATTTCTCATATCAGTTAGTCCACTCAAACAGATACTCATATGGTAAGAATACTTGCCCTACTTCTAGTTATATTGAGATTTATAACGTTTATTCTACAGATGGGCCAAAATCAGGGTATTATCTCGAAATGAAAATTACATTTACTCTCATTTTTTAAGTTTTATACTGATTTTACCATTACAGCATCCAACTTAACTGTTTTCTCAACATATTTAAATATTGAATTAGAACTTAGAAAAGAGGGAAGAATGTTGGGTGTTATAGCCCCGTTTAATATAAATTTGTTTCCCAAAAGGAATGAACAAAGCTTACAGAGGAAATTAAACACGACATACAATCATTTTGATGGCTAGTGTATTGCTAAATGTGTATACACTGGCAATACACTAATGGTTAGATTAACTGCAAGTAAAGTGCTTATTCAGTTACTAAAGGAATAGCATATTAAGGAAACAGTCAAAAAACACCAGTAAAAAGACAAGAAAATAACAGGGAATATTCTTCATTGTTACATCAATCCTACTGGTAGAGGTGCCATTTATTATAATGTCATTATAAATTATGTCAATATGGCTCAGGCAATTATTTTGAGGAAAACCCCACTATTTAATCACTGTCATCTGGTAGACATTTTTGGTTTATTTTTAAAAATAGATGACTAAACAAGCATTACCTAATGGTTAGTTACACTCCAAAATTATATTCTGGACAGTATCCACGGCTGAACACTATTAGCAACAGTCCGAACACTCTCTGCTGTATGAGAGCTCATCCTACCAGGCTATGGCTCAGAAGGGAACTCACCTCATTCATAGCAGGGAATCGAAGTGGGGCAGAGACCTTCTGCTGTCCATTGACATAGATATACACCAGGCTCTGGCCAAAGGGCCTCTTTCCAGGCACGTGAACAATAGTTACGTTGTGCTGGATAAGCAACAAAAAATAATTAAGTCATTATTACGAGCAGTGAGATTACTGTATGAAACTACTCAACTTTATGTCTACTAAGCTGGCGAGGAAAGCACTTAAGAAAATAAATCCAAAGCATCAACAATATAATAAGAACACCTGCTGATTCTATTTGAAAGTAATAAATGTAATGTTTACATATAAGCAGGTTTTTGAAGAGAAAGATACAGCTCTTTCATAGTAATGCACATCAGTTCTTAAGTATAGGAATAGAAAAGGGTAAGGCAGAAACAGCACCACAGCCATCTATGCCAGTTTTAATTTAATATAAAAACCTCTAATGCTATAACAAGCTTAATCAACAAAAATGCCTAATACGCATGCATAAGTTAGCTCAATCAACAACTGATCTACATGAAAATTGCTTGCATTATTTGAGATTAAAACAGCTCTTATGCAATGAATTACTGCAATATTATAAAACAGACTTTGTTAAATGATCAAACAACCATAATTTTGACTTCTGAGCTAACAACACAATTCTAAATAAAGCGTTTGTCAGTATCAAATCTTACCCAGAGAGAGTCAAAAAAGCAATGGTCAGGCAGCAGGACTGTTGCATATTCCCTCTTTGTGCACACTGCAACCACCAATACCCCTGAGCACGTAATAAAGGCTTCAAACCCCATACCACTTCCTGTAAAAAAGCTACAGAAGACACACAATCAAGGACTTCTTCATCAAAATGACCACCTAACAATACACTCATTAAGAAGAAAATCCACTCAAGTTGTTTGGTGGTGGTACAATATTTACTATGAGACTGTTACTTCTCTTATAAAAAAAAAAAAAAAAACCAAAAAGACATTTTGTTTGCTTTTGTTAGTACCTAAAAAGTTAATCTCTTATAAAAAAAAAAAAAAGACCAAAAAGACATTTTGTTTGCTTCTGTTAGTACCTCAAAAGTTACATTATATCAAGAAGCAGTCATGTCAGTATGCATTATTTAAGCACCATGAAGGTGCCTTCTTACTTGTGCACTTATATAAATTCAGAGTTCATTACCATTACAACAGAGTGTGTGAAGTCTTTTCTGGTTTTGGGTGGGGGCTTGGAGGAATTGGGTTTTGGTTTTTTAATGTTGTTTTGTTTATGCAATGAACCTTACCATAATTTGGAGTTATGGATGTTGAAACTGTAGATGACAAGACATTGCAACAGAGAAACTATACATAATTCCTCTAACAGAACTTGGCTGCGGTGATGAAAGCTCTCCCTTTCCCAGACCAAGCACTAAGTATTGCCTTTGACAAAGACAAGCAGAAGCACCACATGCCATGGGGTATCACCACACGGCACAGGTGGCCTACACCCATAGGCTGCAGCAGTCACGGTAACTGTACCTGTAGAGCTGCTTCCTCTTGCCGCTTTTGCCCGGCGTGCCGGGGTCCACCCGGTCCTGGTCCAGGCAGAGCCAGGCGTTGAAGGAGAATGCGGAGCCCGGCCACCTGTGGATGGCGGGCAGGGCGATGCCGGCCATGCTGTGGTGCAGGTTGAAGTACTGCAGGGCGCTGGCCAGGCCCTGCTTGCGCGCCATGGCCAGCAGCGCGCGCATCACCGGCACCACGTACGGGTGAGCGCCCCGCGGCTCCTCCGGCCGCAGCAGCCGCACCAGCTGGAGCAGCTCCTCTGAGCCCATGGACTGGCTCCCCAAGGAGCCCAGCAGGGCGATCAGGTTCTCTGCACAAGTGCAGTGGAGCACCGAGTGGGAATTGAGGGTCTCGATGATACGGATGACCATGTTTGCGTTGACACACGTGGCACGGCTCTGTCTGTCAATACAGCAGATCCGCCTCAACCAATTGGAGATGAAAATCTGCAGCTCGTGTGATTCTAGCTCTGGAAGCCACTGGATGAGCAGCAATAAGGGCTGCACATTACTGATGCCCAGTATCCCAACAGCCATGTGGTCACCTTCAACAGCCTGAAAAACAGCAGGGAACTCAGACGTGAAACACAGTAAGATCGGGCCAGAAGTACTGTTGAAAGACGAAAGCATTTCTGCTTCAAAGCAAGCACAGCTCACCATATTCATGAGTTCTTCCAGCAATTCCCGTGACGGCTGACCCAGTGATTTTAGTACCTCATATATGTGTGCATACCCAATCCGCTCCTTGAAGACCTCCTGAGGATAAAAATTCCCATCTCATTAACAAGTAAAACAGACAAAAACTGCTTGTCTACTGCAGCAGGTAGACAATCAACTTTTAATTTTAATTTAGACAAATGAATGCAGTATTAGACACATAATAATTAGAACAAAAATTCCCATCTCATTAACAAGTAAAACAGACAAAAACTGCTTGTCTACTGCAGCAGGTAGACAAGCAACTTTTAATTTTAATTTAGATGAATGCAGTATTAGACACACAATAATTAGAATGTAATAATTACAGGTTAGAAATCTATTTTTGATAACCTGTTCATTCTACTGTCTGTAGAATGCTGCAGATGAGAAGCATTTCACTGTAGCACACAGATAAATAAAAGTTCAAAGTAGTATTTTATTAATTACCTATAAAAGAATACAACTACTTTGGTATAATCCAAATGTTAATAATATCACAATGAATAAATAGCTTCATTTTTCATCTTTTTAGTGCAAACTATAGCTTGAAATGTTTACAGTGAAACACAGATGTACTCAAATATTAATCTTTCAGTAAAAGACTTTCATAGACCAGATTAAAAAAATTAGAGAAGTGTTCCACAGAAGTTTTCCTGAAACCTAACTGATTTTACCAGGAAAAAAATCAACCACCAAAGTTCAAATGAGAGTATCCATTTATGATTCAGTTATTAAACAGCCAACACATCACATGGAATGGATATTCTTCTTCTGGCTATAGTTTGTGCTGAAATGATTTTTTTAAAAAAGAATAAATCTTTCAGCAGAAGTGAGGTGATTACTTAGGTGAACATGAAAAGAAAAAATACACATGTTGCAGTAGAAGTACAATTGAAAACTCTGACTCTCTGTGAATCCCAGCTAGGCCCCACCTCCAACACACAACTCCTCCCAGGCTTTCCAGAGTCAGTGGAGAAATAAACAGTTTCAGTAATGCCCTGGAAGAGCATAACGGATCCTGTTGTCTCTCCCTTAGGCTGTACTGCAAGTAGCAAACAAATAAATGATTCCCACTCCTCCTTTATCCTCCACTGTACAGTCACATCCCTTTACCTGTGCCAGTCCAGGGAATCATTCAGCCAAGGGTTGAATTTCATTAACTCAGCAATCCAGAAATAAATATACTATTTTTCCATGGGCTTAGCTTCCAGTCAGAATCACAAACTAACTACAACCTATCCATTTACCAAATTACAATAATAACTACCAAGGAAGGGCACAGGACAATAGCATGACCACCATCTGGACAGCAATACTGTCTTGGTTTGGTTTTAAGCCATATAAAACTACAGCACAAACAGCTGCCTGAAAACTCCTCTAAATACCCACTAAGTCTACCCCATATATCCATGAGACAAGTAACAATGTACTTTCTTTACAAAGGTTCCAACTGCCAGCATACTCAGATCTTCCAGTTTTGGTAGAAAGATGACTTAGTGTTGAGCCATTAGACACATATAAAGGGATAAGAAATGCTAATCAGCTATTCCTATCTGGCATGAATGTGTGAGCACGATTTGCTCATCTCCATTAGCAAGATCCATCAAGGTATTGTGACAACAACACCAAGTGGAAACAAGACCAAGGTGCTGCAAGCAGCCCCGTGCATAGACACTGTTACCTTTGCAGCTGGAGACTTGTGCATTACTGCTGTGAGGGCTTGAATGGTTGACACTGCCAAGGAGTCCAGGTGTCCCTGAAACACCTGAAAGGAGCAGGTACAGAAGTCATATACAACACACAAAGACAGTTCAGCTCCAAAATCTGTGCTGGGCCCTCCTGCCAGAAGGGAAACCAAGAGTTTGGTAACATGCTTCAAAAATCATCTCCCCACCAGTCAAAATTTCAAACCCCACAGCCTACAAGGAGTTACATCACAGTAGACAACTAACCACAGACTTCCAGAGGAGAGAAGCATTCGCAACACAAACTGCACCTCAAATATTCTGATGGACAAACAAGTTTTGGACAACCTCAAGAGGGAGGGAGGAAAACAATTAGGAAATCTCTTGCAGTGTGGCTGCTGGAAAATCAGGAGTGGCAGTTCATATAAAGTGGCTTATTCTCTACCCAAGGCCCTACAAACCAATGCAGCACAGACACACCCCCAAAATCTAAGAGATAAGTCACACCAGCACAGTTAGGTGGCTGCCTCACCCATAGTCTCATTGCATTGATTCAACACCTCTCTCTCCAATTTAAGTAATCTTTTGAGGGCTTTTTCTATAATTCTTGTTTATATTGATATTGCTATGATGGTTTTAAGAACAAAAATGTTGGAGCACTGTTTTGCATTCATCAGTAAACCTAATTAGCAACACTGTTCAAACAAATATACTGTTTCATCATCTCTGAAATATGATGTGCACTTCAGACATATTTTGAAAGTGAAATGTCAAGAATCAGAAGATTATCAGATGTGAAGAAACATTTACATGTGGTTAGACATTGTGCTGTGTCCAAAAAAGCAAAAGCTATTAGTTAAAAGTCACAATTTGTAAATAACCATCCCTTCTATTCAGCCTTTTTTTTTTTACATTTTTTATCAGAACAAATAATTCTACTATAAAATTTATACAATAATTGTCATTTTTAACTTTGCACAATATTTGGGAAAAGTGAAGCAACAGGCCATTCCTACCTCCCTGATTCAGCCTGTCCATTGTTTTGTGCACATCTGTTCTTGACGACAAGCAAAGAACCAGGACACCAAACACAACCATTGAGATTCACAAACAAGGCCCCAGAATCCAAAACACCACAGTGCTGAGACAAAGAGCAAAAAAGATAAAAAGGAGGGGAAAAAGAATCACCACCAGGTTGAGGAAATTAATTTGGATCCCCTTCATGTGCTTCACCTTTTCCTTAAAAGAAGCATAACTGATGCTCATTCCACTGCCAATATCTGCAGTTTGAAGCAGATGAATAAAACATAGGCTGAATTCAATCTGTTATTCAGAAATTTCAGACAGGAAACGCTGATCTGCGCAGCATCAAAAGTTCGTCTTGCTGCAGAAGGCTTAAGGAGGATGGTTAAGGTGAAGCACAGGAATCAATTTTCCTGTGATTGTGTCTTGACTTCAACTGAAGCAAAATACAGTTTAGGTAGGTACCTGGTCCTCATTCATTTCTGTCAGTAATTTGTTGGTAAGGTCTTTCTCACTCTTGTCTGCCACTTTATTGTTAGCATTTAAAAACAGCTGTTAGAAACAGAGACAAGAATAATGGAAATAATTGAATTAAACAGTTACCTGCAGCCAAATCTGTGGAGGCTGCCTTAGATTTGTATTTCACACAAAAAAAAACAACAAAAAAGGGGAGAAAAATACTGACAATTACATTGTATTTTTGCTTAAGAGTAATCATTAGTTTTTGAAAAAAAGAAAAGAAAATATGTAATCACTGAGATAAAGAGAGATTTATCTGGAATTTGTACTCATCTCTGGCTTAGCAACTGTGATTTCATTCACAATGTGCACCACAACAAACTTCTAAGAAATTTACTTGTAAGACATAAAGACAAGAGTGGGGCATTAACAAGGAAATGGATACAGATGTTTCATCATTTTCCACTTATGTTTCAGCCTAGGTGAAAGCTGTAGCTACCTACACAATATTTTCATCTTCAAACGGCTCAGTAGCAGAATTTCTGGGGCACACAGTCTTTGGGACAGGAAGAAGGGCAAAATATCTCTGCCATCATCCAAAGAAGCAGACAGGTTGCAAATAGCTTTAAATCAAACATACACCTACACTGCATCTTCAGCCAAGGAACTGCTCTGTGTTCAGTAGCTAAATTCCTAGTCAGTACCTGAATTTGACAGTTTCAAACTCACCCAAATTCATAATCAATTGCAGGCAATTTGTGTGCCAAATTTAGCTGGAATGTAATCAGAACTAAAATTTACCTCCTTCTGTTTTAAAATTCTATTGAGACATTAAAAAATAACCCTGATCAAAACGTCAAAATGTTTTAAAAGTTCCTTTAAAAAATATAAACACTTTCCTTTAGTGGGTAAAACCTAAGCATTTCTTTCCCCTCCACACACACACATTTTGCTCCATCATCTG
The DNA here is from genome assembly GCF_017590055.1 of Onychostruthus taczanowskii. Classification (NCBI taxonomy): domain Eukaryota; kingdom Metazoa; phylum Chordata; class Aves; order Passeriformes; family Passeridae; genus Onychostruthus; species Onychostruthus taczanowskii. Next base: position 8,670,109 of record NW_024499240.1, on the reverse strand, counting down.
CTAGCTTAGTCTCCCTGAAGAGGAACAACCTGAGAAATCAACTTCCATAAATTAGGGCAAAACAAAGGACAACACTCAGCATTTTACTTTGACTTACATAGATGTGAAAGCACATGGTTAGAAACACTTTGAAAGGTACATCACAGTCAAGAGCACTTAACAATGCAGAGTAACTATAATATGTCTCAGAGGACTATAACTTTAGGAAGAATAAGAACACTAAACAAAAGCAAATGGAGACAATGCAAAAATAAAGAGTCCACAAAGTTTTTGGTATGAGTTACTTCATTTCTCATAAGGCAAGTGAAAAGGAAAAATAGATTTCTTTTTGCAATGTCTATATGGTTTTAATTTTTCCATTTAAAAGCTGTTCAAAACCCACATTTTTTTCTTTAAATCAGACCTACTGTTAGAGGTCATTGTGCTTTGTTCCAAGTCTGACCTCTGAGATAGTTAAACAGATGAGAAAAGATTCAGCACTGACACACCAGATTGTTAAATGACTCTCAGTACAGTATAAGCACCTCCTGATACCTCTAAATTACAGTCCCTCTTTTTGGATATCATTGGCAAAAAGTGACATTCAGATCATCAAAACTTAACCAAGCAGTTTTGAAAAGCTTTTGTATAGATCTCTAACCCTAAAGCACAGTAAAGGAAAGACAGTTTGCCTATGAGCCTTAAAACCAGCAAACATGAAAAAAAAAAGGATTTACATTTTAGAAAATTGCAATATTTACAATGACTAGGAAGTTTGAGTAGAAATACAGCCTTGAACACCCCAAGTTCTTTGGGATATCTACAGCAGAAATAGTGGCATGGATTTGCTTTACCCCTTCTTTCCACAGAAATTACTTGCATTTCAAGTTTGCAGAGGATCCAACAGCTTCCTGAGTTTCAGGTATGTGTATGGACTCTCATGCTCTCTGCAGAGATGCAGAACATCGTTTCCACACATGGCTTGCTTAGGAACCCAGTAGCAATTTTCACAAAAAAAGGAATAAAATCTAGAACTAGGATCTCCACCCCCAGCTAATAAGGAGAAATCCTAACTCCAAAACTAACTCAGTGTTTGGTATTTGGCTTTGAAAAAGAATGGGGACACAGTATATTTGGAAGCACAAATATACTGCAACACCTGCCCTGCCCCTGTCTCTCCCACTTCTCATCTGTGGGGGTATTTTGCCTGCGAAAGGCTAAAAAAGCACACTGCGTACCAAACTGGCAGCACTGATCTCTAAACAACACAGTGATATGTGAGTCTGTATCCCTGGAAAAAACCTTAAAAGAACATATCTTGTAACATACAGACAGGCAGAATGAAAATAAAAACAGCAATTTGCAAAAAAAAAAAAAAAAAAAGAGAGATCAGCTGTTCCTGCTTTCTTAAATTCCACCACTTGTTTATGAGCACAGGAACACACAGCTAAGAGTCTCCACGAAGAGGTAAACACCACACTGCTGATGATTTTAGAAGAAACTAAAAAGGAGGTTCCTTATCAAGTACAAGGTTAGTACAAAAACAGGCAGATTCCCAAACACAGGAGAAGAATGGAAAGGTTGAACAATGTGTTTTCAGAAGGAGACAATAAAGCTACAGACTATTTAAAACACTTCAAGTCAGCTGGCATTCTGCCACTAATTATAATTACAATCAGGATATAATCCAAACACATTTATTTTTAATACATCATTGCACTGAAATACATTCTAATCCAAAATCTAAATGGATTAGAAACAAATTGCACAGTGTAGTTAGCATTAAATTATCTAACATCAGAAGAGCTCAAAACAGCTATGTCACTAACATATCACATATCACAATAACATATCACAAAAAGAAATAGTGCAGAGAGTTACATCATATCTGTGTTCTTTCACACGGGAAAAATAAAATCAGTGCAAACAGTGGAAGTTTGTAAATTATGACCATTTGCAGCACAGATGAAAACCTAGATCCTATATGGAAAAGGAAAAATTGAGGAACATTTTTAACAGCTTGAGCCACACACTGGACTCAAGTATTTTAAAAGACTTAAAATGGGACACCAGAAAGATTTTTTTTTAATGGAAAAACATTCCTCTGAAATCAGAATTCAGACCTCCATCTGGCAGCAGTTGTTAAGCAACTTCCTAATAGTCCAGTTATAGAATATAAGAGAAACAAACCAAAATAACCAAACCCCACAACAAAAAGCCAAAGGCAGGTGGGATTGATTTTTTAAATCAGACATACTGTTAGAGATCACTGTGCTTAGCTCAAAGTCTGACAGATGAGAGATTTTAATAGGTAGGAAAAGATTCAGCAGTGATTCAAAAAATCTTAACAGATTTTAGAGACCAAGCAGGGTCTGTAAGGGTATTTTGCTCAGGACTCAAAGTATTCATTGCTTTAACCACAAGACAGACATGAGACACCTCTATTTCATTAGTAATAATACAAGGCAGGGTTTGTTAAAAATATGCTGAAGAGGGAAAACTTACCTTGCAGTTCTGCAACAGTCGAATGAGATGCTCAAAGCAGTTACTGTTAAGGAAAATTGCTTGCAGAACAGGCCTATCTGTGCAGTCTAACATGGCTGTGATGGTATCTATAAAATTAAAACAAAACTGGCATCAAAGACAAAACATATCCCAAATCCATCAAGCATTTTTTGCTGCACATTCCATAATACACATCAGGAAAAAAATATACAAATGAAATTATCTGCACTTTTGATCAAGAATGATATGCATTTTAAGAACAAATCACTAGGGCTAAAGCTAAACATTTTGACACTGTAAAGACTACCACAGACTAATATTATGGAGAAATTTCACCTAATGAATATCTTTGATTGCTTTGGGGCTCTGCTTCAAGTCATTGACAATTGTGAGTACATAAGCAGCATTGCCTTTTTTTGACAGCACATGAACACCTCTTTCCTCAACAAGCAATTACTCTGCATCCTACAGCAGCCTTATACTGGAATTCTCCATGGCGACAGTACTATTCCTCAGTTTTCCTGGAAGTATGGGAAAAGAAATACCTTTATTTCCCACGCTGAACATCAAAATGGAAAAAACTCAAACCCCTGAATTCTAACCCAAAAACTTATACCCAGCACTTTCAGACTATTACTTTTGTCCAATGTTTACAACAATGCCATTTGAAAATCAAACTATCACAAAACAGCACCACATAGCTATTTTATTACAGAACAGTTTTATTCTGTAATTACTAAGGTTCTGATAAGTTTCACTTCTTGCCTAGCAAAGTTTTTCTCTTTTAATGGAGACTTTCAGTCTATGAACCTTGCCACTGGTTAAATGGTAGAAATCTGATATAGTTTCTTCTGGTTTTTTTTATTACTAAATTGTGGAAGAGGTTTTACAGTGACTTCTGTGAGCCAGAGAGAAGTTTGATAAGAGGATCCATGTTTACCCCTGGAAGAATTTTCCCCCCAGTTAATTGACAAAGAAACCAAGACAGAAAGAAGGACAAATAAGAGAAACCTGGAACTCCCTATTCCAATAAGCACTCTGTTTGTCTTTCCTGACCAATGAGTAAAGTGTAAACTTATAAGCTTTGTAAGAATACGTAAGTATCAACAGTATGCATGCTGTAATAAAACTGGGTTTGAAGCCTCCTGAAAATGGAGCATTGCTTTGTATTGACCCTCTCAACTACAACAGTAAATGATTAAACAAGAAATATCTAAGAAGAAGTGTTAGAAAATTTTCAGTTGCTTCGTCAAACCAATGTTTTTTGCTTCAGAGTTATTGTCAAGAAATATTGAAAGGAACTGTGTACTTACTCAGCATTTGGATCTGCAGTGCTATGAATCTGCTCTCCCATTGCCTGCACCGCCTCGGATTAGGTAAGGCTGAATGGTCCGAATTAAGCAACTTGAAATAGTTCTCCAGTATTGTACTTGTCTCGACCTGGCGCTGGTCAGAACTGCTGGTGAGCAGGATATGGACAACTTCTGTCAGGCACTTCAGAGTCAGCTCTGCCTTCCTGCTTACTTCCTCAGGGTTTCTGTCATCCCAGTTGTCACAGTCTGCTAAAACGCGCATCAAGACTTCCATGGTGGCAGGAGATACTGCTTGAAGAGCATTCCTCTGAACCCATTAAGGCAAAAAAATTATTAAGAAAAATAAATTTAGAAGAATTTAAACATCTTCAAGCCAGTTGTGCCTACTTGAGTTATCTGAATAATGCAATACGCATTATTCTATCTACTAATGCTGTGTAGTTGTCAAATAACTAAGAAACATTCTATTTGGATCATGCTGATGGCTACAGATGAAATGTATCCCATCTTGTTCACTTAAATAGGCTCTCTATTTCAAAGGGAATGCTTCTATAGAAAAGGAAATACAATTTAAGTGTGTGATAAAATTCTTATAAGGCAGCCTTGATAAACCGCTAATTTGAAGCAAACCTTCACCTGACTTTTCATTTTAGATTATGAAATTCATGATACTTCAGAACATGTGGTAAGAACATAGTAATTAGCAAATGTTTGCCTGGGTCCTGAATGCACTTTCCTCACCTTTCTTCCTGGGGGGCTGACTGCATAGGCTCAAGGACAGGAGCCCAGGCTTGTGGTGAGCTTTGAGAAGCCCTGTCAGGGATTCATTGCCCTCTGTAGGGAGCATTCAAGTTTTGGCTGTCAATCCTTTACTTGTTTGATCTACACTGCAGCCATGGCCATGCCTGGCCATGTCATGTCTTGAACCTGACCCACCAACTTGACTGCAGCTTGACCTTAGCCCTGCCTCACGGCTATGGAGGGGGCTGGCAACCACTGGCCTCTTGACTGACTCTAGTTACCACCAGTAGAGCAAACCCTTACTCTGATGTGCTCACCAGACTTCCTGGCTTCACTTTAGCCTTTATCACTACAGACTTGTCTAGTGGGCAGGGCTGGTCCCTCCTGGTTGCAGCCACCATAGCTGCTCCCATCTCTGGGTGTAGTGAGATTGCGCCCTCTGACAGTCAGGGAAAACTGCTGCTGGCCATCCTGCTCAGACTGCACTTGCCTTCCATGATGGAGCAGAGCCTGGCTTTGCAGCTCCCTGGCAACCTTTGAAAACACTCTCTTTGAGATCATCACAAGTAGCAGCTGCTTGTGACCAGACTACATAGGATTTTACAGAAGTCAAGTGAGAAAATGGATGTTGGCTTTGCTGCTGATGAACACTCTCATTTCCTCACATTCTTTCAAAGACTTTAAACAGCTTCCAAGCTGTAATGCCCCATGCCCCCTACTGAAAACAGCTTATTGCAGCACTGGAAAGTAAGCTAGGTTAATTTCAGGCACAGGAACACAAAACTTCCATCTTTGCAGGTGGAAATTCTTGATCTAGTTATGCACATTTTTTCTTTAAAATATTACAGTAAGTTCATATGAACATGTAGTTGTTCTAAACAACAAACTTCTGTGGTTACTTGAAATTGGGACCCAGCTTTTAGCATTTAGGTATTATTGCCCAGAATGATCCCAAAGTTCCTAAGACAAAAGTAATGAATCATGGATAATAAATTCTTTTCATTTACATTCACTCATTATGGAGTATTTAAAAGTCTTAAACAAGGAACAAGCATTTGGAGGTTTCAGCAGCTGAAAAGTTCAGAGTATCCTTACCTGACCACCAGCCACAATAGCTCCAAAGAGATGCAGCAGGCAACATTTTAGGCTTTCCTTGAGATGTTCACTTTCTTGAAAGCATTCTGATTAAATAAAAAGAAGATTTTTCTCAAAAAAACCCCACCAACAAATAATAAAAATCCCTCCTCTATTCCCTGTTATCATAGAAATTAAAAAAAAATTCAAGTGTATCATCTCCACTTTGTTTTACATAACTTGGACACAAACACACCAATTCCAGCATTATCAAAGCAACACAACATTACCACATTTATCAGGAATTCACAGGGCCACACCTTCAGCTTGCATAAACTTCCCATGCCAGCTGACAGAACTATAGACACGCAACTTTTGGTCTTGATTCATAATGTAAAAATGAGCCCATTTTGTCCACACTACTGAGAAAGAGAAGGACATTCTAACACACAACCAGTTATCAAGCACAACAAAGTTCTGAGACATTTTGGCATGAAAAGTCTGATGCCACAAGTAGTGCAGGTAGCTCAAAAAGAAAAAAAAAATCCCTGAGCTCAATGATTTTAAGGCAGATTGCTGGAGAATCCTGTGCAGGTCTGTAACCTTTCTAGCAGTACTTTCTTTAATGACAACTATCCTGCATCTCTTCTCTTGCCGTATCTAATTGAAATTAGTCCCAGACAGCCTCAGCATCTCTTCTTAGCAATAGATATAACCTGGATATTGTTGTTACAGTAATAACACTAGACCTAACACAGCAGCAAGAAACTACAAAGGATTATTTTTGGAAATGCCACTTACTGGCAAGTAAGATTTCTGACTATATACTGAATGTCTAAGCCTGTTTTAAAAGATTGCAGAGCTATTTTTCCAATCTGTTCTCCAAACAGAACAAAGCTTACTTAGATGATCACACTGTTAGTGAGCTAGTACCACCACTCCTTGACTTACAGCCTCTGGATCTTTGTAGAACTTCAGACAAATTGAAAAGAGCAGTACCTAGCAGATTGTGAATAAATCATTAGGCTGGGTAGACTAAAACCACTCTCCCTCAAACTAGTCCTGGCCTGGCAGGATGCTTAAAGCACATGTTCAGCAATTTCTGACTGTCCTTTCTGCCAAGTGGCCAACAAGCAGATGAGTACCCCCTGGTTAATGAGCACACTTTTAGCTCAGTCACATTATTGTATTTATCAGAAAGGAGGAACCACAGGGCAATGCACTGAATGCAGAGCAGAGAACCTACAGATGATATTCCTCAGTAGCAGCCTTTAGAGTGTGTTTCCAGGGCTCTGGAATGTAGATAAGGCCATTTTACTGGCAGCAACAATTTGGTCTTTTTGGCAACTATCCTATTTTTTGTACACAGCAATGGAATCTCAAGGAACAGGAGCTGTGACTCAAACCTAGAAAAACCAAATTCATAAATGCTACCACTCTATGAATATAATATTTTAATTTTTTTTCAATTATAACTAAATTAATGGATAGCTGCAAAAAAGGAAGCTGCACTTCCCTCCAGCTTCTTCCTGCTGCTTCAATTCTGTAGGCACTAGCACTTTGGTATGCTAAACTGGCAAACCACCTGGGCATCCCACATTCTTGAGATTTAAGTACAGAATATGGACATGCAAGTTCTTCTCTTCCACACAAACAATCTGTAATCATAAGAACACATGAATTCCAAAGCAGCCATCGTGATATTTAATGACTTAACCAGACAGAAAATTGTTTCCTAAACTTGAGACCAAGGAGCATTTGCTAGTTGAATGGCACAGTTTCATTTCTTCTAGCTGTTAAATCATATTAAAGAGACAGAAGTGCATGAACACTCTCGTAAGATTATTTTTTCATGAGAGTTATCAGTGCAGTTACTACAGGGATCACATGTGCAATCAATGTGTACCACAACAAAAAGAAAATTCACAGAACCAACCCCACTAAACCACATTAGGCACTGAAATAAAGTCTAGAAATAAAGAAAAAAAGCTTTCAAAGATGAGCAGGAATGACAAAATAGTGATGCTCAGAGCAAAGAAGAAGTAGAAAAAGTAACCCACTACATTCAGTCTCAGAAAGCAAGAAAAAGAACTTTATCAGGCATGCTTAGGACAAAGTTACTTGGGCTCACTAAGTTCATTAATCTATAGAAAACTATTTTTTTAACAGGCTGTTAAGTAATACTTACGGTAAAAAAAAGGGACAAACTCAACAGTGAGGGATGCTGGTTTGTACTTCTGTCTGCTCCTTTCAACTGTACTAAGGAAACGTCTGCAATGACATTAAAAAACATACACCAAAGAAATTAGACACGATACCTTTGTTTATTATTTAAGTATTAATTTATTGCTTATAATGTGAATTTATAATATGACATAGTAGAAAATGCTGCCATAAATCAGGAGTTGTCTTTTGCCTACAGGATGAAAAAGAATAGTGAAGTAGTATTTCATCCTGAAGACATGAATCACAGCTAATCCCATATTCAGTCTGCACTTAACAATACTTAATATTTTACAAAAATGGTTTAGTTAAAAAAAAACAAAAACAAACAAACAAAAAAACAGCAATCTCTTATTTAGTGAATGCTTACTGCAACTAAGCCATCAGCTAGAATACCAAATTTCTTGTCCAAGCCATTCTAAATGGGCAGAAAACATTATTATGAGTTCATTAGGCTGGTGAGAACACACAATCAAATTAAAGGGATGTAATTCTACTGCTACACTTACAAACTTATTTTCAAAGATGTAAGTTATCTACACTGTGAACTTCAATAACTTCTTTTGCCCTTATTCAAGCAGGTCTTGAATTCCTTTTGGCTTCTTTGTTCCACTAGCTTAGAAAAATGGTCAGTTTTTGGAAGGACAACATAATGTAAGCACCTTCACGGTGATCAGTTACAACCAATCACCTCTTGATACATCCTCAAATTTAATTTTGTTTTAACTTTAGTATTAACAGTAAAAATATTATGATTTTTGAAAATTATTTAAATCACATCCAGTTTGAGAAAGCATATTACATTTCTGTGGGGTGATTCTACTGACTGATGGTTAAAGCTCTCATAAACCACAGTTACAATCCTGTGCTAGTCCACACATACCCTGCAATTCGCTGCCTCCAGTTTCGATATGGATCATACAGGCTTTCACAGAAAGCCAATGCATGTCTCACAAATTCTTCTATGGGGGTCTGATCCTCCACTTCCTTTTCTTTTGTTTTGCTTTTTAACTGAGGAGAAAAAGAAAGCTATTATCAGAAAATTTCCAGTAGTTGAAAATTAGTCTTGGTCTCCCCCAGAACAGTTCTGAGCCTACAAACTGTTCCCCACATAACAGTATCACTGAAAGAGCTCAGATTACATAAAAAGGAACAGGAGGTATCAGATGACAGAAATACAGACAAGAATTATTAACCACGTACCTGTTGAATGTACAATGTAGTCATGGTGATAACATGGTTAATGTATGAACACATCCCAATCTCTTCCACATTAGCCAAATTCCTGCAAAGAAACACAAAAACCACAGATTGTACACAGTGTACCATTTGAAGCTAGTTCAAACAATGTTTGTTTTAGCATTCTTTCTATATTCATTCAAAAGGATACCAGCATTTCAAAAATACTCTCCAAAAGACCACACATACTTAAATGTTTATTTCTGTCACCATTACAGAGCTCACAAGTTTTCATCTAACAGGAAGAATGATTTAAGTCACTCTGCTACAGACCAATTCCATCTGGAATATGGGGTTTCAGAGGTTAAGCAGATTCCCAGGACACCCTAAATAGAAAGCTCAGAAATGGCATCTGATAACAAAGGCAGTAACTTCCACTTTACTAGTGCACACACTTGCTAAGACTTTAGGAAACATATAACCTAGAAACATTCACTCACTTGAAATTCTCTGGAGCAAAACAAACACCTAATTATTTTAGAAAATAAAGCAACAGCAACTAAGAATTTCTCAGTTTTGAAGTTACAAAGATCAGATATCAAAGTCATGATATAGGAGAACTTTTCAGCAAGTAAAGGTGACACCAGTTCGTAATTCAGAAACACATTACCACCATCCACTCAGCTTATATTCAATACTCCAGGGTATTCAAACATTGCCATACAACTCTTCGTATTGTTTCAGAGGTAAGGTGAGACAAATTATTCCAAAATGCTGCTTCAAATACTCCTCAGTAAAGGAGATTCTCTATTATATTTTATCCCCATCCTCTAACAGCATTTTGCAACAGCAAACTGAAGAAATAGTGAGGAACAGATCCCTAAAAACAGTTTATTCATTTGTGTCAACAGAATTACACTATCAGGCAGAAGTTTCAGAAGGAAATCAGTTGCATGAGTAGTGTAATAATAAGTTTCACAAGCTGTTTATGGAATTATAAGCATGTTAAGAATGTGAAACAGTTCTTCCTGTTCAATTCTCACAATTTATTTCATAGCTAACAGTTGTTAGAGTGCACCTTTTATTTTAAAAGTATTTCTTAGACAAGGTACATCACATCTTGAATTCCCATAGATTTATCTTCTACAGCTACAAAGAATTGAGTGTTTAAATCCCTTCCATTTCTCTGCATCTACTGGAAGGTATCAAATCACATATTATGTGTCATTAAATCTATATATATAAGCTGCATCAGGGTTTTTTAAACAAAACAAAAGCCTTGCTGAGGTACCAATTAGAACAAATACCTGCAAAGGATGATAAAGAATTTCACAAGTAAAAGCGACAGAGTCTGCTGCTGCTCTTCCAGGCCATCTGACATTTTCTGGACACACTGTAGCAACTGGAGCCTGAGGACCTGAAGAATGTTATCAGGAAGCAGCGATATTCCTGGCGGAATGTCGTCCACCCTGATGAAAAAAGCCAGACGCAAAATTGCTAATCATACAAATGCCAAGCTGCCAATCGATTCCTGTGTACTCGTGTAGTGTTCCAGTGAAGTTCTGTGGGAAAGGTCACCCAACTGACACATCACTTTCTAATGAGCCACAAGGAAATGTCTGGTGGCAATACACCAGGTCAAGCTTTCTTTTCCCCAGAAATAAACTACACTTAAAAAAAAAAAAAAATTAAAATTCATTAAGTGGCATCCTAAATCCTCCTCCATGCAATGAGCTGCCTTAATTGCCACAAAGAAACTGCATGATCTTCATCAGGTAAAAAAAGGTGGCCTGGGAAATCCCCAGGGACAGTCACAGTGGAATGAAACACGAGAACAAAACATGTTTGGAAGAACATTTTCAACTTTCTACTGAAGATTAAAAGAGTTCAAATAAATGAGATGCCAATTATTGCAGAATTACTGAAGCCCAGTTGGTATTCATCCACAATGAACCTCATGCTATTCTTACATAAATTTCAAAAAGCCACACAAAATTATCCTTTGCCTATTGTTTTCTGCAAACTAAAACATTTTAGAATCACACCAGTGAGAACCAAGACATGAAGTAAAGAATGCGTTTATTTGTGGTTTAATTTTTTTTTCCAGTAATCCAAAACCAAATAAGAAAATGACCTAGGAGCAACCGTAAGGAAATCCATTTCAATAGCAGTATAGAAATCTACAGAACTGTAACAACATTTTTCGGGATGAAAACTGTTTATCCACTGTTGCACATGCTAAAAACAGTTAGCCTTTGGCAGCAGCTATTTAGCCTGACACATTCTCTATGAACTCTACATAGGAAAAAGAAGACACAGGCGAGATCTTTAGAGCTTACAAAAGCCTCCAACACACACAGCCAGAGGAAAGTTACAACAAAAAAATTCAGCAAGCTCAAAACCTCACTAATATGACTGCTGCATACATTGCATCTATGTGAGAAAAACCACAAAAAAGATGTGAGAAATGCGGAGACTGACCCTATACAACATGATCTCTATTTGAGGAAAATGGGGAACAATCCATTGTTTAGCTTCTAATGTTGAAAAGGAAGCCTTTATAGGAGGGAAAACCAGAGGCCCAGTTTAGTAAAACACCTAGACCGGTGTAAGTGACAGAAAGCTTCCATATCCTGGAAAACAAATGTTACCTACACTTATACAGACAACTACCTATTCATTCCCTTGCCCCTTCACACAGTTGTGCAATTTGCTTTTCGGATCGTGGAATTCAGATCTCAAGGGATCCAGAGCGTTGTAACACAAATTTTATAGCTGAGGCTCTAAACTGATAGCAACACTAACCACAAAACTGAGAGCAACTGCTTTTTTTCCAACTCAAATGCTAAGAAAGAAATTTTAATTTCTGTGATAGCAACTTCACCCCTCAAGATGCTGGCAGATCCACACTCTCTAGAACTACAAGCATGGTTTCTCATAAGCTGATAATTCAGATTCTGTATTTCAGACTCTGATAATTCCCTCACAGTATTAGGAAAACTGTAATTTCTGACAGCTAAAATAATATCTCCAGAAGTTAATTCCCTAAAATGGCCAACAAGTCTTTTTCAGTAAGATCATGAAATGCTTTACAAGAGCAAACAGCATACCCTTCATGCCTCACATCCCAAAGAATGTTTTCTTTGCAGTAGCTGCCTGTATTGCACAACCCATGAGAATTTGGGAGAGATGTATGAGATCGGCATGAGAAATCCTAATTGGCATTACACAAAATTAATACACTACAGAGTATATAAATAAATGTAAATATTTACAATCAAGCTTGTTTTCACCCCAGACCAAATTACTACTATACCACCAAAAAACCTTAGATTTAAACAAGGATTTAAATTTGTTGACATGTAACACCAATTTTTCCCAGCCAGACTCATTGTTTAAAGTAAGTACTCCAAAAGGAAAGAAAAAAAAAAATAAATTTTTTAAAAAAAACATACCCTATCTGACATTGTTACTTGACTGCTGGTAACCTACCTCAAAAATATGAGAAAGAACTTGACTCATTTGTGATCCTTTGGTTTATAATTTCCTTCATGATTTTAACATGATTATGCAGCCATACACACTCTGAACTGAACCATCTCCACATCAGAGGGACCTACTCCAGCTCAAACACACTGGGAACTCTCCTCCACCAGCAGTAAAAACTGCTGCAGCAAACCAGGCTGTACTTTTCAACAATCACCATGCAATCACACAAACCATGTAATCAGCATTCCTATCATGATTTCTGCATTATTTTTATGTGGGTTTGAAGTCAGCAAGTTAATAAAATATGGTTTCTATGGTACTTTTCATGAGCTTCCTTTAAGCTCCTTTGCTCAACATCATGCAAACCAAAAGCAGAAAAAAAGTAAGACAAACACTCCGGAGGTCTTTGTTATTTTTTAAAAGTATTGAATCAAATGACAATTCCTCTCCAATGAGGATAAAAAATTCTCACACCAGCTGGTAAAGGTTTTATCCTTTTTATGGTAAATACATATGACATGGATACATGCTTTGAGGGAAATAAAAGACAGGTGTGCTGGTCTTTTGTGCTCAATGACCAAACCATTAGCATAGCTATATTCACCTTTGCAGCAAAATCATTAACAGCATCATCAGTGAGCCATTTCATACAGAGTAGAGGCACAAAGACAGGGGTAGAACTGAAGCTGTATAAGCCTATAAGCTGCATAACTGTATAAGCTCTACTTATACAGTCAAATCACAGTGGGTACGCTCACACACCATATTTAGAGGTTTCCTAATTCTGTACTGCTTAGCATCTTTCACATTTCCAAAGCAGACTTCAGGAAATTAGATATTCTAATTTATAGAAAAACAAAACAAAACAAAAAAAAACAACCTGTGTGAGTTAAATCAGTAAGTGACACAGTGCCAATTAAGGGTCCTCCTTTCAGGAAGGAAAAAAACCCAAAACCAAACCTGTAATAGAATCTTTACATTTCTTAACTGGTATTTTCTTGGATGCTAAAAACCTCCACACGTTTTAGATTGACACAATTTCATGCCTGTCCTCCAAAAATTTAGTTGTGTCCAGCAATCTGTACAAGCCTTCTCCCTAAACAGTTTCTCATTATTTCCTGGCATTCGCCCTTCACTACACAAGGTCTTTCAGGCATACAGCTGTAAAACACACCAAGATTTATAGAAGGAAAAAAAAGAAAAAAAATATTGGTAGAGTCAGTTTCTCATTTTAGCTAGCATCACATGTTTTAAGACCAACAGACAGAATTAGTTGTCTAATAAGCAATCCAGTTAAAGAAAAAAAAATAAAGTGAGTCCATAGGGTCCTGTGGCCCCTGGAGTCACTGGAAATCAGCATTTGGTTCCACACTGACCTACTTTCCTTTTTCATGGGCCCAGTAATACTGTTTTCACAGAATAAAGGCCTGCAATACAAACTGACAAAGCCTAAAAAGATGTCATTTTTCACATGTCTGATTATATCATAAACACATGTATGGGCAGAAACTGCAATTCTTTGTTAATTCTAGTATCTGATCGCCATGGGTTTTATTACTGTAGACATAAAAGCACAGGAACGATCTGCCTTCATCCCTATGTTGTTTTGATACTTTTTCTTTACATCTATTATACAAATGAGTCTAAATCCACATGGTTCTATTCCTCCAGACTAAATCACTAATCCTGTCATTAAGCTCAGAAAAGCACACATGATTTTTACACTCACTAAAGTCACCACTTATCACAATGAAGATTGCTGCTGCTACTGTTCTGCATAACTAAGCCTTATGTTGCTGAAAAAAACCCAACATGAAAACCATGAACACATACACTAAAAAGCACTTAGAGTACAAATACATTTTAAAAACTTAAAATCAAAGTACCAAGAGATTCTTATCTTCCACTGTTTGTATTTCAATACTAAATAGTATGTTAAAGATAAGTTTGTCCTTTGACATAGGTTTTCTCCTTAACTAAACATAGTAAGATGCATTTTTGACACTAGAAAGAAATAAATTTTTAGAAAGAGCACAGAATTAACCTGAAGATCTTGCTTACTGGTAACTGCACTATTTATTTTGCCCTCATATAGGCATTACAAGGAAAATTTTAATACAAAGAGCTGGGAAGTCCAGGTTTTATCTGCTGAGATCCAGTTGCAGCATTCTTCATTTCCTTGTAACAGTTGAGGCTATCACTTGCACTTCAAACAGGATCTGATCCAAAGCCCATTAAAGAATTTCCATTGATTTCAACAGGGCTTGGAATGCAGCCATCATGCAAGGAGCACCATTCTGTGCTTTCAAATAGCACTAGTGGTATCAGCTACAATAGTGACACCAGTTCTCATGAAGTCTGAATCCTTTAATATTTGGTTTTTCTTAAAATCCCTAGTTCATCCAAGCACCTCAAAAGGAAGAGAAAACATCCAATGCCTAAGTTTTTACTCCTCATTTTCGAAGTCAGACATGACAACACAATAATAACACAGCATACAAATTTAAAATACTAAATATGAAACTCTGAAAGTAGGCTCCAATAGGCCCTCATGATTAAAAGGGAAATAAAATTACAAATTCTTTACCTATACCTTGCTTCTTTTCTGTCACTGCTGATGCAGATAGTAAACACTACTTCATATATGCAACATTTAATGAATACTTATTCAAAAGAATTAAAAGAAACACAAGGAATAACAATTATATTTCTACGACCAAGAACAAGAAGTACCCATGCCAATTTCCTAATATGATGCAAATACCAGTATTTGCCTAGTTTCATCATTCCCAACCCAACTTGACCTTCAAATGAATGGGAGTGCCACTTGACAACTAAAAAACTTACTTCAGTTTAAAGGCAGCACTGCCATTGAACAGGACTGGGCGCTCAGCCAGGTCTGTTTCAGATATCAGGGAAAGATAAACAGGTCTGTAATTCTACATACCTCGTTGGCAGCTTCTCAAAGTCCACATCCAGAAACTGTTCATAGCTAGACACAAAACTGTCCAACCATAGCTTCAGGTAATCTGGATCTTTCTGTAAAAAGGAAGAGAAGTTTAGGCAATATTGCAGTCAAGGTCATCTATCAGCAACTCTGTAACACTGCCTCAAATAAAAAGTTTCTATTTAATGCATTTCAACTTGGAGAAAGGAGGGAATACATATTTTTTAGAACCAAAAGAAAAAACAACCACCTGTGTACTTTGAAATTTTCAGCCACATTGTGCTGATTGGACATTTTTGCTCTATTCATTAGTTTAGGCATTTCCTCTTCTTGGCACCAGTGTCAATCAAAGCATTTTAGCTTCTTCCATCATAAACAATCTCAACTTATTCTCCAGAGTCATCCATACCAACTTTACAAACTTACTAGAATGTGTTCTAGTCTTGATACCACAGATACTAGTACACAACACTCCTTATGGCTCATAAAATTAAATAAGAACCCTAACAGCAATCATAATCACAAAATAATTTCCTTTTTGCTTCACTCACAGGTCAATATGGCAGATAACAGCAGATTAGAGACAGATGGTGTTCAGACGACAATGCAGAAACTATGACTTGCATATTAGATACCTATTAACAGACAGAAAATTATATTTAAGCTTCCTCATTGTTCCTAGTAGAGCACAAAGACTGTGTTTGTGACCAGCAGTCCCTCAGGGATAAACACTGCCCCAGGAACTAGGACAGATACTAGACCACTGCAAACCCCACAGGGAAATGCTGTCAAAATATGCATTTGAGGTAGTCTTACTGCAGAAGTCAAGCTGCTTAATTTTCAAAAACAAGTTGCCAGCCCATAGCTAACATATTCTTTGCCAGAACTGTTCAGCCTTGTTCACTAACACACGTGCAGTCCCACATTCTACACCACAAATAATTTTCAAAACAGTTTTAAGATTTTTCCCTGAAGTATTTGAGATTACAAATGATTTCTGAATCCACTCCATAATTTAAAACATTTTGCAGAAGTTGAAAACATTTTTCTTTATCCTTTTCCCTCTTCTTTATCTCCTCCCTTTTGTTTATTGCCTTTATATTACCACAGATGTTCCTAAATAAGACAATGTTTCCTTGTAGAGTTAAGATTGAAGAGCAAACAATGAATATCTCTAACACACACACACACACACTTTTCTGCAGCAATGTCAGTGTAAAAGAAAGAGTAACCAAGACAGACTGACAGAGAGTCCTGTCAGTGTAAAATAGCTACCTATGAAAGAGCCCTCCACAAGGGAAAGAAATCAAACAAAACAAATTTTAGAAAAGCCATGCAAACAAAGCAAAACAAACAACCTCGGAACAAAATAAACACATAAATCCAGAACCTCAAGTGGTGCAAAGCTCTCCCCAGATCATCTTTCTTTGCATGTACAGCAGTTATCAAGCATGGGAGCCCCCTTCTCATTCCAAAACTTTACCCATCTCTGCGTCCCTAAAAACCACCCTCAACTCAAGCAAGAAGCGTCACAAACATCAAGACACAACTTACTTCACTATCACTATTGATTATATATAAAATGTGTTCAGGCACTGTGACAACAGGTGCCAAATAATACCCTCAGCTAGATACATATTTTATCTGATTATTCGCTTCCGCTGACTTTATGGCATTTTCTTATTCACTTTTCCTAATTGTCTTAATTTCCCTTCTTCTGCTTAATTCCTAATCTCTCTCCCTCCTTCATAATCTTTCCCCTCCTCATCTCTGCTTTTATTCACTTTTCAATTATTTAAGTAATCATTGCCTTTCTATGTTAAAAATTTGTCAAAACAGCACTATATTCATGTTTAATATGCACTGAGCTACCAAATGGTTAACTGTTCTTAAACACACCTACCAATTGTCCTCAACATGGAATTGCAAAACACAGAATGAAGGAAGAGGCTGAGATAAAGAATAATTTCAAAGTTTCCAAACCACTGGTTTAAGCTACAGAGTTTGTTGGATTATCACAAGTAGGTGAGCATAGAATACAGCTTTCCCAGGTTCAGACACCAAACATATTGAAAATCAACCCAAAAGTTAGACAAAAAGTAAGACTTGCCTAAAAGAATGATTTAGAAGTTGTAGAAGATGCTGTCTTCAGACAGCCCAGCTTTTGAAAAATGCTCACAAGTGTAAAGTCTAACTTTCTTGCATTTCACAGCAAGTAATTTTAGCTGCAAGCAAACTATTTCACAGGATCATAAAGACAAGAGAAACCAAGATACCATTTTAGTAATTACTATAGAGCTCAGGCTACAAAGGACAAAGCAACAACAGGGAAGTAATGAACAGAAATGTTGCCATATCCATGTGTCCATGCTTCTGATGAAAATGGCCATATACATGTGCAAAATCTGAACTTAAGAGACTTCTTCCCTGTTGAACAAACTATTTATTCGTTGGCATGAGAAACTTCTTGAAATCCAACAAGAAATACTAGATTGATCTACTCATGTTCCCAAATTACAATTGTTTGTTGACACAGCTCAGGCTCATTCCCAATTGCTAACAGTAAACTTGTGTAAAAAACCTGTTTTTCTTGGTGACCATGAAAGAGGATGTGCAAATAACAACATTATCCGACTTAAAATTGTTTTAACAAAAGTCAAGGATGAGAAAAGGGGAAGGGTAGGGCAAAAGACAAAATTATATTAAATGCCTGCTTGCTCCTTTTTAATGATAAAGCCTAAATGAGTTTCAAGCTGCTTTATCTTTGAACTCCAATTCCTTTGCAAAGCTATCCTTACAGATGGGAATAAGAGAACACTGGCAGACAAAATCAGCAAGAAATAGCACTTAGACAGACAGCAACAGTAAACCACATGTTATGAAGCAGCCAGAAGTTTCTGCCTACCTGTAGAGCACAGACTGCTTAATTTGCTTTGCCACTAGAACTCTTCCTGCTCCTGGTAAAAACCAAGAACTGCTGTCCTATTTGATTATTCCCTGCAGCACATAATTCAACCCAACTCCCTTCATCTCAGTCCCCTGCCAGTCAATTAATAATGTAATATTCCAGGTATTAAAATAAGCAGATTTTATATCAAAATACCAGGTAGCACTACTGGTATGTGCCAGCAGAAAACAGTTTATGCAATAGCTGACTCAGAGTCAAATCTAGCGATTTCCATCCAAGCAACATCACTAACTCAAAACCACTTGGACAAATTTAAAAAAAAAATCATGAAGGCAATAAAGTAAACAAGATCACTTAGCAACATGAGACACACCAAGAAATAGATCTCCATTATACACCAGCTAACAGAGGCATGCCTCCTTTCCAGAAACGAACAAAAAAGAAGACTTGTGAAGCAGAAGCTCATTCCAGGAAAAAGTGACAAAATATTCAGCAAATGGGTTACATTTAAGATATTTCATGTAAGTGATGTCAATAATGTTAGAAACAGAAGCTATAAACAGCTTTCAAACTTCAAATGTGGCCAGGTTTTCTTTTTTCTTTATTAGCAACAATCATTTCAGATCCTAGGCACCAGTTTCCTGTTGAAAGCTCCAAGAAAATCTAGATTTTACTGAAGTAGTTTTAGGAAAGGAAACTGAAAATGGTAAATGTTACCCTTGGCCAAGTATATATAAATGTCCTAAAACACAGCTAAATACATAGAACCTTTCTGAAGACCTGCCTATGCGAGTCAGATGCATCTTACATTGCTCCAAACCAAAGGCATCATAGCTTAGGAAAAACAGATCCTTTTTACAGTGGTTTAATATTCCAGGTTCATCACAAAACCAGGCAGTAATAACAGGTATCAGCTGTTTTGTTTACACTATGGTTTTATGTATAATGCAATTATCCTACCCAGCATCTTTACCTTGAACTGAACTTTTTCTTGAGGTCAGCTGTTCCCACTTAATCTGGAGTTTAAATTTGGTGGAATGAAAAATGAAAAATAATGTATTTCTGTTAAGTCCCCCCCCCCTTACCTTTTCAACAATCCTCTATTGTCCCACGACAGAAATGGTGAACCATATTAACAGCAGAACACAAATTAACCTTACTTTACCATTAATACATTTGTGTTCTCCAATGCCAGATCAACTTTCCAAGCCACTACAGGTTGCAGTATGACAAATATCTGTGTTACTAGGTGTCAGAAGAGAGCATCCCATGGGATCCATGCTGCTACTGAGGGCAACAAATCACTGAACTGCAACCTCAGCTCCACCTCATTCACTGTAAATTGTGAGCTACTACATTCCATCTGTGGTCCTCCTAAGGAAGCACTAGGACACCAGAATAAAGCATCATAAATTCTCAGAAGCCTTGTGACCAGCAGAAGCAGCAAAAACTGTGGAATATATTTCATGGTCCTCCTAAGGAAGCACTAGGACACCAGAATAAAGCATCATAAATTCTCAGAAGCTTGTGACCAGCAGAAGCAGCAAAAACCGTGGAATGTATTTCCCCTCTTTGAAAATTACCCTTTTGTTATGATTCTGCAGACAGGTAGCTGGAGGCTGTGTGTCAGAAAACAGCTCCAAATTGTTTTCTGTGGTGCTGGTTGAAGATGCACTTGCAGAACAGAGTTTACAAAGCTTTGATAATACACCACAAGGCTAAACTGTGAGAAACCAACGTGAGGATTGGTGTTCTTTTCCAGCCCCACCACACACACTCTGCAGACATGTCCTGTTAGATCAGCAAATAATCAAGAAGGACATTTTTGATTGGCACAGAAGCAGTAAAGGCAGGAAGAAGCTTCTAAGAGGTAATAAAATGCCTTTCACCAGTTACAACTTTTCAATTACCACAAGATACGAAATGCTGTTTTCTGAAATCTTAAAGCCTAAGTTACAAGCCCAAGCTTTTCATTTATTTACCTGAAACCTGCCGAGCTTTTGTGCAAAATTTATGTAATTTATTTGAATAACAATTCACATACAGAAACTGCATGCCTTAAAACTTCTGGAAGATAATTTCCCCATGGCTTGAACTCCAAGAAGGTAAAATAGAACTTAAGTCAGCCATTTCTCTTCATAATGATAAATGGAAACAACTAGAGTTTTAACAACACTATCTTAAAGGTGTCATTGTAACAAGTCTATGAAAAAAAACACCAAAAAAACAAAATAAAGAGCCAGGAGTATAAAAGTTCTTTTGTTAATAGCCACAAGTTTGCAGAGGCTAAGCTTAGGCTTCTGAGCTCAGCCCATTGCAATTAAGGCCTTTGAAAGTGCTATAGCAGTCACTCACCTGCACTAATGAAAAATAAGTCCTTTGTGCCTGTTAAATAAAATATAGCTCAGAGCAGCTGAAAGTGAAAGCACTTTCTTGTTCCTTCTCTTCCCTAAATACCTCTGGTTTTCTGGTTTTCATTAAAAAAACAAACAAATAGCCCAACACAGCACAATGACACACCACCCTTCAGGCCTCCATTTCCCTAAGATCCTCTTGGCACAGTAAGAGGTGCTACAGCTCTTTACACTTAAAAAAAAAAAGAAAAAAAAACCCAAAAAAAACCAAACCCCACTGCCAGGCCTGAGTAGTGGAGTGTTTCTACCAGGTACTGAAAATAACCCATCTCCCATGAAACACCAGAGGAGGGTTAGCTTTTTTTTCCTTTTCCAACACAGTACAATGCTAGAAAGAAACAAACATTTGCTAAATAAACCCATTGTACTGGTCCCCAGTATGCACTGCAATACTGTGACTAACCTCTGCCAACCAATTATCAAGATTCCCACTAAGTGTTAACACTTGCAATTTGGATGTATAAGCTTACACATGGAGGAGCTGGGAAACAAGCTCCCAATTCTCCACCTTCAGCACTGAACCATGCTGAGGCAAAGCCCATAGCCCAGTGGGATCTACTCTGATGTCCTTCAGACAAGGAGAACCTTCTCTAAGGCAATGAAGTGAAAAGAAACTACAGCCAAAATCTACACTAGCTTGGGACAGGCTCTTGTCTTTGATACACTAAATTGTCTGGAAATTACAAGAGCCTTTTCTAGTCTCTATGAAAACTGATTAAATGAATGACAAAAATATTCTAATACACTCCTATTTTTCAGTCTGCACAAGAAGGTCACAAGAAATGTTTGAACCAGTATAACGTTTTTATAACCATTAAGAAGCCAGGTAGCATTAGTCTTACAGCTAGCTCTCAGTTAAATGAAAACATTTTACACAAAACTGGCACTGAAGTCATCCCAAGTGAAAGACTTCAGCCCTGTGCCTGTGGAATACAGGTTTCACACCAACACTATTTATGTATTTATATAAAGAGTTTATTTTACATTTAGTAGTAACTTCCATTTCTACTAAGGCTTCAGGCAAAGAACTGGAAGGGCAAAGATCAGTAGGATTTTATAGATATGTTCAGGAAGTATTTGTTGCTAAAAACAAAAGCTGGATCCACCCGAGGCTCTTTGCAGGGTCACATTCCATGCTCTAAAGGCAAAAATTCCCTGCAGGGCAGTTCAGAGTCCAACTATCAGACAAGCCCGACTTGTTGGACAAGGCAGTTGTTTGAAGTTGTTAAATTTAACATGCAGCCATCAAACAGCCAGCTGGGTCTGACTCCTGCTAGCTCTCAGTCAACCTTCAAAGTGGATTTCAGCTTAGAAGCACAACCATAAAATCTCACTGGCACTGGCATTATCATAAGTAACCCACTATCCCCAAGCATTTTATTTAAAGTAAGAACAACCCTTTGGTGTCAAAGTTGAATTATACTTACAAAACATCACATTAGGAAACTAAACATGAAACATTGTCTTTAGATCACTGGTGAGTTCACTCATCTTTAAATTAATTGAAGTAGTCTGCATAATGAAGAATTGCAGAACATTTCTCAACACTGTTTGAAATAAAATATTCATTTGGGAATTAGAAGATTTGTGTTAAGGGAGCTCTTTCCTCTTCATGTTTTCAGACATAAAAGGCTACATTTCCAGCATGAGAATCCTAGCAGCCTTTACTCTGCAATATGACACAGTGCTTTTTGTGAACCTTTCACATAAAATGCCAAAACAAAATATGAAAAGCTGTGTTATAGCAGCAACACCACAGTTAGAAATAGTAAAAAACTTCATGAAAAACTATTGCAAACTGGCATAACTGCCTTGATAAATTCAATCAATCAATTCTAATTGATTGGGGAATCACCTTTGGGCTCAACTTCTCATTATAATCAAAATACTGATTTTTGAATCAGTGGATCTAAAAGAAAAAAAGCTCCTGGCAAGTAACTATAAATTTCCATTTTCAACATCCACACAAGCATTCTGTTCCATTTCAAGAATTAAAAGCAAAAAGGGATGGAGTGGTGATGCTTTGTTTTATAAATGGAAGTTGCAGTGAATCATGATAGGAACACCTATTCTGGGACAAGTTAAAAATTCTCTTTAGTATAGGGATTTATACCAAAATAACCCTATACCTGCCAATCATGATAAAATTTAGCTCACAAACTTTAAAGTCAAGTTTAATATTTTTCTTCTCTTTTCAAAACAAACAAAAAAAAATTTTAATCTTCTAGTATTGCCTTAAAGATAATCCAAGCACTTTTATTCATTTTCCTTTTTACTTCAGATCTCCAACAAAACTGGAAAAACAAAATTAAAGAATTTTCTTACTAAACAGACGTAAAGCCTCTACTTTTCTTTCTCTTGCCTTTTTTATTGTTGCTGTTGTTTTTGAATGATGATACAATTACAACCTTGTACCTTGAAACTGGCGTTCGGCTGATGCCATCCATGGCATGAATCTAATTAATGTGAACTCAGATTTTAATGTCTTCACATTTGACCACTAAGCAAGCCCCATGTACAGCCTACTTCAGCCTTCTGGAGTCTACCACACAGAGCACTTATCAGGAATTTATCATACTGTAACAAATTACATTCTATTAACATTCAGTTTTCCCATCAAATTTGGCATAGTGAACGAACTGGAAGCTGTACTTTAAGGGGAACAAGAAGCATCCTAAATAATTCAAAGGTAACTGAAATAAAATTATGTCAAAAGTCTACAGTGTCAAGATTAGCCTAAATTTAAAGAAAATTCAAACTATGCCTTATACAATACTTGAACTCTTAATTGCTTATCAACTCCAAATTATGCCATTATTTTACATGAGAAAAAGGCTGAATTTTAGCACCAACACACAAAGTCAGCTTTTGCCCCACTGAGTTTCTAACTTCCAGTGTAGTGCAAGAGACAATACAAGTTTATCACAGACAGAAAGGAAGCAGGATGGTGCTACAACAGTAAAACATCAGCCTATTTCACCATATCAACAGCTAAACATTGTCTAGCTATGTCTTCCAGCAGATAAAGGTTGAGAACTGCAGTACAGCTTAGCAAAAAAAAGTCTGTATTTGTTTCAAAGTGTCATGTGATTACACCAAATAAAACTAAAACCAATTTCTGTATCTTTAGCTATGGATTTAATTATTTGGTTTTGCCTCTTTAGTCTTGCCTGGCCTTACTTAACACACTGAAGATGAACAATACACTGAAGGTATAATTCATGTAGAGACTGAAGGGGTATCATTTCAAAACACCAAATCTACTTTTCAAAAGCAGACCAAAAAAAAAACACCGTCAAAACACTAAAAAACATACTAAAAAACCCCTGAAAAACGATGGTATAGGAGAAGATTGGTTACTTGCCCAAATGCTGTTTGGCATCCACTGCACTTCTGCTGATTCAGTTTTTAAATGATCGGCACAATTAACTAGAGCCAGATTTCTGCAAAAAACACACCTGTTTTCCATACCCTGCTTTACTCCCAAGAGCTTTACCCACTCACATGTATTTAATATCACTTATTCCCATTGCTTACTAAAGGCAAATGTAATCCTCAATCATAAATTGGATTATACTTTAAATATCACAGAACGCATCAACACACACACATCGTACAGCACAGAGAACTCACAGCTAACGTTTACATCTGCAGACTCTTGGAGAAGCCCGAGATACCAAAATTAAGAAAGGGTTTATGAGGAGAATAATCAAATATAGTTTTGATTTCTTGGTGCTCCCTGTCATACCTCCCATTGTTTTCCACTGCAGCCTCCCATTTAGTAGAAGATAAATTGGAAAAGTTAGACTTGAGCAAATTGGTGGTTTTTTAAAGAAAAAGGTGCCTATCAGTACTGCTGAGATGTGCATGTTTTGATGTTTGTGCCCATACTCACACATAATTCTTTCAGCAAGAAAAGCTCAGTAATTAGAGACGCTTTTCTCTCTCCTACAGCAGCTGTTTAACCTTTCTGAAGCCTGTAAATATTTTAACAGTATCTACTGACAACATTTGGATTCAGCTCCAATGCTGTTCAATGGGCAGCTAGCAAGCCTCTCTCTCATTTCAGTGATCAGCACAAACATACTGCATATCTGAGTTGATTTGGCAATATTCTCTTACCAGGACACATGTCATCCCCAGATCTGCCCAGCTGACCAAGTTAAAAGAGTCATAACCCAGACACACACAACGATCCAGGGTTTGTTAATTTCACTCTATATTAGAGCATCAACACATAGAACCAGAAGCCCATGTTTGTAGCCTTGTGATGTATCATTCCATTTAAGAAATACTCAATTATTTTCACATCAATAAAAGCTTGACCTGTATTATTATTTGTTGGCATGTTCAGAACTGTATGTTTCTTACAGGTACTGTAAAGTGCTGATCCATATACCCATAGACAAGTGGAAATTCTAACCTCATGCTGGACACTACTAAAACCCTGAATCATACATCAAAAACATGGACAAACCTCAGACTTGATCCAGCAGTAGCAGCTACATATATGTACTGCCACAGAATAAGCAACAATAATTTCTTCATAACTTGTAAAATGTTATGGCTTTCTTCCATCTTTGCCGGTTTAGATTTATCTGCTGCCTCACTGCAACCTCAAGTCTGCATTCTCTGTGTCAGTCTCTGTTCTGTGTCTGAACAACTACCACCACAAGGTCACCCTGGCCCATAATTAAGGCAGGAAACAGCCACTCAAGAGACTGATGGCTCATATACTGATGTCAGCTATTTATATGAGAAGTTCTATATTTGTAAATATCAGAATTATGTTAGTTCTTGGTCTAGGAGACATCTCTTTAAATAGCAGTTAATTCAGAATTAGACCAACTGGTAATTCAGAAGAAGACCAACTGGTGTTTATCTCTATCCATTCTTAGTTCAGCCTCTTGAATACAGACCGAACAAAGATATTTTTGCCACCACATGGCCACAAGTGACTTGTGACATGTTCTTCTACAAGTTGCACTCCCTAGCAACAAAGAAATTTACTTAAAACAATCTACAGAAAAGACCTTACACAGCAATTCCGTATAAGACTTCACTCGTTTCAGCAGAGGCATGAATTTACATGACAGTGAATTATGAAAAACTACTTTTACTGAGCATTTGGTTTGCTCAAACATTCATCTAACTGTAAGCTGAATACTTCTTTATCAAATCTAACAAAGGCGAAATATAGCAATGTGATCTGCATCACTGACAAGTCAGCAAGTGCACAAGAAGGAAGACAAGGGCAAGCCAAGCCAGGATGAGATCACATTTGGGATGCAATGGCCAGTGTTTCACATGGGGCTTACAATTCAATGTCAGTGATTATTATATTCTTGTTGAATGACATGCTTCTCAACACAGCAAAGCATAATTTGGCTGAAGGCAGATTTCTTTGAGAAACAATGTTACAATATTAAATGAGAAGATATTTATAATATATAGATATCACTCACTGCGCCAGAGAGAAAACTACAATATTTATCTCAATACAATCAGATTTTGTAAAAACAAATTAGAGGTGTAGCACAAGGTAAGAAAGCACATTTGAGATAACAGCTCATGCACAGGTCTGCTGCTCTTAACACAGCAAGGGATGCGAGTGTCTCAGCTCTCTGCATTAGTAAAGACCAGATCATTATGATCAGCTAACACTGAGTCCTGACTGTATCAATGACACTAAGGTTGAACGCTCCCTCTCTAAAATACACAGGGCTCCAAACTGAGTGAAGAACATTCACAGCTTTCCCTTGAAATCATTGTGTCATCTCACAGGAAAAGGCAGTGTTTAAATGAAATAAGGGCTATACTGCAGACAAGAGTGTAAGAAAAAGCTCAGAACCATTGTAGTATTATGAAAACTGATGTGAATATGGCAGTTAAGTGCTTGCATTAATGCCTTTGAAATCCCTTTTGAAGGCAACTAGGATCCCTTATTTTCACATATTAGAAAAAATCTCCATACAAAAGGCTTTCTGAACACTTCCTGAATAAAATCCAAAATATAAGAAATCCTGCCATACTTTATGTCTGAGAGTCTGAAACACCTAACAGAACAACTGGAGATTAACTACATATACTTAAAATCTTACAGACAGGACAGAGGTTGAATCCCTTTAATTTGAATCTGCAGCAAAAGTTACTTCAGAGGATTACAAAACAAATTTTCTATACTGATATATGATTATGATCTAAGAAAAGGTTAATCAACCAATTCTACAACAGTAACAGCAGTATTACCATAGTAATATTGCAGCCATGACAGTCTAAAGTTACAAGACAAAACTGGTAGATCACCTCTGTCACATAAACCCAAAGAAGTCACAGACACACATGAAAGCATGTCCTTTTCTTCTACCTCATGGAGCTCCACTCCTGCTGTACACGTACATTATTAAAGCATTTTCAGGCATCTGCTCTATATGCACTTACATAAGGAGTGTTCCATGCTCCTCTGTAGGTTATCAAAGGCTTTTAACTGGCAATCAACTGGAAAAAAAATTGCTATCTATTCTACACAATTCAATTAACTTAAAATGCTCATTCCAACATTTGGATGAGAAGACAGCAGTTTACATTCATACCAATATCTGAATAAAAGCCTTGTACATTAATAGTTCACTGAAGAGAACCAACCACTAAAACCATTTGAAATTAAAAATCATCAGGAATTTACATCCTTAACAAGGCCCTCTATGCAGAAACTTTAACATTAACAAATTGAAATAAAGAAAGAAAAAAACCAAAACCAACAAAAGTCTCAAGACAAAAACAGACTTAGGCTGTGAATAATACAACATGGTGGTAACAACCCCAGTGACTCAGATCTGAATTTTACTAAATCTTATGAAATTTTAAACTGCTTCCATGCAACACCAGAAGTATTGTAAATCAAATGTGGCTACTACTTTCATCTGTAACAGCTGACTGCAATCTGTAGCTTTTAAGGAAACAGAAGGAGAAAATAAATCCAAAACCAAATCCCACCCTTGGATTAGAAACTGACAGATGAAATCAACTGAATACCAACTAAAACCAAACTCTTGCAGACACTCAAACATTATCTTAAAAAAAATAAATTAAAAATTTAAAAAAAAAATTAAAAATCACAAACAAACAAACAAACAAAAAAAAAACCCAGAAAAACTAAACCATCTCACACATGGTGTCTTCCAAAGACGACTCCTGCAAAGGCCCTGATTAATGCTGCTATCTGCCCATAGCTCCAATTCCTCAACTGCACAAGAAGCAATGAAAATTGAGAAACGCCTTCCTAATGTTACTTTGCACAAAACTAAGCGTTGCAACTGACACCAGATGCTGCCAGAGATGTCAAGGGATCACAAAGAACAAAAGTCACGACCCAGGATAGATGGTAAGATGGTAACACAGCATTATGTAGCACTTGAAAGCTGTGAAAAGCCTTGCTGCTTTAGCATAGGGTGCTGTATTTAAAAGATTATCACCAAGGACCCGATTACCAAAAGACAAGACTATTAGCAACAGTCGGAAGCATCACAAAGGAGTAGCTTGGGTTTCACTGTTTCTGTAGCTAACAAGGCTGCAAAAGCTAAAGCCACATATTTGGGATTTTGGCACAATAAATGCCTTACACAGCTGTAACTCCCCAGCCATTTTTCTAGTTTGAAGAATTTGCCTAGCTTTATTCCCCAGGATGTCATTCAGGGATAGTCACTGCAGTGCAACATACTACACTTCACAGGGCAGGTATAAACACTTCACTGCCAGGTATAAACAACTTTTCTCCAAACCACTATATCCTATCACTGGTAATTATTGCTATACCTTCCCATTCTGCTAGATGCTCTGAGAACAACAAAGCACTACATACAGATGTTTCCAAGCAGACTGAATAAACTGATTTACTTTAAGGCTTCTCACATTTTACATCCCAAGATGGAGACATAACTTCTTCATCTGTTCTTAACTTCACCAAGCTTAATACTGTAATTCTGGATGCCTGCCTCGAGCAGAATAAGATATTATTTTAACCTGAACCAGTTGAGAGATAAGGAAAAAAAACTGTTTTGTGCCTAACACTTCTTGAAAAAGTGAAGACTCCCTCTTTTGAATTACTCCAGTTGCCCTCATATGTTGAAGACACTCTATTTTATTTTTAAAATATATGTTTTGTTACTTAGGAACAAGCTCTTATCAACAAACAAATTCATTTAATCATGCCCTTAATATACGAGTCTGAAAGAAAAAAAGGCCAAAAAAAGTCACTGATAGCTAATGAGGAGACTGAACATATGAAAAGATGATCTTTTATAGCCCATCCTAGACCACCTAGACCACCTGAGATCTGAGTAGACTGTGGGCACATCATTCCCATAAAGAAACTGAACATCCCCTAAGTGATCTAAGCTAATTTTAAATAGCACTCCTTCATGCAAACTTCCTGCTATGAACAACATGGAGATGGAGAGCATACAGCCTGAATTAAAGGTTCCAGCAAAGGGAGAGTAGGTCCAAGGCAGACAAAAGAATATTTTAAATAACAAAGGAGGAAAGAGCCAAATAACAGGCAAGCAAAGAAATTCAGAACTTGGCTCATCTCTGCGGCCTTAGTGTCTCCCAAAGCTGAGTCAAGTCTGGATTCTCTGAGTGTATTCCAAGTGCATTTGTTCCTCTCACATCGATGAACTCACCGGCAAAACATTCATCTTCTCCAGTGGTACTCCACTTCCTACTGCCATTATCATTACTACACTGGTTTAAAAGGCAAAGGTCCAACCCAGGAGATCACCCACACGGGGAGCAGTAAGAACCGACACCATGCTGTTATGCTTGCACTAGTTTTAACAGCATGTAGAGGATTAAGGCTGTACAAAAATTAGGAAACAATACAATTAAGACAAGTACTTTGTGCACTTGTGTTAAATGGTCTGTACCTAACACTTCACATTCTATGCTCTTGACAAGGGCATTCTCTAGAAATGAGGTGGGAAGAACAAGGGAAGGACTGTTCTACCCTTAATGTCCTACCGGATTGGAGAGTTAAAGAAACTGAAATACAAACGAAGCATGAGACTGCAAAAACGCAAAACAAAACCAGAGAATAAGGCCACCAAAAGCTACCCTCGCCACTGAGCTCCTGTATGACAGCACATCAGTCCTGTCCTCCACCTTTACAGCTATTTTTTGTATGCTACTTATTTTACAGCTACCTATTCCGATAATCTGCAATCCAATTTCTCGACATACTCAGCACACCAGGCAGCAATTAGGACATGTGCTTTAAACACATTAATTGCTTTACACTACAAAACGCAAATGGAGGCAGGACAGCATTTTTGTATTATTTCTGCCAGGTGAAGGAAATTCATTACTAATGGAGTATGGAGATATTATGGCAATAGCCAGCAAAGGCAGACTCTGGAGCAACTTAATAAATCTGCTCTTTGGGAAGGGTTTTGCTAAAAGTTTAAATAAAACTGAAGCTGTTCAGAAATCAGTAAGCAAAAAGCTAAATACTAGGCAGCACTGAATTAAATTAATACAATACAGCTTAATTGCTACAAAATGAAGAATTATGTAAATGTATGCATTCACATAGTTAAAATATATAGCTACATTAACCGCTTAAACTGACCCACGAACACTGCAATTCTCATCTCAAACATAAAAAAGACCAACTTAAACAGCAAACTACGGGATGAGGCTGTAAATAGTCTGAGAAGTACAATTACACCGTTTCAGAAGCCAATCATGTCTATGCAATTTCCAAGAAAAAAGATGTTACAATTTAAATACCTGACTACCAAACAAGAGAGGATAAAAGCAAACAAACACAAATATTTACCTTATTGCAGTAAAGCATCCAAAGCTCATACAGTCTCTCTCGGGATGCCATTCCTCCCTTTCCTCTTCCCGTCGATCCCAGCTACTTTTCTCTTCAAGATCCTACCATGCCCAGTTCCCAGGTACTCTTTCCACAGTTTTGCTTTATTATTAGTTATATCATAACCCGAGAAGAAGCCAAGTAACAGGGTCTCAGTCTCTCCTTTTCGAGTAAACAACGAGGTGCAACACAAGCAACTGCAGACAAGTGTCAAGCATGTCCGCTCTTCGCCAGCGCCGCTTCGGTTTTAATCTCTGAAAGTGAAAACATACCCTTCAGGCCTTGGGCTGAGGGAGGAAAACAAATCCGCACTTAAAGCCCACAGATAACCTGGGGGCTCGGGCGGCGGCAGGTCGCACCGCTTTGCTCTCTGACACTATTGCCGGTGACGGAGAGGTCTGGAGAGGTTTTAGTGTTCGTGGCGCTTGCTCGCTTTTGCAGGGGGGGGGGAAGCGGCCGCGGGGCGGCCCCGCCGGACCCCCGGGCCCCGCCGCTCCCGGCCCGGCAGTGACAGCCACTGCCACCGCCCTTCTGCCCCGGGCTCCGCGGCCGCTCTGGCCGCGGCGAGTGGCGGCCGGGCAGGAGGGGCCGAGCCTCGCCACATCGCCCGCCCCGCCCGCGCTCCCGCACACGCCCCGGGCCGCCGCGAGGGGCGGGGAAGCCGCGGGCGCCATCTTGGCAGCGGGCAGGGGCAGTGCCCGCCCGGGGCAGGGGCAGAGCCCGGCGGAGAAGGCGAGCCGCCGCCTCACCGCAGAGCCAGCGCTTCCTGCCTGGCTTGTGCTCCTCGGCTGCACCAGGAGCGTGCCCGTAAAGAATCAGCATCCCCAACCTGAGCACCTCAGGAAACCTCCGCACTGCTTTGCTTCATGAGTAATAGAGGTTACCAAGCACATACATGTGTTTTATGTATGCTCCAGAGAGGCCTACCAGCATAGCCTGCAGAGCATGGATATATCCATACATCCAACCTGCTGCCCCTGTAAGGCAGCCCCCTACCTTGTATGCAGAGCTTGTGCAGCACGAAGGAACCAAAGTTAGATTTCATCAAGTTAGATTTCCAAAGGAGAAATGCAAAAAGACATCCCTCAGCTTGCGAGTGGCCCTGCCCGAGCACACTGGCCTGTGCTGACGCAGCCGAGGCACCGCACTCCAGTGAAGGACTTTCCTCCTGCTCCTTCAACAACAGGATCTTCTTGGCATGACTCCCAGGGGAATGGGCTTCCCTCCGTGTCCTCCTGCTCCCTTGGAAAGTGAGGCTGGAAGTTAATGTTGAGTCAGACTCCAAAGCAGGGAGGAGGCCGTTCAAGGAGACATGGAGCATCTCTCCTGCTTGCTGGGAGAATCACAGTCCTGCAACTTTTGGCCACAGCCCTGGTCCTTCTGCCACTGGATCATCTCCTCACTTGGGTTCGTGCAGCTTCATGCAATAAAGTATTGCCATTCATTACACAGTTGATTACTTTCAGGGGATTTTCACACCTTTGCAATGATTTAATACAAGGTTTGGAAATCCTTTGCAAAGGAAATGACTGTGCATTATCATTGTAGTGTCTGCTACATTAATTTTTTCTAGGGATGGATAAGTATCACCAAGAGTCCAGAGACAGATTGAGATACATTCCTGCAACAGGCCTTTGCATATTTGTCTTGTTTTTAGAATATCAGTGAAGTTTCCCTGGAGAAATTAAAGAGCTAATCTGTGCTCAATGTTGTTTCATGTGGATCAGCACTGTGGGAGTGGTAGAAGTATCTTTACTGCAATATCTAAACATAGTGTCTAGCACGGATGGAGGGACACTGACAAAAATGAGACTGTAAAATTATTTTTAGTAGTGTGATACATGTGCTCTGATATTTGATGCTAGCCGCAATATTCTGCTGCCTTGAGGATGTAACATAATTTTTTCCATCAAGAAAAAAATAGGAACTTAGAGTCTAACTCTGTCCCCAGGGCAGGACCTGCTGAGCTTAAACCATCCCAGACCCCCTTGGGTGAAATGTGTCTAGGAAGAAAAGAGAGCCTGCCTCCTCCCTGAGAGATTTACCTCAGGGCTTGAGTTACTGCTGGGAACTCCTCCATAACAGCCAACCTGCATCACCTTGGTAGGAAATGCAAACCACTGTTATTAGGCCCTTCTGCAGTAATTCGATAAAAGGAAGCTCTTTCTAGCAGGTCTTTTGAGTTACAAACTCTTATCATGTTTTTTTGCAGCCTTTTCTAGACTAAACAACAGCTTATTTCAAATTTCTCTTACAACTTGCTCCCTTTGAAGAAGTCAGGCCCTAGCAAAGCCATGTAAAAATCCCAATCCTCCCTTCAGATATTGCTCTGATTTTTTGCATTACTGACTCCTGTAAGAGCAGCTGCTCCTACACACACCAGACCTGCAACAGCCTTCAATGAAGAAATAAAAAGCCATCCTCTGACAGAAATGGGAGACTCCTCCCTGGCTAAGTTCTGCCACCCCCGTAATTCAGATGCTCCCAGACTATAAAGCAGCCATTTTCCATTCTGCTGGAGTTGTAGCAATGTAGTTATTTTAGTGGGCCTAGGCAATCAGTGCTGCTTGTGTAGGCAGTTCTTGCCTTATATAGGTGCTCTAGATGGAAAGTAAAGCATTTGTGATTTGCAACAGAACAGTCTGTTCCTGTGTTATTCAGGGTGAGTGGTCTCCTGGTCTGACCTTCTAGAGGTTTTCCTAAGCCAGGTAGCTCCCTGTAAAGTTTTTGAGGTGGCTTTGAGGTGTCTGCATCACTGGGTGTATGTCAGGTTTAGTCAGACAGACATTTAGTATTTGCTCTTTTTTTTTACATAAATATATGGGCAATAATGGGAGAGGTCAGTGGAAAAAGGTGGGTTACAGGTTTGTCTCTGCAGGTGGAATATAATTCTAGATTAATTTATATTTCAGTGTACTTACCTACACGAATATTCAGCAAACAAATGGAAACATATGGAAATCAAAGAATGGAGGAAGGTGCAAAGAGAAGCCTTGCCAGCTATGGATGGGTACTTTAAAATGTGTTTATGGATTGCTTCAGCTGTGAGATAATTGTTAGACTTTTCATTGCCTGCTCTTCCATAATTATATTTCAATTGTTTCATGGGCCTTAAACTGTCAGGTAGGCAGTGTTCATTAGTTTCATTGTCCCTTAGCTGCTGTCTTGTGGTAACTGTTTACAACAGTGGTTATTTCTCATACTTTGTTTATTACTTTGGGTTGTAATGTCTCTCACCAGGAGCTGTAAATTAGTAACTCAGTCATTTTACTGTGGAGTGGACATGTTTGTCAGCAAGTCCAGGTAATAGAATGGGTAGAAAAAAGGGTGTGGATAAAGAGAAGGCATTAATTTTGTGTTGAGGAAAGATTTAACAAATAAATGGACTACACTGGATTGTAACTTTGAGTCCAGGAAGCTCTGAAGTGGCAGGAAAAGCCACATACCTTATAATACTGCTTTTGCAAAATTATGCTTATTTTCTGTGGATGGAAACGAAACAGGCAAAAATCTGTATTTGACTTTTAGATATTCTCATGCCTGTTGTTTGGCCCCAGGGCTTCTACTGAAACCAAGCCCTTAGACCAACAGAAATCATGCTGAGATAAATGTATGGCAAAGCTTTTAGCTGAGCTTTTTCTTGATGTCTTAAAGCTAATGCTTTGTTTACCAACAATAAAGACCTGAAATAGAAATGGACATAGAAATTAGCTTAGAAAGGAATCTGCCTCTTAATTATTACACCATTTTTTTTACAAACAGACTCTTGCACAGGTGCAAGGAGTAATCTTTACAGTGTAAGTAAACAAATGGCCTTGTGGTTGCATGTAAAATTTCCATTATCAAAATACCTTTTGCTGAATGTAAAGAAATAAGACTTTGGATACTAGTTTCTGGACATTCAAGCCAAAATACTTTGTGATTGGATTTGGTGTGGCTATTGGAAAGAGCCAAGGTGGTCCTTGTAAGATTCCAAGGTCTCTGTGATGACATTTTGCTGAGGGTGATTTGAATTTCTCTGGCTAAGATTGTCAGATGTGTTTGCAATTATTCTGTTAGTTAAGTCAGCAAACCAATTGTTTAATTTTCCTTCTGTTACTATATTCACTTTGTACTGAAGGTAATTCAGAGCTTGTTAGTTGTTTGTAAAATTTGAAAATGGGAAGGAATTTGTTTGCCCCTTGATATATAAACTGGTATCTAGGGATTTTAGTTACTTTCTTTCAAAGTGTTGGAGACTGGCCACAGCTAAAGCTGGGAGGCGATGGTCTGGCTAATAGCATTAAGTCCCCCTGCCTGCCCTGCTTTCAGATATGCAGGGTTAAGCCATTCACCAGACTTAAATTCAGAAAGGAATTTACCCCAGGGTGGCCTGGGACCCTGGTGAGTATTTTTGTCCTTGCCTGTCCTTTCTGCTTGTTTCCACAGGGGGCCTTCAGTATAATGACTCCACCGTTGTCAAAGGCTCAGGCTGTGACTTGATCTCTTCTGCTCCCTTTTTTGTAGTATGGGCTCTCTTAAGTTTGCAGCTGTGCTAGGAATGTTCTTGTGGGGTACCTCTTAAAGACCCTTTCAGACTAAATAGATAATAAGTGTTTATATGCTTTGATCTGCCTAGGTTCTTAAGCAAACAGCAAAAAATTCAAGATGAGTGTTGAGTCTTAGGGCTGCCCCTTTCCTCTGCTGTCATTTAGATTAGCTATGCAAGAGCTAGCATGTAGATTTGTGCTACAGCTGTCTTTCTTTTGCAGATGCTTGAAGGCACCAGTTGTTACTGCACAAGATTGCATCACAAAATTGTTCTCCTTCCTTCACCAAACTGACTTTTCACTCAAAGTAAGCCATCCTTTTCTGTACAATCTCAGTGCCAGGGATCAGTGAAGTTACCACACTTGCATTTCAAATAATTCTGCTTTAGTTAAGAGGGTATTTAATGAATTATTTCACTGTATTGCAGTGTTCAGCAGTATGGATATGATTCCTGAAAGCAATGTGTCAGGAAAAAAACAACATAGCAGCAACCAAGACTGAAGGATGTGTAGGGGTTAGTAGTCTCTCTTGATCTGTTTGAATTTAATTCCCTCTTAGCTGAGCAGGGTAAGGTTATCTCAAGGATGCCTGCTCTAGCAACTTGGAGCCTAACTTCTCTTGGTTTGGGGAAGAAGGGAAGTAACTAAGGGAAAATTGGCTTAGGAAAGCTCTAACTTTGACTACAGGTGGGGCTGCAAAATATTTGTACCACTGCCTCCCAAAAATTAGATGTTGGCTGCAAACACACTGCCGGCTTTTAAGTGGGATGTGAAACCAAAGGTGTGCCCTTGTGAATGTCCCAGGGACTTGGCTAGCCTAACTCCTGAGCACAGAAAGGGTATAGAGACCTGAATGATGGCTACTGTTGTAAAACTTGAAATGGAGTTTTAAAGATTCTGCAGTGGAGTGCAAACAGTGTGCTGTTACAGTATGTGAGAGACTTGTGGAGGCCCACTTGCACACTGAACTGGTTGTAGAATCTTTAATATAATGGGTTTCTCTTTTGGTTCCTAACCCCAGGCCCTAGGGAAAGCAGCTACTTCTGTGCTGTGGAGGGTCAACACGAGTTCATGCCTCCAAATGGTGTGAGGTCCTGGCTAAACAAAAGAGCACAGTGTAGGCCTTGAGCTGGAAGTAGGAGCAGTTCAACCCTGTGCAGAAATCTGGATTTAATGCCAAATGGTAGCAGGAACTATTGGGCACCAGGACTGTTTGTCTGTTGGGTGTTTCTTAATCATGAAGCAACTGAAATATTTATTTTGCTATCTATAGCATTTAAAATAGTCATTGCTAGAAATAATTTTTATTAATAAACTTGGTAAATACTGTAAATACTTCACTCTGTCTTAAGCCATCCCGTGTCACAGCTGGAGGCTTGGTATGCAGTATTTCCATGATGACACTGTTTGCTGTCAGCTTGCCAGTGTACTCACAGAAGAAATACTTCTGTGAAGGCCATTGCTTTTATGGAGCAACTCAAGATGAAAGGTGTACATCCTTTAATCAATTCAAGCATGGAGTTAGCCCATGGGCTCAATTACAGGTGGAGCTTGGGATTTTCATAATCATAAATGAAGAATTTTTTTTCTCTAAGTTCTGAAAGTTTTTGGTTTTGTTGTTGTTGGTTTTGGTTTTGGGTTTTTTTTTAACACTGAAGCCCACCCAGTGCTGGTAGTCAGGAGAGATTCCACCTTCAGGAATCTGTAGTTGGCACATTGATAGATCACCCAGCAGCTGGCTTCCACTTTATCAGGAGTTGAGGAAGGCATGCAGGTCTGATGGGTCTGCAGTGGTGTCACAGGAGCAGCGCTCAAAGAAAGACATCTGCAATAAAACAAAACTACTCCAAATCACACTGCAAAGCTGACTAGGTTTTGCCTAGGTTGTACAAAGCAATCCAAAGACTGCAAGGGTCCATAGGGACATTCTACTGAGCCCCAAGCCCTTTTATCCATCCTCTATAGGATGTGCAGATCATTACTGCTGTCTTCCTTTCTCTAGTTCTAGAAAATGGTGGATCTCTCCTTGGGACTCTGAAAGAGGGGAGCAACTGTTAGCATTATTTCATGCTGAAAGTATCCTGTTAGCAGCCTTTTGACAAGATTTTGGGAGCATTCGGAGAAAGTGAAACCCTATTTGCTCTTTGATAGCTCTGTGGATAACTTATGTTTATCACAAATTCATTTAACTTTGTGCCCATTTCCTGCTCCCAGTCCTGGGTTCCTAGAAATCTTCTGTAATGTAGAAGACAGACAAAGAAGGAATAATTTCCACTGTATCTGAATCATGCTGAAGCTTTCACATCTCTTAATGATACAAGGCCCTTCTGTCCAACCCAAGTAGGACCACTGAGAACTTTAGATCTGCTGGGCTGTCAATCTTAGGAGCAGTAAAATCAAGCTAGAAATATTAAATTCAGTGGTATTGTTTGGTGATATTCCTTACATTTGTTTGATATAGGTTATTTCAACCTTATTTTCCTGACATCTTAAAAATTTGAGATGCTGTAAACTTTAGATCTCTTTCAGAAGTGGAAAAACTAAAAGGGAAATTAGCCAGACAGAAAACACAACCAAAGTATATTTTATGTGTAACTGTTTTAGTATTTGAGATCTCTCAAGTACACTATAGGCTTTCTTTAATAAATCTATATTAGAGATAGATAATAAAACAACCACTTGAGGTTTCCCCTCTGCATCTTTTGTAGACTAATTAAGGATGTTTGCAAATATACTTGCCTACAAGAAGCTACACCCATGCTAGACTGTTTGCTCCATTCACTCAGCTGTTCTTATCTTTGCTAACTTTGCTAGGATCTAACTGTGACACATTTTCTCTCATACTTGCCTTCCATTTCTCTCCTTCCACACCCACATTTGAACTAAACTTCATAAATTTTATTCATGTGCAGTGCATTTTCATGTGTCTTGCTCATACTGCATGAAGGTATTTTGGGTCTTTTTCTTCACTGACTTCTTTTTCAACCAAAATTCTACTTGTTTTGGGCTTTCTTGCACATGTCTTTCACTATGGGTCTCGTATGGTGATTTCATGAAACTGCAAAACTTCAGGGACAAATCTTTAGCTATCCTGTTTTTACACAGCTCTAGTTGTGATGGCTGCTGTAAATGGTATCACTGTTGTCAGCCTCTCTCGGAGGTACTTCCTCAGCTAGGAAGTTTACCCTTTAACACTGAAAGAAGACTGAGGGAAGAGTGTGCTTTGAATCTAGCATTTGTTTCTGGATACCTGTATGCTTTCTTTGTATCAAAAATAACTTCTTCATGGTTAATGCTAAGCAAATTGAATTCTCTTACAGGAACAACTTCCATGTACAGGCCTGTGCTTGTATTTGTGAAAGATCTTTGTCAGGCTCAGAAGTGTTACACTTTTTTTGTTCTGTGATCATGCTTGCTTTGTGGAGCAGGTTTGTCTTTTAGATGCCACTTGGTCCTTCACAGTTTAATACAGTGGGCACTGGACTTGGTAATGAAGTTTGGAACTTGAGAGACCTTGAACTTGAGTAGTGTAGGTGTATGTAAATTCCTTATTGGAACAAATGCAGAGCAGCCCTCATGGCTGTTAGATGGGCCATCGAACCAAGTAACTTCCAGGAGTAGGCACTGAGGGAAGGGTAGATATGAAGCAAATATATATGACATTTCATTCAAATTTCACGACCTCAAGCTGTTTTAGCTCAAGAGGCTTTCTGAGTAGGAGGTTTCTTCTCTCTTTTTAAAAACTTGCAGTCAATTTGTCTTCCAAGTGCTCATCCAACTTCTTCAGTCCTGTTCCTAGGACCCTATGCCACAGATGAACTGAGCACTGCAGAAAGGGCTGTGGGTTGATCTTAAACTCTGGGGCCAGAATATCTTGTTAGACAAATGTTACTCGTGGTCTGAGGAGTGTGGTTATTTTCATCTGTTGCAGGTGCCCTCTGCCATTACGCTATTATGACAGCTGCTTTTACAAGGAGATTGACTGCTTTTGCACCTCAGGAAAACTTGAGCATAGAAGTAATCTGAAAATAGCAATGTTTTTGTAGAGAAATACAGCCTGCATGCCAGCAGCTGTAGTGCCTGATACCAACCTTAAAGCAAGCTGCAGGCGCCTAGACGAGTTGCTAGTGAAAATTTGTTCTTATTGTCTCCTTGAGATTCTCTGAACATTTGCAAACAAAAGCAGGTGTGGCCTCGGAGTGGTCCTTAAAAATAGGAATTGCCACCATCCCGGTCTCACGTGGAAAACTTTGGAGAAGTTTAGCCACCCCTAAGCTCTAGGCTGTGGCAGAATCTAGCATCCAGGCACCCTACCTATCACTCTGACCTCTGAATAGTTATTTCTGTTGGTTCTTGCCTTTTGCCAGAGGAGTGCCAGCATGTAATCTTCACATCACCACAGAACCCAGGTTCTTACTGCCCTAATTGAACCAGATACTTGGTTGCAGTAAGTAGGCATATGCTAACTGTTGTCTGGGGAACTGGTCTCTTCTTTATTTTATTCCTGCTGAAGACAAATGAAATATTTTGATTTCCCGTTCTAAGCAGACAAGCAGATACTGTACCTTAACTGCTGTGTTATTTTGCAGATCTGGGTTAGCTAAGCATGCTAACACACATATTCCTTACACTGTGCAGTTCCCATAAATGCACATTATTAGGTGTTTGTGAACCAGAGGAAACATGCTTTTTCACACCTCTGCCCTGAGAGACAAGTTGTTCATGCTCCATTTCCCTCTGGCTGAAGCATTATGTTTTCATGTACACCAAATATTTGCAGTAGCTGAACAGCCTACTTCATGCGTGAAGGACAGGCAGGAGGGCAGAGGTAGTGTCCCATGTACAAAAGAAAGGACAAGAAGGGCAAAGAATAGAACTATTTTCCTCTCCAGTGTTGTCAGGGAAAGGCTGGTGAGGATCACTAACAGGCTGTTTCTGGTGGGTCATGTGAGTATGAAATAATGGCTAAATGAGGTCTCTGACATTGGCAAGGAGAGATGTGAGTTTTAAGCAGTCTACCCAACTGCTGTAAAAGTTGCTTGGTTTTATTCAAGGACTCCATTATCAGAATGTTTTCTAGGCAAAACAAAATCAAAGCCTACCATTTCAAGCCAAGATGAAGTGATTTAATATTAACATATACTAGATAAGGTTGCAGAGTGTCCTAGTTGTTCTGTGCTCTCTGTACTGTGTTCTCTTTCCAAAAGTCTCCAGAACTTTGCTGAAAAACAGTAGTACCCCTGAGAAGTATAGAGCTGGGATCTATTCCTAGATTAAAAACTTGTGAAAATAGAGAATTTAGATGAAAGAATCAGACCTTTTCCTTCACTTACCAGGGTATGGTAAGTGTACACTTACCAGCAATATGCAGTTGGACCTTTAACACTTATGTAACTTATCATGCCTTAACTTATCATGAACCACTGACTGAATGTGAATATATTTTAAACCTATTCCTCCTCTTCCCTGAAAATGTGAAAGAAATCAGATTTCCCTCTGGACTGCACAACTTTAATTTGTTTGCAGTACTGAAGAAAGATTTGTTTGAACCAGGATTTTGGAATGCATTCACTGTTTATTTAGTATGAGAGCAGTAGCTCTCATACTAAATAAAGCATGTGTCAGCCAGCCTCTGCAAAGAGACAATTTTTGGCATTTACTGCACCACAGTCAAGAATTCTT
This sequence comes from Onychostruthus taczanowskii, assembly GCF_017590055.1. Taxonomy (NCBI): domain Eukaryota; kingdom Metazoa; phylum Chordata; class Aves; order Passeriformes; family Passeridae; genus Onychostruthus; species Onychostruthus taczanowskii. The sequence continues at coordinate 8,629,252 of NW_024499240.1, read as the reverse complement.
CTCTATTCCCTAGGTTTCAATAAATACAGTCTGCCCTGAATTTTGGCATTTCATACAAGATCCAAGAGCTACCTCAGACGTTGAGGGAGCAGATCTCAGGGAGATGGACATAGCCTGGGACAAATATAGGTAAGACCCAACATTTGACCTTGGGGCTTTTCTTTTTTATAGAGATGAATATTGTGGGAAACAGAATTCTGCAGTGGCAAATAGCAAAAATTCAGAAAAGACATAAGTTTAACTGATTTTGACATTACTAAATGAGACAGACATAAAGGAAAGAGAGCATTGCCAGCTTCTATGTGTATTTCTGAGAAATCCTGTTCTGTTCTGGAGATGGGATTGCAAAAAGATTCACTCTTTTGAAACAAATGGAAAAGGTTTAATTCTTACCCATAGGGAAAAGCTCAGGTGTGCCAACAAATGGGTGTGATCACACATGTGATAACAAGTAAATGGAAGATGCTTTATGATTTGAAGAAATGTGATTTGTAAGGACTCTGTATCAAGACAATAAGAGGCAAATGTATTCATGCAGTTTGGGGATGATATGTGGCACTTACTCATGACCAGGCCTGAAAAATGTGGCCTTTTCAGAATTATTCTACTAAAAGACATACCTGCTGCTGTGGCTCATACTGAAAGGATATCTAAATAATGAGAGAAGTACCTTGGCAAGTATTAATCCTTTGCCTGACTTTAACCAACAGAGCTTTTATGTTAGGAAAATTGTACCCGTTGCAAATCTGATTTAACATGTTCAAGTATCATTGCATAATAACACAGTATGGCCATAGGCAAGTTGCATACCTCAGCCCACAGCAGAAATTTATATCAGCTAGCCCTGCCAGCCTTTCCCTGGGTCATGTAAAGATATTCTTTACCTAGAAACAGCCACTCTGCTTTCTTTTAGTATCTTCGAGTTATGAAAAGGCCCTGGAAATAGCTTTGATATTAAACAGATTATTTCCTTCATCTTTAGTGAAACTTTTCATTGCCTTACTGAACTTTGCCCGTCTCTAAACTTGCTTGGAGAGACTGTGTAACTATAATCTTAAGGGATAAACTATACCCACTTTCTTAAACTGTGATGTGCTGCTAAGCAGAACTCACTTGTAATATTACATGGCAAGACCTGATGGAATTGCAGAGACTGAACCACTTCTGGAAGTCAGGATCATTCTTCCTTTTTAAAAGCTTATGGTGTTGAGTAACTGGGCACTCATGAGTACTCTAGCAGCCTTTTTTTTGCCGTAAAGCAATTGATTTATTTCATAGAGGGCTCCAGGTCAAGGTGGTCACTGCAACATTCACAGCAGTGGCCCAGAAGCTCATATCTTAATAAAAAAATATCTACAATATAAACTTTTGCAAAGACTCGTAGTCCACCCTGGTGTCTGTGTTGGAGCAGGGCATTGGCATACTTCTCTTTCCACTTCTTTTTCCCACTTCTGAAAATTTGCTGAGATGAAAGTTGAGAGCTGTGAGCAGACATTGTCCCATTTGCAAAAAGTAACACTAAAGAGACCATTTCAAGCTGTGGGGATTTCTCATGTTTTGTCTTTATTGTAGTTATGATGTTTATTGCATTTTCCGTGGGGGACTCTTGTTTTTTCTGTGTTTTACACTGCTTTTGCTGATGCTGTGTGCAAGTTGATTTATCATGGAACTGTGGGGTAGACCACACTTTGAGCTGCTGTTAACTGTTTCATGTGGTCCATCTGACCCAATGTGAGAAAGGTACAAGCACATGTATGAGTATATAAAAATGGTTCTGTATAGAACCTCTTTTGCCTGAAAGCTCTCAAACCCAGTAGACCTGAGCTGCTTCTGGTGTAGGTCTGTTGCTCTTCTTCCCCACACTGTGCTGATTGTCACTTGCCCAAACTCGTCCCATGGCAAATTTTCCTTCTGTGACAGCAGATAAACTTTGCTTCAATTTCAATACTTTGTCACACACTTTATTCTGGAGACAGGAAAAGTCTCCATCTCACGTGGTGTTGTTAGCCTTTGCCTACTAATCCTTTCTATTGTGTACAGATTTTAACACAGGCTTGTGAGGAGGAAGTAGTGATTAAAAGTCTCAGTCTCTTCCTGGTATGTGATTAACTGCAGCATCCCAGAAGACTATAAAGATTAAAATCAAGTGGTTCTTACTAGATGTTTATCAGTGTATCTGAACTATTAACATTGTAAATCAGTTTGGGTCACTTGGTTCAGTGTTTTCCCTCTGAAAATCTGTTTTAAAAATTCAGAGGGAGAAAACAGCATTAAACTCCAGTTGCTGTCTATCTCCAACTCCAAAGGATTGTTGTTTAATGCTAAAGCAGAGTGCTTTAACACTGAAGCACAGATAGTAGGCTAGAGAAAACTGTATTCCTCCATTTTGAAACTTTTCCTCTGGTTTTTTTTTTCCCTGTTTGGTGCAGGTTTGTAATAAACCTTGAATTCTTCTCTTCCGAGAATCATTTTCTTGCACCTAAATCTTAGACTCTGAAAAACAAACTGCTTCATGGAATATGGAAAGCTGGTTATAAAAGTGACTTATATCACCAGTAGATGAGGCATCAGATCGAAACAAACTACTGCACTCCAAAATTAGATTTATAATCTTGTGTATTTGAGGGACCTCATTCAAGTATGTGAAGACCTTGTCAACATGATCCATTAGTAACCTGGCACACAGATGAACACCTTCATAGATCTAATTTACTTAAAAGAGCTCTATTTTCAACTACACAGCCTCTACCTCCAACGGAACAAAGGAGTGTTTGTGGCTGTAAGGAGGGAGGGCAGGGCAGGGCACAGTTTGGGAGACTTAGTGCAGCACAGCTTTGCTTAGGTTTCAGGCCAAAGAAAAGTACTTTCAGTGCTGTAGTAAGAAAGAAAAGAGAAGGACAAGAGTGTCTTCTGGGGAAACGGATGGGGAAAATATGAAACCTCCACCTTCACAGCCTTCCATCACAAACCACTTCACTGATGTTTTTTTTAACTGTATCCATATTAAATGACAGGGGCTAATGTGCATTCACCATTTCCAAACAGGTTAGATACCCTTCTGTCCTCTTTGGTATATTCAGCCCTTTTGTAACAGACTGTGTTACCTCAGACCACCTGCCTTCATCCTGTTGGATTTCCTTGTCATGATGTTTGCTTGCCTGCTGTATTTGACTTGCTGTATTGCAGCTGTTACTGTAAGTGTGCTGTTCAGGACTTGATACTTGTCTGCTGGTAAGTCCCCATAAAGACCATGAAGTCTAGCTCTGGATGCCTTTGGCAATCATACCACACACTTGCTTCACTTACATGGTTGATGGGTTTAGCACTGCCAGTGGAAATACCTGTGGAAGTACCTGGCAGATCACCTTCAAAACAGCCTGTCTGGGCTAGTTTCTGTTTTGAGGACCTCTAAGGACCCTTTCAACCATGACTCCTTTTTGTAAAGCCAGCATCTTTAACAGTGTTTTAGAGAGATGGAGTAAAACTGATTTTCTCATGGGTTTGGTAATTGCTGTTGCTGCCAGCTGCCTCTTGAAGATACATAGTCCTGTGGACTTACATTACTTTCCAACCTGACAAAATTGATGCTTTTCAGAACAGATTGGTTATATTTTGGTCCAACAGATAAACTAGTCTGGGGTAGAAAAGATATTTTGCTTTTCCATGATGGATGCTAGATATTTCCACATAACATTTGGCTAGGAAAAAGCTCTTCACCATAATAAGTGAGAATTTTCAGACTAGCTAGAGAATTAGTAGTGACTTGTCTTAAGATTACTATAGCAGAAATGAGGGAGAAATTTGTGCTTGCTTGCATGGGCAGTGCTCTAGTAACTCTGGCTGTGGTGTAAAGAGAGTGACTCACAAACTTGTGTGGAGCAATTTAAGAAGTTAGAAACTCTGATCCAGCAGACAATATGTTTGTGCCTCAGCTGTTGTGTTGTCCAGTCAGGCATGTTAGCTGAAACCATATGATTTCAGTATCATAAACTGGGCTATGGATTGTAACAGAAAGTTGCCACCATGAGTTCTACTGCTGGAGTCAGCCTATGGGGTGCAATTTTCCTCTTAAATTAGCCAAAGGAAAAGTGGATAATGCCCTGTTCAATTCTCCATTTGCCTCTTTTCCATGATTTCATGTGCTTAGGAAGAACAGAGCCAGAATGGCCTCTTACCTTTCCCTCTATGGGTAGTTTTGCAGTGCAATGGTAGGCACTAAATGTATGCATGGGGTGCACATATGATCAGAGATCTCTTCTGGGTCCTGTAGGAAAAATTCATGACTCTGCATTGCATCTGAGCTCTGTCATTACTTTCTGCATATCGGAAGAAAGACTTTGAAGTTGTTCTGACTAACTAATTTGGTCACTGAAAGACCTTTATTTTTTCATTCTGGAGACAATATAGCTCAGGAAAGGAGGAATTTCCTGTCAAGGCAGCAGAAGGCTATGATGCACCAACCCTGTGGTGCACAAACAAGCACCTTTCAGCTCTCTAGTTCTGGCTGTCTGAACACGTGAGCAGCAAACCATATGATGTGCTGGGCTTGATTTTTGTTCGCAGACAATCAGATGCCAACCAGCCAACAGGGGAGGGAGTAGCAAAAGGGCACGTACTTACATTCTGAAAATAAAACACTAGGTTTATGCTTATTAGCATAAGTAAGTAATAATATAGTAAGTATAACATATTATAATGAGATTTCTGTTGCTTATTCCTCTTAATTTCACTAGTCTTATCTATAAAACCACAAAGTATTAGCCAAAGAAAAGTGAAGCCTGTGTCAGTAGTCTAACAGCAAAACCAGCTCTGGAATAAGAAGGCTAATCACCTATTTGTTAATCTTACTGTTTATTTTATTACAGGTCAGTGAACAAAAAACAGTCATGAGATGTTAATCTCTCTAGATGTTTAATCTTAATCACCCCCTCACCATTGCTCTCTCATGGGCTCAGCAGCAATATCCTCTCCTCCCCTCTTGAAATGACCTCATTTCAAAGTATAATTCTCTCTGTTTTGGCTTTTAAGGGGTCAGACTGATGCTGTGTGAATTGGGATGAAATTTGCTTAGGTCCTGTCACTGGCTGCTGCCTATGGTTCTACTGAATTTGTTTCAGTGGAGACTCACCAGTTAATTTATAATTTGTGAATATATTGAGCTGTGATTAGTGGCAGCCCATCTAGGGAATGGGGAGTGTCGTTAGGCAGCACAGCATGGACATACAAGGTTACCATTAGAGATGTAAAAATGGGGATTGGAAGACAGACTTCAGTACTTGGCACTGCAGGAGATGCTTTTTCTTTAGCTGAGCCCTTTACCAAAATCAGAAAGCAGGATGGTTAAAGGGGAGAGCTGAGTGACACAGGCCACATCATCCTGCCCAGCGCTGGATCGTGTGTGGGAGTTGCAAAGCACTGTGGAAAAGGGAAAGTGTGTATTCCCTGCTTCTGAAGTGCTGCATCCGCTCATTGTCTCTGTAAAAGTAGCATAGTGCATTGAGGAGTAGTAGGGATGCACTGGGAAAATGTAAGCTCCCAACATACTGGCAGGAGGAAGCAGGAGAGAAGTGGCTAATGGAAGAGGAATGGATGCTCTTAGATGCAAGATACAAGGGTGGAAAGGAAAGAATGGCTGTGAAGATTTAAAAACAAACAAAACCCCAATTAAAACACAAGTTGCAAATATGTTACCAAAGCTAAGGTAAAGACATCAGTTAGCTCACCTACAACAAATGAAGTACCTGAAGTCTAGGTCTTTGTTATGTCTTTGCTTCATTTGCTTTCCTCACTTTTGAGTTTGTTCCAGGCTTCCTTGGGGAGATTCCTTGTTTTGCTTCTGTAGCTCCCTGCAGGATGCAAATGTTAATAAGCGCAAGCACAGCAGGCAGGGCTGAATCCATCAGGAGAGATGGGGACTGCCGGGCAGATCAGCGTCCCTCCTGCTGTGTGACATGTGATGCACGCTGAACTCAGGGCTGTGGGGGAGCCCCCTCACTCCAGTTCAGCAAATCCAGCACTGCTGCTGGCATGTCTTCTTAGCTCTGTTGCCTAGTGGAGCAGTGGTAAACAAAAGGCTTTAGCAAATAATGGACAAATAGAAAGGCAGAAACTATTTCATGAACATGCTAGACTAATCTGACATTACTGGGTTTTTTTATGGAGTCAGGGTTTTTATTAATTTCTTCTAAAATAGGCTTTCTTTTCTTTTAACCTAAAAGTGATGGTAGTAAATGTTTTGGGGTTTTTTTTCAATGATATTAGGCAGAAGAATGCTTGCCATGTTTGTATTACTGGAGTTGACTTTCCAGCTCGTGAGTGACACCTCCTGCCAATGTCATGCAATCCAATTTAGAATTGACACTTTTTAGTGTTGTTATGAAACATCTCATGCTAAAGAGAGCTGAGAAGGGCAGACAAGACTGGGGCATTAAGTGTTGCATTGCAAAAACTGGCTTGTGTGAATTCTCCAGACCTTCTTTGTCACCCCGTTGCTTTCCTCTGATCAGTGTATCCAGTTGCTTGCAGTCCTTTTTAGCTCTCCTTGCTGAACGAGGGCCTTGCTTTTGATGTGCTGTTGGTGTCTGGTATTTGGTGTCTTGCGGGAGAGAGAGAGCCTTGTATCATCTTGGGCTTAGAGTGCCACCAGGCTGGCTGACAGACCTACTGCACGGGCCCACTTGCAATACAAGGTTGGAGGTAAGAGATTCTGGCTTCAAATTCTTTAATGCTTCTGAAGTCACTCTCATTTTTGCTGTACTTGGAAAAGAAACAGGCAAGCTGTAGGTGGCTCTCACTGGCCAGTAGCATAACTGACCTTTGCAAAACTTCTAGTATTAGTCCAAGCTTAAAAGCAAGCAATAATTGATAGACATAAAGGCTGTCAAAGGCTACTGGAAACATGTAATCTTGTTTACCTCCACTTGAGGAAAATGCACCTTTTGCAATTGTCATGAACTTCAGGAGCCTGAGCAAGATGTTATTTTTAGGCTACAATGACAAAACACCTCTACATCCCCCCAAGAGAATAGGCACAGCCCAAGGTTCACACCATCCTTTCCATGTGCAGCTGTTGGAGCTCAGCAGCTGTAACTTGGTGGCTCTGCTGGGTCCTGCCCTGGCTTTGTAGGAGTTGGGGTGAAATGTGGTCACTTTGCTTCTGGGCATGCTCTGCAGCTTCAGGGGCAGTCAGCATGGCAGATGGATGCAGGGAGATCTTGAAAGGTTGAATCCAGTGGTCCTGACAGGGCAACAACTCATAGACTGTATACCGGCAGAAACGATGTGCTAAGACAATGGGCACACTCTTCTGGTCATCAGAAGCTAAGGTGAGTGCTTCAGTAGTCCTGAGGATAAATGAGTACCATTTGTAGCGTCCATCTGAACTGCCTCAAGGGTGTGACTTGGCCTCCTTAAGTATCTATATATCTTAATAAAGCTAGCACATGATTTTCAAGGAGATTTAAGCCAAGGCTTCAAAACTGATGAAGGATAACAGGAAATCTCCACCAGTTTACTTCAGTGGGGGAAAAAATCCACAGAGACTGAATTTTCAGATGGGCTGGATTCCAGCTCTTTGAGTCTAGAACTCTTAATGAAGCATAAGCTGAGTTCCAAGAGTTACTGTTAATTTAAAACACTAGATTTAACCTCTTAAATGAATTAGGATTTTGAAAAATAAAGTATCCTTAGTTTCCCAGCTCATCAAAGCATTTCCTTTCCTTTCTCATAGAGTGGGAATGATCTTTAGTGCATGATTAAAATGAAGCAGTCTTGTTGGCTGAAACAGAAACTGAAGAGCCTGATAACATTGGCTTATCTTCTTCAGAAAATGTTGTAATTTTGCTACCTTGTCATCATTAAGGAAGTGTCTCTGAGTCCACAAGGGGCGAGATCTAAGCAAGTGGACAGTAACACGAGCTGAACAGAAATACTATTTCTGTTCTTTCTTTATCTCTGCTTGCATAACATCAGAATATAAATCAAAGCTAAAAAAGGCCCACCTCTCCTCCTCCCAAAGGAAAAAAAACCCACAAAAAACCCAAATGCAAACTCAAACACCCCACCACAGGAAACAGCATGAATAGCTAGCTGGAAACCTTTCAAGAAAACATCGCTCCTCTGCAGTGTATGGTAAGCACTCAAAACAGAGATTTCTAAAAATACCTTGGGTTGGACGTTCAAGAAAAGTATTCCTGTCCATAAGAAGCAAGGCTGTAAAAATATACAGTATAGCACTCACAGCAAAAGGAGGGACAGTTGATCCACCCACTTATCCCAGGGGCAGAGAGGAAGATCCCTCCTAAGTAACATATTGTGAAATGCCCCCACATCACAACTTGTGACATTTCTAGTTCTTGATCTGGAAGAATTCAACTAAGAGAGGTTACAGCCAAGGCTATTTTGGTGCATGTAACTGTGAGCTGGAATGATCTCTAGCACTTTCTGGACACTGGGTGTCACTCTGTCATTAATATTACAGCTAAGCATGTCTGAGATTAAAAAAAAAAGTGCACCAGAAACACTGTGAATTACATGTGAATCGTCTGTTACAGTCTGACTACAATTCCACATCTACTTGAAATAGTTGCTTAGGAAACATCTATAAATTATATGTTACTGCAAAAAAAATCTATATATTCCAGTACAAATGCTTTTTTTATTATGGAGCTGGGCCACAGACAATAGTTTCTTGTGATTTGAGTCATGAATTAAAGATTGTAATACCTCTCCTACTTTCAAAAGAGCAGTTATATGACTAAAGAGATGTTGCTAGAGAAACTTGCTTTGAAAAGTTTCAATAATCACAGCTCCAGAGGGATGCTAACAAAGTTTGGGAGAAGGAGTACTAGTGATAGTGGAAACAAAGAATGCAGAATTTACAAGCCACAAGGACATTTGGCAGAACTCCCAAGATAAGGAAGAAACTAACAAAACCAACTCAGTAACTGTGCTGAAGTCAGCCCCAAGTACGCAGAAAGCAATTCTGGCAAGGGGAGATTGTGACCACGAAATTCACCAACTCAAAGAGAGACTGAGCACATAGACTATAATAGTAGATAGGATACTAATTAATCAGATAACTATGTAACTTGTAGCCAATGAATATTAATGTATTTGTTTACGAAAACATATGAATGACAATAGTTTTTTGGTAGTCATCATGCTGGCTTAGCGGATTTGACACCCAGCACTCTTTTCTGTGCAGAACTGTAGAAAAATCAAATACCTCACCTCTCTGTGGAGCTCAGCCTCTTGCACACCAGGTAAAAGAACCATTTTGGGAAAACAGGTTTTCAGCAGCTTTACTCCCATGGTACCTCCACGTAAAATATTGATTGATTTTCAAAATATTTGGCTGTTTTTCCTGTATGTGTCATTTCCTTAAAATATTTAATATCATCACACCAGGACACGCAATGTCAACTTCTTGAAGGCAAATTCAAGACTGTCTGGAAAACAATGCATTCACTTGGACGGAAGTGTGAAGTACGTACGAATAAAAGTAATTCCTTTCAACGGTCACAGTTAACTGTCTTTGTCACAGCTGTAAACTACATACCCTAATTTTTGGGTGGCATACGTCCTTCAGAAGCACCCTCGGCCTTTCTTGAGGCACGCCAGGAGCTGTTTAGCTCTGTGGGGCCGGGGCCGCTGGCGGCAGCACCGGCTCAACGCTGGCCGCTTCCAGCCCGAAGGGCAGCGGGCCCCGGGCGGCCGGGGGAGCTCGCCCGGCCCCAGCGGGGCGCAGAGGAGACGCCGCTCTCGCTCTCCGCCGCCGGCCCGCGGGGCGGGGCGAAGGGCGGGCTGCCCGCCGGCCGCGGCTTTCGAAAGTCGCTTGGCGGACACGGCTTCCGCTTCGCTCTCGTCTTCCTCCCCGCGGGGCCGCGGCGCCGTTTCTCGGGGCGAGTGCGAGCCGGTAAGGGCTTGCGGAAAGGAAATACGGGTGCTGACCCTGCTCGGTGTCGCTCTCTTCAGCGATGGCAGCGTGGGAGGCCGCCGAAATGTCCTTCTTCAGTCTGAGCGACGTGAGGGAGCGGATGCGGGAGAAGAAAAAGGGTGCCTTGAGGACTGCGAAGCTGAATGCCTCGCTTGCATCGAAAATCAAAACGAAGATCATCAGTGAGTATATTTTGCGTTGCGGTGTGGACGTATGCTGGCTGCTGTGTCAGCTTACAGCTGGGCCTTTGGCCGCGGCATCGGGAGTGGGCAGCAGTCCCTTACCAGAGCTCATGTGCTGCTTCTCAGCTGCTTCTCTGCCCGGGGCTTTTGAGCGAATTCAGTGCCCTGCAGATGAGTCTCAAGTGCCACACAAGGTGCCCAAAGGTGTATGAAGTATTTTAATGTATATACAGTCCTCTGCGGAATCTAGGCTAGCTTTGTTTTTATGGGGGAAGTAACGCAGAGAACAGGAGATAATTTGGACTACCTTTAAAAACTCTGATATTTCCATTACTTTCATTTAATTGTTTTGAAATTGGGAAACAGGGGTCCAAATTTACTCAAGGGCAACTATAGAAGAAAACAGTTTTTTCTCCCATTTTTTGAATGGCAATGAGGACTTATCTGCTGGTGACTTATTCAAAGCAAGGAGCTTATAATTATAAACTCAGCATTTCAATTACACCATCATTCATTAAAAATTGAATAAGTAGCTTGCTCTCTAAGTGTGACCCACTGAGGATGGAGAGGGTATCTGAAGTTTGCATGTTATTATGGAAGGATACTGCTAATTTTGTGAGGGGGCTATTGAGTTGTAGAGATCTGAATCTGAGGACGGCTGGTCTAGGAAGAGAGAGAATTATGATGGCGGGAGAAGTATGGGTGAGACCTTGGATGCTGATGGTGTGTGATACTGCTCTGTCTCTCACAGACAACTCCTCCATTATGAAAGTCTCCCTAAAGCAGAACAATAAAGCATTGGCTCTGGCCCTCAATGCAGAGAAAGCCAATGCACAGCGGCTCACGCAGGAGAAGACCATCTTACAGAAGGAGGTGAAGCAGTGCCACTTCCAGAACGCTGTGCTGCGGCACAGGCTCTCCTTCCTGGTATGGCACTCACTGTGTGGCTGGCATGGGGAGGGGTGGTAGGCAAGGTGGGCTGCACTAGCATCTCAGCTGTGGGAGGATTGAGCTGTTGCTCTTGAATGTCTGGATTCTCAACATATCTAAAAGATCCCCATTCATTTGCTTATTTTTTTTCCAAGCTGTGTTCTCCCCAGAACATGCCTCTGGCTTGCAGCATCCTTGTTGGAATGGATGTTTTGATGTAATGTCTTTATGGCTTCTCTCTCTTTATTACTTCAACACAGAATGATATGTTGAAAAAAATGGACAATCTTATGGCTGCAGTTAAGATGGCCGAGCTGTCTGAGGTAAGCCATGATAAACCTGACCACACTGCTCTGGGAAGGGGGCTGTCTTTTTCTGTCTTTTGCTTTGTGTTGCCTGCTCACTTCAGTGTTGGATGCTTCACCTGTTTTTCTTTGCTTGCTTGAGTTGTGCTGGCTACATCCTGGCCAGTTTGGCGTTAAGGATTTCCAGGGTAACTCTTTGTGTAGGAAAAACTACCATTTTAAACTGTTTTCCTCTGGATTATTTGCTATATGCTTTTCTGTTCTGAGAGGTTGTGACTTCTTTTCAATTTCTTTTTTAAATTATTACCATGGCAGCTTGGCATAGGGAATAGGACACTTTCCCTGTGTCCTGTCTCATGGGTGGAGGGGAAAATACTTCTGCTTCCTAGTCTCAGATTATCTGAACTAATTTAACTTCATCCTTAGGCTGTGGAGACACAATCTGATTCTGCTGCAATTTATTCCATAATTTATTCTGTAACGTGAGAGGGTTGCTGGCAATACTTTACATACTTTTTAAAGAAACTGACCTTCTGCTGTTTCTGTGCAGGAGGCCGCATGAGAGATTTCAAGAACTTTAAATCACTCTCCTATTTCTCTTCTTTCCAGTTCCATATAAATTCTGCATCCTTGTGCAGTGGCCAGAAGAGCATCATGACTGAAGATAGCTGGGCTGATGATATTGCAGATGGTCAGCTTCTGAGGTGGGCTTTAAAATGATACCACCAAGCTTGTCCTGAATTTCTATACGCTAAACTTTTTGTGTTTTATGTGTGTGCCTAGTTGCCAGTTTCATATGAGATAGCTTCTCTGAACAATCACTGCTTGATGCTTTCCTTTATTCTGTCTTTTTATTGCCACTCCTTGTCTTGTTTGTTCTAATGCTGAGTCTGTGCAAAAACTAGTCTTTTTACCTCCTTTCTTTGAGACTGTGTTACTTTTAGGCAGTTTTCTCTTTTTAGCTGCTGAGTACAGCAAGATTTGCTCGAGCAAGTGAGTGCCATAGCTGGCTATGATGTTTGTTACATAAAAATGCTTTATAGTCATCTGCTTGTATGATGTAAACTTTCTGGAAAGATGGTCAGAACATGATCTCTTAAAGTATATTTGAAGTTCTATTTCTTCTCTCTCTTTGAAGACAGGGCAGTCCTTGGAGCTGCCCACACGTGGCCTGTAGTTAGTCTGCTGGATTCTGGGGCCTGTCATATATGAGAAACATGATCCATCGCCACTCTTCCTTCTCACCAGGGTTACACAGATACCGATGAGAGTGCCCATTTCCAAGCTGCATGATGCAGAGCAGCAAGCTGGCAGCTCCACAGCACTACAAACAACCTCAGGAGAACTTCAGAGACCTGCTTCTAATGCAGGAGAACTTCAGAGACCTGCTTCTAATGAGACCTTGAAAATTGTGCCTGTTGCCCCCCAAAATACTTTGCCACCACAGCATGATGAGGACCCTCAGTTCCACCAGGAAGAGAATGGCAAAAAGGTGACTGAAGCAATGGCAACAGAGGAGGCTTTTCATGACTGTCACATATTTGGAGGTAAATTTGCATCTCTTGCTGTTCTTCTGGTATGACTTTGTGTCTGTGCTCAGAAATGCTTAAAGGCCATAACTCTAATTAGCTCTCAACCACAACTCCAGTAGCTCCTAATGACTGGTATTAACTACATGCTCCATTGGGGCTGTTATTGCTGGAGTTATGTATATCCCAGAATCAGAGTCCTTCAGAGGGATATGTGGTGTGTTTGCAATAGATCAAACTCACAAATCAGGATTTTTGAGTAATAGGCACTGAGCGTACATAAGACTTTTGAAGATGTCTGAAAGTGCAGAATCTGACTAGGTGCACCACAGTTTCTTGTGGATTTGCTATTTAAATGATAACTCTTATACAGATAATAAGTGTTCCTAATATTACAGCTAGTTAGGGGATCTTGATTTGGGCTGCCCTTTTATTCAGAGAGAAGCCAGCTAAGCAATCTGGTACACAGTAAGTTGGGGGAGTCCCTGTCTCAAAATAATGCTTTTTCTATGCTCTGGATCTGTGGCAGTGTATGGACAAAGATGGTATTTGCCTGCTGCGTTTCTCAGCCTTAAACATGAATTTTTTCTTTCCAACAGATGTCTTGTGCAGCACTGAACAAAATCCCAACAATTTGCCAACGCTTGCCTTGGAAAGTCATACTCTTTCATATGAGCCCGATGAGATGGCAAAACATTTATTTGATCGTCTCTCACAGGGGCACGTTACTCAGAGGAGAAAGCGTTCCACCCTGTTTGCTACAAGCACTCCATCTTCTGCTCTGGATATCTTCCCACATGTCAGTTCCACTCAGGCAGCTTGGGGTAGTACTGCACAGGACAACAGCAGCTCCAGCAAGAAAGACACACAGCAACAGTTGCGATCTCCCAGCCCCCTGGCTTCACCAGCTCAAGCTGCTGTTGTTTCTCATAGAAACTCTGTGGGTAAAGAGACCTTTTGTGAGCAGCCACAGACAAAAGAAATGGAGTGTGGTGTTGAAAGGGACCCTAGCTATAGCCAGGTCCCTGAGTTTGTTCCTGAAAACGTTAAAAGCAAAGGTAAGTGTAAAATCAGAGAGAAAAAGACTGTTAAAAAAGCAAGAACAGGAAAAAAGAAAACAACTGCAATTAAAACCAATACAGCAAGTAGTCCCGACAGATCTCAAGGTGAAGAGTGTGCTCAAAATGCACAGAAGCTTCTTCAGCCAAATGTTGCAACATGTTCTAGTGAGATTGAAGTCTGTGAGATGGGGCAGAAGGCATGTGAGGGGGCTTTTGACAAGAGGAAAAGAGATTGTGGTGTGGAGCGCCATTCCCACTCTCCTGATGGAGTCCAAGACTTTGGAAGTACATGTGAGGTGAACCCAGCACAGCTGCAGAGTCTTGAAAGTGTTGACTTAATGCAGCAGGTTAAGAAGGGACCTATCTTTGAGATGCAAAGTATGGAGAGCTTGCTAAAACCCCCAGTTCATACCTTCTCAAGTCAAGAAATTCCCTCAGGTGATTCCAGTCTACAGAATTCTACAAAATTCTCAAGTGTGAGCAGAAAGAGCATCCGACAGAAAGCCAACAGAAAAACTAGAATAATTGGGCAAAGAGATGATTCTGATGAGGATTATCTGCCAAACACTGTGATAATACCAGAGCCCAAAGCTGAAGAACGCCCTAAAAGAAGCCAAACAAGCAGGAAGAATACTGACAGGAATAGCAATTGTGATCAGAGAAATGAAGTTAATGTTTTTAGGCCCTGCATAGATGTTCAAGGAGTAGCTAATGAGAGCACAAAGCATTTCCCAGGTATTCTAAAACAGCGCAGGGAAACATATATTGTCCATCCTTTGGATCTTGCAGGAAACTTGGGTTGTTTCCAGACAGAATCTGAAGGGGGTGAAAATGTACCTCCCAAGTCTGTTCCTGGGAGTAAAGTGAGCAAAATCCCCAGAGCTGTTAAGAGCAATCAAAAGAGCAATAAAAAACAGACAGGGGGCCTTCAAGAAAAAGGGCAAGGTGAAGTTGACCACAACATGAATGCTTTGACAAAAGAAGCCTCTTGCAAACCCAGGCCTCAGAGGAAAAGGAGCAACTCTCGACCTCCAGAGACTGATTCCCTGGTCAGAAAAAGTGATGGTACCAAGGTTCTCACTGGAAGTTCCACAGAACTTGCATCCAAGCAGACTCTTCTGATGGGGAAGTTTTCCTGCATTAGCCATCTGCTGTCTGAGTCAGGTGATTTCCTGGAGGAGCAGCTACCTGAGATATCACTTGCAGATAGTCTGACAGACCTTTCACACAGTATTGAATCCTCCCGTGTGAGCAGTTCTGCAGTTTTGTCTGTCAGCTCCAGACTTAGAGAAGTACCAGCTTCCAAGAGCTTAAGTACTGAGGGCAACAGAATGCCAGCAAAACCCCCTGTTTGGTTGAAAAAGTCTCTGATATTTAAAGAAGAGACTGCAGAGGAAATACCTGGGGAAAGGAACCAAGTCCAGTCAAGTTCTTGGAGCTCACCTTCACAGGAACCTGGTAGGTGGTAAGCTGGGGAAGGTACCTGTGTTTGGAGATGAGGGCAAAAACTCCATGCAGCAAGTACTTATATTTTCCTTCCTCTCCTCTCTTTTTTCAGAGTTAAAAAATCAGTCTCCACTACACCATTTATGCTTCCACTTATGCTGGCCTGTCATTTCTGTGGCTGCATTTGCTTCTAGCTTATCAGCATTTCTATAAGAATTTCTGTCCACCTGTCCATGTGTAGATGTTGGGACAAGACTAGCAGCATGTGCTGAGTGTTGCTTTACCACTCTTGTTATCTACAGGGCATGCCAATTAATTTAGAAAATCAAGTATTCAAGCACTTCAAAATCTAACTTGATGCTGACCCTGCCTATTAGAGTCAGTCAGTATTACTAGGACACAAAACAAGAAGAAGGTGGAAAACTTTCGGTCCAGAATGGTTAGTGCTGCAAGACTTCATGCTTCTAAGGTGATATCTTCACTGGAAATTAACCAGGACCCAACCTAAATTATTTTGGTTGTGGGTTTTTTTTTGTTTGTTTTTTAAAAGGATTTGGAGGGTGCATTCTTGGGCCAGTACTACAATAGTTAAGCTGATCCTTTTGGGGAGTTTGCTGTTAATGGGTGCTCTGTGCTTGCGGGGTTTTTCTTTTTGTAGCTGTTTACAAACAGACCTGTTACAACTGGAGTGGGCTGTACTTTGCAGAGAGGGAGGAAGTTTGTTCTCCTGTCCTCCTTTTGGCTGACTCCACTTGGAAAGGTGCAGTGACCACTGGTCCTCTGTCTTGCTGGAAGTCAGTAGGTTGCTGGTAGGTTGTTTGTGTGCTATAAGGTTGCTGTCTTCTCCAGGCTGTAAGCTCCTGAACATTACAGCTATCAAAATAGAGTTTCTGTATAATTTTTCTACTACACCAGAGCCCATGATCCTATCAATATTAGTGATTTTTTTATTGAGGGACCTAATTTGATTTATGAGCTGACTTTTGAGGAGCAGGTGTGGTATTTTTGGATTAAAAGGGTCTCCTGAGTTTAGGGGCAATATGATTAGATTCCGGATTGTGCATGTTCAGAGAAACCTGGTAATGCAACTTTTTCTCTTTGTCACCTGTTATTTCTTAGGATATCTGGAAATGATTTAGAATCACTATGATTAAACCATGTGAATGTCTCCCTTTGCAGGTATCAGGCCACTACAGGACTTGAACAATGCCAGGGTTCTGTCTCACTCCAGCTCAGAAGATGCATCAGGGCGCTCATCTAGGCGGACACGGAAGCCCACCTGCTACAAAGAGCCATCAATCAATAGGTTGGGCTTTAAACTATTCATTCCAAAGGCTGTTCCCATGCTGCAACCCCTGCTCTGCTCTCATGTACTAACTCTCCAGGGCTGGACCCTCTGTTGCTCTGTTCCAAGTTCTTACCCTTTGTGTTCTGTGACCCTCCTCTTCTACTACTGTGTGGTTATGCCAAAATTCTGCATAAGTACAAATGGATCTTTAGGCTTCTGGCAACAAGCTACCAAAGATCTTATTTTATTTGTTGAAATGAGCACATCTATTGGCAGCCTGCATCTGTGGTACTCCAGTGCTAATGAGGCAGTAGCACAAGGATAAAATACAGACTAAAGACAGCCCAGCAAAAGCCCTAAATTCATTTATTCTGTGACAACTAAAATTTTAGACACCTGAGTAATACTTTTCTCCTGAGAGCATCCTGTATCTATATTCGCTAGCAGATATACCTAAACAAACAGCTGCATCTTTTCCCTAGGAAACTGTAGATTCAGTACATCCAATGGCTATTGCACAGTCATGTACCACTAAAATGATGGCTTCGTAGTTATATAACATTACTGGGTGTGTTTTTCCCTGGAAAGTGTCCCAGTTTGAACTTTCTGTAAATAGCTGGTTATATTGCACCAGTACTCTGTATTGGACAAGAAACAAACTGTACCACTTAATCATCTTATGGGGAAGAACTGCACTAAAATTAGAAACTTTAAAAGCATACATTAATTGAAGGAATACTTGATGGTTCAATGTAACCCTTTTGTTTCTGCAGGAAACTGAGGCAGGGTGACCCATTTACAGACACTGAGTTCCTCCACTCCTCTCCACAAAAAAAAAGTAAGCCTGTCAAAGCCCAGGGAATGACCAAGAAGATGAAAGAGAACAAAGAATGGCTTCCTGAAGGATGTCTCAGTGCCAAGGCAGGCAAGCTGATAACAACAGAAGGGATTAGAATCGTGGTTGAAAGCAGCCCCCAAGCTCCTAGAAGCTCGTGTGTTTAGCCGCAAGGCTACCGCTTTGAATGCAGAGATGCAGAGGCCCAAGCAAAGACACAGGTGGCTGACCAGGCAGCTGAACTATTCCAACTAAGGCAACCCAAGGACCAATTTGACAAATGGAGCCTTGTGCTGTGCATTTCTTCTGTTTTCAAATCTTTGAGACTTATGGGGTGGGGAAAGTGGTTGACACAAATTGATGGATGCCTGCTTTACTGATGGGCATGGCCCTTATGTGCTGTATGATTAGCTCCTAGCTATCTTCTGCTTTCTTCCTGTTCTCTCCCTGTCTGCCATGTAAAGCTCCCTGCAGCAGCAGATGAACTCTGTACCAACCAACATTAAGGAATGTTTGAAACACCAGGTGCTTAGGACCAGATCTAAACATGTCTTGTCTCATACTGAGTATTGTTACAGGAAAGGTGATCAGAGGAGCAGGTCCTGTGGGACAGAGCTGTTTTAAAACATTTCCCCTTTTCCTATCACTCCTTGCCCCTGTTGAAAAAGTACTTCCTTCAGCCTTCTTGTAGCCCCTTGAGGTACTGGATAGTTTGATAAGGTCTCCCTAGCACCTTCTGTTTTCCAGACTGAACAATCTCAACTCTCTCAGACTGTCTTCATAGGAGAGGTATTTTAGCCCTCTGATCATCTTTGTGTTTCCCCCTCTGGCTTTGCTCCAACAGGTCCATATCCCTCTTAAGCTGGGAATCACAGATCTGGACAACAGTACTCCAGATGGGGCCAGCTGTGTTTCAGGAAATCCTTTACTCTTCCATTGCAGCACCCACTGGCTTCAAGCACTTGCTTTTTTTAGGGTCTGCTGGTGTAACTTTGAAGGTTATTGATTCTAAATGGTTGAGAGAGTGGTGGGGAAAAGAAGAGATCACAGCAGTAGTAAAAGGGAAGGAAAAGTGCCCATTTGGAAGCAGGAAAAGCATTTCCTCTTTGTGGCAAAGCAAGGAGAGGGCTGCTATTTTCTTCTTACCATACTTACTCCTTCTCCTTAGCACCTCAGCAGCATCCATCAGTTCATGAGGATAGGCTGGGTCTTGCTGTACTCTCTGTATTCAGAGGACTCCAGAAGTTGGAAACTTCATTTTTAGAGGGAAAATGGTGTCATCGGCAATCAGGGAAATGCTACTACATAGCTTACATTTAAGCTGTACTGTTAAGTTATTAAAACTAGGAAACAAAAAGCCTGATATTCAAAAATGCCCTCTTATTTATTTGTTCAGTTTTCTGGAAGTTACCAAACTTTCTCTGGTATTTTGTAACTCTGGAAGCCAGGTAGGAACTAGAAAATAACACTTATAACACTTGGTATAAATGCTGTTGTATTAGAACCTGCCTCTGTTGACCCACTGATGTCAGAGGCCAGGCCAGGAACTTAGATCTCCAAGTGTTCCCAGTAATTGTTTTCATTGCCTCTATGAGTCAGAAATGGGACATTTTCCAGCTGCACTGATGTGCTTGTGCTAATAACAAAATAGTAGATTGTATTCATTGACATTCAAGGTACGGAGACAGCTGCTGGCAGTTACAGAGCTGTGCTTCCAACACAGGGTAATAGTAGCTCCTTTGGTCTAACATTGGCATCGGTGTCCTAATCACCACCTCTAGCAGTCAGCTGGAGGGGGGAGAGTTTGTTCATGTGTAACAGTTTCTGTTTTGCTGAGCAATGATGTATCAGTTTGTATTACTCCCCAAATAAAATTTCACTGCAAGTGGTATTTTCAAATTCTTGTGTACTACCTGATGCTTACCATGACACCACACATGACAGCTTTGCCTAGGCTAGAACAAATTGAAACTCTGTTCCAAGAAGGGAGATACTTTTTGCTTATATGACATTCCAACTGTCTGTCCCAGCCTGTACTGGACTGAAGCTACTGGAGTCTCTCTCTGAGGCAGGTTCCCCATATCTGCTAATCACACAAAGGAAGGAGACACAAAGAATGTTAGTTGGCTTTTATTTTAGTTTGAATTAAAAATATTCCTTAAAAAAAAAACCCAACACACAACCATGGATGGAATAAGTTTTCACAGTCATGATATGACTTGCCGTAAGACAACAAGGGTAAGTAATAGCCCAGACAATTGGAGAAAAGTTTGCACCTTTATGAATTGGAGGGTGAGGGAAGAGGTTAACAGTTCCTATGCTTCACATCCAGTCAGAAGGAGCATAACTAAATGCATGGCCTGCATTTAGACACTGCAGCATGGCTTTGGTAGGCTCTTAGCCTATAAGGCTTGTTTCCAGCATTTACTAAGTGCTACTCAAATGCTACAGTCCTGACTGTAGCAATGGAACCAAATCCCTTGGTATCAGGACATTGTGCTCTGGTTGGCACTACAAGATAAATTCAGGAGGGCTGCGGAAGAGCTGGCATAGCCCTCTGAACTCACTTATACTCACTGGGAAGTACTCAAGAGAGGAGGACGGTATTCATTTCTAAGGTCTGCTGGACAGTAGGTCACTGATGGTTTGACCGCAGCTGTGACACAAACTGGCCTTCAGACTGAGAGGAAGAGATAAACATACATCAAAGTCACAGAGAAAAACTTCAGGTCTGCTGTGAACAAAACTAGGAATCCAGACCCATACTGAGCTTTTATCAAATTCATCTGCTTGGCAAAAGTAGGGCTTAGCCTAGCAGCTCGAAGTGTTTCAGAAAACATGATTTTCTAAAAGTGTAAAAAGTGTCTATGTTCATTTTTATCTAGTGTTTGTAATGTTACACAACAAAGCACAATACGGACCCACTTATGCAAGCAATAACAGAAAAGCCAGGTACATGTTTTCTCCAATATCCTAAAGTTCCCATTAACTCTTGTAATTTTTTCTTTGATGGGGCACTTGCATTTGTTCTAATTCCTTTAATGTGTCTGAAGGAACTACTGCATTGGCTGCATCTACCAAGTGCCTAAAAATTTATTTCTTGGTCCTTGACATTTTTCAGGCTGAATTTCAATTTCTGCTTCGTGTAATGCTTCCTATTATTGCTGCTGCTTCTCACACCTTTTCATGGGAATCTCCTTCAATTAGACTATCATCTACATATTAGTATAGTTTCACATCTGGAGGGAGTGAGACTGTAAAAATTCAGCAACATTGAGCAATCATGGGTGAATGTACCTGGAGCAAGCCTATTAAACTAAAACTGAAGAAAGAACAACTGCTAAGAAAGCAAGAACAAGAAAAAACAAAACAACTGCAATTAAAAACAATGCAGAAAATAGTCCCAATAGTGTGCTCAAAATACACAGAAGCTTCTTCAGCCAGAAGTTGTAACACATTCTAGTGAGACTGAAGTCTGTGAGATGGGGCAGAAAGAAGGCATGTGAGGGGGCTTTTGATGGAATAGAGACTGGTGTGGAGCACCATTCCCACTCTCCTGATGAAGTCCAAGATCTTGAAGTACATATGAGGTGAATCCAGCACAACTGCATAGTCATGATAGTGTTGACTTAATGCAGCAGGTTAAGAAGGGACCTATCTTTGAGATGCAAAGTATGGAGAGCTTGCTAAAACCCCCAGTTCATACCTTCTCAAGTCAAGAAATTCCCTCAGGTGATTCCAGTCTACAGAATTCACTTTTCTTGAGGAAAGAGACCTCCAGTGCCTGTGCTTTGCAAGAGGAGCCAAGTGTGATCAGATAGAAAAAATCAAGAGAAAAACTAGTAATTGGGCAAAGAGATTATTCTGATAGGAAGTATCTGCCAGTGTGATAATACCAGATGGCCAAAGCTGAAGAACAGCCTAAAAGAAGCAGAACAAATGAGACAATGCCACTTACACTCTGATGTAAGTGGGAGACACTTTGTTAGGGGAGCTTGAGTGTAACCCATGCCTTAAGCTTTGGGCATAGAGGCCAGCTTCCGCTTCAAGTTTTCAGCAAGCTTGTCCATGAACTCAAAGGTGTTCAGGTAATCAGAGCGTGTGACACTGGGTGGGGGAAACAAAACAAGACAGGTATTAGTTGTACAGACTCTCAAATAATCAAAGCAGAAGATGACTGTTCAAAGAATTCTATGCTTTGCCTCTAAAACCAAAAGAGTTCTCTCCTACTCATCAGGCTGGGTTTCTTTGCCATAAGGCTCTGGGAAGAGGTAGCCAGGTGATATTTTACAGTTCTGTAGGTCTTCTTCATTTGTTAGGATCTGGCCACCATAGCTAGACTGTCATAAAAAACATGTATATCTTTGCAGTTCCTTCTTTACTTTTTTCTCCCATTCATGGTGCAATAGCAGGGAGAGAGCTACTTGGGTCAGGGAGTCTCTCATGCTCCTTTTACAGCACAGGGTACAGGAAGTCCTGTGAGACACACTCCTGTTCTTTAGCATACTAAAAATAACATTCCAGCCAGCGCTGTTCAGAACCACCAGGTAAAACAGCCTTCTCTAGGCATAGCTGGTTATTTCATACACTTACTTCGGCAGGCCTTTGATGCAGGCAGCAAGGTCCTTTGTCATGAAGCCAGATTCAATGGTCTCAATGCAGACTTCTTCCAGGGCAACTGCAAAGTTCCTGAGGCTAGTGTTGTTGTCCAGCTTAGCTCTGTGAGCGAGGCCTCTTGTCCATGCAAAGATGGAGGCTGAGAGAGAACACTGGGTTATTCTATCTATGTAGAACTTCCTGAAAGTTGTTCTAAATCATCATGTGGAACAAGAATTGGATTCTTTAATACCAATAAAATGGAAAGCAGACTGAAAAAAAAAAAGATAGAATATCTGGTATAGGAAAGAACACTTATCTTCATCTAGGTACCCTTTGCCTTTTGTGGAACTCAAAAAAAAACCAAAAAAACCAAAGCAGACCTCAGAAACTACTCATTGCCTCCAGTAATCTCTCTATGCATGCCATTTTATTTTCTTCCTGCCCAAGTCAGAAAGAATGACAGGTGGTAGGACTTGGTAGTTACAGAGAATATTGTAACAGAAGGGTGCAGTCCTTTTCCTAACTCTACATTATGCTCTGGTCTCTATTCAAATTTAGAGGATTCTTTCCTCACGTCCCATTCCAGGTATCCTTACACTTTGAGTGTGTACATGGCTTGGGGTGTGGTTGGTTCTTCTGGGCCATCAGAAAGAGAAGTAAAATAAAAAACAACTAATCAAAACCTTAAGGTCTTGTGGCTATAAACCAGTTGTTTCCTGAAGAGTGAGCGCATAAAGGCTAAGTTAGGTCTAGCTTATTGCTCGCACGCACTCCATTCAAGCCTGTTTTTTGCTTCAGACTGTAGCTGTGTCTGTAGGACCCAGAGAAGCTGGCTTAAGTCACAAGAAGTCTGTGGGGGTGCACTCCCTTGACTCCCTCAGGCCACACTGTGATTTGAAAAATGCTCATTTGGCCTTGGCAAACCACACCTAAGCCCTTCTCAAGCTTATCGGAAACCCAGGAACTAGTGGTGTTTAATGAGGACTTTTTTTAATAAATAGCCTTGGAAAGATATTTTTCTTGTCTGAATAACAGCCCAAGTTGAATAATATTTTTGTTACTGTACTTCAAAGAAAGTTACTAACTTGAATTGCAGCCAGGACGGAAAGTTACTATAACTAAAGCCCACTCTCTTGTGACCCCATAAACAGTGACCCAAAGTGAGACCCCTCAAGCTCTCAATTATAAGGAGCTAATGCATACTATACCCTACTCTCTAACAACCCTTTAAACAGCAGCCCAAAGTGACATCTTTTGGAGGTCATGATTTCCAGAAGATACACGTGGAATCGCAGTCTAGTCTGAGTTGCAAGGGACACAGAAGGATCATTGAATCCAACTCTTACATGAATGGTCCATACAAGGATTGAACCCACACCCTTGGTGTTGTTAGCACCATGCTCTGACCAACTGAGCCCACCTCAAGAGAAGGAGCTAATTATGTCTCAAACTGATAACTGGACAGCTGTAGAGCCAACCATGGACTTTTGGTACTGACATGCCATGAAAAAGAACAAGATTTGATTGGAAAAGAGGGGCCAGGTGGAAACAGGACAGCACTTTTCCATGAGAAAGAACCACAACATAGTACAGTGCAAGCACAAGAATGAATAGCAGGAAGTAGACATGGAGTGGGACTGAGACCAAAGACCCCCAAAGTCCTCTGACCCCTTTCCAGACAGGCCTGAAAGAATGGACGGCACTTGATGACTAAAGTACATAAAAAGCAAGAAACCTGTCCATAAAAAGGTACACCACTCTCCCCCCACCAACCCCGGCCCTCCCAAGCCCAGGTGGTGCACCCAGGGCCCTAGACATCTCAGCAGCCAGGGTGCCACTTGTCCAATGCAGCTGGATTGCCACTTATCAGCTGGATCAGCACTGAAACCAGAATTGGTATCCCCTCAGCTGGATCAAGGCTGTAACCAGGACTAGTGATCTATTTTTCTCTCTTTTCTCCTCTTTTTCTTCCTTTAATTCCCTCTTTTTTTTTTTCTATTTCTCTTTTCCTTTCTTACTTTCTTTAATTCATCTTTCCCTCTTTAATTCCCCTCTTCACTTTCACCCTGCCCCTTTATCCAAAACCCACTTCTGTGCGCTTATATAGTAGGTGTTTCCACGCCATGTGTGTAATTTACTGATCTACTTCCTGACTGTTTGCAGACCCTCTGACTTTTGTAATTTCTTTTGATCGATGAGCATTTAAAAATCTTAGGTACTTCCTTCCCCTTAAGGGTCCTCACAATCTCTGGAAGAAAAATGCATTATGACCTGCAAGTTTCACCACTAAGTGGTACAGTTGTCTACAGAAAGGGTGCAGATGTTCTTACTCTAAACTTGTTCTTTCATGTCTAGAGATGATGAAGGGCAGTGAAAAGCAGCTCACCAATGGGGTTAGTGGAGGTTTCTTGGCCTTTTTGGTGCATGCGGTAGTGACGAGTGACTGTCCCGTGAGCAGCTTCTGCTTCAACAGTCTTGCCATCAGGGCAGATCAGCACGCTGGTCATCATCCCCAGAGAGCCATAGCCTACAAAATACAGTTTCAAAAGTTCAGTGTCTCCTTTGGACAGCTCCCTCAAATTCCCCTTCACCTCCCCATCCTACAATCCCCCTACATCTTCCCATTGATATGAAAATCCCTGAACAGCAGAGCTGCAGTAGTGCTTCTGCAATTAACTAGCAAGTCCCTACACAACAAAATAACAGTACATCTGAACATAAGTCCAGCTGAACCATGAGATACAGATATTCTGCACCATTTCAAGGAAATTAGTTTTCTTACCTAATTTGCTGGACAGATTTCTACTGAAAATGTACAGTAAGAGAAGAGTAAGTGTTGGATTGCTTGTCTTTCACACAGGGTGACAGGAAACAAAACAACTTCTTATTAAGAGCATCTGCTCTTGTGAGAGGAACCAGCAACTTCTGATACTGGACATTCACACAAGTTCTAACCCTGTAGGTTTCAGAGATCTCCATGTTTGAAAGCTGCTTTGTTTAGCAGTCCAACATACATCCTTGTTCTGTGGGAGGCAGTTTAGTGGCATTACTTCAGAAAGAGTGTATTACATAAAGCCACACGTCTCGTCCTGTGGAATTCTGCATCCATATTTGTTTTGGCACCAGGTACCTTGGTTATATAGGATTTTGATCAAGCATTGCAATTACATAAAGTTAAACACATCAATCTCTCTCTTTACACCTGACAGGTAGCTTTAGGTCCTGAAAGTTTTATGGATTATCTGCAGAGCACCTGCCATCACACTCAGCAGCAGTCAGCTTGACTCAAGCTGTCAGTGACACAGAACCAGCTGTCTAAAAACTGTCCATTAGAATAGAAAGCCTACCAGTAATCACGTGGTAGAAACTTCCCTCCTGTAAATAAATACAACTACAGAGTCTACATTCAACAGATTTGCTTGTAAAAGCAAAAGCAGAATTTTTTTGACTGCCTGATACCTCTATAACTGGCAACAGGTTTGAAATACAAGTTTTGAGACTCAACACCACATCCTGGGCCATTCCATAAGATGTGACAGAAGGACACAAGAGTCTACCACTAAGCCTGCTTCACTGTGGCACAGGAAGCACCTCATACCTTGTGCAACAGAGTCAGACTGCACATCCCCATCATAGTTCTTGCAGGCCCAGACAAAGCCTCCTTCAGATTTCAGGGCCTGAGCAACCATGTCATCAATGAGCCTGTGCTCGTACCAGATCTTTTTGGCTTCAAACTGGGACTTGTATTCTCTAGAAAACAAAAACCAAAACACCTTGTCATATGAACAGGGAATTGCATAGTTTGTACATAGAGAGGTGCATAAAGGTAAGATTAAAACCAAAAAACCCTGCATTCTCTTTATTCTTTTTTCCCCTTTTCTGTTTTGCTAGGCTATAGCAAGGCTGCTTCAGAGTCATAGAAGCACACACAGAGAATCTGTGGCTTTATTATAAGATATGGACACCACAGCCACATTTAGCAGATCTTTCTGCATTGAGTATTGTGCCTTGCAGGATAAGGGAGACTGTGACAGAGATGGCATCCCCTGTGCCCTTAAAGTGTTGCTGAGTGTCTGAAAAAGCAACTCACAAGGCTGGAGAGGAAGTTCCTGCTGCAGACTTATGCATTACAGGAGGAAGTACACAACCGATTACCTGTCATAGATGTCTTGGAAGATGTCTTTGAAGCGGCCATCATATCTCTTCAGAATGGTGTTTTTGGTGCTCATGTAGAGCGGCCAGCCTTTCGACAGAGCCATCTGGAAGGAACTGTGGGCAAAATCCTTGATAGACTGGTCAAGATTGTACATTCCCATGGCTACACCACCACAGCCTGTTAGTGGAGGAAGAACAGACAGGAAGCAACTAGATTTAGTTTTGGTTTAAGAATTTTATTCTCCCCATAGCATACTCTGGCTGGCAGGCAGACTGGTGCTCTCCCCAGGTGTCTTAAATCTAGTTCTCAATTTAAGGTTGGCTCTTTCAGGAGAAGATTTGCTTTGCATTATCAGCTCAAAGCTCCAGCAGTTCTGCGACACATGGAGAGGAAGGTGGTTTTGTTTTACAGGCAAGTACACCTTAATAATGTGATCTAATCCCTCTAAGAAGTTTTGTTCTAATCCAGGCTAAGTACTCAAGCACACTGTGACAGAAGTGAATGTACTTGAACTCCCATTAGCCATTTAAGTAATACAATCTTTTTCTATCAAAGCAGAAGGCAGCAGTTTGGAGCAGGAGGTCTCAAAGTCAGAAAGGGATGTGCTCACACCTTAAATGCTTTGCAACTTCAGAACTAACTCCAGCAGGCAAAGACTGCTTTACCTAGCTCAGGTAAACAAGACTCCACATGAATTCCTGCATTTTTTTCAGCACATGTGGCCTACCCTGACACTTTGATCCACCCGCTCAGGCTCACTTCTAGCAAGTTGTGGGAAGAATGTGCCAGTCATGTGGGTGCTCAGGCAAGTCCTGAGAAGGCTCTGAGGACCTATCAACACTCACATGACTTAGATTGTGTAAGACAGATGTGTTAGAAGCACAAATGGAAGTGTACTAACTTGCAGCCCAGCTCACCTAGAAGAAAGCAGCACTCAGATCATAGAAGAGGATGATTGTGGGTGAAAATAGGGTCTAGACCTTCATGAGAAAGCTTTGTCATTTTCAGAGCACAACTCTGTTTCTAGTGAAAAGTAGATACCATATACTTAATTTTAAGCACCTCACTACCACCATCTTTCTAGTTTTTGTACAGTACCAATATTAGGGATCGTTGTTCTAGAAACACCCAGAGTTTTTAAATACCTTTCCTAATATCCATTTGTGCTTACCACCTTCAGATGGTTGTTACTATATGGACATACATGCAGAATGAAGAGGGGAAGCCAGAGAAGGTTTATGTGCTTGCCAAGATAGCAATGTCATTTAAAGTTGATATTGGCAGAGAATTAACTTCCTGTTGTTACATGTTATCCCTGTACCTTCCCTCTTCCCCATGGAGTCAAGGACAGTTCAGGGTGTGATCAGCTACAGAGACTGTGTCCTCTGGAACCATGATTTCACCATTGCTGGATGACAGCTATTAAGTGTTATTCAAACAGCTATTTTCATACATGTAAAAGAAAATCCTTATTGCAGTCATACAATCCTACTGCCTTCTAAAAATTTCTTGATTCTGTGTCAAGGCTGAACATATTAGTACAGCTAAAAGACAAGCTTCCCTTAATAATTTGAGAGATATGCTGGCACAACAGTTATCTGTGGGGAGGGCAGCTTCCCACAGAGAGCAACAGCAGTAATCTGCCATCTTTGCATTTCCCTGCTTTCTCCTTGCTGATGCAATGCAGAGCAGCAAATCAGACTGGCAGCTGGATAGCCACGCATCTCCAACACAGACTCACCAGTCATCCATCAAATGAAAACAGATTGGGACTGGCTGTGAAGCAGGTGAACCCCAGATGAAAGGCTATGCAACAAGAGATGGTACAGATGCAGGTTCTTACGAGCAAGCATGCCAGGGAAATCAAGTATTACAAAGGAGAGTCTATGTCAACCTTGGTAGCTGTTTGCAAAACCAACTGCACACAAACAAGGATGCTGTGGTTTATGGGGTTTCATTTTTTTGTAGCTAAATAGATCACCATAAGACTTTAAATCCTGAACCCTTTGATCAATGATAGACAAGAGACATGACTTGTATGATGTTTTCCTGAATCCTGCCCCTAGAGAAAACAGCCTGACTTCTGGCAACCTGTCTGTAACTGCTTCCATTAACAAAGACCAGCAACGTCAGGACTCTTCTTGAGCCTTGCAATGTCTGCAACCAGCAGAGCAATAGGGAGAAGAGTGACACTAAAACATTTGTGACTGCATCTATTAAAACAGTTACAGCCTACACAGTCAGGAGCATTCTTGTGAAATCTTAATTCCACCTTACAGAGTAAGTGTTCATTCTCATTTCTATTGAGCAAATAAAAAGACTGCTTCATAAAGAAGGGCAAGAACTGCAAAGATATAGAGATCAGCAAAACAAACTAAACCCCGAAAGAATTGCACATGGATTGTTCTCAAATATATATCCCCTTAGGTCAACCTATTTTACATAGCAAGTTTGCCTCTGATCAGAGAGAAAAACATATATGCTGCTACCAGAGTCATCAAATAAGGAGCATGACAGGTGGCCAATCTAATATGATTGTGTTCTTGATGTGCATCTTTGATCCCAGGAAGATTTCAAGGTATTTTTAGTACTTGACAAATAAATGAAGAAGGCCCAGACTTTCTCCCCCACTCTACCTCAAAGTCATATTTTACCATCAAACAGATCAGACTGATAATTCAAGGTTGAATTAAATCCAAAAAGATCAGTATATCAGTTTTAATCACTAATTAGAGAAAATACCTACTTTCAAAGTTATGGACCAGATATGTGACTGGTTTGCCTCCATCTGCAGGAGTGTAGGTCATCTCTACTTTTCCAGGCCCAGGTACCACAAAATCAGTTGCTCTGTACTGTTAAAAAAAAATTGCCATGATAATTTATCTATCAGGAAGAGAGAGCCATAAAAGACAGTCCTCTTTTGAGAGGGCAGGTTACAGAAAAACAGCTATACTAAAAACATGACTAAGTAGACTTTTTATTCAGCATTATTGTCATTGGATTATTTTACTAGAGATTAGAAAGACGTGAGTCATGAAATCACTTAGGTTGGAAAAGACTCTTAAGATCATCAAGTCCAACAGTTAACCCAGCACTGCCAAGAGCACCACTAAACTGTATCCTTAAATAGCCAAAAGTCTGCCTGTTTCAGAAGCCATCTTCCCCTTCAGGGGAAAAAGCTCACAGATTCTTGGGCCCCATCAATCAGCAGAGTAAAACTTCAGTACATCTGCAAAAGTAGATAAAGTGCAGAGTATTTAGACTGTTCTGTGGTTGGTGGATAGAAAAGCCCCTCTCCCTGCCTCAAGAAAGCCATTCATATTGCAGCTGCTGATCTTGTAAGTAACAGGGTTCATATGTCATACAAGATGACATTGGAAAGGCCAATCTGTAGTAAGAGTCTTTGAAGTTAAAAACTTTAAGTATTTAAATGCTCTCTCATCTTCCCAATTTTCCTGAACAGTACTATTTAAGGTTACATTTCCTTGAAATTTGTGATTCTTTTTCATGTAGTTTCCCTCCTATCAAGTGAATCTCTTTCCTGAGATGTTCTCAAGTTAGTGTCTTGCTCCTATGTCCTTTGTATGTTCTTATATTGTTCCTTTCACTTTAATCTCACTTTTGCAGGATTTCAATCCTTTCCCTTTAATCCACTGTTTCCTATTGTTATTTTAACCATCTCAATTGTTCACAACCTTTAAGGATGTTGAATCCTATTCTTTTCTAATGTCAGGGTTCTGCAATTACTTTCCTGTAGAAAATTTATTATTTTACCTTCCTATGGCAGGTAATTTAATGACTTGCCCTCATTTTACAGGTTTAGCCACCTATTTAAGCACTTGGCTCTTCTAGAAGACTTTTCTTTTGCTGTGTTTGGAAACTTTATAGCATGATTGCCCATGGACAACAGTATGACTGATTCTTATCTTCCAGGCTACCCAGAGGGCACAACACTGAGAACAGTTCCAGGGCTTTCCACAGCCTTGTACTACCATTGTGAGGAGAGTTTTGATAAAAGAGGTTTCCCTACTTCTGTACCACAGCCTGATGTGCCCAGGTCAGATACCACCTCTGCAGATGTGCTGTGTTAGTTAAAGCAGCAGATCACAGTTAAAAAAAAAAGAAAAAAATTAGAAAGTCCTGCAAAGTAAGAAGGCGGGCAGTGTAAAACAGTATTTTCTAAAGGTGTTCTTATGTAGGAAGGAGGGTTCTAGAGAGGTGAAGAACAATAACCTAGCAGAGTTAAGTGTCTAAGTACAAGCCTGTGTAATCCAAGCACAGGTTTCTGAATGCTCAAGGAAGAGAGGCATGAACCAGGCATTCCCACACTTGCCAGGTGCAGTACAAATTAAGTGCTAGCAAATATGCTCCCAGGTGGAATGCAAGGGATAGAGCAGGAGCACAGGGATGTCTAAGTCTTAGGAGCTCTAGACCAGCCAGGAATAAGCCTGTTAAGACAAGAAGAGGGGTAAACACTGAAGTGACTCACTTGATCCCCATAAGCGTGACGGCCGATGACAATGGGTTTCACCCATCCGGACACCAGCCGGGGAATGTTCTTGCAGATAATAGCCTCTCTGAAGACAGTGCCACCTAGGATGTTTCTAATTGTCCCATTGGGAGACTTCCACATCTGTTTCAACTTGAACTCTTCCACTCTCTTCTCATCAGGAGTGATGGTTGCACACTTTATGCCAACGTTGTATTTCTTAATGGCTTCAGCAGCTTCCACAGTTACTTTATCATTTGTAGCATCACGATGCTCAATGCCCAAGTCATAGCTGTAACAAACCCACAAATATGGTCAGGACTTCCCAGGACATTTGTTTGTGCTCAACAGGAAAGAAACAAGACCCCATATGTGCTTGTGAGTGTAGTGGCAGCATTTTGGCACAACTGAAGTTATCCCTCTTCCAGTGCAAATGCTGCTGGACTGGAAGAAAACAGACTTATACAGTGACATTTCTCCTGTTAGTGGCGGTTGGTAGGAGATGGGAGAAAGGAGAGCTTCAGCTTATGGCTAAGGTTTGCTGCCAGCATAGGACAGTATCTCCTCTGCCTTGCCTTTTGAGCTTCCTGCAATGGCACCTGTCAGTTGAGGGTTTCTACTGTATGGAGCAGCAAAATCCCCAGATGAATGTGTGCTACCTCTTGTGCTGAAGGCTCTGGCTTCCTTCATGTACTGAGCACATGAAGCGGTACTAGACTTAAAAACTGCTTTGACAATCCACCCACAAGCCTGCTCTGGCAGCAAAACTGCCAATATTCCTCTCAAACATCATAGGAAGGTCATTTCCATACTCACTGTTTTAATAGCTTTTGTAGAACAATGTATTGCCCAGCATGGGACAGCCCTGAAGCACAGCCAGCTGTACATGAATCTAGCCATTGTGCTGCCTCAGCCAGGGGTTTGCTTGCCCTCCTCCCACCCTCTTTGAAAAGGGATGTTCTCCAGACTGCATGCATGTATTATGCTGCTGGGTTCCTGTCTGCCTGGTTCCCAACACCAAGAAGCAGAAAGCCTGATGTAGGTGGCATACAAATGGCTCCAGTGGCAGGGGAAGAGGTCAGACTTGTGGGTTTAACTATGGCAGATATCACCGAAGGCCTCTGTCCACATGGCTAGGAACAATGTAGCTGGATACTTCTCTAATAATTATAGCTCAGTAGCCAGAAAAGGCTAGATTATTTGTTCTGTTTGGCCAGATGCTATAGATAGCACGTCCCTTTTGCTGTACCCAGCTGCTAGTATTTGTTTTTTTCCAGAAGGGAGTACAGGAGCACAGCCTAGCTTCAGGGAGTAATTGCAACAGTTTGCTCACATTGTCAACAGCAGAGCTCAGGCATACAGCCACCAGGGCAGAGTCTGTGCCCTACACACACCCTTTTGTCCTCTGGGCAGATCTTCAAACAGGCATGGCAAAAAGCCATAAGCTCACTCAGGGGTGCAGGACGCTGCGCTTCAAGTCAGGAGTGGCTGAAACAGCCCATATTTCTTCTCACTGTTTAGGCTGCAGGGAGTCATGCAGACTGTCCAGGTGCTGGAAACCCCAAGGCACAGGAGATGAAAATACAGGCCACATCTCTGAGAGACTTTCTTAGAGGCACAATACAGGCAAGACTCTAACTCACAACTCTGCATGCACTGCTTACTGCTGTGAGGAACCCTGGAGGGCATGCCTCCGGTGCTAAATGAAAATCCATCAACACCTGCTGACACATGCAAACTTCAGTACATTCAGCTCAATGTCACAGAGTCATTACCTGTGCAAATCCAGATCTACATAAGGAAAAATCAGCTTTTCTTTAATCAGCTCCCAGATGACCCGTGTCATTTCATCTCCTTGCATCTCCACAACGGAGCCTCCATGGATTTTTTTAGACATCTTGAACTGCAAAAGGCATTAAAATTGTCAACAGCAGAGCTCAGGCATACAGCCACCAGGGCAGAGTCTGTGCCCTACACACACCCTTTTGTCCTCTGGGCAGATCTTCAAACAGGCATGGCAAAAAGCCGTAAGCTCACTCAGGGGTGCAGGACGCTGCGCTTCAAGTCAGGAGTGGCTGAAACAGCCCATATTTCTTCTCACTGTTTAGGCTGCAGGGAGTCATGCAGACTGTCCAGGTGCTGGAAACCCCAAGGCACAGGAGATGAAAATACAGGCCACATCTCTGAGAGACTTTCTTAGAGGCACAGTACAGACTCTAACTCACAACTCCGCATGCACTGCTTACTGCTGTGAGGAACCCTGGAGGGCATGCCTCCGGTGCTAAATGAAAATCCATCAACACCTGCTGACACATGCAAACTTCAGTACATTCAGCTCAATGTCACAGAGTCATTACCTGTGCAAATCCAGATCTACATAAGGAAAAATCAGCTTTTCTTTAATCAGCTCCCAGATGACCCGTGTCATTTCATCTCCTTGCATCTCCACAACGGAGCCTCCATGGATTTTTTTAGACATCTTGAACTGCAAAAGGCATTAAAAATCCAATCTAAGTTAAAAGCTACCAATACATGTATCCTGCATTTTTACAACATAACTAGGTGAGGCAGTAACATAGCTTAGAGGATCTCTCCAAAAAGTCTTGAAAATAACCTCAGTTATCCTTAGTTTCATGCTACATGGTATTCTCCTTAAAGCCCCAGCTCCTAGAGAGATCTATGTGAGGATAAAAAGAAAGGTTAATATCTTGACAATTAAGGGCATGGGCTATAATTATGATTGTATAAAAAACCATTTAAAATATGACCAAATTCTTCCCCCAAATTCCACAGAAATAGATGAGCACCATTTACTTTTAGATTTCACGAGTTCTAGTCCAGTTACCTGTTTCTCCACCTTTTTCTGAAAATCAGGGGTTAATGGACACGATTACAATGACACATCATAGTGCTGAAACTACTAAGATTAATATATTGTAAGCTTCTTTATTAACTTTGTCCCCCAGGAAGGAAGGAAACAGGTTGAAAAATCCAAGGGTTACACATCAAGAGTATTTTCTTGTGGCAAGCTTTATTTCTACAGAAAAAATAAATACTGGAGAGATTTGTTTGCTGTAGGGAACACAGGTTTCCCAAGATATTTGTGAACAAAGGCTAAAAAAAAAAAAAGAACTTGAACTCTGCCTTTGTATTTGCACTTTGTTCTTTGTCAAGAAAACCTCAGAAGGCACTGAACTGCTCTAAAGTGCCCTTCTTTCCAACAGCCACAGTTTCTTGGGTCTCAGCTCTGATTATGCAAGAGCTATGACTTGGCAAGTTCCTCCTTCAGCCAGTCGTGTGCGTGTGCAGCTGCTGGGATACTCCAGTGACACGGCAAGCCCTTGTGCCTGAGGCTGCAGTCCCAGAGAGCAAGGGCCAGGAACGGCTTGATCCAGAATGAAGGGTCCTACTGTACACGGGATCTGTTCAGCTACACCAAGGCACTGGGGGGTGTGGGGCTTGCAGAGCAAGGGCCTCACATTACAAGCATGTTGGGAGACTATCCCAGGGTTAAAGTTTTCTTTTTTTTTGTTTTTAAATTGAAGTAACTTGTGCTGCGTTTCCAAAATCCAATCTATTAAACAATTTTAGTCGGGGAAGAGAATAAACTTTCTAAGCTATGTTCACAGGATCAAGCTTATCCAAACCTTTTTAAAGTGCAAAAGCTAAAAAAAAAAAACCCAAAAAACACCACCAACAAAACACCAAAAAAGACACCTCCAAATAAAAAACAACAACAAAAGAAAAACCCACCCAAAAAATAACACAAAACTCTTAAAAAAAAAAAAAGAAAAAGTAAAATAAGGTTGTGTTACTGAGGCTCAGTTTAAAATATCAGGAATTTCTATCCCTAACACAGACAGTACCTTGGCTTATATTGGGCCTCTCTAGTCCTCAAGGAGAACTTGAACTTCACATGATCTCACTCTATCTGAAATCAGTTTACTTATGCAAGTATTTTGAACCCAATTTTCAATTGTGACTATCTAAATAATAAGGTCTGTATCATAGTCCACGGCCTAGGCACAGAATTACTACTGTGGGAGAGTTCAGTTTTGCTTTTGGCACAATCTGAGAAAGAGTCTGATTCATTTAAGTAAAAATGTAGATAGGCACAAGCCCAGAAAACACTGCTTGTTTTGCGGTTTGGTTCCACTAAACTAATACAAATCAGACGATGTCAGTCACAGCAATCAAACCAATGGTTTGCCTCCACAACCATTTGATGCTGCTGCCACGCAGAGAACACAAGGGCAGGTGAGACACACCTCCACTGATGTGCGGGAACAGCAGCTTCTTCAACCACTCTGACAGCATCCAACACGTTTATGGGATCACAGCCCAGGTACTGGCACTTTTCCCATCCTCAGTCACCAGTGTCCCCAGTTTCTCTATGAACTGGGGCAGTACTGCAGTAGCATCCCTCTTCTGCACACCAGTCCACATGCCGAGAGGCTCCTCTAGAGAGCACACATTCCCTAGAGTTCAACTCTGTCACTCGTCCCCTCTGATTTTATACTCAACTGCCAAAACCCGGCAAGGTCTTTCCTCTGCAGCAGCTCTTCTTTAAATACACTTAACCCAGGCACACAGCCAAGGCAACTTACAGAAACCGTCTATTTCCAAATACCTCTTGGTGCCGAGCAAGGGCTCGGGGCCTACGGGCAATCATTAACTATTGCGACAAGCCCGTAACTCCGGCGCACAGCTGATCTCCCTGGAGGAGGAGGCTGCAGGGGCACGGGGCGGGTCGCTGGCACCAACCGAGTTCTCTCGGCTGCACTCGCCTCTGACAAGGCGATCTGGTGGCACACGGGGGATTTTCCCACCGGGCCGGGGGCAGCAGCCGCCGCCACGGCCAAGGCTGAAACCCCGGCACGGCCGCCACTGCGGCCGCTCCCCAAGCGGCTGGGGACAGGCGAGGGCCCCCGAGCCCAGCCCGCGTCACGGACACCACCGACTAGCGGGAGACCCGAGGACTACGTGAGGAGACAGCCTGGCCCTGTCCCCGGGGTGCAGCACCCTCAGCGACAGCCGCGGCGGGGCGCGGTCGCGGGGTCTCGTCCGCACCGAGGGAAAAAAGCCCTTAAACACAATCCCACCCCTGGGGGACCCGCTGCTGGGCGCCGCCCCCAGGAGAGAAAGGACAAAGGGTGCTGTGCGGCCGCCGAAAGCGCGGCGCGCTGGCGGTGCCCTTTACCTGCAGGCCCGGTGCCGGTCCGGTCCGTTCCGTACGGCGGTGCGGCGGCGCTGCGGGGCCGGGCCGTGCGCGGGGCCCTTTATGCGGCTGCCGTTCCG
Organism: Onychostruthus taczanowskii; assembly: GCF_017590055.1. Lineage (NCBI taxonomy): Eukaryota > Metazoa > Chordata > Aves > Passeriformes > Passeridae > Onychostruthus > Onychostruthus taczanowskii. The sequence goes on along the minus strand of NW_024499240.1, from coordinate 8,593,197 downwards.
GGCCGGGCCCGTTCCGCGCTCTGGCGGCCCCGCGCAGTGAGTGCCCGGGAGCCCGCCGGCGCCGGGGGCTCGGGCGCGGCCCGGGAGAGCGCCGCAGCCCAGCGCAGGGATGCGGTGCCCACAGCGAGCACGGGCTGGTCCCCTGGGGCTGGGGCGGCGGTGTCGACACCACGGCCCCGAGGGCAGCGGCGGGCACCTCTCTGGGGCTGGGGCGAGGCGGGGAGAGTGGCCGGGGAGGAACCACGGGGCGGGAATAGAAGAGAAGGGGATATTAATAAAATAGGGCGCACTCCAAGTTCCCGCGGGACACTCCGGCTCGCCGCACTGCCGGCGGCTCCCGAGGCAGCAGCCCGGGTGCGCCGCGCCCGGCCGGAGCACCGCGAAGGGCCGGGGGGCGGGGCCGGGCGCTGCCGGGCCGGGCGGTGAAGGAAGAGCGGCGGTGCCGCCCCAGCACCGGCACCGCAGCCGCGGGCAGCAGGTGAGCACCGCCCGCCAGGGCCGCGCCGCGGGGCCCCTGCTCCGCCGGCCTTCTCCGGGCTGCCCGGGCCGGCCCCTGGTAGCGGCCGGTGGCGGCTCTCCGCGGCTCGCTGCTCACCGCATCCGCGCCGTCCCGTCGCAGGCGATCCCCGGGACTGCCATCCCGGGCGGGGGAAGGCGGCGGTGTCCCCTGCACAGAGGGGAGAGCGAAGCGTGTCAGCCGCGCAGTTATGTCTGAATCGCGGGTGGCGCGCATCGGGCTGTGTGATCCGGTGCCCGGCGGTGGTGTGTGTGTAAGCAGGAGGGGCCGAGTCCTCCCGGCACTGGCGGCTGTGGTCGGGGCTGTGGGACGCTGGGTGTCCCGGCGCCGCTCTGCGGGGAGCGGCAGGGCCTGTGGGAAGGGGGGCTCACCCTCGTACTCCGGATTGTGTCGGTGATGAGTTGGTGGTTGCTGAAGCTGCAGCTTCGACTGGCTTTAGATACGTTCCCGTGGCTGTTGGTGAGGATGCTGTGAGGAATGTACTCTGGTTTTGTGCTTGTTGACCGGTATGTGCACCTTGCTTTCCCTTTTCCCATGTTATACAAAGAAGTGACTATTTCTTGGTTTCTTGTGGTGGGATGGGGGGGAGTATTTTCCCTTTAGTGGGACAGCTAAAGCATAGAAAGGCCGATAGATTCTACAGCTGCTGTGTTGTAAGCACAGAAGATCTTGGTGTTTCTGGAGCTAACGCTAGGTATAATGCTATTCTTTTTAATAGTTTTAATTAGACCAGTACTGCTGTGACAGAAGCAGTTATGGGATTTTACCCCCTTGAAATGCAAGTTTCTATAATCACACATATATACATATATATATCTATCTATACATATATCTATATCTATCTATCTATACACATATATATATATACATATTTAATGCACATTCAGAGACTTGCTTGTAACTCTTATTTTGCCAGGCTATAGTCAGTTGCTGAAATAGGAACATAGTTTCCTACAAAACTGTTTGACTTCGTAGTAGGATTTTTAATGTGGTATTGTGTGTGAAGGTACACCCTTGTTGTATGTTCAGCATTTAAAAAGCAAACTATTAGTTGCCTTAAGATTGAAGAAACAATTCCAAACTTGCCTGAAGAGTGTGATTCAAGGAAAATGTTCCATGAACTCTGGTGTTTAAGTACATTCAAATCACCTGTTTGAATAATACTGGTGAAATGAACAACAAAACAACATACCCTGATTTGCAGGGCAGAGGGATGTGGAAGGCTAAGACTCAGCCTTACATAAAGAATCTGAACAAAGTTTCTCTTGAAACTTAGTAAATGGTGCCTCTCTGCTTTCTTTCCTGAGGACATGTGAATAGCAAAAGAAGCTCTGAGCTGAAGGTGCTTACTGTACAGAGCAACAAGCAGAAGTCCACTGAGAAGTCATGTGAATGACTTGCAGATACATCTTTTTGGCATTCTTTGTAGGAAAAGTCAAACCTTGCCACACAAGCTGCTTGTTAGCACTTTCAGTGTTACCTGCTGATTATGTTGATTTTCTCTGGACTGCACAAATTTCTTTCAGTGTGGCTTCTTGGAACTTGGAAGAATATATTCTAGTCAGCAGTATATGCCTGTAAGTTCTAGGGAACAATTGTGGGAACTGGAAATCGTTATTTCATAAAGAAGTGGGTATCAGCTGTTAAGCAGGTAGTAGATTCATAAGGGGTTTTGATCCTTGGCACAGGTAAAAATCAGCTGTCACTCACAGGCTCCATCAGCTCCTTGAGAGAGTGAGTGTTCCTACTCTCTCAAACATTTCACTAAATCTTCCTTAAACAAAGATGAAAGTGGTAAGCACCTTAGCCTAGCAGGCTAGAAATGCAGGCTGAGTGAGGTGTTGTGAAAGAAATTGGGTGTCTGATCAGCTTAAAGAGTGTGGGTTGGGGAAAAGTATGACTCTTGGCTGTATGGCAGCTTTGGTACACAGAAAATAGGGTTTACAAGTATGGCTTCTCCTAATACAGAAAGTGGTTTGGGGTTTTTGTTTGTTTTTCCTAAATGGAGCTGCTCCTGAAAACGAGGATGCTTGAAGGTGTTAGATTTGGCAAATAAACCACAGTTCGGGTTGCTTCCCTGGTAACTTGCACAAGGGCCTGTATTGTAATGCAGAGGGGAGGGAAACAGCTTCCCACCAAAATTAATCCTTCAGTCCTGTTTTTGTTTTGTAGTTCATTCTGAAGTTAACCTGGCCAAACAACAAGTCTGCCTTGTGCTTGCTCAGGCATGCCTGTTTTCAGTTTTGTTACAAGGGCTGCAGAACTCACAACATTAGGAGAAAAGCTGTCAAAGTTAAAACTTCTTTGTGATATGCCTGCAGAGTCTCTGTTTGAAAACTCCAGGTTCTCATAAACCTCTCCTGCGGTGTGTCATCCGTGTAGTGGTTGTTTATTTTGTTGTTCTGGATGTTTAACTGGGCACTCTGAATTACACTCTGCAGAGGTGCTGCTCTCTTGTCAGTGGCTGGGCAGGGGGCATGGGCCCCTCTGGCATGCTTGATCTGTGCTAATAGCAGGTGCCTGTGGTCAGTTGGGTGAATGTCTGTCCTCTGGGATCTAATGAGACATCTCCTGCTCAGAAGACTGAAGAGGTTCTGTTTCACCACCCCTTGTGTAATGTGTGTTGCTGACCTCTTTCCAGGGCACCTGAAATGGCTGCAGATGACAAACGCTCTCCCACACTGGACTCTACCAGTGATCTACCTCGTTCTCCCAGCAGTCCATCTCATCTCACTCACTTCAAACCTCTGACTCCTGACCAGGATGAGCCTCCTTTTAAATCAGCTTACAGTTCTTTTGTAAATCTCTTCCGTTTCAGCAAAGGTGAGTGCTGGGGGGATGTGTGGGCATGGCTTGTGTGTGCTGTTTGCTGCTATGTTCAGAGGTGTAAAAACACCTCTGAACATAGAACATAATGTCAAAGGGCTGATGTCAGCTCTTTTGTGAGGGGTGTCACATCTGGCTTTTGGGTGATGGAGGAGAGCTTTATTATGAGACAAGATAGCCAGAGTCTTGCGGCTGGCTATCTGTAGCTGCCCATGAAAGTCAAAGACAAGCCAGTTAGCAGGTAGTATTGTATAGATTCTTAGCTTGACATCAGATGATTTTTTCTTTTTCGGGCTGAAAGTAGGAGTAACCCTCTGCCAGCCTGTATGAGCAAAATGTGTGCTTGTCCTTCCAGTGCAAGTTCTTACTTCAGACTTCATCCTCCTCTCAGCTTCCTGTGCATCTCGTACCTGCAGCTGGGTGACAGCTGACCTGCAATAAAGCAGGAAGTCCACACTTAATTTGTATGACTTAGATGTTCCCTATCAAGAAGTCTGAAGTGTTGTGAAAGTTTTGTATATTAAAAAGTATTACATGATTTTGGCCTTTGTGCTGCATGTGTCATTAAATGTGTTCTCAGTGGGAAACTCTGAAAGAACTGTGTGAGTTCCTTTTTGTTTCAAAGAAAGATCCTGCAAAGAATGGTGAATGAACGCACCTGGATTTTGTGCAAAGTCTGCATATCTATTTACTGGAGATGGCACACTGGTCAGCTGCTTTTGTTTAGTCTGTTCATTATCCAGCTTTGTTAAGCATATTTCAGCAGTGTTTGAGCTGGGGGAAAAGAGCCAATCAGCTTTTTGTGTAACTGATCTGTTCAGACTCTTCTTATGCAGAATGAAAAATAATTACTTGGTATGACTGCTATTAGTTTGCATACTAGAGTAGCACCTGTCATTGTTAATTTATTGGAAGTAGCATAAAATGTGGTCAATATTGGATTCACTTGTTTTTTTCTGACAAATGTAGCTTTAGTCAGCAATGTCTTTGTTAAGTGAATGGGAAAACAACCTTGAAACAACACATGAAATGTGCATCTTACTGGAATCGATGAGAACCTGTCTGTACTTGATCTGCTGATGGAAATTAAAGGCTGTGGTAACTTTACTGTGACCTCAGTACTGGCTTGTAAAATAACTGAAAATCTCTTTTCAAGGCAGAAGCTGATAGTCAAGTGTGGCTATTCTATTTAGCAAGAATCATTCACATTCATACTCACAAATAACGTGCCAGGGATTTTTTTGACACTTTTCACATTAGGGAATTTCTGAAATAGCCTGAGCCTTGAAGACAGCCTATTCTCCTGTTTATGTGATGTGTATAGTACTTCTAAAACTAAAAATTCATTTGTTTTGTTTAATCATGATCCAAAAGAGCTATTTGTGAGAGTTTTTTAACCTTAGCTTTGCATGTACTACTGGTTTTCTTTATCACGTCTGAACAGGTGATTTCTTGCTTTTTGTCAACTCTAGATGATGGCAGGCTTTCATCCCCAGCAGAGAGAGCAGAGGCAGGACAGAGTGATCCACAAGCATTGAGTGGTGGCTGGTCCAGTCCTCAGCATCCCACGAGGGCTCAGTCTCTGAGATCACCAATTCCTTACAAAAAACAACTGAGTGGTGAGCTGCAAAGAAGATCTTCTGCAACTCTGGGTAATTCCAGCTCTTTGTTCTATAAGGCGATGTTGCACTAGCCAGGATGCTTCAGGATGAGGTGGAAGGATGTGAACAAAGGCTCACTGAGTGTCTAGATTCATAGCAGAATTTAGTATCAGGCTACACTGCTTCTGTTAGTGAGGTTGGACTTGAACCTCATAACCCTCCACCCTTCTTGGTGTTCTAGCAAGACAACTTCTTGTTGGGGTTCTGCTCTTTTAATTCAAAAACAGTCTGGAACAGAAGAGGCTGCCAAAACACATCCAGTGTTTTAAAGTCATCTGAACTTTGATCCTGAACAGTTCTGCTTTGTCTTGAGAGACTGCAGTTTCTTAATATCCACATGCTAACTCTTAACTTTAGTGCTTAGTCTGGATGGATTTGGTGTTTGGGTCTTCAAGGGAGTTGTAAATGGAGGGTTTTGCTTGTAGTTGTTTCGAGGAAAATTGAATAGGAAGTTGTGCTTAAGATTTTTTTTTCAATCCTGCCTAAACTATTGCCAGATTCTGTACTGAATCTTCTAGCTGGTATGTGGATTGATTGTAATTTCAAAGGTCCAACTGTGAAATGGCTTTATGAAGATGTGAAAGAGCTAGGAAGTAGATTACAGAGGTCCCTCTTGAGATCTGACTGGTTACTCTTGGCTGTTGATGATAGCCTTGAGGAAACTGCTAAACTGGGTAACAATCTTGTGCAAGGCAGTATTTCCAAGAATTGGTACCTAGTGCAAACAAATCAGATCCTAAATGTTGTTAATGTGTATGGGATTTTCAGAAAGATGTGTAGTTTTGGTAGCCAGGCAAAAGTCTAGTGCAGAGAACTAGCATTTTTACCTAAGTCATTTGCATGCTTAGTTAAACGTGTTCATCATCGTCCTCTTTGCTCTGTAGTAGTATTTGATATTTTTAGTTATACTGCTTCCAATTAACCAATTAAAGGGGTTAATTAATTAATTAATTAATTTGGGGTTTTTGTTTTGTTTTCTTGGGCTCTTTCTTAAAGAATTTTCTCAAGTGTCTCAAGAACAGCCACATGCTCTTGGCTGATAAGCCAATTTACTTTTACTTGGTACCTATTGTAAATCACTTGGAAATTGCCTGGGGATTAGATGTTAGAAGCCTTCAGGTGAAGTATGTTATTTGATACTCAGAAGGCAGAAGTAATCTGGCTGTTTGACTTCCTCTGGGATTAGGCAGCCAGGGAATAAGATTTAGTTTAAGGTGCGTGGGAGGAACTGTTTCTGTATTATTCCAGCTCTTTTTCAGGACTTCCATTCATATCTCTGGGTTTGGATGCAAGTATGCTTAGAAAAATGTCATAATGAATTAGCCTGTAAAGAAGTAAAGTTGGGACAAGCAGGAATTGCTGCTCACTTTTTGAAGAGATTTCTGTGGTACCATGTGCTGAGCAGCCTGACTTGCTGTTGAGTATTTTCTCCCAAACAACCTTGGTGCTGTAACAAACATTAGCTCTGTGTAACACATGTAAAAGTGTACTGGATTAGTGAGAAGGTTTGGGGAAGTGTTTTAGGCCATCTCACTTTATTTGAAGAGGGGGAAAAGTACTTGCATTTTCCTTCTCTAAAAGTCAGGTATTAGGTTTTTTGAAGCAAACTTTAGAAAATCATTTTTCTTTCCTTTTTCAACCTTAAATGGTGCTGAATAATTAGGTCTTTGAGGATTTTCATCAAGTAGCAGAGAATTTTATTTTTGCTATTGCAGCTGATGCTGGCCTGCACAAATAATCTTAGAAATTATTATCCTATCTCAATGGTGAAAAGCAGGTAAATTGGGTCACCCACTGACTTCAGTGACAGAGAGGTGTCTAATTAAGTTTTCTTGTAGCCCTGTATCCACAGGCCTGTAAATGTCTCTCTAGGCTTTGCCATTATCTAGATACTTAATAACATGGGCAAGTGTAGGCAGGAAAATATATAAGCACTTCACAAAGGTCTCTCTAGCCTACTTGATCTTAAATAATGTATCCTGTTAAGCAAACTGAAAGGAATACATAAATAAAAGGTTGCTTCTGGTGCCTCTAAATAGTGATGAAATGAAATTGCTCCTGAAGATGCTGACCCCTGCCCCTCATCTGTCCATTAGCTTGCAGTGTCTGTGCAGCGCATGTCATTGCCTGGGGCCCGTGCTGTCTGACAGCTGCAAGTGCAGAACAGCGTGGAGGGATGGTGGCTCTTGGAGGACACTGTCTGGCAGCAGTTATGTAGGGTTTCAGTTCTGTGCTTCCCTTCAGGACTGCTGACACAAAAACCTTATAATAGCTCCTTACTGGCTTCTGTGAAAATAGGAGGAGCTATTGGATGCCTGGCTCATGTCAGAGATGCTCTGAGGGTTGTGTGGCTGAAGAACCAGTGCTGAGACTCCGCAGTGGCTCCTGTGGTCTCTCTCTTGGGTAGTCTGTTGCATCATTGTGTGCTGGTTGTGTTGGACTGCATGCTGTCAGATGAAGGCTTTCAAGGTGCTGGATTGAACCAAAATAGTCCAACAATGAGACTATTGTCACTGAGATAATGTCACAGCTTGCAAATCCTGTTTAAGGAGAACTGGAAATGCTGACTGCTGCAGAAGGAGCATGGGTAGTAAAAGCACTTCTAGCTTGTTCCCCTGTCATGCAGGATAATGCTGTTAATGCTAGACAATTGTAGCAGACTGGCAGTAACAGGGAGTGGCAAAAGAGTTCAGCAGAAGCAAAGGAATGGCCAATGATCATGTAGGGGAAGAAGGCCTGAGGAAAGCATGTGATAGTTACCGGAAACCATTGTGGAGCCTGAAGTACTACCACAGCATCTTTTCTAATCAAAAAGATTTTGGAACATGAAAATGAATGCTATAAAATGAACTTAAGGGCAGTTTTCCTAATTTTCATGACAGTACTTTATGGCAGTGATTTGAGGAAGATGTGATGTTTGAACTGTGATAGTGAAATTGTCTATGAAATTTTATGCTGTGGCAACAAGTAATTAAAAAGCAATTTGTGTTGTTTTGTACTAGCAAAACTAGTATCTCTGGCAGGGGTATTTTTGTATTGTTGAAACTGTGTGAATCCGTACCTCTTGTATTAGTGTATGGTCAGTTCTCCTACAAACTGAAACTATAGGTTGCAACAAAGTAGTTCTTGTGGTGTTTTTTCCTTGTCATTCACTGTGAAATGAATGCTAAAATACTGTAGAGTCATGAAACACTGTGAAAACATATTTCTATACTTTGGAGTTTTTTCATAGGTTTTACCAAGGATCAGTAACCATAAATGCATATAGGAAGCATGACGTTTACTGTTGAAATAAAAAAAATTCTTTTTTTTTTTTTTTTTTTTTTTTTTAGCTCTGGAAGTTAATTTTTGACTTATAATAATGCAGTTTGGATCAGGGGTAAGAGTTAACCTAAGTTTTGATACTTGGGAATTCTTTTTCAAGGATGGTGTTTTAAACAGTGTTTCCTTTACTGCAGGAATGATCACTTTATATTTTCTTGCTATACAGTGTTTTTCCTCAGAAAGGGAGAAATCTCCCTTTGAGATTGAGAAGGAAAAGAACCAGCTGAATTTTAATCTGAATATCAGTCAGCTTTTCTAGTATGAACAGGTTGGCCATGTGCTGCTACTGCTGATGGAATACTTTTTGTTATGTGGGTGACATAATTCTGACATTGTTTTATGTAACAGAGAAAAGGGCATTTAACTAACAAGAACCAGTGTGGAGTTCCTGGTTCAACAAGTACCTGTGGCATTTCCTCAGTGCTGTGTATGTTTGTTTTTGGAAGTCACTTGCCTGACAAGACTTATTAGTAGTTAGGCAGTAGATCTGATAATTCTTTGAATTGGAAGCAAAATTCCTGGAAAGGAGATACTCTTGAATTCAGAGGAAGTACAAGGAAGTAAACGCAGCACAGATCTTGTGATAGAAGTAAGGAGGAGCCAGAGGTTTCTCTGGTATTATCAATGTCTTCCTGAAATATGAAGGTCCCCTTAATCACCCTAAAATACTGAACCTTGTACTGCCCAAAAGTCTGTTTGATTTTTAAAAATAAATCAATTCCAAGTGGCGAGTTACAGAAATGGGTTTCTTTTCTTAAAAAGGAAAATGTTGTGCATTCTTTGTACATAGCAGCTAAGTGTGGGCTGATTGACTAAAAATGCCTCCCAAGAAGCTGAAGTGGAGGCATGGAATCCCACAGTTTTAGTCACATTAAGGGAGGGTTTTGGTCTGCTGCACACGAAGCAGTAGTGTAGCAGTTGCTGCCCAGCAACAGTTAACGGGCTGCAGGCAGAGCTGTCAGCACTCCTGCTGACATCAGGGAGAGCTCAGGCAGTAAACAGAGAGCAGCCATGTCTGCTCTTCCTCTACTGGGGGCAAGCTAAATAAAACACTAGTCAGATGGAGAGCAACGAAGCTGGTAAGCAACTTTAACTATTCAGAAAGTTATTAATCTCGGAAAGAGACTCTGGAAATGTTTAAGTGTTTAGGTAAATAGAGAGCTGTGATTTCAAATCTTCCTGGAGAGAAGGAGCCTATTTGTAGTTTCTTCAGCAGTGCTTCAAAGTAAAAGAAATTAGCTGCATTGCATTTTTATTCAGGGAGTCTCTTTGCAATAGTTAATCAAGAATGACTGTACAAGTTCTCAACAACATGTTGTTTTTGTTAGAAAAAAAAACAAACCAAACAAAAAAACCCCCAAACTGCTCAAAAATGTGAACTTCTGAATTACTGTTTTTAATAGGAACTGAGCAATGGAGTCCTGATTTTTTGCTGTATTAATTTATTAATGAGTTCAGGTCAAAGCATTGACTTATACTACTCCAAGAATGAATGTCTATATTGCAGCAATTATTTTGCATGTAATTAGTATCCTACAGGGCATTTTAAAAATGAGACCTCAGTGCTTTGTAACAGACTACTACAAGCTTCATTTAGTAGGTTGAAAATCACTTCTTTGAGAGATGTTTTCATTCTCAGAGAACTTAAATGGCTTGTTGTAAACACTGAGGGTGGTATTTTAAAATGTCAGTCGCAGCAAACTATCTGGCATCAAGGGCAAGGAGCCATACACATTGTAACTTTGTGAAATGTATATATATGTGAATGTTTTTCCCTCTGGTGGGGCTTTGTGTTGTGATTGTTGATGTATCATGGAAGAAATGAATATTGCTGTCTATTCCCTTCCAGACAATCGAAGGAAAGTAGAACCACCTCTTGGAGGTCATGACCCTCGAACTGCAGTTCAGTTAAGGAGCCTCAGCACTGTTTTAAAACGCCTCAAAGAAATCATGGAGGGGAAGAGCCAGGTACTTCTTTAGAAGGATTTGTGGGCCAAACCATCTAGAAAATTAACTCTTTACTGGGCTTTTCTGAGCTTTGTTTTTAGATACATCATGGGGATTTTTTTTCTGGATGTTTGAAGGATGAGTGAATAAACTCAAAAAGCATTGTGTGAATGCAGGGGAAACAATTTCATTTGATGCTGACTTTTGACTTGCCAAACATCTGTCGTATTGGGGGAGTGAATCATTGTGTTGACTTAGTTTCTTGTGCTTGGACCAGATGCTCTCTTTTTAGACTCCTTCCCACTTATTTGTTACCCCATCTAGTAAAAAAAAACCCTAATAATTTTCTCCCTAGAAGGCTAACCAAGCACAGGTGAAACACATTAATTTAAATGTCACAAATAGGAATGAGAATTCTTGGATGGTTTAAATCTGCTACTTATTGTGGTACTGATTGGTCAGCAATATTTGCTTGAAAGGTGTGCCCCATTAATCAGTTTTGGTTATAGACAAGAGTCTGGTGGTTGCTGCTGATTTGCTGATTTCATTTCCATCTGCTGAGCTGGACCATACCTTTAAGAAGAGGCTGTAGTTGAGGGAAGAATCCTCACCTATTTATAAGTGATGATATAAATAGCTGTGTCTGTGGGCAAGACATGAACAGGCAAAAGTACATTTAATTAAAAACTGGTAGAGGAAGGAAACTGCTTTTGGCTTGATAGCTTTTATAGGTAGACTTTGAGTAAACTTAGCTTCCAGTGCTGTTCTGCTTGTAAGAATAATCTTGCTTTGATAGAAAGGGCAAGATTTTTGAGAGTGAAGCAGAAGCCTTTCATTGCAGTAAGCAGGGCATTGAGTATGCCCCTTACTAATATTTCAGTTTGTGGCAACTTCTGAAGGCCCTAGAGATTTTCGGATGTATTTGAAGCTACTGTAGGAGTGCTGAAACAGACAGGATACAGCAGTAAATGAATATGACCAGGTAATCTGGAAACAGTCTGTTAGTTGTCAGCGTGCTGACTTCTGTAAAAAAGGTAATGCATCACTGCCTTTGACTGCAGCCATGTTTTGCTTGAGTCGCTTCAGGCAGCAGTTTGTTCCTGCTGTGGGCTTGGCTTGTCTCTACAGGAGACCTCTTTACTTTTGTAGAAAGCTTGTGTCAGATTCTAGAAGGTGCTTTTCTAATGAGCCTCTACGGCTAAGGCAGGCCAAACTTCTGTTTTGAACCCTCCCTCATGACAAGAACAGCCTGCAAGGTGGGGAGAGAGTTGGGAGGTGTGACCAGCAGTGACTGGGTCACATGCAAGTGGGGCACAGCACTGGTGTTTGGAACAGCCCCTCTCTGCGTGGTAGATCCAGAGACCTGGCTTATCGCGCAGAGTTGTAACAAAAACTGTTATGTGGCATCCCCTGCAGCTTTGCAGCAGTTCTTTGGCAAAGCTCTTCACTCCAACTTTCCTTGCTTAAAGCTGAGTGTTTGTCTTAAAAAGTTCTAGTTTCTCTAAAACACTAGACTGTCTCGAGCAGTCTTTAACCTCTTTCTGTGGGTTTTCTTGGCTGAGGACAGCACGAAAGTGTTGTGTTGTTGATCATAACTGCTTTGTTCTCAAAATTGGTCTAGCAGCTATGTCAAACTTTAGTTTGTGAATATCCAAAAATAAATCCCAATGGTTTTTTTTTTTAATCATGTGAAAACGAGAGCAGGCCAGCTATGTCAAACTTTAGTTTGTGAATATCCAAAAATAAATCCCAATGGTTTTTTTTTTTTGGTCATGTGAAAACGAGAGCAGGGATCACCTTTCTTTTGCGTGATTACTCTCTTCTCTGATTGTTTTGAGATAATGCTTGCAGCAGTTTCTCTTCCTAAGAAAATCCTGGAGTATTCAGTCCCTCTGAAAAGGCTTTTTTCCAGAACTGAACTCTAGCAAAGAGTGTTGCACAGGCAGGGCTGTCATGTGACCATTAGCAGTTGTCTCCATCCATGGGAGTTGCAGCTGGTGTGCTCAGAATCACAATTGAGAGCTTGTCTTGCTCTATAGCTTCAACACCAATGGAAGTTTTAACTGTCTGTTTTGAAGATGATGTTTTTCCTGTGGCTATACCAATGCTGTTAATTAATGTATGTTGTTATCTGCTGAATGTGAATTTCGGTTTTCTTCACAGAGTAGTTAACCTGGAGTTTTGAATCAAAATCGATCTGGGATGGGCTTTTACAGCTATTTACTGAAGTGTTGAAGAATTTGATAAAATAATAAGATTTTTTACATGTATCTATAATCCTTTGAAAACATGTCCTAATATTAGCTGTTGAAATGATCTTTTTGCAGTGATAATTTCTGGTAACTTGATTTACTCCTAGATAACAGCTTCAACTGATATGTGGTGGTTTTTTTTCCTTCTCATTTTTAAACTGTGCTAGTTGAGGACCTCTCATGTGCTGTGGGCAAATGAGAGGGGAGAGCAATCACTACTTCATGTATTTGTTTATTTTTGGCTTCTATCTACATCCTATGATAGTTTTACTCTGCTTTGCTTCCATCTTGGATCAAGGAGGCAAAGTCCTACTGGATTTATTCTCTTCAGGACTCTCAGCCTGCTGACTCCCTGTAAAACCACATGAAAAATCCCTTATGTGCCTTTATGCCAGAGCGTGTGTACACGTGCACGTATATATGAATATATGAAATTTTCTTTTCCATACGCATAGTCTAGAAAGAGTTATGAAACTAAACATGCTTTCCTTTTTACAAAAGAAAAAGCTTTTATCTGCTGTCCTCTCTTGTAGGACAGTGACTTGAAGCAGTACTGGATGCCTGACAGCCAGTGCAAAGAATGTTACGACTGTAGTGAGAAATTCACCACTTTCCGAAGGAGGCACCACTGTCGACTCTGTGGGCAGATCTTTTGTAGTCGATGCTGCAATCAGGAAATCCCTGGAAAATTCATGGGTTACACAGGTAGGGTTTATTTACTGGGAAACAGCAGTCTCTGTGTGCTCAGCTCTGTTTGAGTTACTGCATCTGAGATCATGGCATCTTCTAGAGAATGTTGTGCAGGTCTGTAGTGGGCTGAAAAACAAGAAAAAAGAATCACAGGACCTGATTCTCCCAGTTTCTCTGTGAAAGACGGTGGATTGTGCCATACCTGCTAATTTTTACCACACTACAAAACATATGGCTACTATTGAACAAGAGTGTGCAGTTCAATAAAGTACGCTCGAGGAAAAGCTTCTCTGAGTAACAGTAGTTTTAAAGTATGAGCCACATGCTTTAATTGAGGGCCAGGGGAAAGTCTTTCAAATACCAGTTACCAAAGTCTAGACATCAGCTGGTGTGTCATATCTAACTGGCTGTTGTTCTGCCATCATTTCAGTATGCATGGGTGTTCTCCCCCCCTCCCCTCCCTCCCTCCCTCTTCCTCTCCTTGTCTCCTCTCTCCTCTTTCACTGATCTTGTGTTAGATACCATTTGCCTTGGAAAAATTCCCTGAGTGTGTAATTATCCAGGGTTTTGCCCTTTAAGAGAGTATGAGAATTAGACTTGCAAAGAGGTTTTGAAACAGAAAATCCTTCTGTTTCCGCCACTATACACCTCTGATCCTGTAGGAACAGAGTACTATTTGTTCCTGTTCGCTTACCCTCTCTGGTTCCCTTTTCCATAGGGGATCTCCGAGCCTGCACTTACTGCCGGAAAATAGCCTTAAGCTACGCACACTCCACAGACAGTAACTCCATTGGAGAAGACTTAAATGCCCTGTCAGATTCTGCGTGTTCTGTGTCCGTGCTGGATCCTGGCGAGCCGCGCACACCGGTTGGGAGCCGCAAAGCCAGCCGCAACATCTTCCTGGAGGAGGATCTGACCTGGCAAAGGTAAAGGCAGTGCTTCATGCTGAGCTCTGGAATCTCAACTGTTCTCAGGCTGACAGCTGCCTAGACAAAAGCTGGTGGTTTCCACCTAGTAAACGTTACATTCCAGCTCCTGTAAAAAGAATCTAATTCTATGCTTGCCTGTAATATTCTTCTCTTTAAGTTGAAATGTGGAACCATTTTTAGTGAAGTTTTAATTTATTTGCAGTTTTTCCTTTAATGTACTGATTCAGTGATTCTGTACCAGCAACAGAGCAGGCTTTTGTATTCAGAGTTTAAAAAGGCAGAATCAAAATCACACTATCTAACCACCACTGTATTGAGAGGCAAGTCAATGTAACACTGGTGCTTTACCTGTCAGGTTTCAAATTGGGCGAGAGAGCATAAGAAATGCTCTCTGTGTAGGTAAAAGAGAAGTGATGGAAGTAACCACCTGTTTCAGATGAAGTGGGATTGAAAGGACAATAGAGAGGACCTATAAAGGTCCTCCAATCTCCTTTCAAGGTATATTTATTCCTATTGGTGTCAAATGAGGGGATCTTTACTTTTGGACCATGAATAAAAGAGCACTGTACTTCTCAAGTGCTACGCATGATGTTTTTGAAATACCTTGATTTAATTTAGTGTTGTGGGGAAGAAGAAATAATCAGGTGTGGTATTTGTGCTCATTTCCCTAAAACAGAAGAGCAGGCAGATGTGAAACTACTGAGGAAATCTTGAGTCAGAACCTTTGTCTATCTGAGTGGTAGTGCTAGTGACATAAGCCCCATAGCAGCTTTCTGATAAAATTTAAAAAAAAAACTGTCAAACCATTCACTATCTTCAGAAAATGCCCTGACTCTTGCTTTGCATGTTGCTTTTCAGAATATGATGCTTCTATCTGGAAACATTTAAATGATCAGGTTTAGGCCCAAATAAAGGAAAGTACTTCTGGTTTAATGTTATGGTCATTTGAAGTGGTAATGTGCCAATGCATAGGATAAATACTGCCAAATTTTGAACTGGGGAATAAGTAGATGTTCTCAGAATCTTCTCTTCAAATGCACAAAATACTGAAGGTATTGTTAGTTTTGTCTTCAGATGTGTTGTTAGTGCCTTTGTAAGGACAGTTCAGCAGCCTGTAGATGTTAGCATGTAAAGAAAGAATCTATATCTTTATTTGCAGCACTCAAAATGATTCCTGTTGTTGAAAGACCTATAACTCTATAATGGAACACAGTCTTTTTGGGAAGCACTGAGTAAATGTGGACCTCTTTTATCTGTGAGAGGAAGAGAGATTGGGGATTAGTTGGTTTATTGTTGCTTTAGCAGGATTAACATTTTCGTCAGTGCTTGTTGCACTTTGCAGTGGGTTACAGTGCTTTTCTTAAATACTGTTTGGTAAGTTCCTGATTGACCTTAAGATATTTAAACTCAAGATACTGAATTTAAGTGGTGTCACAATGGGAGCTGGCAACTCACAACTTCATGATGGAGCAGAAGTTGTGTTCTAATAGTGGCTTCTGCATGAGAAGTAGTTTTTTTCAAAAGAAAACTTGGGAGTTGTCTCTTTCCAAAATAACGTATCTGGGATAAGATGCTGCAAAGCAAAGAGAGAAGCATTTAGGGAGACTGATGCTGCATGTACTTGTCAGTTGTCTCTCTGCTGTTGGAACAGTTGGAACACAGAGTTCTTGCTTTAACTAATTTGAAGGGCCATGTCCTTTAAAAGTGAAGGAGTGGTGTACTCTGGATAAGTACAGCTACTCAGACAAAGCTGCATTGCTTGCAGTTTCTCATGAAGAACATTTGTCAGGCTAGGAGCATTTATTGTATAGAGCACAGCAGGGTGGCTGTGTCAGTTGGCCTGTAGTGGCTTATGTCTGATACAGATTTGCCAACAGCAATTTCTTTAGATGATGCTCGAACATATGCTGTCTTGTCTCCTGGGGTGGAAACAGAAGGAGGGCTGAGATGATTGGGATCAGGTTAAACAATTACAGAAGATTGTCAGTCTGTCTTGGCAAAAGCTGTCTAGCAGTATCTGTGGATAGCATTGCTTGGATTGCAAAGATGGTGTGCTGGAGAGATCTAGTGCCAAAGCATCTACTAACAGCCTGTAGGAAAGGAAGATGTGTAAGAAAGGGATATTGGGGAAGCAGGTGGGAAAGCAGGATGATACAGGAAGTAGGAATAGTCTGTATTGTTCAAGAGTTGAGTTTGGAAGAAGACAGGAGCACTGTCTTTCAGATACCTTTGGCCTACAGATGAGGAAAGCTCTCCCTGTTCCCTTGTTGATTTAACAATCATGGGTGTGAGTGAGAGGTAACATGACAATTAACTGTACTTTAATTACAGTTGTTCTGATGTGCTGGATGTCACAAATATTTCAAACATTTCTGTTGTGCTCCTTTCCCTGCAGTTTGATTCACCCAGACTCTTCAGCTACCACGTTGTCTGCACGCCTTGGGTCTGTCCAGGAGGATGCTGGGAAGTCACCAGCTAGAAACAGGTAAACTAATAATTTCTGAGTATTTTCTGTTCTAGATGCTCTCCTAGCTTACTCGTTGCTGTAAAGCCTGGGTTTCTAGGCTCATTTTACTGAAAGTGCTGCTTCATGTCCAAAATGGGACTTCTCACTGCCCGTATGGAGTTATAAGGAAGAACCATTTTTGTATGTATTCATGTTAACAAATGTAGTGCTTCTGAGGGCCTGTAGTTTGCTGCTGACTTGGTCAAGCAGAAGTGATGGTGAAGAGGACATGAGGGGAAGGAAGTGGCTAAGAAAAGTACAGTTCTGAGGAAGCTGAAGAAAAGGGAGTAACACATACTTGGTGATGGGAGACAAAAAGACTCAGGTCAAGGAGGAGCAGAGGTGTGTTTTTTGTTTGTTTGTATGCATCCCCATCTACTTCCTTTGCTCTTCCATTAAGGATAATCTTGTTTAAATTACCAAACTTCCTCAGGCTAAAATCCCTTCATAGATCTTTATGCAAGAGTGTTAGGATGAACTTGAAAGTGTTCATGAGAGCTTTAGTGTAATTTGTGAATATTTGAGCTTAATCCCACTAAATAGGCTGGTATTAGAAGTAAAAGTAGCTCCCACTTCACAGTGCTTCTGCTATGGTGCTAGTTGCATGCTTCCCTTATGGTTAAATTAAGGAAATGAAGGTAAGGCAGAGAGGTGAGGAACAGAGCAAAGATAATCCAGATTTCAAAACTGGAATTGGGACATTCAGTGATTTCTTTGCATTGGTGTTAGAGGAATACACAATATTTAGCAGTTTGGAGGGATTTGGCAGGACCGGTGAAGACAGGGGAACTCATTTGAGAAGGATGCTGGATGTGCTGGCAAGGATGTTAGGTGTACCTTTTGGAGAATGGACTGCTTGCAGCCTTTATCCTTCTAGGCAATGGGAATGGTTAGGAAGAGATGCACACTGACTGTACATCTGAGACCCAAAGGTCTCACCTAGGGGAGTAAAATACTGGTGAGTAAACGAGCACCAAAAATCAATATTGGGCAAACATGGCAAGAAGTCCAGAATTAAAAGTCCAGTGCTAAATAACTGCTGTGACATCAAGAAATGTCTGAAACCTTGAGGATGGTCTCCTTCTTCCTGTTTAAATGTACCTTTATTTTAAAAGGCTTTTGCTGTTTGCTCAAACATGTTGTAGTTGGATGGTTCTAATCTTGATCTGGCAGGCCCAGATTGCTTATTCAAGTTAAACTTTAACTCTGGCTGTTCATGGCATCACCAAAAGTACTTGTTTGTTTGGACACACATAATGATGAGGTATAATATCTCTCTGTTAAAAATTCTGAACCTTTGGAAGACAAGCTGCTGGCTTTGGGTTGAGTGATGTTAGCCTTTAGATCTTCCCAAAGCAGCTGTAGCCATTTCTTTGCAAGAAGCTTGACTATTCCTCTTTCTAGAGGAGATGAAGGAGAAAGTATCCAGGTTGAGTGCTTTTAGAGGCAGGTAATAGAAATTACATATTGCTATTTGTTTTCCCTGTGGATGGGAAATGTGTTACTTGTTCTCAGTCTTGGTTTTTATGAGGGGGGGAAAACCCCAGCAGAACAGTCAAATGTTGCAAGCAGCGTTCAAACTGCTCCCTTGCAGGTCCTTCTAAAGGAAGGGGCAAAATCCCCTTCTCTGTTTTTAAATATATATATATATATAATAAAGGCCCAGATGTAATTGTTTACGATAAAGGCACAGATGTGAAATCTCACTGTTCTAACTTGCTTACACCCAAATAAAAAATCCCTGCTGCTTACAGGTATGTGGCACAGTTAAAGCAGCTGTTGCAAAACAACTGGAAGGAGTGCTTAGTTATGGACTTACATGTCAGCCTCATCTTGTGCATTAGGATGCTTTCTGTTAAAGTGCATAACTCTGCAGTATAAAAACAGAAATAGAGTGACATTACTTTTTTCACGCCTGGGCTAAGCCACATCATCCATGGAGAGTTTTGGCGAATAATTATAGCATGTCTGTTAGCCAGTTAGCAAGCTCTCCAAAGTTATCAAAGTTTCATTCCAAAGGCTAGAGGCTGGCAACTGTTTTCAGGAGGTTGGTGCAAGCCTCTTCAGTCAGTTCAGCACTGGCATTTTGAGTTTCCCTGTTGATATAAGCAGAAATGTTTTCCATCCTCACTCCTCAGAGTGCTGTTAGCACCAATAGGTTACACTGCCATTGCCGCTATATGATGAGAAGTTGTACTCTGGTTATTCAGAGTCTCAGGTCTAGTTGTGGGTTAATGGAGCAGAAGGTATCTGGAACTTGTTTGCATTTGTAACTTTGCAATGATAATTGCAAAATGTGTGTTTGTGCTGGAGTGCACAGCTCAGATTTCTTAACAGCTGCACCAAGATAAGGGGGGTGCTCCATGTCACGGTACAGGGGGGATTGCCCGCTGCGGTGACCTCCAGCTTCAGAAAATGGTTTAGCCTCTCTGGGGACCAAGTTCTCAGACTTCAGACTCCGCAAGCTTTCAGCCATGTGTTTGAGAGCTGAGGACAAGGAATTTTAAATGGGACAAGGGGAGGAGGAAATCTGAGTGCTCTGTTACAGGGATCTGGGCGTTGGTCACCCTTGCTGATGTTTGTCTTGTTTCCAAACTGCTGGAGCTTCTAATTACCCAGCCTGCCATCTCTTCCCCAGTCAATTTAAATGCAGACATGTATGAATTGGTGTGCCTAAACTTAGTTCCAGCTGCTTTATACTAGGTCTTTACAGAAGTTTAGCAGTTACCTTAGCAGTTCCAAAGCAATACACTTGCTTCCTGGGGAGCCTTTCTTCTGCTTTGACAAGGGAGGAAGCATTAAGCAGTCTGTACTGACAAGAGTAAACAGTGTCCTAGGCTTGAGCAGGTTTTTAGTATGCTATAAGATAATGGCCAGCTGTGGTGAAGCCCCACACGGTGAATGCTTACACTGGAATTGTTCTCTGTTCCCCTGCAGGTCAGCCAGCATCACTAACCTGTCTCTGGATCGCTCAGGCTCACCCATGGTGCCTGCCTACGAGACGTCGGTCAGCCCCCAGGCCACTCGCACTCATATGAAAGCAGAGACCAGCGAGGATGAGCGCAAAATCCTTCTGGTACCTCTCATGCTTCTCTTTGCCTTGCTCTGTGAAGACGGGGAAGTTTGCCTTCCTTGTGTCATGCAGCAGGAGTATTCTGCTGACTTTTAAGGCTCTTCTCTAGGCACTCCTACCTGGACCTCTCCTCCAGGGGGAGCAGAGATGGAGAATATTGATGCTGCTTTGGACATTACTGTCTTCCTGAAATAAATCATAGTTTCATGGGGTTTTTGCATACAAATGTTTACAACTTTAGTCTTGCTGAATGTGGAGTTGGTGTATGGTGGATCTTTGAGTTAAACCTGTCGTGGTTGCAGCTGTAATGCAGTGACCTGTTTTTGTGTTTCTTCAAGTTGAGATTTTCTTTTTCATAGGCCACATAATCAGGAGCTTTAAATGGGTGCTTTGAAATAGTTACACCTTGATGAAGAAATTAAAGCCCATATTGCTTACTGGGCCAAAATATAACTTGGCCCCTCTTTTTTTTGCAGAATAAGTAAAAGATTTTGTAGAAGTTTGTAATGATGTACTTTTTAAAAGAAAAGTCTATGTGCAGCAGTGTTCTGCGTAATCCTATTATCCCTTCCCCCCAGAGGCAATGTTGTAGGTTGCAGTTACTGTATAAATTTCTAAACAGTAAAAAACTGTTTTGTTTCTTTGAGGGAAAGAAAGGGAAGTGTTTCCAACAAATAAAGCAAAGAAGTTGCAGAGAAGGGAAGGCAGTGTTTTTCACACGTTGAAAGATTCGAGATTGTGCCTCATTGCCACTTTAAAATCAGGCTCATTCTTGTGTTACTAGGTTCTGCCTGCTGCCAGCAATATGCATTCATGTGTGCCTGAGGGTGTAGAAACACTAACTCCTGTTTAGTTGCAAAACTCCTTTCCTAGTTCCTGTGTAAATGGATAAACACCTGAGGGAGAAACATGTTTAAGGCACGTCTTTATACCACCCTGCTTCACAGATGTATGTTAATGCAGGAAAAAGGAAATTGAAACCTCTGTGGATGCAACTTGAAGAAAGATGTTCAAGTCTTGGTGCTCTTTGGCTTTGCATTGTTTGATTTTTTTTTTGTCCATTTCCTTTCTTGAGGAAGAAGACTGGTACTATTTTGTTCATGTAAGAGCAGAAGACAGTGTCAATTAATGAAGGATTTTCTATGCATTCCTACTGTTTAATATCCTTATCCTTGTGTGGAGTTGATCCTATGTCAGGAGTTAATTTAAATCCTAACCTAGTCCATTCAGAAGATTAATGAACTTTGTTCATGAAATAAAGGTAGAGAAGGTCGTATGTACACTGGGATAAGCACACACTTCAGTGAACTAGAGGTCAAAATCCTTGACTTGGAAGGATTTGCTTTGTTCTGCCAATTTCTTCAGTTTACTCTATTCAGCAGTTTAAGACAGCTGAACTGTGGAGGCTCCAGTTGCATCAAATTGTGTGATCCTGTCGTGTTCTGGTACTGATCCATTTGACTCCATACCTGGTATGGAAGGGGAGCTGCTGGCATTGGTTTTAGGGGAATACCCAGAACAGCCACTGCTGGAACTGAAAGCAGAAAGCCAGTCCAGCAATAAAGTGGTGCATAACTCCTGGGCCTCAGGGCACTCTTCGGAAAATGCAATAATGTGACAGTTAATTGGAGAGCTGAAACCAGTTAAAATTTAATTAAAGTTCTGTTACACAAAAATAGAACAAATGAGGCATTTGAGAAAGTGACCTGCAGCATCTCTTCTCCACACCTTGGGGTTGTGTGCTCCTTGGTCAAAATAATTGCAGATCCCAGTTTCCACCTGCAGTAATGGCTTGATTTTATCTGTTTGCTATTTCTATTTGCACCTTTGCCTAGGTTATGCTGAATGGCTTAGATTCTGTGCCTATTCATGGAGGGCTTTTGATCTAGAAGCTGATCTGAAGGCCTGGGTTGATGCCCTTGGAACCATTGCTGAGATTAGACTGGTAATTAATTTGCACATCTCCCTGTCCAGGACTCAGTCCAGCTGAAAGATCTGTGGAAGAAAATCTGCCATCATAACAGTGGTATGGAATTTCAAGACCATCGCTACTGGCTGCGGACACATCCCAACTGCATTGTGGGAAAAGAGCTGGTCAACTGGCTCATGAGAAATGGGCACATAACCACAAGGTAGCCCTGATGCTTTAGGACAACAGGTGTCCTCTGTCTGTATGAGAGGAGGCTGTGAGTTTGAGCTGATGTAGTGTACCTTAGACTGCAGAGGTAGACCCATTTGCAGGGAGATGAGAGAGAAAAGTTCAATCTTCCCTTACTGCCTGCCCCAGAGCAGGTTCCATTCTGATTCCATGTGCCCCCAAACAACAGGGCACAGGAGGCTCTCTGGTTTGGGAACCAGTATGGGAGGTAGCTGTGGGACAAGTATCACTCACATGGAGAACAGTGCATGCATTACAAGAATTGTCCTAAAGTGTTCACTGCTACTCCAAAGAGCAAGTCTGCCTCTGGGATCAGAGATCACTAATAGTGTTTGATAGCTAAATTTTCAGTGGAGCTGGCAGACTCTTAACCATGTAGGTGAATATAAACAATCTTGTGTATTTAATTATATGATAATGGAATAAAATTGAGATGGTTCTTCAGTGTAGAGCAACAGTCCTCCCTCAGAGATGATCAGTATACATAACTCAACAATACTGGAGAAGCACAAGCAACATGTCTTAACCATATGTTGGACACCTCAGCTGAGTTCTGAGTACTGGCAGTCTCTTTATTTACCTCCATGCATGAATTAGTGCACTGTGCTGCTTCATCACAGTATTGTAAATAGTGTCTGTGTAAAAATGGGAATGGAATACCAACAGGTCAAACAGTGCATAGCAAATGACTCTTCCCTTTTGTAGTGTGCTTGTATCATAAACCATATGTGTTTAGAGCAAAACAAAGAAAACCATCCCTGTTATACTTCCAGGGTCCAGGCCATTGCAATAGGACAGGCACTGCTTGATGGACGTTGGCTGGAATGTGTCAGTCATCATGATCAGCTCTTCAGAGATGAATATGCTCTCTACAGACCATTGCAGGTAAAAGGAGTAGGAAAGCTGAAAGATACCATTCTTCTTGGATTTGGATGTTGACTAGAATAATATTTTCTAATTCTGTTCTCAACAGCTGTAGTATGTTTTCTAAATCAGGTCTCCTGTACAGAAAGTAGGGGGCCACGTCTTTTTCCTTAGTGGGTTGAAGCCTGAGGAAATTTAATTTGCCCAGAAAGCTTTGGGGCTGTCTTCTGTGGACAATGAGATGTTACATATGGTGCTGCCTAAAGTGAGGGGAAGGATCAGCAGAGCCAGGCCTCTTGTGGTGGGCATCTTCCACAGAGGCCTCAAGGTGGTGCAGTCTGTGCCTGTGGCATGTGCAGAATTTGTTGTCATGTGCAGAATTTGGAATCTGTGTGCACTTACTGATGATGGAAACACAATGGTGATCTTCTGTTTCAAAATTCCTTTAAAAAATTCCAAATGGATATTTTAGATATATTGTATTGGTAACCTTCTGATCTCCAGTGATGGAGTAATAAGGAATTCAGTACCTTAGCCACATGATCCAAGTTTGGGATGGGGTCTTTTCATGCCTCCTGAACAGGACTAGTTACCTGAGGGGAGGCAGGAACTAGTGACCAGAGATTCTGTCCCACTTCACTGTACTTCACTGGAATCAAACCTGCTGAGGGGTAAGAGCAGTCACTGGCCTAAGAGATTATATTGGGTTTTTTAGCTTGAACAAGATAGCTCTGTGGCCTCTCTTTACTGAAAACATTGTTTCAGTTAAGAGCCTTTCGTGTTCTTCAGCTTCTTACAATGACGAATGGCTTAGCTGTCTGTCCCATGGGCTTCAGACAGAAAGCTTGCAGCCAATAGCATTTGTCTTCCTCATGCATTTCAGTCATATGGACACAGTCACATGACTTCCCTTGATTACTCTGGGGCTCATCTGATATCTCAGCTAGTCAGCGGTCTCAGTGTCCTGGTAAAAGCTTGCCTTTAACTAGCAAGTCCTTATGCATCCCTGTTTGTAAGGTGCTTATGTTATATGTTTAAAGTAAATTCTTGTTCTCATCAGCTGGAAGCACTGTCTGATCTCAATTCTTCTGGACAAGAGTCTGGAGAAGTGGTGTTGTTGACTCAGTTGCTTGCTGCACTCACTGCAGCCAAATGCTTGATGATGTAACTTTGTTTAGAGGTGCCTGGAGACATGAGAGGCTGATGGAAATTACTTAGGTAGTCTCCAGGTTCTCTGGCAATCTGGCCAGTCTTTGCTTTGACACAGTAGGCCCAGCTAGAGTCCATCTTGGATTGAAACTCATGGGGCTACATTAGTCAGTTAAAGAATTTCTCCAGTAACTTAGAATTAGGCTCCACCAAAAGCTGTACCTGTTGGTTTCTGGTGAAGGATAAGGCTGTTGCCCACCTTGGCTGGAGACAGCAAGCTTTCAAAGCTGATTAACTGGATGTGATGACAGAAAATGTGCAGTATAATAAACTTGTCCTTTAGTGCCACTTAGTCACAATTTGTTTAGAAGCAGAGTGTAGGCAGAGACTGAGAATTGTAAAGAAGTACCTGTTTCTTGTCCTAAAGAGTTCCTATTTCATGCCAAAGGAGGTAACTCCATGACTAACTTGGCTCAGCCCACTGAGAGTATCCTCTGGATTTAAAATGCCTGACCTGCATTTGTGATAGGCTGCTTAATATTTCAGCAGAGCTGCACTTTAATAACTTTTTTCCCTTCCTTGTCTTCTAGAGCACAGAGTTCTCAGAAACCCCATCTCCAGACAGTGACTCTGTGAACTCTGTAGAGGGCCACTCTGAGCCATCCTGGTTCAAAGACATCAAGTTTGATGACAGTGACACAGAGCAGATTGCTGATGAAGGGGAAGACAACTCAGCCAGTAAGTTTCACCTGAGTCTTGTTCTCACTGTGCCTTCTCCCCTGTTGTCTGCAGTCCTTCAGGACCTAGTAGTTTAACCATGTCTTGCTTTATCTGTGTGTGTTTCTGTGTGTGCGCTTGGGGCTGTAAGGATCTAAGAGAGCTATAGCCTGTCTAGTCTTCCACTTTCTCACAATGGATACAGTATTTTGATTTTAGTGAAACTGGTAAAACTTCATACTTCTAATGAAGGAGAAGCATGTAAATTGCTGTCTTCTGTTTCTCAGGCAGACTTCTGCTTGATTTGGGCCATATAGTAGTGCACTAAAGAATGTCCAGTATGTCAGCATGCCCACATGAAGACGAGATTAAAGCTATGAAAATACTGTATTCCTGTATTATTGCACACTGGTCTTCATGTATTAAAGACAATTTTTCTCCTCTCTGGTACCCTTATAATACCCATGTGAACCCTTCTCCTCCCTGTATCTTCCCCCTCACCCAACACTAAAAGACTCTGCCAGCCCTAGCAAGCGCACTTCAGTCAGCAGCTTCCAGTCCACAATGGACAGTGATTCGGCCGCCTCCATCAGCCTGAACGTGGAGCTGGACAACGTGAACTTCCATATCAAGAAGCACTCCAAGTACCCACATGTGCCCCCTCACCCTGCCGACCAAAAAGGTACGAGGTAGTCACCAGCTGGAGTTGCACATGATGGAGAGCTGGCCCTAATATTACTGACTTATTTGGACACTGCTTACATGGCTGTCTTACAGAGGGGAAAATATGATATTTAACTGGCACTTGCTTGCAGTTTTGATGTGCTCACCTTTGAGGAGGCTCAACAGACCTGTTGAAATGCTTTCTCTGCAGAGTGTGTAACTTCCCCTGTGACTTTCTCTTTGCCGTTGAAGCAAAGTCTCTTGCCCATGCATAATAGACAGATCCACCTATGTGTTCTGGCTAACTGGGGTGGAAAAATAATCCACACATAAACCAGTTACGTGACTCTACAGTTGGAGATGGAACTTAAAACAGCAAGCAAGAAATAAAACCCCAGAGAACAAAAGAACAAGATTAACTTGGAAGAGTTCTGTGCTGACTTAAAATTGTACCTTTATAAGCTTACATTTTACAGAAGAATATTAACTGATAAACAAGAAGGCCTAACTTAATCCATATACATAACATTTCTTCAAAAGAGACCATCCACTTAAGTAGGAAGAAATCAAATACTTGGTGTTGAAGGCTGCTTTTGAAAGGATTTTCCACCAAAGAAGTACTAAATTTAAAGACTCTATAAGCAACATCCTTATGGAAGAAATAATGTGCCTGCATGTTGACAACTGCATTCTCTAAATGATTCAAGGCCTGTCTGAAACTGGGGCTTGCTACTGGCTTGGGTCTAGTATATTTTAGTTGCTTTACATGTTGGGTAGTAGTGGATGTCTTTGCTCTGCTTCCTTACATAAGGTTACATCAGCTTTGTAGACTTGTTTCCTTGGCGGCTTCTAAGTAGTTTCTTAATTATTGTTTCACCCCATCCTTTCAGTGTTTCTGACTTTAAAAGATATCCAATGTTAAATAATTTTTACTCCTAATTAATTCATTCTTCTATGAAGTCTAGCAGATCTCATGTTGCTATGAATCAGATTGGAACAGCAGCCTTAAGCTTGCATATAGATTGCATATTGTGAAACTGAAAAGGTCTCTGAAGGCAGTGAGGGAGGAGAAGTGATCATAGCTGACTTTCCAAGTGTGCTAGACATGTGGGGCAGAATGAGACAAATTAGAGGGGACATCTATTGAAGCCTACTGTAGTCACCTTTTGTTAATGGCCAAAAATATGCCTAGAAGGAAGGAATTCTAGTTGCTTGTTTTCTGCCAGAGAGAAGCAGAACAGTATCAAAAGATTGAATTGATGTCAGATGATCCAAAATTGGGAATGGGTTGTCAGCACTACTGACTACAGCTCATTATTGGTTCCTTTCAGTTTGTTTCCAGCTGATGCCCCAATCAAATGAAAAGCTAATGCATCTACAGGAAGGAAAGCTGAGGAGAGGGAGATATACTAAAGAATTCCTTTTAGGAAGGAAGGGTGCTGGATTAAGTGAGCTTGCAACTGGCCCAGGTGTGCTGCAGTATCCAATGAATTTGCAGCTGTAGCAGGTTTCTTTACCAGTTTGTGATGACAGTAAAGCAGGCAATAGTCACTTTGGCTCTGCCAAATGTTAAAGGACTTGTAGGGTGTTTGTATGGTTTCAGACATATTTCACTCTTTATCTCTTTATTCAAGGAGCAGTACATTATGAAGGGGAAATGTAAGAGAGCCTCTTGTTCTTGGAAACTGTTGACCAAATCAAGGCTGCTCAGAGCCAGAACTCTTGTGAGTTCTTGTGAGAAAGCTCTTGTGAGAAAGTTTTTAATAGTGGAGAGCTCAGAGAAGAGCGGAAAAGGCAAGTGGTGAGGGGACTGAAAAGAGAAAGACTTCTGCCTTTGAGTTGTGTATGCTGGCAGCACTTTGTCTTTAGTGAATCTCTGCTGGTGTTTGGTATATGTTCCTGAAACATGTGGTCTCTTAACCAAGTTATTCTGTAGGAGTGTAATTGGCAGTAGAAAGCTGGCAACAATTTCTTCCAAGAGAATGGATTTCCCTTGAGGGGATAGTACCAGTTATAGGCCCAGAACTGGGATAGGGTGGAATTGTCATGGAAGTGCACTGTGGATAGATAGGTATCCTGCAGCTTTATGAAAAATCTATATCTGCAAATACAGAGAAGTTAGTGAACCTTTTTTATTTCGTTTGTGTTTATAATTCCTGGCATGAGAATCTCTAGAGAAAAGACCTAACCAGGGAGCAACAAATTAAAATGAATGACAATACCTTGAATAGCAAGAAACGCTTCTTGGCAATAGACAGACTGAAACTTTGTGGGTAGAGAGGAGGGACAAAAACCTACAGCGAATGCTGCAGTGCTTAAGGTAGTGAAATACATGACTACTAAACCTTCGTCCTGTAAATATTAAAGTCATAGGCTTTATTATATAAAGTTAATATGAAGATTTTCACCTTGTTTTTCTGATTATCCTGGCTATATTCAAGAAAAGATGCCAGAATATCCCAGTGATTAGACAGCCAAAACTGGATAGATAAGCATTTGTGTAAAATGGGTAGTTATTTTAAGGGCAGAGTTCTATAGTTAATCAGTGACATGAGGTGTTTGCCACTGTCAGCATCAGTAACTTCCCTATGACTGTTATGGGCACACTTATTTAGCTTGATTGTGTTGGAGTTATTTCTTGTCCTTAGACTGGGTGACAGTGACTTGACTTCCTTTGAAATAATGAAGTGAAACTGAAGATCCCACCTTCCTTTTGAAGCTGTAATTTAGTTTCCTTAGGACTGTGTAAATCCCAGTAATTGCATTGTGGGGAGGACTGCCAATAGAAAACATCAAGTGCTGGAAGTTCAGGTCAGCTTTGATCTAAGCAATTCAGGGGTTTTTCTAATGATTAAGGGATATGCAATTTCCCAGTCACAGAGGTCAGCTGCTTTGAAGCAAGGGCCATGATGTATCCAGCAGCTGTGATTTAGCACAGAGTGGTTTGTATATACTCTAATGGCAGAACCTGTGGTGTTACAGGCTGACTAACGTCTGGTGTGTTTCCATGAAATTTGGGTGACTCCAAGTTAGCTGAGAATAGTGACTCATTTATAATATCATCTGCCTAAAGACATGGTATGTATCAGGAAGGGAAACAAAGTGAGATTATTTTCTGCATTTAAATTGGGAGAAGAGATGACATGATCAATTTTATATATGGAGTTTAGTTGCTATTTTTGAAGAGATACAGTTAACAATATGTGAAATTCTATTTTATAAACATCTTTCCAGACAGATATCCTTGATCATGGTACCAGGTATTTTGGGTATTTTTGATGATTGAAAGTATTTAGGAGGGGGAAAGAGAAGATGATTTGAGTAACCATATGCAGTTCCTTTTTAGTGTTGCTTGCCAAGGCTCAGTGTGCTGTTGCCAGGAGCCAGTGTGGTTCTTCTTTTGAGAAGGTGCTTGGGTTTTCAGGTTATAAAATAAGCTACAGGAACATTTCCCTATACCCCTTCCTCATTTTGTGGAGCATGATGCATGTAGGGATGATGTGAGGTAAGAAGTGTGCATGTTAGGCACCCTAAACCATCTCAGACTCACACTTATGAGTGTGTTATCTGTCTGGGCTAAGAAGGGGTATGGTATCTTACCTTGTCAGGAACTTCCCCTGGGAAACAATCAGACGTGAGGTTATGGGAGCTGCAGTTGTATTGACAAGAATAATAGAGTGGTTTGGGGTGTAAGGGACCTTAAAGATCACCCAGATGAATGAACCTAGATCATTACAAATCTAGAAGTGACTTGGAGGTGCTATCTGTGTCTGTCCAGAGCATAACTCAGGTTAAGTTAGGTTTCAGCTGGGGATAACTTGTGCTTTGGCTGTGCCAGTCAGGGGTCTGTGCCAGACCTAATTTAAGTGTGTTTACAGTAAGAGCTGATGCCCTGAGGCTGTTGCAAGATGGAGAGGGATGGGGGTGCTAGTATACATGCTCTTGTGTAGGTAGAGCATGACATGACTTTCTCTAGATAGTCAGTGAGTGAGTGAATGGTGAGGGTGGGCCAGCTTTTATGAAGCAGTAGTTTATTGTAATGCTGAACTCTTAAACTAAGCAAGAGATTAAAGGAATCTCAAATAACCAGGAATCTACAAAAGAGGCTTGTAATTTCTCTTGGGTACACTTTTCCTCTGTTGAGTATCTATTTGCAAACAAGCTCAGATATTTAAAATGGTGGCATGAAAGCTGTCTCCTGAGTGCTGTTGCTCAGAGCCTTGTGATTGTTTATATTCTGTCAGCTTTGTGTTGGTGTCTGAAAGCAGCCTGGCTTTGTATTCTGTTTGTGATGGGTCTGGAGCTTTGTCAGGAAAGATGATAAAGGCTTGGCTTTGGGCTTCAGGTAGTTGTGCTGTGTAAGCAGCTGGGCTACTGCTCTTGTTTTCGCATTGTAGAATCCCTTTTTGTATAAGTGAGGAGCCAACTAAAGTCA
The DNA here is from genome assembly GCF_017590055.1 of Onychostruthus taczanowskii. NCBI lineage: Eukaryota > Metazoa > Chordata > Aves > Passeriformes > Passeridae > Onychostruthus > Onychostruthus taczanowskii. Next base: position 8,563,486 of record NW_024499240.1, on the reverse strand, counting down.
CAAAAAGTAATGGCTTCTGGAGAAAACAAGCTTTTGTAACCAGTCAGCATGAAAGATTAAGATCTTGCAAGCTAAATGAGGGTAGCAGGTGGAGCTTCATCCTATTTCACAGATATCACAGAATGTTCTGAGTTGAAGGGACCCATCAAATCCAACTTTCTAGGTGAATGGTGCATACAGGGATTGAATCCAAAACCTTGGCATTATTAGCACCAGGCTATTACTATATTTCCAATGTGTAAAGTGATTTGTCTCTTGCTCTGCTTTGTTTCTGGGAGTCCATCTCTGTCAGCATGGATTCCTCAAAACACTTTGAACTGTTCTGGACTTGAGACTTTCAGCTCTTGAAAGGCAGGCTGTCTTCTTGGTTTTGCACGATAAACCTTACGGCTGATCTCTCCCTCAGTCTGTGATGGTTCAATGGAGTGGGTGACCACAATGGTTTCTGAAGCTGCATTTCTAGACCTGAGTGAGGAGGCCATTGCCATGGTGTCTGATCACATCTTAACACATTTGTATTCAGGTCTAGAAAAGGATGGTCCGTGTCAGTTGGAAAAGTGTACTCTTAGTTCAGTCTTGGCTCATGTCTACTTTGTTTGTTTTGTTTCTTCATATTAATAAGCACTGTTTTCTTGTCATCATAGAATTTTTGATAGAACAAGAATGAGAGGATATTCTTGTCTTAACCACTCACCAAGCTGTTGCTAAATTGGTGACTAAACACTTGGATGAGTAATGCTGCTTCTTCTGGTGTGGGCGTGTACATTGTAATTATATGGCCACACCAGTGTAACCTGTCTTTTTTTTTTTTTTTTGTTTTTGTCTCCACCTATATCCCTCTTCTCTCTTCTTTCAGAGTACTTGAATCCTGAAAACGGAGGGCAGCAGATGTTCTCTATAAGTGACGCTTTTATTAAAGGTAAGGAAAAACTTCAAATGCTGCTGTTGTGTGCTTTTTAATATAATGATGGAAATTCCTTGATACTCCTTAAAGAGGGCACTGACCCTTTCAAAATATTTACTCAACAGTAAATCTGAACTTATTTATGGCAAAACAGATGTATAAACTATACTGACTTTTTTTGAATGCACTTTCAAGCTTAAATTTCTTTTACTTCTCAGATTCCTGCATTCAAAAAGACTAAAGTAAAGCTTTTACTTTTTTAAAAAAATGAGTGTAAGTGGCAAGTTTGTTCACAGTTTCTCCACCAACAAATTTACGTAACTGATTTTAACTTCCTGTGCAAGCAAATGAATATGTGATACAATGAATTGCACTGCTTAAAGCTTCTTCTCTTAAGTCTTCTGGGTTTCTTGTCATCACTACTTCTGAAATGAAAGGCCATTACATGCACCTATGAGTTTGTAAACCCACATGCTTTCCAGTATCAGGGCCAGATGCACTTGTGGGCTTTTTTTTTTTCTTCCCAGTTAATGCTATTGATTTTGGTGCTCTCATAAGAGGAGAAAATAAGGGAGAAGCCCCAGTGTCTATCTAGCCTGAAAAAGAAAGTCTTGGATTAAATTGGTGTTTAGTTTTTAACTGAGCTTTTGCAGAACGAAGGGGGAAATCAATGAAATTTCTGTTAATCTTCTACACAGCTAATTTTGTACATGGAGCATCTGGAAGAAGTTAATTGTTGTTTTTTAGGAGACTTTTTTTTCAGTAGTCCTCCTTGGATTGCTATTGTCTGAAGATTTTGATTAACAGTGAGGAGTTTTAAGCTTCATCTCTGAAGGCTTACATACTTGCTTGATGAACATTTATACACTGCTAGTATAAATGATTTATAATATAGTCAGCCATTATGTCAATGTGGAAGTTTATAATTTGCCTCTATAATATCATAATAACCATGCAGGAAATAACCTAGTAACTCTTTCAAAGCACGGACTGTGCTGAAGTAACCTCTAATTTTGATACTCAGAACAGAGAGCAGTTCTAAGGAATTACTACACAGCATAGTAATTGAAAGTGTCAGTCCCCCTCAAGCTGAGGACCATGACATCTATCTTAAACTCAGTACTTACTCAGTACTTACTAGGACTTACGTCTTAGTAAATTCTTTCCTTTTTGAAGCAGCCTTTCAGAAAGACACAAGCATTCAACTGTGACCTTCCATTAACTACGTTTGTTTGTGTCTTGCAGAGTCGTTATTCAACAGGAGGGTGGAGGAGAAGTCCAAAGAGCTCTTGTTCACACCCCTAGGCTGGCACCACAGCAATCTGGATCTCCTGAGAGAGGAGAATGGGGAGAAACAAGCCATGGAAAGGCTGCTGTAAGAAATGTAGAAAAAGGAATTTGTATATCTTGAGTAACAATTTCTGAAGCCCCTCTATTCCACCAACTTTCAGTGGGACTTGAGCTACAGTAGGCAATACAAGGAAATAATTTGCATTAAGAACACAGCATTTTTACATATATTTTGCTGGGGTTTTTTTAATCTTGTGATGTTTATATAGAGAGTACCGGACCAAAGCTGACTGTAGAACATTCTAGGTAGCTGTTCTTTCAGAGGACTTCTGCATTGTAAATGTTAGGAAATTTACTTCAGCTAATCACTGCACTGTATTTTTATATTTTATAATGAGAAATCTATTTTGCCTTTTTTATAGGTCTGCTAATCACAACCACATGATGGCACTGCTTCAGCAGCTTCTATACAATGAGTCCCTGTCACTGTCCTGGAGGGATATTATTGTACCCGTGGTCTGCCAGGTAGTTCAGACGGTACGGCCAGATGTCAAGAAGAGAGATGATGACATGGATATCCGCCAGTTTGTCCACATCAAAAAAGTATGTTTCAAACAGTGGATGTAGGGAAACAAAAGGGTGCAGCTGTTGGCAGTGCACCTTGTTTGAAGAGAATAGTCCCCTTTCCACTGCTCCCAGCATATTCAGTACTGTAACTGAATGACTTGGCCTTTGGATAAGGTGGGGTTCTGGAAAAAGTTGCACAGAGGGAACCTGGCATGCTGTGAAAAGTGCTTTAATGTGCTGGGGCTGACCTCTTCTTTCAGGCTGTAGGCTGCAGAAGGTAGCAAAGAGTAACACCTCTGTAGTTACTTGGTTCATTTTTTGGTTTCTGCTTGTTTTGCTCTTGAATTGGAGATAAGTAGCTTGCAGGACATGGTGCAGCAATCTGTTTCCCTGTACCTATCCATTAGGGAGTATTCAACTCCTCCCGTGCCAAGTACGATGACTTTCTTCAAGAGCAAAACTTAATTGTTATGGAATGGTGTATCCAGTTCTGCCAGATGGCCCAGTGTTGACACTGTTGAGCTGTAAGTCTGGAGTTCTAGCATGCAAACTTCCTTCTGAGAGTCTGATGTGAAAATAACATCCAAGGAGTTAGTGTGATTGGGGACTGAAGATTTGGACTTAGTTTTCTTTGGCCAAATTCACCTCAGCAGTACTCTGCTTGAAAGCCATATGAGATTTGAGGAGAACCTTCTGATTCTGGTAGTAGTTCTGTGGCATCGCTTCAGGCAGCACTTGTTCCTGCTTCTCCTGAAACTCCAGTTCAAAGAGCAGTTGTTCAGAGGTGAAAGCTCATCATAGCTGACTGCTATTTTCACATGCTGGTAATATGAATGTCCTCTGAAACACGTTATTCAGAAACCTGCTTGATGCTGTTTATTATGCCTGGGATTGCCTGTGACTGCAGGCATACCAGTCAACTGTTTGATGTGTTCAATTGGTGGGAAGAGGTTTTTTTGATTTTCTTTCTTTCTTTCATATTTTTTCCTCCCTTTGCTTACAATTTTTTGTTGTTAATAGAAATGGCATGTGCAAAGCTGTATGCTTCTTATAGCCTATCCAAATTAGGTTCCCTTGTCATGTGCTGAAGTATACTCATTTAACAAATAAGCATCACTTGGGGGGGTGTAGAAATCCTAGAACTCAGTACTAGTTTTCATGTTGTCCTGAGTTTGTCAGGCTTTAAAGGGAAAGACTTATGTGTCCAGCATGACTGTATCTGATCTTTCATCTGATAATTGCGGGTGTACCTGAAGTTTGTACATCATCTACAATAGGTCTTCTGTGTATTAGCTTTACTGCATTACAAGATGTGGGAGTGTTTGACAGTTCTAAAAATGTTCTTTGCTTTGTTAGATCCCTGGTGGAAAGAAATTTGACTCCATGGTGGTGAATGGATTTGTTTGCACTAAGAATGTTGCACACAAAAAGGTAATGCAGCTTGATTAATCTTACTGTAATGTATGCTGTGGAAACAAGGGTGCTCTGACTTGCTTTTTGTGCCAGGAAGCTTCTCTCACCACCTTGGCGGTTTATGAGCTTTCTCTGCTTTGAGCCCCCCCAGAAGAATGGCTTTTAAAGCACTTATTTTCCAAGCTGTTTTGTTTTCTGGCCCAGAGATTTTGGGAGAGAAACTCTCCTCATGCATGTATGGAAAAACTTTCCATCCCTACCACAGCATGAGGCATCTAATAATTATCCCAACTTTTAGGCAGAAAAAGGCATTTGTGGTTCTGACTTAGAATAGTGTAGTAAAATGGGTCTTTAAGGCAGGAGGGCAAGATAGAAGTGAGCTGCATGAATCAAGTGTATCAAGACTTTGGGGCCCTTAGCAGGGACTGGAAATCCTCTCTAGCATTGCTTGCTTATGGAGAGTACCTGTGAAATTCCAACAACTGGGTGTAACAACTTCAGAAGAAGGAAGAATGTGTAGTTGGGTATAAAGCGAGGGATAGCTGAGACACTTTAAAGGGAGCTGAGGGTAGCAGGGACCAATCCTGGGAAGTCTGTCTCTTTTTTTTTTGTACTTCTTCCTCTCTGGGTATTTGTATTTTTGTTGTAACTATTTTTGTGTCTTTTCTAGATGAACTCTTGCTTAAAAAATCCCAGAATTCTTCTGCTAAAATGCTCAATTGAGTACCTCTATCGAGAAGAAACAAAGTTTACCTGCATAGAGCCTATAGTACTTCAGGTGAGCATATGCTTTTGTTCTTGGTTAAAATAGCGCCAACAAAACCATGACCAGTGCAAATTTTTTCAGTGTGTAAGGTGAAGTTGAATGAGTGAGATTGCATAGAAAAGGAAGAACTTTCCTCTTCTAGTAAGCTAGCTAAGAGAGCTGCTGCAGTAAATGTAGTATAAACTTGAAGCCATGCACTGAGGGTTTTTGTCCTCAAGTTACATGTCCTGAGAACACGTGAGCTTTTGATTCTCACAATGCAGCATTTTAGAAAACTTTTATTTTTATTGAGACCTTCTGAACTGTACATTCCTTATACAGTATTAGAGCTAGATAAAGTTTAGGTGTGTGAAGAAATATTTGAAAAGTTGATGTTGGTTAGGGTTAGGTCACACCCATGTTATTTTTGGTCAGGCTTGAAAAAATGGAACAACCACCAACCTAATGGAGTGATGAGCTAGAAAATGTCACTTTGGAACAGGTGCCCTGCCCCTGTGAGTAGGGATGTGCCTTAAATATGAAAACACCGAAGTACACAGATCTTTTCTTTATGAAATGCTTATAAAATATTACTGATAAACTAGTGTTGTGCTGTGGGAGTAGGAAGATATTCACAATGGACTACTAATGGTGTTTTCAGGATAGCTGTTTTCCCTGTTTTATAGGAGAGGACAGTATGTAAATGGAAGTGAAAAGGAATATTGAGCATTAAAATGGGTTTATATTCCAGATGAGTTTTCCCTGTTTTATAGGAGAGGACAGTATGTAAATGAAGTGTAAAGGAATGTTGAGCATTAAAGTGGGTTTATTTTCCAGATGGGTTTGCAGTCGTTCACTGCTATACTTTGTTCCTGTCTGCAGGAAAGGGAGTTCTTGAAGAACTACGTACAGCGGATAGTTGATGTTCAGCCCAATTTGGTCCTTGTTGAAAAGACTGTGTCCAGAATTGCCCAGGACATGCTCTTAGAGCATGGTATCACTCTGGTCATCAACGTCAAGCCGGTGAGCATTTCTGATCAGAGTTAGACTTGGCCTTGTGATAGATTTCTAATGACTCCTTGTAGCAAACTCCCTGGAGATAGCCAAGAGTTGTCTTATTTTCTTCTCTAACCAAATGTTCTCTTCCAAGAAGGTAAGACAGGTGAATCTGTAGAGTTACTTTTTCCTCAGGTCTTCACAGCTATTGTGCTGTGTCCTTGTTTGATGGGTCCTTGTACCCTGGTTTAGTTCTAGTTGACTTTGATATCCATTTATAGCAAATTATGTGTGGGTCCTCAGCTATTTCCAGAGAGCCTCTGTCCTTGTGAGGCAGGGTACAGACAGCCAAACAGAGGGTAGCTGTGGGAGTTGGCTGAGCTCCTGGCAGAGCCAGCATTATGCTGACTGCACTGCACCTCCTGGAGGTATCTGGATCTAGTCATGTGAGAAGTTCTAGGCAGGGTACAATCTCACCAGAATTATTTATCCAACTGTGTTTCTAAGATTCTTGTATATTGTGGATGTCGGATTGTGTGATTGAGTTTAACTGAGAATTTGCATCTCAGTGAGATATTTTATACATTGCACTGGTGTTTTTTGGTTTGTTAAGAGCAAGACAAGGATGCAAGTGTCCTCTTTGCATTGTAGATTCTTACTATTCTTTCCAATTTTACAGCAAGTGTTAGACCGGGTAAGTCGAATGACCCAGGGCGACTTAGTGATGTCAATGGATCAACTGTTGACCAAACCACAGCTGGGGACCTGTCATAAATTTTATATGCAAGTTTTTCAGTTGCCCAATGGTGAGTAAAACTTGATGTGCCTTAGCCTATGTCTGTGAAAGGATGAATGCTTTGCTCCTTTTTAAAGAGATTTGAACTGTTGGCTTCCTTGTGTGATCATGTATAATCCTACTCATTTTATTTCTGTTACTTGCTGGAACTACAGTGAACTGCCTGTAGAGAAAAGTATGATCTTATTAAGAAAAGACACTCTATAGATTTTAATTAGACTGATTTCTTTCTTCCAAGCTGTTTTTTCTCTTCCCATATGCTGTAGTTTGTCTAGTCCAACTTCCTGTTCAAAACAGGAAGGATTAATTTCAATGCTGCATCAGATTTCTTAGGGTTTTGTCAGCCAACTCTTGAAAATATTGCAGAGTAGAGATTTTGTAGTCTGTCTGGGCACCATCCTCACTGTAAAGAATTTTTCTGCATTGAAGTAAAAGAATCACAAAACAGCCTGTGTTGGAAGGGAGTTCAAAAGATTATCTGGTCCTACCTTAACAAATCCAATCAAAATTTGCCTTGTTGCAAGTTGTGCACACTTCCCCATGTCCAGTTATTGTGCACCTTTAAGAAAGGTTCCTTTTTCTCTCTAACTCCCCTAGGCAATGGGAGTCTACAAAGGAAGGAAGAAATGCTGCTTGACAGGTTACCAGTGGTGCTGGCACACATGAATGCTGTGGATGAAGATCTTCGTGGAGATGCAGTCTTTGCATCTCTTCATAGAATCATAGAAAGGTTTTGGTTGGAAGGGGCCTTAAAAATCATTTAGTTCTAACTTGTCTGCCATGGCAGGAACTAGACCTTCCCCTAGACCACGTTGCTCCAAGTTCAGTCAAATCTGTCCTTGAACAATTTCCTTTCCACTTCCTCATTGCCCCTTCCAGCCTTTAATTGCCCTCAGAGTGTCATAGGCTTTTGAGTTGTAAGGATGAGCAAATGTGCCTGGAAGGGAAGTGATTCTTTTGCCCACTGATGCAGAGTCTACAGTGGTCTTATAATACTCTGTTTAGGTCAGAGTGTTCCATATGGCCTTCACTTTGACTTTTTGATGGCCTGTTTTATAAAACAGGAGATTTATAATGGCCTTCACTTTGACTTTTTGATGGCCTGTTTTATAAAACAGGAGAAGATGTATAGCAAATGTTTTGTTGTTTTTTTTTTTTCTTGCTAAAATAAGTTAGTACAGTAATATGAATTTCTGCAGCTACCAATGTTACTTGCTCTTAGTCTCCTTTACAGTCTCTTGGGTGAGTGAAGTATCTAAAAGCAGATGAACTGTAGCTGTCATCCTAACTCCCATGTTTTATTTCTAGATCAGACAAAACCCCTGATGTTCTTCGAAGGGTGTCCCCAGCACCTGGGCTGCACTATCAAGTTGTGTGGTGCTGCAGAGTACGAGCTGGCTCGTGTGAAGGAGATCCTGATCTTCATGGTCTGTGTGGCTTATCATTCCCAGCTGGAAATCTCATTTCTTATGGATGAGTTTGCCATGCCCCCTACTCTCACCAAAAACACTTCCTTTCACTCCCTTATTGAGGAGCCAGGAGATGAAAATGAACAACAGAACCTCTTCAATGGTGAGGACTTCAGCACAGCAGTCAAAGACATTGAATTATCCTCTGAAAAGCTGCCTGTAATCTCTGAATCAGTGTCCTCTGATGAGGTCAGTTTGCCTGAACCAAGAAGCATATTTGACAGAGGTGACCAAGAGAACAGTCAGCTGGAAATGGTGTCCTCCAAGCAGCAAGAGCACCACAAAGCGGAGTCACCATTTGCAGTGCTCAGCCCTGTACCTCACGCAATACCTGAAACATCCCCACTGCCCCTCCATGGCATGGACCAGCACTTGGCCACTCTGGATGACCAGGCACTAGAGCCTCTTCCACAGGCAGATGATTTACAGGAGTCCAAGAGTCAGATGAGAGTCTTCAGAGACCCTCTCCAGGATGATACTGGTTTATATGTCACGGAAGAGGTAACTTCGTCTGAGGACCGTCTCAAAACTTACTCTGCAGCATTTAAGCAGGAGTTGAAAGATGTAATTCTCTGCATTTCTCCAGTGCTGATGTTCCGTGAACCATTTCTTTTGACTGAAAAAGGCATGAGATGCCCTGCCCGGGAATACTTTCCCGAACAAGTTTATTGGTCTCCTCTCCTCAATAAGGAATACAAGGAGTTGGAGAGCAGAAGGAAGAAGCAATTGTTGCGGGATTTCTCTGGACTACAAGGGAGGAATGGGAGTATCCAAGCCAAGGCTATCCAAATCTTACCGTCTCATGAGTTGGTTAACACTAGAATAGCAGAACATCTACGTGATAGCCAGAGCTTAGCCAGAATGCTGGCTGACTATCGGGCCAGAGGAGGGAGGATACTACAGAAAAGCACAGATCCTTTTGCCCAAAATAAGGATGTGTCTAGTGTCCCTACTGGAAAAACTGGGAACAGAACTGAAGAGGAGGAGAAGGGACTCGCTCAGAGTGAATCCTCATGGTCTCATAGGGTAAGATTGAGTTGTGCTGCTCAAAATTCAAGTTACATCAGTTTCTCATGGTATACAGAAGGTGTAGGGACTCATATTAAACCAGAGGGGATGTGTTTTTGTCTGTTTCTTTCTGCTTGATTATGGTTTTTGTGGTTTTGTTTTGTTTTGACTGGCCATAACTCCATTTTAGATTGCAGTGGTCTGCAGTCAATTAGAACAAGAGACTGCAAAATTTCTCTGAGAAATGCACAAGGTCAGCCCAGAATCAGTTTTGCCTGTTTGACTGGGCTGTACCTAACTGATTTCTGAAAATGAGTCTATGAAGAGGGAGCAAACCTTAAGAGAATTTCTTAAACTGATCTTTCTTGCTCCTTGTATTTTGTTATTTGTAGAAATGTACTTTCATTTTCAGAGGGCTTTATGTCATAGAAACAGCAGTAGGCTGTAATTACATTAAAGTACTTGATTGATTGTAAAAGTTTGGGTGGTCTGAAGAAAAGCGAGAATCACATAATGGAGCGAAAGGAATCTTCTTTGAAATTTCAGAGCAGGGGGTATGTGTTTGTAATAAAAATATTTAAAGTTTTGGTAAACTGCCATGAAACTAGTCAACTTGTATCTGAAGAAAAGGATCTTGAGATCTTGAATTGTGATCTGTTTAGGAAAAATGTCTAGGAACAAGAGTAGCAGAATTGATCTGTTGAAACAGTCAACATTTTGGTCCCTGAGCCAATGAGCCCTTGTGTTCATGAGCAGAAGTCACTTTTTAATTGGCACTTCAATGTAGATCTCTGTAGCTTCACAGGCCATAATCTTACAAACTGTAAGAGTAGCCCTTGTTTTGGATCAGACTGGCTGATGCTGTTTTAAATTTACTCAGTGATCAAAGACAAGTATTTGGTAACATCATAGTTTTGTAGGGTGTGGTGGTACATCTCTTCCTAGAGAATAGAAAGATGGAAATCTTTCTATAGCCTGAATGAGTAACTGAAGTATGATATATTGGCAGAGTTTTGAATCTAAGATGTCCTACATCATACAGTAATTTAGAGATGTCTGGATGTTTGTCATGGGGCTTTTGTTTTCTGTTTCTCTTGGCTTCATTTCCACAGAAACACATGCATGTTCATTGGTTTTGTTACGAGTTATATTGTTCTAAAAATGTCACTTGGCAATTATACATAGCACAGGTTTACCTGAGGCTGGGAGATAATGCCAAGTTCGTCTGTACGAAAGGAGAAAGTAGAGATTTGTCTTTGAATAAAATTACTAGAACAGAATTTTGTCAACAGAAGTTGTGTGTGAATGGAGATGTCTGTAACCAGTGAATGAGTTGTTTTCTCTCTACTAGGTGGATTGCCTGAGTCCAGTAAACCATCAGAGGCTCTGTGTTCTCTTCAGCAGCTCTTCTGCTCAGTCCAGCAATGCTCCAAGTGCCTGTGTTAGCCCCTGGTATAAAAACTACTCCTCTACAGCTTGGATAGTTGCTATTCTTTCCTTCTCCAAGTCAGAGTCAGTGCTTGCCTCATGGCAGTATTTCTTTGAGGACTCCTTGGTAGGTTGTGCTCATCCTGTAACAGGAACTTTTGCCAAAAGACTTTTGTCTTGCATAATCAGGTGAATCTACAGCAGTATTGCACAACCTCTGTGATACCCAAGGCATGAATGAGAAAGGCCAGCCTGAAACCAAATGCTTTAGTTGGTGTTTCACTGCAGGGTAATGATTTCTGTGTGGGGAGCATTGCATGCAGTCTTGTGGAGAAGAGTTAGTGTAAATGAACACAAGATGCAGGACAACGTCCAAGCCCAAAAGTGAGCCTTGTGAAAATCTTGGCATACTTGTAGATTGCATTATCCAACAGTGGCATTGGACTATATTGCTATCTTTTTCATACTATAGTCATCACTATTAAGAGCTTTATTTCCAGCTTAGGGGGCTGTAATTTACTAATTGTGTGCAACTTATGACACACTTCTGTCTCTACTAAACAGGACAGATCTTGGTGTTTAATCATTAGCCTAGGTGATTTTAGTAGTTTAACTTAGGTGAAAATAAAGAGATGACCCTCTTACAGGAAAAGGTCTAAAGTTCCTGTAAAAGCTTAGAAATGAACCAAAGAAGATGGTGATATGCTCACTAAACAGCAACAATGAGATAATGTAAATTAGTGATGTTAGGGATATCTGAATTATGACACTTAAACTGATAAGCAATTTAAATGGCTTGGTCACCTCAGGTTCTGGGGAAACTAAAGTTGCTATTAAATATTCTACAAGAATAAGGATTTCTTGAGGCTTTTTTCATGTTCTGGATGTACCCTTTTTTGTAGCTGTTTAAACATTAGTGCTTGAAGCTTAAAGCTGTTTAGACTTCTGTGCCTAGATATTTTTGAAAATAATCTTCAGAAGTGCAGTTGAATTGTATTGGAATTTTAAATGTCAAGTTGAAAGTTGTTCTAGTAGGACTTTGATCTCATTAGTAGCAGACCTGACAGCAGGGATCTAGGAGGGGTAGTCAAGTGGAAAAAAAAATTTTTGAAGTTATACAGGGCTGTAAACATGCCAGCAGTGGGTGTAGATCTGTGTTCCTAAAGGCTATTGCACAGCTAATGGTGATGGCATCCAGTCTTTTTTTTCTCTGCTTTAGGATTGTGACCATGGAGTTCTATGGGAAAAATGACCTAACTCTAGGGATTTTTCTGGAGCGCTACTGTTTCAGGTAAGGAGGAATTTATTCTAATTCACTCATGCTCAGTTGTTACAAGTAAATACATCCATTGCTTTTGTATTTTGGCCCTGTCCTTCTTCCCTTCATGAGGAAGTGAAATAGATTATGAAATGTAGTTTATAAGTTCATGAAGACAAATGTGTTCACATTTCTGTAGCAATCAGGGTTTAAGGGCCAAGTTAAGAGTCTGAACATGTATTCCAACTGTCTGTTTTTCAAGACTAACAACTGTTCTGGTCACAGTTTTCTGAGATTCCTCTTTGAAAGTTCATACAAATGTTGGCTAACACTACTCATTTGGTGTCTCAGAGTAAGGCTTTGTCATATGTGCAAGGTGGCCAATGTAAATGGTCCAGAACACTTTGAGCTCTGGAAAAGTACTGTGTCATTTATTTCATCTCATAGAGGTGTAAGTTGTTTCTGTAATAACTGGTGCTGTCACAACCCCATGCAGAGTCTCAGCAGGCTGAGAAGCTGGATAGGTCACCTGCTCAAAAGACAAGCTTACTCTGTTCTCTCCATTGGCCACTTGCACCAGCAGAAGGCTGTTGATGTTTGACCTTCTGGAGGAACAAGTATTTCTCCTTGTGGTGTTCAGTGAGAAGGAGCTTAGCTGCCCACTTTTAAATTCCTGCTTCTCTCTGCTCATTAGGTAGTGTCTGCTAAAGTGAATGCTTCTCAATCTCCATAGTTTCAGTAATTAAAATTCTTTGTTTTTTTCACTTGAGCAAGGACAACCTGAGCTTTTTCAGGCTCATTCTGGTTTTGGAGAATATCTTGTCTTACTTTGGTACCTCAGCAATTCAGCTTTTATTTTTCTGGTATTAGTCTTTCTTCTGTGACTTAAAAAAAGAAAGGTCATGGGTTTTACTGTTTCAGGAGCTGAAACATTGCCATTTTAAGGCTCTTTGTCACATCTTTGTCCTTGGTATTATTTGCTCGGGTACATTGCCAAAGCAATCTTTTAATTTGGTGCCAAGGACTTCCACAGATGCCTTGATCCTTATACAGAATATATTGGTAGAAAGTGATTAATTGTAAAAAGATGATAGCAAACAGTATCAGTCACTGCTTTTGGGACCTATACAGCCATTGCTGTTGATGAAACTTCACTGTGTGCTACTTCTAAATTGCTCTGCAGATACAGCCTTCACTACAGGCTTAGAAAACTCTTTTGCAGTGAAGATACCATGATATTATAAGGCATATTAGAGCTGTTGAATTAGTTCTTCAGCAGTGCCTGATATGTGATCATTTATAGGTGTTTCTATTTCTCTCTGTAAGGCCTTCCTACCAATGCCCCAGCATGTTCTGTGAAACACCAATGGTGCACCACATCCGTCGCTTTGTTCATGGGCAGGGCTGTGTGCAGATCGTGTTAAAGGAGCTGGACTCCCCCGTCCCTGGGTACCAGCACACCATCCTTACTTACTCCTGGTGCAGACTGTGCAAACAGGTAAGGATGTGGACTTCAGACTCATTGCTATGCCAATTTAGTATTCTTGCTGTGACTGGCTTTGTATGAAAAGGCAGCATTTTTGAGGACGTGCTCATGCCTGGAGCTATGGCTAAACTGGCAGAAAACCTGTTACTGGTACATACGTTCTCGTGTCACCTACAAATTCCTCTTTTAGCACTGGGGCTGTTGAGGGTGAAAAATCTTGTGTGGGGTAGTCTTATTAGAAAGTGTCAAAACTGACTCTGAGAGGAGAGATCTAAGCAGAAAAAATGGAGTTGCTCACTTAGAGGTGAAGAGTATGGTCCCTTTCTTGTAGTCAGTCTTTATGAGCATACTGGAAAGGGCAGACACCAAGACCTACTGGCATAGTAATTGGCTGAAGCCACTTGCTGTTCTTTGATCTGCTGTGGACTGAACAGCCTACACTGCGTCAATGTGATGTCTGCAGTTCCTTTAGTAGTCATTAGAAAGTAACATCTTCATTAGAGAAATATTAAATTGCTTAAAAAAGCCCACAAGATAGTACGATTGTGTATTATCTGGAGCTTGTTCTGTAATTTAGCTAAGAAAACATTGCTAACTGGATACTCATGTCTTGCTAAACATGAAGAGCCTTCAAAGAGATGAGAATAAAACATAATGAAAAAAGATTCATGCAGTACCTGAAATGCAAAACATCTGAATTACCCATATGGATGACTCAGGTCACCTACTTAGGCTGCCTTGGACATTGGTGTTGGATGTACAGATGCCTTGAGGAGGTTGACACAGTTGCTGACTGCAAGCCCTGTGTTGCTGTGTATATAGCTGCTCTGTAACCTTTTATTTTTGTGTGCTCATGTAAACACTTATGTGGTTGAGGTTGTTAAGTGTGTGTAAAGTGTCTGGTGTAAGCTTGTAAGCACTTCTGAGGTTGAAATACTCTGCAAAGCAGTACCAACTCATTTGTAGCTGCAGAATCACCAGGGAAAAGTATATTATATGGCCACTGCTGCTGGCTGGGTTGCTGAAAATTGACTCTATACAGAGAAATAGCATCCCAGAAATAAGTTTCTGTCGAGGGTATGTTAGGACTCCCCCAGCTTAGCACCTGTCATCATCAGCTAACAGTTGTTTAACAGATTTATTTTAACTATGTGTTGGCTTTAGCTATGCATAAATGCTATCTTTGTTCTTAAGTATGTTTCAGGGTCACTTCTGGTAGTAGAAATACTAGATTGCTGCCTGGATTATCCTCTCCTTAATCTTGTTTGAAGGATAAAATTTAGATACTTGCCTTTCAATTTTTCAGGTGACACCAGTTGTTCCCCTTTCCAATGACTCTTGGTCTATGTCTTTTGCAAAATACCTTGAGCTGAGGTTCTATGGGTACCAGTACACTCGAAGGGCCAACGCAGAGCCTTGTGGGCATTCCATTCACCACGACTATCACCAGTATTTTTCCTATAATCAGATGGTGGCATCTTTCAGGTGAGTTCCACTGCTAAAAACTTCTTTCTCTCTCTGGTACTCTGTGAAGCATATGGCTGTAGTAAGAATTCATCAGTTCTGTCCTTCACTGTGAGTATAGCATGGGATAGCATAACTGTACCATAACCACAAGTGCAGATTGTGTGCTGGCTTGCAGAGGGGCTTTGTGGGTGGCATCACTGTCCTAGCTGTGGTGGGCAGTGTTCCAAGAGTGGATGGTTCCTCTTCATGATACAGAAGGGAAATGCTTTTCCCTACCCAATTCCAAATGCTTTCAAAATTTTGGTTTTGCAATATGATTTGTGCTTTAACTTCTTGCCTAGGAGAATGAACAGTGTTATTTCTGCTAAAAGTAACTAAAGCCCTGCATACATTGACAGTGCCCTTTTTCATACAAGGGCCTCAAACCTCACTCAGTGTGGTGTAGAACTGGTACTGTGTGCTGTGGGTCTTGTTACAAGCTGTTGCATTGCCTTCTCAGCTACTCTCCAATCCGGCTGCTGGAAGTGTGTGTCCCACTCCCCAAGATCTACATCAAACGACAGGCCCCATTAAAAGTTACTATTTTGCAGGATCTCAAGGATTTCTCACAAAAGTAAGCTCTGTTTTTAATGTCTTCTTAATCTTATTTGTATTTTGTATTTTGATTAGCAGAACACGTAACAATTTTTCTAATATGATGAGATTTGGCTAAATATTCATTACTTGATAGAAAAGTAATAGTTTAAAACATATATGCATATGTACTTCCAAGGGACAGTGGTATTGAAATCTTTGTTACCTGTGCTTGCTCTGTCTGTACTAATGTCTTAGCTCTTTGTCTGGTGGCAAGTCAGGTTAAACATTGCCAACAGAAACTTTGATTCTTTTCATCTCTATCCCTGAATGTTTCACTGATGTCTGAGTCATATAGCATGTTTCTGAATAATGCTGCCAAGCTATTGAAAGGTTGACCATCAGCAGGTGTCTGTCATTACATTATGAAGTGCCTGGTGAAAGTATTTTTATTTCTTCATCTAATGCTAAAAATGAAAAGATGGTCCTAGAAGACCAACCTGGAAAACTGCAGGTTGTACTTGCGTACTCTTACCCTAATGTTCCTTAATAGAACATTTGACTGAGTTTCAATTCTTCAGCCCCAAAAATCTGCAAAGACCTTGCTCAGATCTCTTGTCTGAACAGAACTGTTGTCATTCTATTGGTCATGTGGCAATAGAACTCTGGTATATAAAAGTCTTTGCCTTTGTTAGCTATTGAATATGGGAACAGCAAGCAGACTGTACCTTGTAGTCTAAGGTGAACGACCATGAGCCTAGATATTTTCTAAATGTAGGAACAAAAAAGTTGAAAACAGGCAGGATGAAAACTGTATAAAATCCAGCCAGACTGCTGTTCTGCCTGGTCACAGCATTCCTGTATTGCTGTAAGTCTCTGTGACCATCTGACTTCAAAACCTGTGGAGCTTTGTTTAGAGCTGAAATAGAGATACTCATTTTTTCTGAGCCCTGCTGGTAGATGTGTAGCTTGCAGACCCAGATTCTTCCTAATCACAGATGACACAATAGTTCCCCTCTGTTAATAATGTGTTTGAGACATTTGTATTGCTCTCTGACAACTTCCACTGCTAAGAATAAATTGTGGAGACAAGAGTCAGTGTACGTAACTTCAGATTCCTCCTATTACTAATGAAGTTTTTCCAACTTCCTCTGTGAATACAGTTGGATGGCTTACTATGCAGGAAGGCTGTCATATATATCGTGTTTTGTATTCTTAAATGCTAACCTGAAACACATTCAGACTATTTTAAAGAATGTTGAAGAAGCTCCAAGTAGTTACAGCTTAACTCTTTTGCATTGCTGTTGGCAGGGTGTCACAAGTGTATCTTGCTGTGGATGATCGCCTTGCTTCTCTGAAAACAGATACCTTCAGCAAAACGAGGGAAGAAAAGATGGAAGACCTCTTTGCCCAAAAGGAGGTAATAGACTAGTTTTGCATCAGTGATCCATAGGCTAAGAGTGTGGAGGAGCTACTCAGATCTTGCGTCGTCTTGGTGAGATAAAAATGACAGTTTTCATTTTGACAGATGGAAGAAGGAGAGTTTCGAAACTGGACTGAGAAAATCCAAGCAAGGCTGCTTTCATCATCACTGGACACACCTCAACAGCTGCAATCTGTTTTTGAGTCCCTGATAGCTAAAAAGCAAGGGCTTTGTGAGATGCTACAAGCCTGGAATAATAGGTAAGAGGACACATGCTGGAATCATGACCAACACTGATAGAGTGTTGGTTCAGGGAGGGAAGAAGTTCAGCTGTAGTTTCTTTCACTGCAGAGCAGTTACTGTATAGAACTTGTGCTGAATGTGTTGTACTGTTGAACACCAGTTCTGATCAGTTGGAACAGAAAATCATTTGAGGCCATATGATAAAAGCATTGTGTTGTATAGCACAACTTACATCTGGAGGAGAAATTTTTGTTTGAGTAATGGTGGAAGAGATGGGAAGAGGGATGCATGGGACCTGTGGAATGGGTTTTCATTCAGAAAAAGAGACTTAGTCTCAGAGCTAAAGAAAATATGCTGTCTTTGGCCATTTGATGCATCTTTGGCAAGTGTTAGCAGCAATCTGAGTTTGTTATGGAGAAACTTCATAACCTGTATCATTCAGAGATAACACCAGTAACTTACCTTTTGATTAATTTTTCTTTGGTGGTGGTGGTTTTGTGTGTGTTGTTTTTGTTTGTTTATTTTATTATTATTTTTTGTTTAAGATTGCAAGATCTCTTCCAACAAGAAAAAGGGAGAAAACGTCCATCAGTACCACCCAGCCCTGGGAGACTGAGGCAAGGTGAAGAAAGCAAGGTATGGCTAACAGGCTCTAAACCTCTTAAACATTTTTTTTTCTGGGGCAGCACAATAGTCTTAAGACTGGCTTCAGTTCTCTTTAGCAGTTATTAAACTAGTTTTACTGCATCTTTTAGTTTTTGACTTAAATTTTGTGCTAATGTATGTATCTTTTCCTAAAAGATGTGAACTAAGACCTATATTGTGGAGTGGAAGAGTAAGCATGAATAGGAGTTGATGATTTTCTGTGATGTTTGTGTAGTGTGGATATGAGCACTGCCAGCAGAGCTGCAGTCATTGGTGAGTGTGTGCCTAGATAGGAACTGGGCCATCTCCTTCAACCCTAGGTTGTTGCCCATCAGGTGCACCCCTTGTGAAAAAGAAATTACAATATCGAGAGGTAGAGCAAATGACGCAGAAGGGACTGATCATGGCTTTTCAGGATGTGATGTTTTGTGATGTATCCTGTGGGAACTGACTGAAGGGATGGATTTTGGACTGCTGCCTCAAGAGCTCTGTCCAAGGATACACATGCCAGCGTGATGAACTTCCACCCTTTGGGGAGCTGGAGCTCTGAGGAAATGTCTGGGCTGCAAGGCAGTACAATATAAGCATCACACAGAGAGGCTGAACTCCCAATAGTTCTATACAGCAAGGTGCACTAAAAACTCCTAGAGACCCTGGATTGCTCTGCTGCATGCACAAATGCCCCTTCCACTTAACACATATTTGTTAGGTGCTAAAGCAAACCTTACCTTGATCTAGCAGGAAGTAGGGTCTTAGAGAGGGAGTGTAGTGTTTAAACCAGCATACACAGATAACAGCCATCATAAGCATCCTGTGAACTTGAGTTGCTGTTGCCTTGTCTTTTTTTTATGGTAACAGATACAGTGACATGCAGAGGCTGAGAAGTGGGTGGGAGTGCTCCATTATAATACATCTGCCTTTGTAAGTGTTCCACATAGGAAGAAAGAGAACTGTAAAGAGCTTGGCACCAACGTTGTTGTTTTATTATTCTGCCTAGATCAGTAGCATGGATGCTTCCCCACGCAATGCTTCTCCAGCTCTGCAAAATGGAGAGAAAGGTCTGTTACTTATTTTTCATAATATGCCAATAGAAGCATATTATAGCCCTTTTCCTGACATAATATGGGAGGTATTGTCAAATTTGATGAATCAGAGAAATACCAAATCCCCATCATGTCGCATTGGTTTTTTCTAATGGTAAGATAGAAGTTGGCCATCTGCTTCTAATATGAAGCTGAATTACTAGTGATTGGCCCACAAGAATTTTCCATTGAACTTTAGTTTAAAAACTTTCAGAAGCTTTCTAATTAACTGAATAATTACATGGAATTTGGGAAATGCCTTTCCCCTCTTCTGTGATCTGGTTTTGGATGCTGAAATCTCTTACCTGGGAGTATACTGAGAGTTTGTGAGAGCTGAAGGTAGTAGTTGTAAGAGTACATATTTTCTGGAGGTTACATGCTACACTGATGATCTTCCCAGTTCGTTGGTCTGTGTGGCCTTACCAGCTTTCTAAATAACAACTTTCTTAAAGCACATGCTGGTTATAGCTTGGGCTGGGAGCAAACAATATCACTTCTGACAGCCATGTAAAATTATTTCTTCTGTCCTTAACTCTCAGAAGATCGTTTTCTGACAACTTTATCAAGTCAGAGCTCCACAGGCTCCACCCATCTACAGCTGCCCACCTCTCCAGAGGTTGCCTCAGAGCATATGACTGGTGCCAACACACTCTCTGAACAGGACACAACAAGCAGCTCAGAAGGTATAGTTCAGTTGTCTTTCTCTTGCTTTTCTGTGCCAAGTCCACAAGATCCTTTTAGGAAATGACAAATAACTGGTAACTCTGTGGTCTGTAGTCTTCCTTCTGAATTTACATCTTAAACTTTGATATTGTGGTGCAGACCTGACATGTGTCTGTTCCAGATGTGTTTGATGGACACTCGCTGGGATCTACAGACAGCCAAGTGAAGGAGAAATCTACTATGAAAGCTATTTTGGCTAACTTTTTGCCTGGAAACAACTATAACCCCATTCCCTTTCCCTTGTAAGTACTGCATAATATATACAAAATGTACAAAATCAGCAGCCTTGTCAGATTGCAGGCAGAGCCATGCATGCTTCCTTTGCTCAGTGTATAATTTAAGTCATTACTTGAGTTTGCCTGAGTAAGATAGAAAACTTTGTCAAGGTAGGAAGTTCTCTGTGTCCGTTCTAGTTGCTTGTAGGTTAACCACCTTTCTTATGAATGATCTGCCCTTGTGTAAAGCCAGTATTAGTTTCTTCTCCTAGCAAGCATGCCTCCTCAGAGCTCTTGTGGGAGATGAAGGGGTGGGGAAGAGAGGAGAAAGGTGCCTCCTAACTTCATTGCTGCAGGGAGGGAGTGGAAATGCCCTTCCTTAGCAAAGACTTAACTAAAGCTACGTGCCTGCATCTTGTTTTTGCTTCCAGACCTCTTCCAAGGGTTGGACTCAAATTGGCATTGTCTGGGTGTAGGTCAGGTTCAATGGCTACTGCATGTGCCCTCAAGTGTCCCTCTGGTGTGAAGATGGGCAGGCTGGAAAGTCTTTCTTGGTCTGTGTGCTTTGTAGTGTTTCTCATTTGACATGAGCCTAACGTTTGGCAGCCTGAGTTTACCTTGGGAATCCCACCCCCAGCATAAGGCCTTGGGCTCATGAGGTAAAACCTAAATGACTGACCCTACAGATCAGTGAAAAAAATCATACAAGAATCCAGGAGGTTTTGGGGAATTTTCTGTGATAAACTGCCTGTTTAGAAAAGAGTCCAGGTTTGTTCCCTAAGTTCAGTCTACAGGCTATGCTGCTGGATAGTCAAACCAAATTCAGGCAGGTTTTGGTGCCATTAGAAACAGTGGCTGCTAAACAGAAAGAGACTCTTATTCTAACCTGAAGCTGGTCTTCTGATCCAAGCAGCTTGCTTGAAATGCTGATTGCTCTAACACTCTGCCATTTAGAATTAACCACAGAGTTATGAATGTGTTTGTTGGGAGAAGCTGTTCTGGGGAGCTTTGGTTCCATGCTAAGACTTGCAGCTTGTGCCTGGGAGTGCAGTGATGAGATCTGGGTTTTGACCAAAACTTCTTTTCTTTACACAAATTTTTATGATCTAGTAACAGTCTGTTGTTTTCATTTAGTGACCCAGATAAGCACTACTTAATGTATGAGCATGAACGTGTACCTATTGCAGTCTGTGAGAAAGAGCCAAGCTCCATCATCGCCTTTGCTCTCAGGTACTGGTGTGATTTGGCTTTTCATCTGACATACTTTGTACTTTTGTAGCTTTTGTGTTTGAGGAATATATAAATTTTGATGATAGGGAACAAGCATGACAGAATTTCTGCATTAAGCCATGTTAAAGTTTCTGCCAGAGATGGGATTCTTTCCTCTTACTGCTGAGATAATGAAAGTGCAACTGTTTTTTTGACTTTTTTAGTGGAACTCTAGTATGCAAAAATGACTTAGTTGTGTGATGTTTCTTTTAATGGGATATCTATCACTAGAGAAGGAAGTGGAACTATGTTTTGCTCAGCCTCTCCAGCTGGAGGAAGTGCAACTGAGTTGGGGAACAGCTATTAGTATTGATATTGCAGTCTGTTTCTTGCCTACTTTCAGTTGTAGCAGCTCTTGTTACTGCTCAGCTCTTCTCACCAGTTGCTTCAGTAAACCTTTGGGTTTGCATGTCACAAGGCAGCAGATTTTTGAAGAAGTGCATTCTTAAATTGTGGGAGGGGAAAAAATAAGGGGATATTTTTCCTGTGTATTGTCTAGAGCAGCTTTAGTTCTAAGAAAAAAAAAACCTTCTAATAATAAGAAAAAATAAAACAGAGGTTTTTCTACTGTGGTGTTTTGTTTCCTATGGTTGTCTCTGAACTGAATCTTTGGGCTGGTATTGCAGAGTTTCCAAGAGAACGCTTAATTATTTTGGGTCTTTCTCTTTCCCTTTCTTTTCTTCTTTCCCCATCAGTTGCAAGGAGTACAGAAATGCCCTGGATGAGTTGTCCAAAGCATCTCTGAAGAGCAGTTCTGAAGAAGGACTACAACCAAACAGGTTACATGCAGGAACTACAGTACATAGAGTGAAGACGTAGTGATGGTAGTGAATTAGCAAAACTAGGATGGGGAAGAACCCTCAAAATATGCCCCTGTTAGGGTGTCTGCTTCCTGATGGAATCTGACTCATTCCATGTAACCAACACATATTTCAGTATGTGAATTTGCATTTCACGTTCTGGACCATGCTGGCTCCATCACCTAATCTCTTGGCCGCATGCGTGGTAGGAATACTGGGCCTGCTTACCTTTGCTGTGGTCATGGATGAAAATGTTGCTGTGGACCTGAGAGATACTTTTTAGGATGATGGAGGAGGACAACTTTGGAGAGTCCCACACTGTTACACCTTTAAATGGTGTTTTTTTCCTTTAGTGTTTAGGCAGGAGAGAGAAATAAATGTCCAGGCATAAAGCAGTAGTGTCTTGGATGGCAGCATTTGTTGGTTCATCAGTTTTTTGTTCTTTCTCCTTTCAGCATGTCAGACAGCAAACCCAAGAGCAGCAGCCCTGTCCGCCTGCCTGAGGCTAACATGTGTCCCCTTCGCAATGCAGAGCCAGAGCAGCGTAAGACCGTTTTGCCAAAATCATCCATGGTGCTAATCTCAGCTCAGACTTGAGTCCATTTAACCTGGATTCTAGTTCATGCGGGGAAGAAAAAGCAGCATTCTGAGCTGAAATTGTGACTAGTTTTAGTGTTGACTTAATGTAACACATGAGAGGGATGGGAGTGTGTGGGTTTTTTAGTTTTATGAAGATCTTATGAGATCAGTAGTTCTTATGATAACTATTATTCTTATGAGATCAAACTGTCATTCCCTGGTTTAATGTTACTATGTATTGAACCTAGGGTTGTTCTTGAATCTAGCCTGTTCAGTGGGATATGATGCCCTTCTTTTGGCATTGCCTTCTTTAAGGAGATGCAGTTAAAATATCTTGAAATGCAGACATTAAGTTCTCACTGTATTAAAGACACTTATTATTGATCTGTGTTTTTAAATATCTCTGCACTCTAGGATGCTACTCAGAACACTAGATCATCCACCCTCATGGACCTTAGTTGCCTGAAGAATAGGAAATGAGTTATAGTTGAATGGCATAATTTCTTCACATAGAACAATGAATGGGGAATATTCATAGGAGTCATGCTGTTATTAAACTGCCTGTGGAAATGCCAACACCATCTTTTCCATTCCTTTTCACTGTAGCAAAGAAACCGTCTGGTGTTTTGTCTTTCTTCCGTGGCACGGGAGGGAAGAGCCCAGACCTGTCTTCCCAGAAGAAAGAGACCTTACGTGGTGCTGACAGTGCTTACTACCAGGTTGGACAGATGGGCAAAGAGGGAGCAGAAAACCAAGGAGCAGAGGCTCAAGGTACAAGACTGCAGAGTTCTTCTTCTCTCTTGGGTTGGTACTTCTCCCAAACCTCATTCATCCATGCAAGGCCCCAAATGCACTCCTGCTTGTACTTTTTCAACAGTCCAAGGTTACTCAGCATGCATTGAAAATTAATCATTTGAACATCAAATATGTTTTTTTCCTAAATACATTGCTTTTCTTTGTGATAAGGGAAACAGGATCTTTCAAATCCGAGCTATAGGGATGTGGAGTAGTCTGGTCTTGAATGCCTTTGGATTGAATTGACTCTAGTTAAGCAGCCCTGTCTTTCTCACTTGCTGTTTTGTTCTCATTGTTTTAGCTCATGGAAAATGCATGAAGAGGGAGGCTGGATTTGTGTCCATAAATAGCAGTGCCTTTCTAGCATATGTACTTTATTATACAATAATAGCTGTATTTCTAATTCCCTGTGTATACTTCTCTCTGTATTCTTGGGGAAAAAAAAATTTCTTGTGAAGTGAGTTTACAAGTAGTACCTAATGTGGCCTTCCTGGTAATAATAGTGAACAGCCCTGACCAAATGCCCTTTATGCCTTCAGATGATGGAGATGGAGGAGATGGACAGAAGAAACAGGTGGTGAATCCCCATGTGGAACTCCGTGAGTAGTTGTAAATAACAACTTAGTCTTAGCTAGCAAACTCATTTCTTCAGGCACATGCAGTGGCAGTCTTGAAGTTAATAGTTGTTTTTTTTGTGGTTTTTTTCTTTGTATTCTTGGTATCATGAAGGAAAAGCAAATGAAGAAAAAGAGCAATGCAATTTTTACTTACTGCAATCAATCTCTTTTGCAAAACTACTCCATGAACTTTTAAAAATTGTTATTTTGTCTGAACACTTCCCCATGACATACACTATGAGCTTATCTAGAGGGAATTGACTTTCCTGTCAATTTTCCATTTAAATCCCATTGGTTGAAACTTCTGAATTACAATAAGCATGAGAGTTGTTTAGCACAATAATGCTCCTTTAGATACGAGTAGAATCTCAGTGTTGTCTCGGGCATGTTGCACACTGTTATTGAGGAAAACCATTTCTTGCAGAGTTCTCAGATGCGAATGCCAAGTTCTACTGCCGGATTTATTATGCTGGGGAGTTTCACAGGATGCGTGAAGTGATCCTGGGGAGCAGTGAAGAGGATTTCATCCGATCCCTCTCTCACTCGATGCCCTGGCAGGCACGAGGTGGCAAATCTGGAGCTGCGTTCTATGTGACTGAGGGTAAGTGCAGCTTCTTCCCTCCTTGTAATTAGGGGTATTATTTCTGTGTGGTGGTGGTTAGTGTGTCATTTAATCCCTGATACCTCTGTCCAGAGGGTTGCTGATTGTTAAGTGGTCACTAAGAAAGGAAAATTAAGTGAGTTGTTCTGGGGTCTTTAGTATCAAATTATTTGTCTCTTTGTATGTGCAGGAAAACAAAATATAGTTCTGTTTTTCAGCATTAGCAGCTAGGAAGGCCAATTGAACAGAAGGGTTGTACTCTCAGGCAGGCTTCAGAAAACAAACACTTGAGTATAATTCAAGGAAAACTTGTTGTTAAAGACACAGTGTTTCTTATAATCTCATGTGCTATTGTTAATCTAATTTGTTTTTAGAACTTTGGCCATTTCTAGGCGTCTGTGTAAAACAAGTACTGAACAAAATGGTCTGTAGGCTGTTTCTGTTGGCTATATAGGAAGCCCATATAGCCGAGGTAGAGCTAGTGTAGTCAGTCCCTTGTCCATGATTTACTGGAAGGTAGAAATCTAGGGAGGCTGAAATTCAGAGTATGTGAAGTAAAAAGAATCTAGAAATGAGCTTCTGGGAGTAAGGATTTAAGAGCATTGTAGTGCTTTAATGTGGCAGTCCTAAAAAATTGCAAATATACATCACTTATTGTATGTAACCCTGTTGCCTCTGTCTGATGTTAAAACAGATGACAGATTCATCTTGAAGCAAATGCCTCGTCTGGAAGTCCAGTCATTCCTTGACTTTGCTCCACACTATTTCACTTACATCACGAATGCAGTTCAGCAGAAGGTATTTAAAAAAAATGCCTTTTATTTTAGGCAGTGTTTCTCTTAACCATTTTCATTTAAATAAAAGAAAATTTTGGAGGGTGTGAGTTACATTAATAATGGGTTTTTAAGATGTAAAGTGGAAATTATGCTAGGACTTCTGAGCTGTAATACACAGAGCAGTGATGCTTCTAGTATGGGATTGCTGATTGTCTCTACACAGATCTTAACCCATGTCTTGTCTTCATTAGAAGCCCACAGCACTGGCTAAAATCCTTGGTGTGTATCGAATTGGTTACAAGAACTCTCAAAACAACACTGAAAAGAAGCTGGATCTGCTTGTCATGGAAAACCTTTTCTATGGCAGGAAAATGGCTCAGGTAAGAGCAAAGTGTTCTGTTCCTTGCAGTGCAGTTGTGACTGGGAGAAAGAGCAGGGTCATTTGTAGCCATCTAGGTGACTGAACTTTGCATGTGCTGTTGACCTCAAAGGTGACAGTTTGTGCCTCTTCCTTGTTATGTGATCCTCAGGAGCTTGATGCCTATACTGGCTAGTTCAGATAGCTGTTGTGCAGGGTTCTGTCTTTAGAAGTCTTGTTTGTCCCCGTATCCCTGTTGTCTGAGAGAAAGCATTACTAACCTGGTTATGAAAATGTAAAATTATTTTACAAAACTTTCAGAGGAACTGACTGGAATTACAGACTAATTTGTTTAGACTGAGAGCCTCACTCAGAGAGAGTTACTCTGTAGTGGGGGGAGTTAATTATTTTTTCAACCTGCTCTTTTTTCTTGGAACCACTTCAGGTGTGGGACAAGATTTTGAGTTCAGTCTTGCTCTTAGTCAAGGAAAAGCCATCTTTATCGGGCACTAGAATGAAGATATTAAAATTACTAGGGGGAAATTCTCTTAAATAGAGATTTGAAGCTGAAAAGGAAGTTCAAACAAACATCACTTCTAAACTTTGATAATATTAGTTCTTTCCACTTTACCTATCAGTGCCTGACCTCAAACAGGGAATGTTTGTGGGAGGAGGTGGATGGAGGGAATTCTAGATGGATGTAAAGGATGTTGTGGGTTTTCTTTTTGCTTGTCTGTTGTTTAAATAATGAGGAGGACTCACGCACTACAAAACAGAAACCCAAACAGAGTGTGGACTCTGTTCCACGCAAGTTAGTGAAATCTCGAGTGAACAGAACTTGAACAACCTTCTCTAACAGGTAGAAGCAGGAGAAGTCCTTGAAGCAGGACTTTGGACTGGAGAATTCCAGAGATGATAATTTCCAGCCTCATGATGGGTTTGTCTTTACCTTGCCAATGTTAACTGGTGCTTCATGCACCACCCACCTCCCTCTTCAGTGGCTTAGCTTTTGTCAGCAATTAACTCTATAGAAACTGGCTGGAAAACTAAGTTTACCTAAACAATATAAAAAGTAGCGGCACCCGTTTTCTCTTAATTTAGACTAAATAATAGTGAAATAACTTGCCTAAAACTTGTGAATTGAGATGGCAGAGCTTTCACCCAGGCTTACATGCTATTCTCTACAAAATATTTTTTGTTGATTGTCTTCCCCCTAAAGAGAAGGAAAGAGTTGGCCAGCTGTGCTGCCTTCTCAAGTGCTAGGTACTGAAGTCTTTCACACAGAAAAATGAAACAAAGTTGTGCTGTTCTCCATTTCAGGTGTTTGACCTGAAGGGCTCCCTCCGGAATAGAAATGTTAAAACAGACACAGGCAAGGAAACTTGTGATGTGGTCCTGCTGGATGAAAACCTCCTGAAGATGGTTCGGGACAATCCTTTGTACATCCGTTCCCATTGCAAAGCTGTGCTGAAAGCCTCCATACACAGTGATTCCCAGTTCCTCTCCAGCCATCTCATCATCGACTATTCCCTGCTGGTGGGTCGTGATGATACCAACAACGAGCTGGTCGTTGGGATCATTGGTAGGTTGTCTTTTGTATTTTGTTGCTCTCAGATGATGGAATGGTTTTCTTCTGGTTTAGATGTTCATAGTGCTCTTAGAACTGTGCCACCACCAGAGAGATGGGTGTCAGGAAATCTTGTCTTCTCCCTGGTGGAATACCACCCTAATCTCTTACAGGTATTCAAAGTGGAGGTAGTAAGTCTTCTCTCCAGGTCTCTCATAGGCTCAGATTAGCATTTGCATTGTTGAGTATATGCAGGAGGACTCAAAAGTAGTTTAACCTACACTTTGACTCCAGTTGAGTTATTTGTATGCTTTTGTGTTTAATCTGTAAACTTTAGTTTAGTCATGTTTACATAGGCTTTTAAATCTTGTGTGGAGGGGCTCTAAGGAGAAACAGTATTGGTAGGGTTGGAAGAAAGAAGTTAAACATCATGGGATCTCATATAATCATGTAGCCTGACCTGGACAATGTGGGTGGCAATGCAGTAATCACCTTGCTACATCTTCTGACTTGTGACTGGAAAGCAGAGACAGAAAAAGAGATGGTTTAGACAGACAAACTTCTGTAGTATAAAAGACTTAGAGATGATGCAATTTTGCAGGATGTGGAATTGACTTAGGAAAACTGTCTTGAAATGCAGCTCATAAATGCTTCCAGATGAGATCTCAGGACAGGAGGTCTGGATTACACTTATTCTGATGAAGCTCAAAAGCCATTTCAATAACATTTCTAATTGAGTATTAAAGTCCCAGCTACAAAGAAAGCTCTTGTTTGTTGCAAGTTGTTATTACTTTCTAGATTTGTAGACTCTTAAATATTGGAACAGGATGGGACTACACTGACCATGTGCTTCTCCTGTATGTCTTGTCTGATATATTTTATATGATACTTAAAGTTATCAGTTCCTTCAGCATTTAACACAAATATCTGAGGGAACTTGGTGAGCGCAAATATTATCAAGAAGAGAGAACATGTCTGCTGTATCAGGCTATCAGAATGTTCTTTAGATGATACCCTGAGAACTTATAAAGTACTCAAGCTAAATTTGTGTTGGACTGCAACTAAAAAAATCTTAGCTTGGACTGTGTTTCAATCTGAGGTCAGTATCTCCACCTATTTTAGATCCTGTCACATTTAGATGTGATACAGGAAACAAGTAAGCTAGGTCTCTGAAAACTGATCTTACTGCAGCTTTAGCTTTGCAGGCTAATGTTCATGTGCTTGTATTGACTGAGCATGCTTTCTCTGAAGGGGCTTGGAAACAATTCAGAAGTTGTCTTCTTGCTGCCCCCTCTGCCAGTCAGGGTCACTGGTGATGTTTCCAGTCCTCCCTATCATAAAGTGGCAATCACTTCCATTCTGTTATCGAACCTGCAGGTGGCTGCAGTGATGACAAATGCTGGTTTAAATGGAGAGGTCTCCAAGCCTCATTGCTTCTAGTGGGGCTTCTGGGATGAGGGTGAGTGAAGTGACCCTTGTAAATGAGCCCTTGACACTAACATGGATAAAGACAGACGTGCTTGGGCACCCTGTTCTTGTGGACTCGGGAAGAGTTGATTGTGATCTTGCTGGACTTTTGAGATACTGTACTTACCCTACCCAAACGTAATCAATACTACAGAAAATGAGGCAAGGTAGGGAAAATGCTGAAGCTCTGACTATAAAGCACTGCTGCTTTCCTGTCCTCTTTGGGGGGAAACAGTTACATTTTAAAACAGTGTTACTTGGATTAAAGCAAATAAAACATATTTGTGTGTGGATTTTTTTTTTATTGTAACAGACTATATTCGTACTTTTACCTGGGACAAAAAGCTTGAAATGGTGGTAAAGTCAACTGGCATCTTGGGAGGACAAGGTAAGTTCAGACTGAAAGCAAAGATTTTGATCATGTTTCCTTGTTACATGGAAGCTTTCGATAACACTGCTGGTAAAGTCACAACTTCCCCACCATGCAAATTTAAGATTAAGTTGTCGAGAGCAGAGGAAGGAATAATAGAATACCAGGTTGGAAGGGACCTCAAGGGTTATCTGATCCAACCTTTCTTGGCAAAAGCACAGTCTAGACAAGATGGCTCAGCACCCTGTGCAGCGAAAACTTAAATCCCCTCTGTTGGGGAATCCATCCTTTCACTGGCAAGACTATTCCAATGGCTGGTTGTTCTCATTGTGAAAAATGTTCCTCTTGTGTCTAACTGGAATCTGCCCAGGAATAACATATATCCATTACCCCTCATCCTTTCCATGTGGCTCCTTGTAAAATGAGTCTCCACCTTCTTTTTAGCTACCCTATAAATACTGGAGCATGGTGATATGGTCTCCTCTAATCAGCCTTTCTCCAAGATTGAACAAACCCAGTTCTCTCAGCATTTCCTCATATGGCAGGATTCCCAGTCCTTGGATCATCTCTGTGATCCTTCTCTGGACCCTCTTCAGTCTGTCCACATATTTTTTTTCCTTTCTTTTTTTTTTTTTTTTTTAATGTAGCAGGGACCAAAACTGAGTCCAGTATTCCAGGTATGGCCTGAAAGTAGCACCTTCCAGGTGGAAAATAATGTTGGGATACTGGTGGGATACTGACTTCTGTCCTTCTGTCTCTCTGCTGATGATGTCCTTGTTGATGCAGCCCAGTGTCCTTCCTGGTGGCTTTCTTTGCTGCAGCAGCAGCACTGTTCACTCTCACTGAGCTGCTTGCCCACCAGGATCCTCAGGTCCCTTTCACAGAGCTGCTCCCGAAGGGAGATTCCAGCCTGTGCCGTGCTCCTGCATTGTTTTCCCAGGTGCAAAACTTCATGCTTGTTTGTTGTTGAACTTTATAAGGTTCTATCTTGTTGCTTTCAAGTTTATGCTGTCTGCTGGTGTAATCTCCTGTGACATCTGTCTGTACTGCAGTATCTTTAGCCCATTTCTAACTGCTCTTGACTCTTACACATTAGGTAAGATGCCCACTGTGGTCTCTCCAGAACTGTACCGGACCAGGTTTTGTGAAGCTATGGACAAGTATTTCCTGATGGTGCCAGACCATTGGACTGGACTGGGCCTGAATTGCTGAGCTAAAGCCCATATTGGGAAAGCACAAGAGGACAATGACATTATAGGCCACTCTCTTCCAGCGGTCTGTCCAGCAGCAAGAGGATTGCAGTTCCATGTCTACACTGACCATGTGCATCATGTTGCAGAGTGTGAAATCTGCTTGCACTTTAGTCCCCCCCTTGGAGGATAATAAGCAAACCAGCCTCAGTAAGGATCTAAACTGTAAGGTACCACTGAACAGCACTGATAAGTGACATTCCTGCTGTCAGTAGGGAAGGTGATGCTATCTCCTAAGTATTGGACTGAGATTCTATCCAGATCCTGATGGTACATGAAGAACTACATCATCTCTGGAAGTCTTGCACTGCCAAAATGGTGTTGAATATGAGCAGCTCATGTTTCTGTAGTGGATACTTGGTACTGAAAATGTGAAATAAGCCCCCAAAATGTGGATGGGGGAGAGAAGAATGAAGTTAATTCATGAGTTCCGCTATTGTTGCAAAGGTCTGTAATTGACCTATATAGAATCCATTAATAACTTGTGTTGTTTATGCTCCATAGTTTTAATTCTTACTGGGTTCTGTAAACAGTATTTTTTTTAAGGCAGCTCCACATCTATAATGCCCTATGACTCCATCTTTTAAGTTATGTTACTGCAGTACAGCTCTGGTTAATCTGTCATAATCACATTTTAGCTGCATCCCATAAAAATGGGTTGTCAGTCATCAGTATACTGCAAAACTCAAAACATATCCCTTCACTCCTAAACAGTACTTTGGTCTGAATGTTACTCAAATTCCTGGAAACAGGTAACTAACATACACTTTAATTTAACAAGACTTGATTGATTATAGTTATGAAGCAGATTAACCCTTTCCTTAGTAAAGGTAATAAGTTGCTAGACAAAGTGCGTACTGCAACTTTCTTCTTAATGCAACTATCATTCCTGGCAGATCATTTCAAATCCAGTTCAGTTTCCCTTTACTTTCAAGCAATGCAATTACCTCATGGTGAAATTTTGCCAGGAGAATGTTTGTCTTGCATTCGTGACATTATTTTTTGTGGTCACGGAGATGAATGTAGTTGTTGTTTTCTGTAAAAAGGAAAACCTGAACTAACAGGTATCTTGTATGATGCATAAGATGTGCAGAGATCTGTGAGTCTCTATATTATTACAATAAGCATTTCTTTCCATTAAAAAAAAATTACTCATTTTTGTAGGTGATGAGTTTACTTTTTAGTTTCATTATAATACAGGCCAGTAAATAAGAGGAGCTTTAATGAGTTTGAAAGGCAAGAATACTGTCTTTTGACTTCCAGTCTCTGATGGAAGAACATCAAATGAACATGGAATCTGGGAAAGGATATCTCTTAGTGATCACTTGCTCATTCTAACCAGTTGCCTCATAATGCCCTCATCACTGTAACTATGGATTGGAACATGCATTTTGTTCAGTTCTCCTGTGTTCAGTATTTTTTTCTGTAGCAGATGGTGGTGGCTGTTGAGGAGTGACCAGCAGTAGGCAGCACTGAGAAAGGAAAAAAAGGCCAGCAGTGAGAATTGTGCTATTTGCTCCAAAACCAACCAGTGCAGCTCTTGTCTGAGCTGCCAGGAGGCGACAGTTATTTGTGTTGGAAGGAGCCTTCCTCGCCCTATTGCAACACTGCACTAGAGGATGAGCAAAGATGCTGGCCTTGAAGCAGCAGAAAAGAAAGTGTACTGATTTCCTCAGTGCAATGTGAGAATTGTTTCTGGGGATGCACTGTTCAAGGCTGCAGTGATGTGTGCTGTGGAAAGAGGACACAGTACTCCTTGCTTGAGTCCAACACAGCACATCAGGTACAGATGATCAGCTCTGGGATGCATCTTGTCTCTTCTGTTGAAATGTTCTCCCAGTTTGCCTGGCTGTGTGTGTGGCCTTGTCTAATGAGGTCAACCAGTCCATTAATTCAGTGCTGCTCCCACTTCTGTCTCACCTACTATCTTGTTCATCAGTGTGAAAGAATCTGCCATGCAGCCTATGTTCCAGTCTCAGTTGAAGTTTACATGTGTTCCCTTACTTCCCTTCTTAAAGTTTACAGGCAAAAACTAGACTGTCCTTGCCTGCTAAGGTGACCCAACAGCAGCTAATTATGTTGTCTTCCACCTTTGTCAGTATGTGGATTGGTGGATGGAACACAAGTGTGGGCATGGCAGCTGCACTAGGCTGATGTGGTGTGCTAGCCCACTCTGTCACCAGTAACCCTCATCCTTGTCCTGGGACGTGTGGCTGCCCTGTGCTGCTTGTGTGCCAGAGTCCAGAGCAGATGGCTGTTAGCAGCTTCATCACCTGACAGCTGCTGATGCTCCTCTGAATGTGACAGCACGAGGCCCTCAGCACTGCAGAAGGGAGAGAGAAGCTTCCACAGTTTTGCAGCCTGTGAACAGAGCCAGAGACATGTGAATGGTCATGGCCCAACTTTTTGGGCTGAAGTTACAGCAGTTGGAGATATTTGTAGGAATGATCTTGAGCTGGTATCAACAGTTAATTTTTGGCCAGGATGTGGCTGATAGACTAGTCCTGATTATACTGGTGTATAAGCTACTGGTCATGAGTATCACAGTAGCTGCAGTATCAGCTGGAGTTTGGTCATCTTGGGTATTCTGTGATATAAAGCTGTAAACATTTCTAGTCCAAATCCCAGCATCTGAATGGGTCTCCTCAAATGTCCCATTTTCAGTATGATAGTTGTCCTGACATTTCAATTGCTACCAAGCTTAATTTTCTCAGAAGGAGAGCAGTACTTAATGTAGAACAAATCTTTGAGAGCTACTGTGTTCAGTCTGTGTCCCTGTAGAATTCCTAAGGATGAACCCTTTGGTCAGAGCTTATTTCTTTCTTTCTAACACAGGTTTAGCATATGTAAATCCCAGTTGCAAATATGAAGACTGAATTTCTTCAGAGCTACACTGACTCTTCTGTTGTTTTGATCTGAGGCCTTGAGACAAATGTCTGAATCTTGTCCAAGTCAGAAGCAATGACTTTGAGTCAGCATGTGGACAGCAGAATGCCTTCTAGCAGCCCAGGGATGCATTCTGTCCCCTGAAAGCACATGAGGGACTCTTGCTGATGGAGCAGTTCTAGGGTGCTCAGGGGAGTTACCTGTGGAGTCTCCTCTGTGAGAATGACCAAAACCAAATGAATTGTTCACTAGCTGGTGGCCAGACTAGTCATTCTTCAAAGCACTTAATGTACTATAATGTATGCATTTCTATTCTAACTTGTTTCAGCTGTATTTTATAAAGTTGATGTACTAAACTCTTTGAGAATAATTGCCTTGACTACTTGGAGAATCAAAATGTAATGTATATAGATACAAATAAAGTGACTAAAGTATACTTGAGTCTGTTCCATGTGTGGAGCAGTTAGGTCTCATTGCACCCCATTTTCTTGATCAGAGGCAAGGCCACTGCTCACTGTGCAGGGACTGCTGTGCTGATGGAGCAGCACCTCTGGGCAGCTCCCCAGGGCAGTGGCAGTAGAATGTGCAAATAACCTTTTACACAGTTCTGTCTTCTCTGCAGCTGCTTTTCACCACAGTGCTGTGTGAGACAGGGATCCAGTTTTGTCCAGCAGCTGGTGGTGTGCCTTTGCCCAGTTCTGCCACAGTGTAGAACACATTCCAGGTATTTCCATAATCTTCTTTTAAGTGGATTAGCTAAAGAAAAAAAATCCAAGAAGGTCTGCAAAGAAATGTATTCTCTTGATTGTTTCATGTTAATCTGGTATATATTAACCTCCTTACTAAGGCTTAAAATAATTTTTGATTAGTTCTGGGAAGGGGACTTGTTCATTCCTAGAATATAAAACCCTACCTAAAACTTGAGGTACTTACCTGTATTATGTGCAGTCACCATTTTTTGCCAGGTGAGTGAATTCTTTCATCTGCTGCAGTATGAAACTGCATCACAACCTGTCCCCCCATGGGGGTATGAGCAAGGAAAAGATGGGATACTCATTTCAGGGGCAGTGCTGCCTTCAGCGGGTGTCAAGATGAGTGGTGGGACTTGAGCTTCTGGCATGAAGTTGAGAAGCACAAATGCAGCCTTAGTTCAAGAAATAATGATCCGATGACCAAAGGTAGGATAATAAAGTAAGTGAACACAATTACCAAAAAGAGCATTGAATTACAGTTGAAAAGACAGGAAGGCAATATAGTAACTTTTCTCCATTGCTTACATAGGATATTTTTCTACTATGGCTTCAGCAAACATGAAACATCCTGGGTATGGGCTTGTTACTGTACCGGCTGAGATCTTGTGTCATAACTAAAATAAACTACCTGCCAGGTGAAAGAATTACATATCTACCACAGCAAAACTGGGATTGCTTAATGAACATACGTACATAACAAGAGAAAGAAAATGTTTTCTTTTTCTGACAGGATTATAAGTATTACTTAAAATACATATTATAGGGAGAATATTTTCTGGAAACAAGTCAGGTCAGCTATATGAATTTCTAGTTGAGCTGTAATTAATTCTGACTGACGTGTATTTTTGTTAACATGTCTGTTAAGGTAGAAAAAGTGTAAGGTAACTTCATGTGACTCCATAGCAGCCTATAACATGCAGAAATTATAGATTCTTCATGTTCATTTGAACTGCTTTATGGAAAAACAATATTCTGCTTTTTGTCTATTAAGACCTAAAAAGCAGAGTATCCTCAGGCTGTATTTTCCAAGTCAGCTCACTTGTACAGTAAGAATTCACCAGAACTAATGTGTTTTTACAACAACCCAACCCCTACTTAATTCAGCTCTAGAATGTTTTCTTAAAACTCTGACATTTAAGTAGTTATTTTCTTATAGGAAGTATTGGCTTCTGCAGAATACATACCAAATTTTAACCAATATGGCTCTTGTGGTCTTGGTCAAGAAACAGTCTGCACAATACAGTGGTCATATACATTAATTTGGGAAACAATCTTCTTTTTTGCTCAACTAACTGTAATTAATATCTGTTGGCAACTAGAGAAGTCTATTAGATCCTATAAAGTTGGCAGTAAAAGGAGGAGTCTGTTCAGTGTTAGGGATAAGTACTTAGTATCATGTTGATGATTTACCTTTAGCTGTTTATTATCAAAATTGTGGTGGCTTTACATACAGGGGGATATAAAATTAGTACTGAATTCTAGCAGAGAGAGAAGATCAAGGCTGAAAGTATTAGGGATTGGAACATTACTGTTTTCAGGTGCCAAGTTTCAGTAAATGGAGTAAATTCTTGTGCATTCCTGTTGAAAACTTTAAATAATAGAACATTTTAAGTATTTTTATTTAAAAAAATCCATGAAAATGTGCAAAATCTTAGAAACCTCCATCATCTAATTTGGAAGATGATTTTCCCTCACCCATACACATCCATTTGGTCTCTCAGACCAAATTTAAAAATCTGGATACAAAGAGAATACATTGATACAGAATTATATCTTCAAAATTAACTTTATTGATATTTAAACTAAATCCTCTTCCCCACAGCCTAAATATGTTTCAAAACTTTTCCTAGACCTCATTTTCCAAGAAGAGTGTAGAAGGCGGGAACTGCAGTTACAGTGATATGCAAAAACTAACCAGAACAGTTATTTTAAAAATTTTAATTTTTAACTGTGATTGAATTTGAAGTTAAATTTGGATGTAGGAAGATGTACTTTATTAAAAAATAGATGCAACAGTCTCTTCCTTCTTAGAATAATGTGCTGCAAAAATGAAAAATCAATAGAGGCAACCCTGAGAATAGGGGAAAAACAGCTGAATGTCTCAGTTACTTGTATCTCTTCACTTCTTGCTGCCTTCTTCATGAAATAAGTTACTTGTCAATAACAATGTATTTACAAATTTGTCATACTCATAATACAGTGACCAGTCATGCCAGGTCTAAATACCTAAATACCTAGAGAGCAGGGAGGGAATTCCATCTGTCAAGTGCTAGGGAGCATTTTATTGAAATCATGAAACAGTTGTTTGCAGACATTTTGTCATCTGCTGTAATTTTTCTTGTCTATGGAGAAGCTCTGAAAAATATTACTCTTTAGAGCAGGAATTCTCGTAAGAAGTATGAGGAGACATTGCAATGTACAGGATTCATTATTATTAAATTAAAGAAGGCACTTGCTCTCCTGCTTGCCTGAAGATTATATAAAAACAAACAAACAAAAAAACCCCTAAAAATATGTCTGCAGGGAAAGGGAAAGTGGTAATGCCAAAAGAGGTTAAATATGCCCACAGAATACATTCATATTTAAAAATACAATGATAAAAGTGATGATCTAATGACTTAACCAGATGCTTCTATTGCATAATTTAAACTTTGAAAGTTAATACCACATTTGAATTATTTTATTTTTTCTTACTTTAAAAAAAAATAAACACAATCCCAAAACCAAGCAACTAAAGCTCTTCAAAGTTCTGTTCATCCAGGTAGCATCACCACTGCCACAACAGAGTAATCCACTCGAGAGCAAGAGCAATTTAATTCAATAAACATATCCTCCTACCAGTTCTTGATTTTATTTCTTAACCATTGACTAGACAATAATGCAACCCCAAAGCAGAATAATCATCAGGTACAACTGTTTGTCTTTCAAATAGACAATCCGTCATTATGTTCTGCATTGCAGAGTGCTTCGAGTGCATATTCAGCCACAGGCTGAGTGCCACATTCAGAAAGCATTTGAGAAGAGACAAAAAAATATAAGGAACTAGTAAATGGGTAGGCAAAAGTGATAAGAGTCCACATTTCTGGTCAACTCCAGTGTTTGGCCAGGAAGAAGGTAGCTGGTATATCACAAGAGGGACATGCAGAAACATTGCCTCCACCAAAACCAAAATGTTTTCATCTCCCCACAGTTTAACAGAACTCACACAGTTGTGTATGCCTGTGAACTCAAACTTGTTTTCATGTGTCTTGTCCTGTCTTCAATGTAACTATCCTTATATTTTCCTTGTGGTGTCTTCTATCTTCACAGCTTCAGAATATTTTGAATTGTGTCTGCCTTCAGTACCAGTTAGAGTTCATCCTAGTAACAAGAAAATAAACAATGGAGTTTCTCTGAAACTACAAACAAAAATATTTTTTCATATGATTTTAAAGTTTTCAGTAGCAATAACTTTTCAACTGGACGAACATTTCTTAAGTAGCTGTGTGTTAATATCTTCTTAAGTTTACCCAATCTTGCCTTTGTAATTTGCATTTAATACAATGGATAAAGAACAAATACTAACATAATTTTAAATAGTTATTTACAGCAAGTCTTTTGCAAAGGCTCCACCGTAAGTGTTCTTACCTTATTTCTAGATTTTTTTCTTTTTTCTTTCTTTTCCATTGCTTCTAATTTTTCATTCAAAAGGTCAGCTATACCTTTTGCATCTCTGCTGTCTATGTATTCCCCAAGAACACTTTTCTTAAAAGAAAATAAAAATAGAACATGGGTAATATGTTACACAATTTTCAGACAAAATTCAAGAGGAAAGCGGGGCAGAATACAATGGCCTTGGTAGCTTGATTTATGATTCATGGATATATTTTTGTCTCTGTTTAAACAATGCTAATTTGCATTGTACTAAGAACCACTCTTAGTGTAGTTCTGAAAACTAGCAGCTAATTTTGTCCTGATCATTGAAGAAACCTGAAATAGTTACAATTTGCTCACATTTATTGAGTATTTAAGCTAGACAGCTCTTACAAAGTCTGCCACTTTTTAATCTATGTGAAATCTGTCACTGTGGGTGGCTACTTTGAAGACTTAGAAAGTCTCTACCCTTCACCACAGAAAATCTCATGGAATTTGGTGGGATTGTGTGATGAAACATTTCTAGAACTTCCAATCAAAAATTCAGTTAAAAAAAAGGAAAGTAAGTTAAGCCAGTTCTCTGTCAGAAACCACTGAATACTTTCTCTTCAGCATTAATACATCTAAAAAGTCACTATAATATTTCTGCAATTTATTAGTGTTACAAGAATAAAGGCTATAACTCTCTGAATACTCTTTGTATTTTTAATTTATGCTATTCCTGTTAGTAGGAAATGTTGATCTGAAAGAGTCCCACTGATAATTGCAATAGTTTGATAAGGTTTGTTTTTGAAACAACACAACCATGTCTTTTCCATTAATTATCTGTCTTAAAATACATTATATGTCAAAATTGGTCTTTCAATATAATAACATTTAATTATATTTCTCATTAGCCAAAATGAAGTTGTCCATATTTCATTTAGAAAGAGACAGCCCACTTTTGGGTAGTTGGTGATGGAATTGGTAAAGGTTAAAAAACATTTTGTCACCCAAGACCTTGGAAAATAAACCATAATTCTGGTTAAGCCTGCATTTTAATTACTATTAGAATTCTACTTCTATTTAGTTCTATTAATTTGCAATTTGTCACTGTCCTACTATTTTAGGTATTATTATTTGTTGACACAGTAATATATAAACAATTCACTTTAACATGTTATAGAAGTATTAAGGTGAAATGAAATACATTTACTCACAGTATCTGCTCACCAGTAACACTTTACCTTTGTTCCTTGGTAGGGGTAAAACTTAACAGTAGGATAGGCTCTGATATCAGCAGTCTGACAGGTCTGACCATATGCCTGACAGTCTACTTTTCCAGCTTTTACTTTTCCTTTAACAGCCTGAAAAGAAATATTTATTAGAAACAAATTACAAGTTTCCATGGGTGAGTATAAGCAAGCCAGCAGCGCAGCTAAAAATAAAAAAGTGTTGCTCAAATCTTTGAAATATTTCAGAGTAGTTGCTTGCTTGCTTCCCAGACTGTCAGCCTTGTCAGGTGTCTTTCTGTGTATTCAGAGAGCACTTGTACTTGAATTCAGAGCAAAGCACAAAAGCACACCCCAGCTCCAAAGACCATTCCATCAAAATTTGAAATCTGTTCTCAAAAGAGGGTGTCTGTGTGTCTGTCTGTGGAAGAGACAACGCCCACTGTCTAGTGGGACCTAGAAGTGTGCATCACTCCATGAGTAGGAGGCTCATGGAAGCATTGTGGTTTTTGGATGACTGCTAAGAAATAAAGTGCTGATGAGTAAGATTTTAACCATTACAATTATAACAAACTGCCAGTACATATAAAAACATACCCTTGCAAGCATCTCAAATTCAGGAGCAAAATTTTGGCAAGGTCCACACCAAGGCGCATAGAAATCAATGACCCAATGATCTTTCCCATTCAGAACTTTTTCTGTGAAACTCTGAGGGGTGAGATCTACAGACACCTGTGGTAAATATCTGTGTAAAGGAAGAGTAACAATTGTAATGCATTCAAACTTTAAACAATATGCAAATTGCATTTAAGAAAAGCTTCTGAAATTGAGAACTTGAGCAGTCTGGAAATCCCTATTTCACACTTTGTGCTATAGGAGAATAACTTCTTAAATGTAGTAAACAAAATAATATGGTCTGCAGGAGGTGGGTGGACAGCAAGGAGTATGCTATTTCTCCAAATTTTAAAAGCAATAAGTGAAAACATGTAGAAAGTTGAACGTCTTCAATTAAGCAATAAATATACCCAATGTTTCTAGTTCTTAATTTACATAGTATCTAAATATTTATTTATCCTACCTAGCAAGCAGCTTGTGAACAAAGTTGAGTGCAGTAACTTACCCCAATGCCCAGCCTCTGAGTGAATAGGCATCTCTGTGCCATCCATTGTAGCTACTGTAAAAATGTTAAAGAAAAAACAAAAAACCTGTTGCACAGTAGTTTGAATTATTCTGGAAAAAAACTTGACAAACAACCCACTCTGAAGAGTGGTGATAATCAAATAAAGAATGTAAATGCATATGCTTTAGGATGTATTTCTACCCTGCTTTCAAATCTGAGTGAATGAAAAGTCTCACAGATAGAATTAAAACCTATACAATTAAGGACTAGAAGACCAAGACAAGAAAGAGAATAAATAAAAATGAAGACTCCTGTGTCATTTCATATTACTTAAATGGCAAAATAAAATCACTAGTTTGAAG
The DNA here is from genome assembly GCF_017590055.1 of Onychostruthus taczanowskii. Lineage (NCBI taxonomy): Eukaryota > Metazoa > Chordata > Aves > Passeriformes > Passeridae > Onychostruthus > Onychostruthus taczanowskii. The sequence goes on along the minus strand of NW_024499240.1, from coordinate 8,523,342 downwards.
TAACAAAGCCAATGGTATCCAGTACAGTAATATCCTAACAGCCTATTTTAATAGCTGTGATAAACCTCTTCTACACAACAGAAGAGGTGTATTTGTCTTGTTTCACATCATGGAATGTTTCCCAAACTGGAGCAATGTACTTACTAATATTGATGAGCCATGTTTGATTTTTGAGGAAAGAGTCTGATTTCAGGATAGCCCCGCACACTTTCTTGGTGACAGAAAGAATAATATTTTTGACAATCCACACTGCCTACACTAATTAATCCATTTAACATCTGAAAAAGAAGGAAGAAAACCTACCATCAAATATGTTAACCAATACTACTACAATTTCAGTAATACTTCTTAGTTGAGGGAAAAATCTGAACAAAACAGACCAAGATTATCACAAGGCTTTCCTCTTCCCTGTAAACAGATCAGTGGTATCAGAGGCAGCCACTCATCATGCACACAATTAGTATAAGCTGCATGGACATGGCTCACAAGGCACCTACCTTACCTCAAAGGCAGCCAGGAGTGGAATTAATGAGTGCAAAGAATGCCCTGTTCCTGTGTGTCCCATCCCAGCTCAGTAGCTGTGCCAATCCTGGTGCAGTGCAGATGTGCCAGCAGTGTCACAGTGGGCCTGTCCTGAACACACTATTTCTTGCAAAGGCTCAAGCTAGCTGGCATGGGCAGGGAAGCTGATGATTACTGAACGTGTCCTAAGAGCTACTAACACTCCACAGACATTCCAAGAGAATAGTAAATCCTGGCTATAATTCCTAGTCGAGTTCTAAACATCTCAAAGTCACTTTAGGCTTGTTTCCAAAGCCCTTCTTTTCCCCCCCAAGTTTTCTAGCTCACATTCCTGTAAACACCTCCAGGAATGGTTGTCAGTACAGTAATATTACTTTTGCAAATAACAGAACACTGTAATGACCTTACACACTTGTAACCAACATGAAAAACTGGACTACAGTATCAGTGTATTGAAGCTTTTAAAAAGTCAAATAGAAACTTCTTATTTGAAGCAATACAAAACTGTCAGGCAGAAATTGCCTGTTTTGGTGGCAGCATTGGACTCTAAATTTTCTCAGCTGACAATTCTCTTAAGAAAGCAGTTGTGCCCTCTCAGCAATTTCCCAGAAGAGGAACAAAAGCAGAGAAGTGTTTGACTGTGACTTACCCTGGCCATTTTCTTCCATTCTGGTATTAAGGCCTGACAAGGTCCACACCACGGAGCGTAGAAGTCCACCATCCAGATCTCCTCTCGCTTTCTTCTCTGAACCAATTCAGCAAATGTCTCTGGTGTTAGGGACACCACCGATGGATTCCTAAGATCCTAAATAAAGACAGCTCATGGACATTACTCTTTGTTGCACAGTGTATCCCTATCTAGAGCCAGCATGTACAAACAGACTGTGCCAAATTTTGAGAATGTTCTGTGAAGTTTGCCTGCTGCTCTGGTAGGGAAGACTCCACACCACTGAAAGGCATAGAAGCACCAAAAGACATTCTTTCAACCCAAAAATCATATGCCTAGTTTGTTGAGAAAAACTATCAAAAAAGTATACCCAGGCTCCAAAAGGGAGGTTTTCTGCCTTTTTTCAATAAAAGAAGGTAAAAACCTAGAAATCCAGCTTATCTGGCAGAAACAGGTGTTACAAAACTCAGCCATGCTATTTAAGCCGGAATGCAGAATACATATTGTGCACTATGGGTCTCTGAAGGCCAACTGAAAGACTGATCTCCACCTTTTTCTGCATGTGTGCTCTTGAAGATGCTTTTTCTGAGCTACCTGGAGAGAAATGTCTTTTCCAAAAGTGAAAAATACCCTGTGGATATAGCAGTGAACCTAAATGCTGGAGCCAAGCTGGGTGCCAGAACTCTAGCACCAACAGTGATCAATACCAGTAATTTGGAGTTCTGTGAGTTAAGAAAGTTCAAGGACAGCAGCAATCTAATTGACAAAAATGTGAACCCCCTCCTATATCAAGGTGTGTATGTGAAGCACTTCCACCTTAAAAGCTGGAAGTGATGTAATATTAATTCATTTATCCTCTCTATAAGACAGAAATCATTACTATTATTTTGCAGATTGGAAGGCATCTTTCTTTATTTGCTAATGATCTCAAATAAATTATGTGTCAGAATAGGGAAATTAATCCATTAGTTGTCAAGTCTCTCACTGACAGTTGCTGGATCACTTTTCTTGCCCCAAGTTTTTTTGCCTTTTATTTTCCTTCTCCAATAAAAAAAAATAAATCTTAGAATCTTCCAACTGAAGAATGTATTTGTGTATGAACTGCATAGAACACGACTGCAACCAACATTATCATTTACATACCTCTATAAACTCCAAGATCTGCTCAGCTGAGTGATGTCCTTCATACTCATGAACATCAGACTGATTGAACACAACTGTTGTTGGGTAAGCTCGAATGTTATGCTGATAAAACAGACAAGAACAAATTGCACAGAATGATTAAGGCTCTTGGACTTGCCTCTAACTGTCCCTGGTATTGGTGGCTCAGGCTGCTCATCTGTTCAGTTTGTACAGTACAAGTGCTCAGGCTTACATGCAGGTGAGAATCTGACACCATAACAAATCACTACAGAGAAGGTGCCAATTGTATTCAGAGATGGTATAGTGTGTTCTTAATGTAAAAACCAGACAGTGATTCTTTTGCCATGATCCACAAATACAAGAATTAATCCATGGGCCTCCTAAGCCTTAGCTTTAAAACTATGCCCAGTCCTCAGATGGAATGTTTGTACTGTGTGAATAACTATTGTTTACCATTGAACAGTCAGTTCCAATCACTTGAATTCCTCAGTGGGTAAACACGTCCAAATAAAACTTGGACGTTCGTCCTTTTTTGCTCATTTTCCATGTGTTTTCAGACATTAACCCCAGCCCCCAGAATTATTAAATTCTGAGACTTCTGAAGTCTTCCAGTAACATTACGAAATTAGAATAAAATCTGACCTGTATTCTGCATTATTACCTATACATAGTTTGCTTCTTTAAAAAAAAAATTATGATACAAGTACCTGTTCAATTTACTGCCCTTGAGGAAAGTAATGTTAAAGGACAAACATTGTCTGCCCATGTCCTCCTACCCCCCACTTCAAATGTTTGAAAGGATTATATTTGTATTTCTTTACTTTTAGTTCCTGCAGCTTACCATGTTGCAAAGGCCTTCATGGACAGTACAGTCTAGTGTTCCAAATTTAAGCTGACCATAAAGATGTTTAGATGCTTTTCTCAGCTCTGGTAACAAGGCTCGACAAGGAGGACACCACTAGAAGACAAAATGCAAGTAAGTGCAATTGCTTTTCCCACAGGTAGCTCTCAGGAGACTATTCGAGATTAGTAATCTGCTGCTTTGACAACAGAACCCGCTAAATGCAAAACCCAGTTAGGAACTAGAGCTGCCAGGGAATGAGGAATTAGAACATCCTCTCATGATGCTGAAGGGCACTTTCAAGCTACTCCTTAGTACCTTGTTACATAGTTACAGAACAGATTTTAGAAGAAGGAACATATAGATATCAAATATTTACCGGTGCAAAGAAATCCACAAGCCATGGTTCCTTATCTTTGTCAGGAAAATTCTGAGGTCCCAGTGTGATGACATGGGAGTTCACACTTTCTTTGGCAAATGCAACAATGTCATATAAGATCTTCTTTCCTTCAAAAAACAACATAGAAAGGAAATTAAATTTTTACCCATGAGAGGTGAAATTAAAAAACTCTTTGAAAGCAATAGGAGTCTTTCAGCTCCCTTGTCTCATCTTTAAACCCAGCCTGCTTAAGTAAATTTAGCATAAAATTATGTTGCTTTTCCTTAGGAGAACAGTGTTAAACTGTCCAAACCTGCACAGGCAGAACATACTATAGTTGATAGTTGATATGTGGCTAAATATTAAACTGGACAGTTACCCAATATTAGCCAAATAAATACTTTATCCAAGACAAAACATGTTTTTATCAAACAAAATGATGAATTTTTTTGTGACAGGATTATTGGTCATTTTACCATCTTACTTGTGTTGGATTTAAAAGTACAATTCTAGATTCACTTGACTTGGCAAAGGGATTTACAAGGTAAAAACTTCAAGCAAAATAAATTATATTGATAAATCACAGCTATTTAGGTGTAACTGAAATTCCTGCTCACACAGCTCCAGTGGGCAAAGATCCAGTCTCTTCATAACCTTTGTATATTTGTCAGCAGAAATTAGTTTGTCTGTGAACAAGAGCTTCAGGTTAACCAAATCTGAAGTCACTGCACAATGACTTACCAAGATTTATTACTGTTCTTAGATTTTAAGCTGTTGAAGCCCTTCAACAGAGCATATAAAAAAGCCTGATTCTTTTGAGGATTATTTTCTCATAAAGACTGGAGTGAGATGGCTATTGGTAAATGTTCTACATGCCATCTATTTTTCACATAGTAAACCAAACTATTCAGAAAAAAATGCACTGAAGTCCAATGTACTTCTCTTCCACTGAAATCCACACCATTATAAAAATGCTGCATGGATGTGAGCTCTTATTGTCCTCTCTTCAGCAATGTATATACAGGAAGTATATAAGGTTTTTCCTTAGATACCAATCATTAGATGTATGGGATCATCTCTCCCCCTTGATAGGCCTAATCTTTTCTGAACAGTGAAAAACTTTTCACTTTTCCTGTTTATAACAGTATTGAGGTTCTGACTTAATCCTAGCAGCTGTTTCTAATACCTCAAAGGCTGAAAAATGAGAACTTCATCTTGCATAACTGCCTTGTGCCACGTTCTGGATGAAGCTACACCTGTTCCTGCAAGCTACAGTTTGGCTTTAGGCTCTCTTCTTCTTCAACCAGCATTTTTGAATCCTTTCAGTAATAAATAGTAACACAGTTCCAGCCTTTCCTAAAAGGAAACTGTGATGTTGGAAATGAAAGTAAGTGGTAAAAGTCTCATTATCTTGGACAGAAGTTAACAAAGCATGGAATTAGTGCAGTGGTACATGAAACCAAATCCAGGTTTGTCAAACTGGCTGCACTGTGTAACCAGCATGTCAGGCCTCTCTGAAGGGTGTGCCTTACAACATTCTTTGGTTATCCTGCCCAAGCAGAAGCTGTCCTGATCAGCTTCAGAGATTTCATCTGTATGTCATTATGCAAATGATGTTGAAACAGACTGCAAAGACAAACTACATCCCTCAGCATCTGATGACTGCTTACCCAGGAAAAAGAGAAAAAAGAAAACCAAAGGAAATAATAAATAGGCTGTGTGAGGCTACATTATGGTCAGAGGAAATATAGCAAATATTAAAGCTACAAAACTGTTCTTTGGGAAAAAAAAAAACATGGTTTGCCAAAGATTTTGTCATCTCAAAGGGATTAGGTCATGATTTAAACTTGCCAAAGTTTCCCTTACCATGATGAATTTCATAATCTCCAGTTCCTTTTCCTTTGAAGACTGCTAAACAAGGCTGATAAACATATAGTTTGTTGCAGATGGTTGGTGAGGAAAGGCAGTCGAACTTCCCAACCTATATGTAACAGACAATGCCATTTTAATTAAAACAGCCTAATTTATATCAATTAACATTTTTACGAGGAAGTAAGAGTTAGAAAACAAAGCTAAAAATATGGAAAACTGATAGCCTTTTTTATAAAGGGAGATCTTAAGAAAAATTGATGTTCAAGGCAAATGACCAGCATAACTATATTAGGTTGCTTGCTAATTTTTAATTTAAAGGCCAAAATAGGGAATAACAACTTAAAGAATTTACTTTTACCCCCACCTCCAAATATAACAGCAAGGAAGCAAGAAGACACCTAAAATAAATGTAACCTTAAAATTCTTCTAGTCAAAGCAAAAATTTTAAAAAATACATACTTGAGGGAATAATACAATCTGTCGACCTTTAGTGCAAAGTTTGAACTTGGTTTCTTTTTATTAAGAAAATAATCAACATGATCACATGGTTTTCTGAATAATTTGATGTTGGAATGTTAATTTGTAATTATTAACTGAATGGGATCTGCAGCAACATTTCCAACAACAGAGCAGATGTAAAAGATAATATCTTTCTACTTTTAGGTTATTAAAAACGTGCAGGAAATGTGACTGTTTTAAATAAAACACTTCACTGCAGATCTACTATATGATAACATATCTCTTCCAGTACCAGAGGTGGCATGTGCTGGTAAAAACTAATAACAATGAAAACTGTGACTTGTTCTTGGAATGTAAACAGCATTTAACATTAGATGAGTAAGCACTCTTACCTGAATATGCTCATCCTTCAGTAAAAATTTCAGTTTCTTAAATTCCTGCACATGTGATTTATCCCCCTCCCCAAACTGGAAGAAAAGCAGCCACCGGTGATGAGCCAGACGGTCCTTTAAACCACAGGAAAAAACAAACCAACAAAACCACAAAAAATTAATCCCAACTACACCAACGTGTAAAATTCTTCTGTGCTTTATAAAGGCAAATGTCCTGTTATTCATCTCCAAAATACCTCCACTAAACAAATTCCTTCATGCAGTCCTTCCATTAAACTTCCTTTTACTGCATCACAATCAAGGGAGTGGAAAAAATCTGAGAGCAAGCTGGCTACGAGCTGCTCTCTAATGTTTTTGTTTCTGTGTGGATTTCCTCTTGGAAATTATGCTGCTGTGTGCAGCTACAAGTGTGGAAAGAGGTTTACTTTTGTTTTTCCTCCAAGACATGAGCTACTTTTAAGACTCAATTTCAGTTCATACATAAATTATCATGGATTAACAAGTATTTTCTTTTTCTTTTCTAAATTCCCAAACAAAACACACTTAAACCAAAATTCCCTACAATGTAGTTGATTCAAAAAATTACTAGAAAACTGCAGTTGCAGAGTGAGTTGCAATGACAATTTCTGTGATTTCCTATATTCCTATGAAATCTCCTCCCCTTACTTTTGTTATTTTGCTAAACAACAGAAGTAAATGTAGACAAACAGTGTTAAATTATTTTGGGTACAGAAAATAAGTAGTAATATTCAGTTAAATACTAAGTTGTTGTGTCAACAGGATTTGAGAAACACAGAAAATAACAATAAAAATATAAAAACATATTATTTGAAGAAATCATAGCATATTTTAAAAAAAATTACCTCTAATGATGCTGCAGAGATGATTTCAAAGTCTGGGAGATGCTTCATTACTTCCTGATATATTTCTCTGGCATCCAAGGAGTTAAGAAACTAGGATAGAAAGTTAGCTGTCTTTATTACAAGGAATTACAAACATCAACCTGATTAGTACTCAAAGTGTCAGGGAATTTATTCTGATTTGTTCCCTTCAATCAAATGGAGAATGCAGTTAATATTTTATTTGATCAACTTCTTTTTCATACATGTAATTTCACAAACATCACTCTCAGAATACAGCTTTTTAGCTCACTTGCCTACAATATTCAACTCAAGAAATTGTATTTTGTCAAGACAGAGACCAAAGAATGTGAAATTTAAATTTCACACCAAACCCAACAATCAAATTTACAGGATTTTCAATTTAGTTTTACAGCCTTCCTTAACTGCACTGTAGAGATATTTAGGTTTCCTTAACTTGTAAAATTTTGGAAGGAATATGAATCAGTAACTGAGTTGGTAAGTTAAAAGGTTCAAAGTAGGTAGGTTGCAATTTATTTTCCTCCTTTTAAAAATATAGGTAAAAGTAGTGACAATAAAGGAATAAGTCGTGCTTCAAACAGAAATTTCTCCCATCAATTAGGGAAGTTAAAACTACCATACAAATGTGGGTTGCAATTTTAGAATAGAACTGAGCAGTAAAATTTGTACTGACAGACACCGTAGGAGTACTTTTATCACACATGGCAGGGTAGCAATTCTCAAACTTATGATACCTGGTGTATATTATTTCTGGAATAAAAAAATCAGGGGCACATCAAAGACCACAGAATCATTTAGGGTGGAAAAGACTTTTAAGATCATTGAGTCCAAGCTGTAACCAGCTGCCAAGTTCACCACTCTAAACCACGTCTACTCATGGATAGTGACTCAACCACATCCCTCTGGGCCTCATAACCCTTCTGCTGAAGAAAGATTTGCTGATATTCAATCTAAACCTGCCTTGCTTGAGACCATTTGCTCTTGTCCTATCAGCTTTTACTTGGGAGAAGAGACTCCCAGGCTTGCCTAGGAGAGGTGGGCAGCAGCTTTGGGCCAGTCACAGAGCACTTCCCAGCCCTGCACTCCCAGAGCTGCTCAGGGAGGCTCCTGGGGAGGTGGCCAGGCACAGTCACAGGCTGCTGTTCACTCTCCAGCAAACTGGAATCACCTCCAGGATCATTGCCTGAGCAGACACAGGGATATAAACTCACAGCAGAGCATACCAGCTTAGAAGAGAAAAGAAAAAAGCATCTTTTCAGTTGTGTATCATCAGTCAGGAAATGATTTATACATTCCTTTAGCATGGTTATCACTTTGTTTATCTAAATAGATAATAAAAGACAAGTCATACCAAAACACCTCCTTTCTCTTTGTTATTTATGGTGGCTCCAGGTGGAAAGTATGCAGTAGTACTAGATGAGACATCTAAATTATCACAAAGCTCACCCTGGGTGCCACAGTCCATCCAGCCCACATTAACAAGACCTTCCTGTAATTAGGAAAAAAACAACACAAAATAAATCCAAAGAAAAGTATTTTTTGATTTCAGGTACAGAAATGCTTTTGAAAATACCAACACAGGCAATTATTTATAATACTTAGAAAATGAAAAAAAAAAACAAACCACTGTAATTTATTACATAATATTAATCCTTATTTTATAAAATTCTTAAAAAAATTTGTTATTCCAAAAGCTACTCAAGCAAAGTATTCAATTCTTCTGAAAGTTAACAGGTGATATCTTGGTTCTACTAAACTCAGTGAGATTTTTAATTACAAATTGAAGCTTTCACTTCTGTTATTTTGTTTTAAATATAACAGGTAATGCTATCAAAGTGAAACACTGCTTACCAACATGCCGGCTAGCTTAAGGCGGGTTTGGTAACTCAAGCAATCTGCAAAACAAAAATTACTTATTTACAAACATAAAACTTCACCTTATTAATGCACTAAATTGACTCTTGCTTAGAATTGCCCCTTTCCTCCCAAAAAGCATGACCATTTCTAATGGCATGCTTCCTGGCTGTTCATCCAGTATTCTTGGAGTTGTCATACCTAATAATCAGCACTTAATGACTGTCTACTCTAGGTTAAAAAACCCTCAAATAACATTCTCTTGCTCCATCAACACAAAATTCTCATTTAAACAATTTTACTGTTTTCTTTACTGTAAAGACTGACCTTTAAAATTTGTTAATCACTTAAAAAAATTAATCTGTCTACAAAGAGTCTTGGAATGATATTTCAACAGAAATATCCATTTTCTGCAATACAAATAATAATTCACTATTATAAATATATCATATGCTTTAATTATCCATCCAGACTTTGAACAGTTGCCTTTGGATGCAGATTTTTTTCTAAAAAATAAGAGGGATCAGCTTCTCCTTAAATGAAACAAAATTGAAAACTCAATAACGAAAGGTCTGCAACTTGAAATCAAGCTATTTACAAATGTAAATCCAAGACTGAAGCTCTGGCTATTCAGTTCTTAGAACAAAGGTCTCTTCATAAGGCTGAGAAATCTTTATTTGTCCAAGGTGTAGTGCATTTACTTAGCTCCACCAGCTAACCAAAGTAACCTTCTCATATACTGTATCCAATACTGATCCCAAGAAAACCAGGGACAAACAGCTACAAAAAACTACTCTGATGTGAAACCAGTGTTAAGAGCCAATTACTGTGTGCAAACCTAACTTGGAATTTATTCAGCTACATTTTAATATTGGTGGTTTAAGGGGGAGATACAGCCTTTCTGCTACTCAGCTATCATGAGAAGCTGGCAAGTACCTCAGTGCTGACAGTCACCTGAGCTGGAAATTGAAGGGAGAAACCTTTTCTGCCACTTCCCTTCCTGATGGGTTACACTCCAGTGCTGCTTTAATGCCTTACAAGACATTAATGGAATTACGTTATTGTGCTTCTGTAATGTCCCTTTTGTCAAACTGCTTTTAACAGAGAGCTCAAATGACCCACAGGCCAGTACTGTGGTGACCTAAGATGTTTTTTAGCAGCAAAAGGGATTACACTGCTATCAACAGAAGTCCTTTTTTTGTCACATTATTTAAGAAGTATTTAATATACATACCTCCACGTTCAGCACAGAAGGTGATCAGCCAACCAACACCAGATGCAAATGAAGTTTCAATAGCACTTACAAAATTTCCTAAGAGCGAAGCAATTTGCATCAGTTTGCGACTAGTTAAACATGACCATGAAACAAGGTTTTATATTTATATGTATTAGCAAATTACATGAACTATTTTTATTCTCAAAAAGAAGACTTAGAAACAGTTGACAGATTCTGTGATATGCATAGTTTCTGCCCCATTTTATATAGTAAAAACAATTTCAACAACAGCCCCCCAAGCTAAACATGTGAACATTACCTGCCCATAACTCAGTGACTGTGCTTGTAACATACTGCATGGCAAAGTTCTTTAAGCTCTCTTTTGACCTGTCTCCATAATATTTCACTGGTTGCTACAGAAGACAAAAGGTAAAGCTTATAAAATTAAGAAAAAAAAAAGGCAAATAACCCCATCCCAAAACCTACTACGTTCTTCTAAGAGTACTTAAGCAACTGGAGGACCACCTCCCACTACCACCCTAACTGTTCTCTCCCTCCCCTATCACAATGTTTGAAATTTAACCTTAATTTAAATTTTGTGATGTGATTTCTTTCCAAACGCTGCAACATGAGGATAATTTAGTCTTAGAAACACTAACTCCCAGTGACTGTATTTCTATTTAAATAAAAATTGCTTACATCACTCTAGCATTCAAATTCTTAAAACTTATCACTGTCAAAATGTACCCATCTATTCAAGCACACATTGTACACCACCTCAGCACCACGACTTAGCAAGCAGCTATAAAGAGTGACACACATCATGCAGGTAGCATGGAGGGAATCTTGCAGAAGCAATTTCCAAGTTTCTTTAGGCATATGGTCATATTCTTTAAGACTCCAAACCACTGACTGTGCTTTGTACTTGAAAAGTCCTTTACAACACTGTAAGAGTCTGTTCAAGGAGACTTTTGGCTTAGCTACAGCACCTCTGCTGACAGTAGCTTCCCAATCAGAAGTGATATGTTGCACAGAAAAATTATTCAGAAAAACAATTGTAAAAATATATTAGCATTTATTTCAAATTATATATATATATAAAATATAAATTATATATATTAACAAATACATTTTTTGACATTAACTTTATAAAATAATTTGACCAAGGTAAAGAAAAAGTTATATTTATCACTAAAGGAAGTAACATAATATAAAGGAAGATCTTTATAAAAAAATCACTCTGACTGAACAAGTATTAAAGAAACACTTCTCCAGATTTCATTCTAACAAGACTTGAAGTCTTATCACTCACCATTCCAGTTTTGAAAACGTACAGACTGGGGTAACTGTTAATCCCTTTAATTCGACAAAGCATTCTGTTATCTCCACAGTTCACAGCTCCAATGCGTATCACTCCATCCAGCTCCTTAGCAAATTCTCTCCACTAAAAAAAAAGTCAAAAAAGAGGCTATTTTCCTATAAAGATATAATGAAAAATGAGCACGTTTTATTTCTGGCATTTTGAATTGTGTTTGGTTTCAGCCTCAGTGTAAAAATCTACTTCATCAAGTTTTATGCTATGAAACCAATGAATTTTCAGAGTTCATTTACTTGGTTTACGTACCGTAGGTGCTAAATCATGGCAGTGGGAGCATCGAGGAGAATAAAAATTCACAAACCACAGTTCTCCTGAGTTAACAGCAGCATCTAGATGGACAGAAGAAAATTGTAGGTAAATCATGCACATGTGCAATGTAGTTACATCTAGGATGTACACTTTTGCTATACTGTATTCCCCAAAAGCTGTATTAAGTATTTAATGTCAGGCACAGTAACAGGAACTGAGATGAACATGCTGTTGTAGGCAGGTGCATAGAAATCCTATTTCAGAAGGTATCAGCACCCTGACTTTCAGCACTTGTTCTATTAATTAAGAAAAAAAGTACTGTCTGCAGATTATTCTAGCTGAAATAGTGTAAGAGTAGTTACAAAATACAAATTCTAAAAGATTTTTACCCACTAGAATTTTCCATTTCTTTATATTACTTTAGGTATTTAGTGATCTCACCTGGCAGTATTTTTATGAAGAAATCATGTCTAATGTAATTTAAAAATCCAAGTTAATATAATCACTAGAAAAGTCAAGGGAAACATAAATCATCTTGCTTATGAAAGAAAACAACAGCCACAAAATATACACAAAGAGCAGTTATCAGCTTTAATTACTCGGCTCTCAGCCTGTCCAATTTTGTGTAGTGGATTTTGTAACCTTTATTTGCCTGTATTAAAATATCCTCACAAAAAAAGACAACTATGTTGGCCCTGCAAATAGATTAACCAAAGCAAGACTGTGGTCTCAGGGAAAGCATCATGAGGGTCTGCTCTTAGAACAGTTTACAAGACTAATTCAGCATGTAGGTCCAATCCTGCACACAGGAAACTGTACTCAATATGCAGATGAAAAATCACACAAAATCCAGTATTTTTACTCTAACCTCTCTTAGTTACAAACAACAAAGAAAAAAAACCTGGACAATATTCACACAGAAACTGTTATCTTTCCACACCCTGTTCTTCCTAGCTGTGTTTTCAGTATCTGGTATCACCGTCTTGTTTTGAAATACACACAATTGACTGGATTTCACAGAAAAAAATTATATTAGAAAAGTTCTATCAAGTGTGTTTTTATAGAAGAGAAACAGCAACGATAAATTAGGAGTAACAAAATTTTAATTCAAATCATTTCCTTTTACAGACCTCACAAAATAGTTCTAAAACTTAATAAGCTGTTTATTGATGTTGATTGATTCTCTAGCTAGTGTTTAACAGGAAGCATTAAGGGGGTTTGTTGTTGCTTTTTTTCTCATGTGAAGATTCTCCAACATGTGTTTGTAAAGATAGGTAAGAAAAGCCAAGACACAGCTCAATATGTAAAAATTGTACTTTGGGTTGTCATGTTTAAAAAACTTACCAAATTCTCCTCTATCCAGTGTTATAATTTCGGGATCATCGTCATAAATACCTATTAAAAAAACCCAACAGTTGCTTTTATTTTTCCACCTTTAAAACACACAAACTACCATCTTATGCACAAGAGAAGACAGTAGATTTAAGCTGAAATACTAAGCTGCCAAAGAGGTTTCACAAAAATGCTGTCCCTGTTTAGTATGATGGACCCTGAGTTTAACCTCTTGCTAGCTCACTCGCTCTCATGCTACCACAGCCACTATCAAAACTTTCTTTAGATAATTAAGTAACCAGCCATGAAGGCAGCAGAGAATTGGAACTACTGCTGTTATGGCAAGAGAAATTATGTTAGAAATAACATTATCCAGCTGTCAGATTAAAATTAAAGAAGCCTCAGCTCTCACTGAGAGCTTTATGTAATGTCCAGAAACTTCCACACTTTCTCAGCCTCTGGTTACCCAAACATTTATATCAAAAGGTGTTTCCAGCCACAGGCTTTCCCACTAGCAATGTGTGTGTGTAAATGCAGTGGAATGAAGTGGCTAGAACAAAGGAAGACAAAACTAACCAGTCCTACCTAGGGCATCACTACCAAACACTCCACTACTTCAACTACACAACCTCAACTACACAAGAAAGGCAGTGCAGAGTACCAAAAATGCTATTAAAAAATGCTATTAAAGAGCATCTTATTATGCTACTATGGTGGCAGATTTTTACAGTAACTAACATGCTGATATGTCATTTCACCTGAAGTACACAAGGATCAAATGCAAATAAATAATGAGACAAATTAATATCTACAGGTGACAAGGTACTTTTTATATTACTTTCCATTTATATCTCATGTAATATAGTACATATGCTCATCCATACATATAAATATATATAAAGCTATACTTTTATATACATACACACACACATAAAATGTAAAAATAGATGCTCCCTACATCACTGATTAATAGACATTTCAGGATACTGTTTCTCAATCAAGCAGTGAAACTTCAGGGAGGTAAAATTTAAATCTGTTTATCTGAAGAAGTTTTAGACTAATTTCCGTATTTTCCTGTGATAAATGTGCCACTGGTTTATTCAATTTCAATCTGCACAGACATTAATTTTTTAGAGATTGGAACATATTAAATAAAACAACACTAGAAAAAAATTGTTGCCAAGGCAGAGGTTCCTTTCAGCTGTTTCATTCATCCCAATCCAACTATGTTCCTCAGTTCCCTGTTGTAGTTTACTCCTGTTACAGTAGCTCTGAGAATCATTCATTGCAGCCTTTCCCTACAACTACCTAAAATTTGTTGAGACAAACATTAACTTGTGTCAAGATCATTTTAGGCATGATTCTATTCTTTTTTTCAGTTTCTGCTACCTCTTTACTGATGTCTAATTGCATAGCTGCATACCAAATAGGCTTGACAGTGCAAAAATTTCCTCTCAAAATCCCCCTGAAGGTCTCCCTGCATTAAAAAGTTAAAAAGAATCCTGATGAAATATTAACACTTACATTTAAGTGAAAAAAATCGTTGCACTTTAAAAAAAATAAACAAGAAGTTAGCTGACCTATAAAAAGGCAAGCAGCAGGAACAAAAGGCTAGGTAAATAGATTGCACCTTTGGGTAGCCATTAACAGGGTAAATAAAATATTGGGCCAGCAGAGAGAAAGTGACAGCTACAGAACAGACAGCAATCTGGAGAGGGTACATAAGAAGCATATGAAAGGTCTGATATAGATCTGAATATGGCATTTCCTTGTGCCTGTTTTAAGCACATGACAAACACACATCATAACTTACCAAAATCGTAGCGATAGAAGTGCCAGCTCTCGTAACGACCGCCCTGCTGCTGATCTTCGAGACCCTTCTCCCCATATTTATCGTACTTCTTCCGTAGATCTTCATCTTTAAGTACTTCATATGCTCTATTTATTTTCAAAAAGTTTTCATGTGCATTTGGATCATTCTGTGTAAGGAAAACTATAATTAGTAATTAATTAATAAACCATATAGTGTATATAATGCTGAAAAAATGGTATTTGGAAATATTTTTATATCCCTGCTAAGGATGTCAGTTGTGATGGAAGCAGACATTGCACTGTGATCTC
This sequence comes from Onychostruthus taczanowskii, assembly GCF_017590055.1. Lineage (NCBI taxonomy): Eukaryota > Metazoa > Chordata > Aves > Passeriformes > Passeridae > Onychostruthus > Onychostruthus taczanowskii. The sequence goes on along the minus strand of NW_024499240.1, from coordinate 8,508,036 downwards.
AAATCAAGCTAGAATTAAGTTTTCCTTTCCTGAAGCCAGCTGTGCCCTCTTATTTCTTCCATCCTTACTAAAGTACCAAATGAAATACAAAGTGAACTGGTAGGAGGCTGTAACACCCTCACGTGAACCCTCTTTTTTCAACTCTCTCTTCAGTGGAATTTAAAAAAATACTCAAGAATGAAGACATACCATTTCCTCCATAATATTTTCCATTCCCCTAGAATCCCTGCTTGACCAGTTCAAAAGCTCTGCTAGAGACCGATTTACCCCTTCTGGTCTTGACAGTGTAAACAGATGCCTCCTCCTTTTACTTAAAAAGCATTTTTGTTCAAGGTAGCTTGAGAATTAGAATGGTGAAAAATCTGCAGACACATTTTGAATCCAAGTTTGGGATTTGCACAGGTGCAGTGTAACAGTGGTGTGCAAAATGTGCCACACAGTCCTGCTCTTTTAACTTCTGCTTACACATTTGTTTTAAAATACACTTTTTAAGATTTTTGCTTTAGCTAGGTGGGCTCATCTTCTATATACCATTGCTAAGTTTGAAAATAACCTGTTGAAAATTCTTTAGTAGTATTTGCAGGCTCAGAAACAACAGCAGCTGACCCCAAAGGCCATTATTTTGAAAGTGTCAACAGAGAAAACAAAACTTTCATTTCATAGCTACAAGTTGGCATTCCTAACTTTGCTGACATTTGGCTTTCCCGCTGGGCACTGTCAGACACTCCAGTGTGGTCAGTGAAGGCAGGCCCTGAGCTGATATGAAATACTGCTGTCTTTTGGGACTCCATGCAGATGTACATACAAAGTTCTAAACCCTTTTATTTCCTGTGGATTTCTGCTTATTTCAAGTCATTTAAAGGAAAAACTCATAACGTCTAAAAGTGATTTCTTTGTATTTGCGAAATACACTAGCACAGACTGAGCCATTCCAATCTTCTCTCTCCAGGTAGTCCAGAGTAACCTCCACTGTTATCCCTTGGATGTCTGTTTATTTCCCTGACCCCAGGATGTCCGTTTTGTCCTATTTGATACTTGGAGACTGATGTCTCAGAACAGGCTGTTCTTACTTGATTCGGGCAGGGAAACAGCAAATGCCCCAAAACAAAATGGAAAGAGGAAAACTCAACAGCTTACCGACAAGGTAATATGGTACACAAATAAGTTTTCCTCTAGTTACAAAAATATAAGTGAGAATTAAAGAATCTTGACTCTTTTCACTATGGAAATTTAATGCAGCCCAAATTCAACAAAATCATGTATGACAACTCAACCACTTTTTGTAAATTTTCTCTTTGTAGAAAATCTGAATCGAACTGTATTATCAGGTGCTAACTACCCAACAACAGACACACATTTTTGATAAATTAAAACTGCTTTTTGTTTAAACACTAAGATCCATTAAGTCAACACCTTTGACTTGTGAAAAAGGTAACTTACCTGATTTTTATCAGGGTGCAACTTTAATGCCAGCTTTTTGAATGCTTGTCGTATTTCTCTACTACTTGCTTCTTTGGATACTCCAAGTAAACTATAGTAGTCCTGATCAGTGCACACAAGAACTATTACACATACTAAAACTAGCAATAAAGACCTTTTGAAATACCTAATATAATCTCCTTTGGATGCTAAAAACTCCATTATGAAGCTTTTGGAAATTTCACAGGCTCTGATTCAAACAGACTTTGGGAAGAGTCTCCAGTAAATGTGCCAACATTCAGAGATTCAGCTGTATTTATGGCAGAGCTCTTCAAAATGCCTGTTCTACTTCATGTCACGAGTCTTGCTAAAGAGAAACCCTGTAAGATAACAGAAGAAAAAACAATTAAATACGATCTCTTCAATAAACACAGGTTAGTAATGCACCCCACCATCAGCTTCTGCGGACTGCACGTGAGCACTGAAGTTTCTGGATGGCTAATTATCTTCCTTCTGAAAACCACACAAGTGGTAGACCATCTCTTAATTGTTACCTTAATTGGGGTAACCACGCACAGCTTCACCGAATGGCACTAAAAGCCACGCACCTGCATCGCATTAAAGAGGCGGGTGCAGGAGGGCTCATACTTACCCCTCAGCAGCGCCGGGGCTCATTCCGCGGAAGGGGCCGCTGGCTCTGGGCCGGCCGCCGCCCCGGGGCGGGAGCTGCCCGCCAGGGCGGCTGCGGACGCCCCTCACAGACAAAGCCGGGCAGACAAGCCCCGTGCCGGGAGCCGCCGCCACCGCCGGGAGCGATAAGATCGGAGCCGGTGGGGCTGGGGCTGGGGCCGGGCTGCGGCGGGAGGGCTGGGGAGGCACTGGGGCGGGGCGCCCGCCGCGCTCTGCCCTCCCCGCAGCGGGGAGCGGGGCCGGCCCCGGGCTCGGGGCTGCGGGAGCCGGCGGTGCGAGCGGGCCGGGCGCGGGGCAGGCTGGGATGGCAGCGCCTTTCCCCCGGCGCCGGCGGAAGGGCGGCGGGATCCGGGATCCGGCTCTGGGCCGGAGGCGGGCGGGGCGGCTCGGGGGCTGACGTGGCCGCCGCGCCCGCCTCGGGCGGGGGGCTCGGCTCCACCCGACCTCTCCCTCCGGGCACGGCGGCCCGCCCCCGGCCCGCCCTTTCCTCAGCCGGGCCCGCCCCCGGCTGCTGCCGCCCGCGGAGGGCACCGCGGCCCGGGGAGCCCCGTGGGGTCCGGAGGGAGCGGTGCCCGCCGCGGGGTGGAGGAGCGGGGCTTGCCGCAGGCTCCTGCCCAGTCGCGCCCTGGGCGCAGACCCCGCCCGAAGAGCCTCTAGGGACTTGGAGCCAGCGGTGGGGTGTTCTGGGGCCTGTGGGGGACTTGCTTTAAAAGTTCACATAGGGCTAAGAACTATTAAGCACTTAATAGCTTAAGCACTAAAAAGTTTTCAGTTTGTGGAGAAAAAAAAAAGTGCGTTGTTTCATGAGCAGGGCCTAAAAAGCAGGTTATGAAATACATACACATTGCAAGACATCTTTGCAAGTATTTTCTGTTTCAAAGATAATTTGGGATTATATTGTAATGGCAATAATTGAGTGTTTCTTGCAGTTGGCCCATCTGTGCACTTGCTTTGTTTGAAATTATGTCAGAAAGTCTTGGTTCACTCCCTTGCTCTTGTTTATATGGATGGAACCAATCACAGGTTCTGAGTACTGCTTCTGACAATGTCCAAGTAACATAGCAGTACCTCGGGCTCATTATTGACAGGGAATTAATTTTGTACTTGCTCCTTAGTCTCAGCTACCTGAATAAACTTCCATTGTGAAACATGTTTGGGAAAAAGCTATTGAATCAACAAATACAGAGATATACTCCAGTGTAGTGTACCCGGAAAATTAGTTTATAATGTTCACGTTATTACAGAAACCGCAACATCTGTCAGACTATTGGTGAAAAACATATCTGCTGAAACATTTATATTCCCTTCCCAGTGATTATGTGCCAAAGTAGCTCAGTGGGTGGTGCCTTTGTTTTTAATTTTTAGTTTTTGGAATTTAGATGAGACTGCATGCAGAAGCACTGACTGTTGCCACGCTTGTTCCTTTATGTGTGCATTCAGTGACCTGGGGTCTTTCAGATGGGGTGGGGTTAATATATTGCAGTCTTTAAAAGATCATTTAGCATATGATGATATGTGAAATCAGTATATAACACAGTAGAATCAGTATATAAACAACACTTCAGTATATAATGTAAATCAACATAAGACATATGACATGTGTCGGTCTGAAGTAAGTTTTGTGTAACTGACAAGTGTTTCCAGGTAAGGAAAATCAGTTGTCCCTCAGAACTCGCATGCAATGAACTATATGTTGTGGAATGGGTAAAAGCTCTCCTGTTTAGCTGGAGGAATACAAGAATAGGCATTTCTGGATTTAATAATAACAGCCTTTAAATTAAATTAATATATGTGTGCAAGCAATGCATGTCTGTAATTATTCACTCAAATACTTGCTTGAATTCCTAATGGTAGAGAGTTTTAGGAGTTACTCTGCTGTTCGTTTTGTCAATGTCTTTGAATGGCTGATTTGAGCATTAAAAGAGATGGTGAGCAAATGCTTTTATATAGTCTTGATGATTCTGGTCATTTTACCACCTAACTATCCTAGGTTTATCATATTGCTGTAATTTTTTTTCAAGCTGATGTTCTGATTTAATAAAATGCTTCATGTTTTGTTATTTGTTGTGTTGCTGTTGGGGTTTTTTTTGTTGGGTGTTTTTTGCCGCTGCTGATTTTAATGAAATTATGAGTCTGCATGTATAGGAGGGTTGCTTCTCTTTGTACAGTGTGCTGGTCATACATAAAGAGCTGTGACGTAGCTGCCTTTCATCGATTAAGGAATATCTATGAATGTTTTGGTTTTCTCCCCTGCTCAGTGGTGTGGACTTGGCTCAAGAGGAGCAGGAGACACTTGGAGTTCTGAGCTTCAGTGTGGTGAATAAGTGGCTGGGAAGAGCCAGGAAAAGCTGCTATAGTTTCAAATGTGCAGTGTGCCCTAGTGCCAGAGCCTTTGGTTTTCATGAGGGGTGTAATGACTGTGTCCCAAATGACTCCACATGACTCACAAGTCACTTAATTCACTTTCGCTTTGTGGTAGGCATTTGTCACCTGCTTATGTAAGGACCCTGGTGCAGTGTAACTAAGCAGGGCCATTTGTGCACACACTGGTACCTTTTCTCATCTATTTGATCTATAAACCCAGAGAACAGACTGAAGTTCATTCTAATCTAAGGTTATCTTTTGTAGTCTTTAAAGGAATCCCCTGGCTCAGTGACTATATTGTTGTTTTGCCTGTTTCTGCCTTCTACTGTTTGTTTTTAATCACATATATAAAATCATGCCAGGAACTCGACATAATAATTGTGAAACCCTTCCTTTTGCTGGAATTACCTCATCAAATTTGTACTTAATAATGATTTTGACAACTTTTCTCACTATGTTCAGTTTGTTCTTTTCATCCCACCTTTTCCTGCCAGTTGTCTGATAGTGGCTTTGTGCTACTGTGTAACCTGATTTTGTTTTCCCCTGGGGAACCTGGGGACAGTGTACCTCTTTGACTTTTATGAAATGCTTTCTAAGTGAGTTCATTAAGCCTTCTTCATTATCTCAAACCTCTCACACTCTTCAGTAGTCATGTCTAGCTTTTAGAGCAGCATTCAAATCTGTATCTTGTTTGGTGTTTGTTTTAATATTTCATTTCATAAAATATTTCATCTTATTTATCCTCTTTTTGTAAAGGGGATAAAAGGAAAAAAATCTAAAATATTTTTTTTAAATTAGGACTATTTAAAATAAAAGAAACCAGTAGAATTATGGAAGAAGTTAGTATTACCATCAAGAAATAGGAACGAAGTGGATAACTAGATTTTCACATGTATTAGAAGATAGAAGCCAGGTCAGTAAGTTGGTATTAGATATTAATATTTTAATTAATTATCTGATTAATATGGTGCATATGTAATTTAAATTTAGAAAGCCAGTTGGAAAGGATGCCATCAAATACCATTTTACAGAATATATAAAATGTTTAATTAAGCAGTAAAGCAATATAAACCATCTGCTTCTGTTGAAATAGTCAAGATGTTAGAAAGCCATTTCTTTTAATTTAAAACATCTATGCATTTTTGATTGCTTTAAAATTAGCATTCAGCTTTCATAAGGACTCATTTTTTCCCTGCAGTGAAATATGCAATAACTGTTAATGAAGAGAACTTTGAACAGAAATTCTGTTCATTTAGCACATGTTGAACTTTATTTTAACATACCAATTTTTGTCAGTGAAGTTTCTTGTTCTTGCTAGTGGCTTAAAGATCAAAAGCTGCAGTTTGATGCTTTCTCTACATTGCATGGTGGGTAATTTATGAGAAACTGGGTTTTATTTTATTCCATTCATCAGCTGGGCAAATTGCAAACTATTTCATTGAAGCTCAGTAGCTGAAAGTGTCATGAGATACAGCTCTTTTGGGCCAGAGTGCTGCAGACTAGCTCGTCTTGCAGGCTGCTGAAGAGTCAACACGAACTCATAGAATCACATAACTTGTGTCTCCTGGCAGGAGAAGGGGTGTGAGCAGAAGGGATATGTCTCTTCAGTCATTCAATACCATTTTACAGAATATATAAAATGTTTAATTAAGCAGTAAAGCAATATAAACCATCTGCTTCTGTTCAAATAGTCAAGATGTTAGAAAGCCATTTCTTTTAATTTAAAACATCTATGCATTTTTGATTGCTTTAAAATTAGCATTCAGCTTTCATAAGGACTCACTTATTTTTTCCCTGCAGTGAAATATGCAATAACTGTTAATGAAGAGAACTTTGAACAGAAATTCTGTTCATTTAGCACATTTTGAACTTTATTTTAACATACCAATTTTTGTCAGTGAAGTTTCTTGTTCTTGCTAGTGGCTTAAAGATCAAAAGCTGCAGTTTGATGCTTTCTCTACATTGCATGGTGGGTAATTTATGAGAAACTGGGTTTTATTTTATTCCATTCATCAGCTGGGCAAATTGCAAACTATTTCATTGAAGCTCAGTAGCTGAAAGTGTCATGAGATACAGCTCTTTTGGGCCAGAGTGCTGCAGACTAGCTCGTCTTGCAGGCTGCTGAAGAGTCAACACGAACTCATAGAATCACATAACTTGTGTCTCCTGGCAGGAGAAGGGGTGTGAGCAGAAGGGATATGTCTCTTCAGTCATTCCCAGTGGCAAAATTCCTGGGGAATCCTTGCACAAATGAAAGCCACCTGCCAAATCCTAACGAAAACCTAAACATTCAAAGGAGCTCACAAGGAATTCCGTATCCTTGTTAGCAGGTTTTCAAAATCTGTAAATGGAGCATGGTGAATTGAACAGGCAAAGCTGTATTTGTCTGGAACTTCCAGGTTTATTTAGAGATTCTCTGATGCAGTTGGAAAGCTGTTTGCAGGGTGGTTTGTGCCAGTTTTGAAAAGATGAGGAGATAAAATGAGGTATAGCTGTGGGGGCAGAAGTTTCCTGTAACGTATTCTTCACAGTCTAGGGGTTTCTTTACAGACCTTGAACACAAAAATATGCTTTCTGTCTGACATGGTCTGCCAGTTGTTGGTTTTTGAATTCCTGGCTATGGTGTTATAAAGTGTTTTTTCCCTTGTACATTCCAGGGGCTTGCATCTCACTTTGTTTCCTAATAGCTTCACAGAAATCTTTATTACTCTTTTGATGCACAGTTTGATATATACAGACACTGTTATAAGAACACAGTTGTAACACCTGTGATTTTGTAAATCAAAATAGGACAAATACACTGTGAGATCAAATATTTTGCAGGATTTTCAGACATCTTAGGTGAAGAGACATTCAGAGATGAGCTCAATATAGTCATCTAAAAGGGTAAAAATATTCAAAGATTTGATTCCAGCACCCCTGTCTTCCCTTCCTCTGTAATGGTAAAAGAGTTTTTCCTAATTCAGTAATAATTTAAGGATGGGGTGACTAATTTGTATGCAAGGCATCCATGTACTTGACTGGGTCTTAAAAAGCTCCACATCTGCAGTGAGACCTCACATAGAGGGGCACGCAAACCACAGCAGTGTAGCAGCTGGTGGAGCTATCTGAGTATCCTTGAAGAAATTTTTATTAAAGAAAACAGAAATAAACCCCAAGATTACAGCTCTTCAAAAAGTCTAAATCAAAGCAGAAACCTTGAAAAATTATGATAGATGTCACATTGGGAAAGAGTGGCAGTCATCTGTCAATGTACAAAAAAAAAAAAGGCAAAGAAATGGAAGATGTTCTTAATATTCACAGTATTTAGTCAATATTTTACAAGATGGGCTTTCTGCTTCTCTTTTATCATTTAAACTTCCCTTTTGGGGATTTCAGAGTTTTAGCAGCCTCCTCTAATTCTGCTGACTTACTGCCACTTTGTGTGCTGCACTGGCCCCCTTTCGGCAGTTCTGAGCTGTCTGGCACTGTTTGGAAACAAAACAAAGCATTCCTATTGCACTACAGAGATTTCCCATCTCCACAAACTGCATACTACAGCTATGGCCCATGAAGAGCAAGTCAAATTACTGATTTTAAGCTGATATGAGTTAGGATAAAAGGAGACAAGTCTGTTTCTCCTGCTTCCCGCCTTCACTGCAAAGCTTTCTTGTTCCTTAATGTTAGGTCTGCTGGTGTGTGTATGTGTGTGGCCGGATGCCTTGCTCCGGGCTGAAACCCAGATTTTCTGCTCCCAGCTGATGGGTTTTTACCTGGGTGCTGTGCTCTTTTTGGAGTACAGTTATTCCTGTAGGCCCTTTAGTCCAAATCTAGCTACTTGGACTAGGAAAAGACATGTTCACAGGAAGCAGAGGCTAAAGTTAAAAAGGTGAAATAAGTCAGTGATTAGACCAACTTGGTTGGAGGGAGGGACGTTTTGAGGCTAGGAGATAAGTCATGCTTGTTCAAGGCAGTGAAAGGGACTGCTTGGTTATACTGGTTTAGTTATTTAAAGATTAGTACCTTTCTGTATTAATGCCTCAGGCTGTGTTCTTTTAGTCTCACTGATGAGCACTTATTCACAAAAATAGCCCTGGACATCATGGGCATTATTCTAGTAAAGTGGGTGACTTTTCAGAGCAATTTGTGCAGTGTTATTTACACAGGGTGTCCTCCCTTGGTTGGTGTAGAAGTCTGTCAGAATTGCATTCTATTTGTCTTTGTGCTTCAGTATTTCCTCATGGCTGTTGCATTTCTTCGAACCTGAACCATAACATGCAGCATGTAGTGGAAACCGTACATCCTCAATTTACTCATACATACTATGACAGCTTGTCTGCAGACTAGAGACACAACTGTTCCCCACATAGGTCATTCTTTTGGTTTTATTTAATATTTTATTATTGAAGAATGAATCAGGTGTTTGACTGTTGTTGTCTGGGGAGCTGATGCTGTCCCTTCCACACTGTGAGCAGATAGAGGTTTATTCATTGTGGATGTGTTCTAGAATAAAACACCAAATTGCATATACTTAGGTTCTGTGTTAACGTGACCTCTTCAACTGTATTGTAGCTGTCTTAGCATTAGGTATTACGCTTAATTTGGTTCTGAAGGTGGCATGGTGAGGAAAAGCCTTCATTTCCACTAGTATGTCATATACATTGCATATACATCTGACTGCACAGGGTGCTGCAGTTTAAGCCATTGAGATAGTACAGAGAATTTAAAACTGATTTATTTACATTGCTGCTCTATTTACATTGTATTTATTACTTCTGATGAAAAGAAAATGTTTAAACTCCCAGTGGATAAACCAGATACATTATTTGAATTTTTTTGTGATTCACATTCAGATATCTGTAATGAACCTGACGAATGATTGCCAACTAAACTTGTCTCATTAATTTAAAACTAATGTTAATAGCATTATTTTTATCTGTGTTCCTTTAAAATTGTTCCCTCTGCTCCTGTTACATTCATGATCCTTAAATAGATTCTTAATTCGTGCTTTGAATCATCATATAGTTATAATTTATATGCTGAAATGGTAATAAAGCAAAGATTTCTAAGGAACAGTAGCTTTTAAAGCATCTATCAATTCAGTCAGCACTTGAGACATTTGCCATAAACATATGTGCTAAAGTCAAAACCTCACTGTTTTAAATGCCCAGTCTGGTTGCTAGGCTGGATCCTAAGCTGCTTTCTTTGTGGTGTGAACTGGTGTAATTTTATTAACTCCCTGGGAACTATCACAGTGTCCTCTTCACAACCCTGGACATCTTGTGTTATTTCAGCTTCTTTACTAAGTGGTGTCTGAATTTTAAAAATGCTTAGGTTTGATTTTGACTCTGTTCTTGATTTATGTTTAATGTGAAAAGTTGTTGTAAAATATGTTTCTTATAAGCAAATGAAAAGGCTATTAGTAGCACTATTATCAATGGAATACTATTCAAAGTAAGAGGAAACTGTTAAGCACACATGGCCTCAGTTCTATGAGCACTTTGCATTCATGTGCATTTGAAAAAACATAAAACAAACAACGCAAACCATGATTACACTGAAGGGCTTATACTTCAAAAACAAACAAGCAAACGTGTGTTTGAATGTTGGCAGAACTTAAGTCTGCAGTCAAGGTCATAGATTGAAATGTTGCAGAAATGCCTTAATGTTCACTTGGTTCAAGAATCAGAATATGGTTGAAGCCAGTTACTATGATTCATTTTTGTTATGTAAACTATCATTCATACATTGCAAATCAACATGCCTCAATCCTGATTGTCTTTGATATTTATTGTAGATATGTAAACAGTTTTAAACTGCTTGGCATTTGTTCAAAAATTCCAGATTTACTAAGAGCTTTGTAGTTGTCTTTAGAGTAAACGACTTTACTCTCAGCATTCAAGCGCTGCTGTTTAAGCTGGCTGTGCTGGAGGATGGCAGGTGTGGGCTTGTACTCAAGCAGCTCTGTCCTGCCCTGGGACCATGGCAGAGCTGAGATGTGGGCAAATCCTGGGGTTGTTGCAGGAGAGCAGTGCCAGTTTGTGTGTCTTGAGGTGGGACCTGGATCCCACACAGGCTCAGCTCCCACCTGGATTTGCTTCTGTGTTCCAGGTGGGGCTGCCACTGGTGAAGTCAGGGATGTGAGAGTGCAGCCACTCGTGTGAACTGGCTGTGGCACAGAGGAGCTGGGCTCACACGATTGCGCTGACCTCAGCAGCCCAGTAGGGCTATAAAGAGCACTGGATCAGAAAAGACCAGGCCTAGTTGAAAGGGATGTTTTTCCACTGCTATACCCTATGAAGGAAAAAAACCCATGGAACTCATCTCAGCTAGGATGCAGAAATTTAATGCTCAGATCCCACTGCTTTTACTCCAATGCACCTTACAAAGCAAAGCTCCCAGAAGAGCTGCCTTGGTTTAGTTTAAGAATATTGGATTTGGCTCAGCCCCAGGCAAAACAGTCTGCTGGACTAGCTGCAGCTGCAGTAAGAGCTTGGAGCTGGAGGGTTACCCTGCTGGAGGTAGGATGGTGTGTTGGCTCTTGTGGCTGCTGATTTCCTGAGCTCAATAGTTTAGTATCATAGAACTGTTTAAGTTGGAATAGATATCCAAGATCATGGAGTCCAACAGCAAATTTTTCATACTATCCAGTCTAAATCTTCCATGACATAGCTTGGGGCTATTTCCTTTGGTCCTCTCATTTGTTAACTGGGAGAAGAGACTGACCCCTACCTCTCTACAGCCTCCTTTCAGGTGGTTGGAGAGGATAAGGTCCCCCTGAGCCTTCTTTTTGCCAGGCTGAACAATTCCCTCAGTCAGTCCTCAGAAGACTTCTGCTCCAGATCTTTCACCAGCCTCATTGCCCTTCTCTGAACACATAGGTCAGAATAACTACTCACTTATTTGTTTGATCTTATTTGGTATAGGATGTTTCTATGAAATTATTTCAATCACAGACTAAGTATAAATGTGATTTTTGATGGTGTATTGAGGGATGCAGTATTTTCAGGACTGGGGAGAACATTGACTTTTGAAACCCTTTGACATAAAAGACACAGCTACCACAAGTGGTTCTCTCTGAACAAACTTAAATTGATAGCTATTTATTCCTTTGATTGTTTTTCATAAATTTATCTTCTAAGCATGCTAAAAAACCTCAAATTCCATTATTTACCCAGCCTGTGGAGACCTGTAGTACCTGTGGAAGATACAAGGAAGTTAACATGATTGTAGGCTAACTGAGCTTTATAGGTCATAAATTAATTTTGTGTTTGAAAACCAAGGTGATGTTGTATGCAATATTTGACAATACTTTCCAGCCCATAATAATGGGTGCTAGCTTGTTTTACTAATAGCTAAAACTAAAAAGAAGCCTTAACTGCATTAGTAATGAAAATCTGTGATATAATTATCCATGTAGAATAAAGAAATGAAAATATGACAATGTATTTATTTCTATTTGTCTTGATTCTTACTAATATAAGGTAATTAAAAAAAAAGAGAAACTCTATTAGAATCAATTTCCTCTAAGTCTGTAGTTCTATTAGCTGATTGAACTCTGGCATATAGGTACCAAAAGCCCAAGAGACTGCCTGATGCCATTCAATGTGTTCTTTTAAACAGTGCCCCTGTTTGAGAGATTGTACAGCCAGGGCTCTGTGCTCAGCCAAAGAATTTAAGGAAGACTGAGACAGCGAAGGTGTCACTCTGCTCGTTGTACCTTTTTCCTCTATGGGCTATTCACTTCAGAGTTGCACTCAGTCATCCTTGTGGGTCCCAGCTCAAAGTACTCTGGGATTCTGTGTGATTCGGTGATTTTGCAGAGGATGATTACGAAACCAGCCTCAGCAATGCCCCATGGATATTGCAAGGAGAAAATGTTAGATGAAAAATATTAACTGTTCTGAAGAAGACTTAATAGGCCTCTTAATCTAGTGATGTGCTAAATGTTTAGTTTTGTTTTTTAAAGTAAAATATATTTAAATTGAGGACTGTGGAGCAAAACAAGAGTGTGAATCCTAGCATTAGGATGTGAGGGTAGCAATGTGTGATTTTTTTTTTTTATTTCTGTCAATGACATTCTAATCTACGGGCTCTGTTAATTGCATGTGTGCAATTGTCAGGTTTATAGGTAATGCTTTATTTGTCCTAGAAGAGGCTGTCATATCTAAAACATTTTTCTCATGGCAAAGCTCTGTGTTCTCCAATGAGTGGGAAACAAAAGAATATAAAAACACTAGGTTGGGAAAGTGCTAGATTTGCGTAGGGATTTTATGCATTTGAAAATGGTGGGGTTTTTTTCAGTTTGTTTCTTTTGTTTTAGCAGTTTATAGAAAATAAAATAAAACAATTTATTGTGAAATTCTTATATGCCTTGTCAAAATTGCTGCTTGTATTATATGGAAGAAAAGGTACTAAATGTTTACATGGAGCTGCTCATGGCATTGTGTCAGGGACAGTATCCTGAGATTCACAATATGAGTTCCCTTTTCTTAGGGAGGGGAAACTATGCTAATCTTTCCTGGTTCAGCCTACTGGCCCATCCATGCTGCTTCAGCTTGGCTGCTCTGGTATATTTGGTGGGGAAAAAAAATGGCTTGGGCTTCTGAGGGGAAGACAAGGATGTGTCTTCCATTACTGTGACTTTTAATACAATTTTCACTAATTGATAGCAAAAGTTGTCCATCTACCCACACACTTTTATGCTCTGTTTTAGTTACTGTGGAGCATTTAATAATCTACTTGCATGTTCTCATACTTGTATCAGTGGGGAAAACATCTACTGACCTGGATCAAGCGAGATCAAACTCCAGGTTGCTGTGAGTTCCACTTGAATTACTGGAACAGCTTTAAGGTGTTCATGGGGAAAGATATTTTTACATATATGTAAGGTATTCATTTAGGTGTTAAAAAGATTCTCTTTTTTTAATATACAGATAGCAGATCCACTTCTAAGCTTAGTTTTGGATTTTTAAAATATCTCAAAATGGATTTCATGTAATGTTTTCCTTCCTTTACACTTCAGTGTGAAGTTGCATGTGTAATTACATAATATTTGGATCTTATGATAATTACATGGAACAGCAAAATTTACTACACTGATTTAAGAATTTGATATGTACAAACACATAAACCTATTTAACTGGGAATGTGATTTTTGTGTTTCACTAGCAGTGAATTTTTTTGGAAGATAAGTAGGACGTTGGCATTTACAAATGACCTATGCAATCTTTTATAATTCCAAGTTTGTGTCAGAGCTAAGACACTAGAGGGAGCCCATATCACAGTTGTCTGCACTGAGAGAAATGGCTTTACATAGATAAAACTATTTCTACTAATGAGTAATTTAAAGAGAAACTTCTTATGGCTTTGCGATACAAAAGAAAATATCACAGTACTATAGCACACTTAGTTGAAAGCATTTTTGCAAGTCCTTCAATTCCTAAAGTCAGTTCTCCCTTACCACTATCTGCATTTTTTGAGTGCTGTGAAAAGAGTATACAATAGAGAAATCTGTTCTGGTGCTTACGTAATAGAAAACAATTTATGGCCGTTCCCTTTTAGAGGACTCTCAAGACTCTGAGTGCAGTAACACAGAGGGAAGGCGTGTTGAGGCGGGTGTTGAGGCATTCTGCTTGTTCAGGCCGTGTGGAGGCATGAGATTTTTGAGATCTGCTAGGAGACAAGATTTTACCTTTGTTTGTGAATGCCTGGATGTTGCATGTAACTTCCTGCCACGTGTCAGTGAGCATGTAAAAGATTGCTCCCGCAGCACTAAGCAGCAACGTGTGCCAGCCACTGGGCAATGGACCTTGGGTCATGTTACAGCAGCCGAGGGGTCATGGCTATAGTAATTATTTAACTGCAGTCTTTAACCTTTAGATCGCAGTTTTCCCCTCACTAAATAAAGAGGCTTTAGGATTTAGCAAGGCTTTTGTCCAAGACAGATTGCTTAAGGCTGCACCTGCGCTGCATGATGTCGTTTCCATCCTGTGCCCGTGCTTCCTGCCTGTGGTACTTTCAGGTGGTAGTGCCCGCCCAGTCTCCTCCTGTTATATAGTCAAAATGACACCCAAATCCACAAGATGGGAAGTATTTTCAGTTTCAGTCTGGATGCAATTGGGCTCACTCGAACTGAGAGTGCAAGTCTGGATGAGATTTAAAAACAGTATTTAATTTTAACTGCCCAGCCTTATGTTCACTGTACTGAATACTTCAGTTCAAGGAACTGGAACATGTAATGTTTTTAAAATTTCTATACATAAAGGATAGTTGAGAACACGTTGTTTTGATAAAAATACTTAAATGCAGTTTTTATTAATTCTGAGGGACGACTTCCACATTTCATGTAGCAATTCACAAGGGATTCAATACTGAAGACCTTCAATATCCTAATTGCAGTTTGTTTAGTCTCTTATTTTAAAAATGTTGGACCTAAATCCATCAAAATCTGTTTACAAATACAGTATTCAGTATTAACTGCTTTTTTCTTCCATTCAGATCCCTTTGTCATGCTTCTAACAGCAAGCATTTTTTTCAACACTGCATTAGCAAATGATTATGTAAGTGTGTGCTGCAACTTATTCACAGGGTAGGTAGTATCAACATTGTATTTACAATTCAAATAAGAGTAGAGATGTATGTAATTTATCAGGACACCCTCTCTCCATCCATCTGTTAAGTGTGCTCTTAGAATCCTCTAACAGAAGAAGCTAACCCAAACATCTTTCCTCAGCATAGATAGTGTTTGTCACTATGCACTACACTTGTGTTTTGCTCTGGACTGGTTTTCCCAGACTGCTGTGGTTTTGTCCTTCTAATCACAAGGAATGTTTTTTTAGAGCTTTGCTAAGATTAGTAGAAAATTACTCCTAATAGTTATAAATCTCAGTTGCTTGTGCAATTTTTTAAAATTAGCTGCTCTTATGGATGTTTGTGTATGTGTTTTAATATATCAAAATATAGTAATGGAAAAATTGTATATATGTAGTGCAAAGCTACTATTAATATTGTTTTTGTGGTTTGAAGAGTAGTCAGTGCTTTTTCTAAAGCTCTCTGTCCATAGCACAGAATGAACCGAGCAGTAAAATTACAGAACTGGTAATTTTACTGGTCTTTGTGGTTCTTAGTATGGATCTACAGAAAGGTTTTCAGTATCTACCAGCTGATTCTCACAACAGCTCTCAAGCAAAAGGGTATTTCTATTCCCATTTTGAAACTGTCAAGTATGGTATTCTGATCAGTACTGAAGTAACAAGCAGCTTTACGTACACCTTTTAGGAAAAGAAAAGGCAAAAACTTCCTGCCTTCTGAAATGGAATATGAAGTCTAAGTGCTTGTGTTACCAGAACTCCTGTTTTCCTGAAGGTCTGTGACATCAGCACTTTCTTACCCATTGGAATGAAAAGAAGCTGAGTTTAACAGTAGGAATGTAGTTCTTCTGATGCAATTTTTCTTTCTTATTAAAACAGGCTAGGGTACATTATCATACTGCAAATAGGCAGCAGATTTGGGAGGCAATTCCCATTTCAGAAGTACAATGATAAGCACCTAGAGACAGAAGGACTTATTCAAGTCTTTAGCTAACACAGTGACACCAAGAAGTGAAAATAGTCCCAGGTTTGTAGGCTACTTGCAGCTTAACAAACTGTCATGTTAGGAAATCTTTATGATACCCACTATTTTTCCATTACCAAAATGTGTGTTTGCCCCATAAAGGCATGTGAATCCCAGTTTGATTTTGTCAGTTCTCTGCCTTCTCAGTGTTCACTTACCTATTGTGTTGGGGAGTTTGGCTCTAAAAGGCACCTCCTGTTCAAGTAGCTATTTCTGTTGGGTGTGGAGCATGACAAGCTCAAATTGGGCAAAGTCTCTCACTGAAGGACTGGCTGTGGAAGTAATGTTCTAAGTGTTTTTCAGACAACAGTTGAACTGGCTGGGATTGATGTATTAAACAGTGTTCTGGTGTTGGTGAAAGGCTATACTTGCCAGATCTCAGAAATTCAACTTGAGAATCTGGGAAAATACCGACTTGTGGATGTCAGAATTTTCCCAGTATCTGGAGATGAAGATTTCTGCACAGGGCAGAACTAACAACCCAAAAATAGTGAGGCACTGAGGTTAAATAGCTGTGAAAATCTTCTGAAAGCATAATTTGTAGGAACAAAGCTATTTACTTGTTTGAATGATTGACAATTCAATCACTAGTAATTCACAAGTTTCCATTAGACTGAAGGAAGAATATGCTAGTCCTGCATCACAGTGATGCATTTAGAAAATAATTCTAGCTTTCTGTAATTGTTTACATGAGTAACAAGGTTGAAAGAAAATAACTGAAAATTAATTGGAGTCTGTGTTCCAGTCATGTATGCAATTCTATTTTAAGATGAAAATTTTGAAGTGCCCTTAAAACAGAAAATTCTTACATTTGTGTTAAAGATGATTGCTAACCTGCAGAAGTAAACCATGGCAGGGTTTTTCCACTTACCACAAAGGGATGATGGTGGTGTGTGTCAAGTCTCAAAACACTTGCCTACTTGTTCCATGTACTTTCCAGTCAATCATGTAAAGAAGAAAACTCATTATTATGGAATTTCTTTTGAATTTGTGATTACTCTGGGAAATATTTTGTTTTCAGTCTCTCTTTTCTATGTGAAATATGTGAAAGGGTGGAGCTGCAACAGCAATAACAGATCTCATGGTAGAACCTTATGTTATTATAACTAGTTGTCTTGACCTGAAGATGTGTAAAGAGAAATAATACACCACAGGAAATCTGTACTTAAGGATCACCACAGAAACATATTTGATGGATAATAGATGCCCTGTGCCCTTACTGCCTTGTAGTAATTGGAAAGTTTATGTGGGCTTGAGTTTGTTTGGCTGGACTTTGATGAAGGATTTTGTGTGGATTTTTTTTTTTTTTTTTGAATATTGCTATGAGTAAGCACAACTTCTCAAGAACGGGCTGTATTTAGAGAAGAGCAGTGTGCTGACCAGAATGCCTGACATAAACGGATGATGATGAGCTTTTGTCCAGTCTGTCTTGTTCTGGATGATTCACAAACTAGAGACAAGATTTAGTGAAGGATTTTGTTTAATCCAAGTGATGGGGACACATGTTTCCACAATAAAATGTCCAGGACTGCATTTCAGAGGCTGTGTGAATATAGCTTGATGTTTTCACTGTATGTCTATAATAAAAGATTAAATTAATAATAATATGAATAAATGTTTATTTTAAAATTTATCTACTCTGTTTGTTATCCATTTTGGGGCAATATTGTTTTGTTGCAGATGCCAGTATAATTGTGAAGATATGTGATCAAGTAAATATTATACTTGAGAGGTAAACAAAATAAATGTCAATGAAATATAGTTCATTTAGAGTTGTTTCATATTTTGTGAGGAATTAGGAAGCTAATACTTGTGATTTAGATCTGAGTAATGCATTTGGTCCATCCTAAGAAGTTTATAAAGTAATTATACACTTTCCTTTTTTGTTAATTCCTTTACAATATGTGGCCTTCATTATCTTTAGGCAGATGCTTTCTGGAGATGGTTATATTTTACTGAACAGTAATTTATATCCTGCTGTATAAAACCAAAATTCTGTAGTCTAAGCTGAATGAAAAAGAGTATCATCATCAAAACTAAAGTTATCTTAAGCCAGAGGGATGAGTCTCTAAAAGAGAGATGACAAAGAAGGGGTGAACATGAAGTTGGGGACTTGCAGGAATAAGTTTTGGAGGATGTCCTCTGTGATTCTAACGAACTTGGAGTGTAAAGGTGACTGGCGGGAGCCTTGTCTTGTCCACTGCTGGTTTTGCTGGTTTGCACCATATTAGCTGATGAACCAGAGTTTGCTTTCTCTTCTCTGCCTTCTCCAGTTGCAGTATATGGAATTGGCTTCTGTATTTGACCCCTTTGTCTGAAACAATGAGGGTTTAGTGTAGAAGGGATGATGTACTTAATTAGAAATTATGAAGTGATTGTTTTGTTCCTATAATACTACATGTCCTCAATTTCAGACTTGGGATAACTTGCAGTATTTTGAAACTGGACAGTAATTTCTTTGATTGCTAAACCACATTTTGATAAGTTTTTTTGTCTGGTTTGTGTAGCATGATACATTATTCAGTTCAGAAGTCATCTGGTAGTTTTATGTTTTGAATTCTCCGCTGTTCTACTTTATATAACAGAATCACTAGGTTGGAAGAAACTTTCAAGCTCATTCAATCTGAGCCATGCCCTAATATCTCAGCTAAATCTGAGTGCCACATCCAGTTTTTTTTTAAACACATCCAGGGATGGTGACTCCACCACTCTGTTAAATTATTTAACTTAGGAGTTTCTGTGACTGTTTTGAAAATGAAATTGTTTTGATTATTGAAAATATTTACTTTCCTGTTTAAGAAACAATGACCCACTCCTGCTAAATGGTGAACAGCTTTCATTGTTCTAATGACTTTTCCTGTCTCAAGTTGTGAGGAATACTTGAGTGAACCCTCTTTAAATGTAATTTCAGAATTCTGTAAGCATGAGCTCCTCTCTATGCCTAACAGTAAGCTTAAGCAATGTTGTTAGTAAGTACTCTGAATCTCTGGCAACACTATCATGACTAATGGGCTCAAAAAGATAGTTGATTCTTACTCCTTCATGTGGAATCTTGATTCTATTAGATCAAGTAACCTATTTACAGGATTTGACCAAAACATTTTCATATATTCTAAACCTTAAGTAATGTGTTATATTTTATAATTGTCACCTTATGTCCCAAGTGCTAGTACTGGTAGGTGAATTCTCCACTGCCATATGTAGCAAATATCCTCTTGCTACTTAGGCAATCAAAGCTTATATATTTTTCCAAATATTTGTTAGCCATATGCATTTTATATAGTCACTTATTTTCTTATAAGTACTCAGGGAACACTGCAAAAACTGACAGACTGTCTTAAAAAATATATCTTTTTGCCTAGTTTAAACATGAACTTTTCTAAAGTGAACAATAATGTTACATGTGAGTCTGATTTTCAAAATTCTTTCAGAATCTTGCATATCCAAAGATGAGTAAGAGCTATGTCATAGTTTCTCCTTCATATAATTGTAATTCCATAAGCTAATTAATAATTTTTGCAAAATAAAATGGTAGCGGGTACTGATGAATTATATTCCAGTGCTGATTAACAGCATGGTCTACGGTTACTTGATTAAATGTGTTCTGTGCTTGTTTAGAAAGGACAGATAGACTGTGTCACTTGCAGCATGAGCAAATTGCTAGTCAGATCATTGTTCTGTTTTTCAAAAAGCAATCATGAGAGATAAAACCTGATCTTTTCATTATGTTGCAAGTGAGATTAATGAACAAGCAAAAATGGAGAAAGTGCTTTCTTTAGAGACTACAGCACTGTCTAGCAAGTATAAATAAATGGGATGTATCTAAGTTCAGCCTCAAACTATGGATAATTTAGCCTTGACTTGATCTCTTTGTGTTGCCATTCTAAAAATATAATTCATCTATTAAAGATGCTGAATGCAAGCAATCTTTATCCTTTTATTCATCAGTGTAATATGTTAGAGAATAAGACTGGATATAAAAAGTAGAATATTTAGTGATACCTATGTATACATATATATGTGTACATGTGTATTTATTTACACATCTATAACTGTACACGTGATAGACACCTGCATACTTGGTGTCCTCTGCTTTTTGTGTAATTGTTGGTCCTTTCATCCAAAGAAGATCCTGTTCTTTAACTCTAGTGCCACTTGTCATGTCATTTTGGATAGATAGTTGTTCCTAAGTATTGCTTGATGCTAATAGGCCTTGCAACACCCCGTACAGAGCTGTGACGTGATGGGTGCAGGTTTGTTTAACAAGAGTAACCACAGTAACAGGTGTATGTTTCTGTAGATACAGGAATCTCAGGCAACTTAATGTTCACAGAGTGGTGCAGCAGAGAACAGAAGAAGAGTGCTGGAATTCGGAGACAGGAGTGCTGCATTAGATGTTACAGGTGGCAGGAATCAATATATGTGTTTAATTTGATTTTTTTTAAGTGCTGCAACGATAAAGGCTATTTTGTTATTTTAGAATTTTTTAAAAAAATTACCTGTGAAATGCAGCTGTATTTCTATCATGGACTTATGGGCATTGACCTTTACTGTTTCATTCTTAATAGGATAGAATCAATCTGTTCCACTATAGTAGTTCAAATCTGTACACCAAATCTGTGCAGTTCTGTAACTCAGAAGAAAACGAATCAGTCTGTTCCACTATAGTAGTTCAAATCTGTACACCTTGTGCAGTTCTGTAACTCAGAAGAAAAAAAGTGGGTATCACGATCACGAAACTATTCCACAAAATTTGCCCTTTTTGATTAATACACAGGTTATATATAGTTCTACAAAGCACTTTTAGGTGTGCTGTTTTGCCCTGGAGTCTGAGTTAACTGACTGTAATGTTGTGTATTGTGTGTTGTATAGCAATATCAGTAGAAACCTGCATTTCTTTTAAATGGGAACTATCTACGGTTTAAAACACCTTTGTACTGGGCTGGTGAGATTTAAAATTCTGGGAGAAACCAGGGCCACTTTTATTATTAACCCTTGAATGAGAACGAGTGGGGTAAAGATGGGGAGAGAACCTGTGTGTAGACTGGTGGGAGAAGACAGAAAGCCATGCTGTTTTTTCACTGAAGAACAAAGTACCAATAATTGTATAACCTGGAAAGGATATGTAGACTCAGTGCCTTTAGGTGCTAATTCTTTTGCCTACTGAGTGCCAGGTGGATGCTATAATGTTGGAGATATCACTTTATAAAAGGAGAAACTTCCAGTTGGAAGTAAATGCCATTGCCAGTTAGAGAATGGGAGGAAATAGGGATACAGCTATCCGACAGTTTTGAACACATGCATTTCCTTGAAGGTGCTGCCTTTCATTGTCCAAGTAGGGGCATTGCAGCAGTCCTACTTGAGTCAATGCTGTAGAGCTCAGCACTGGCGGTGAATGCCTTTTGCATCCTTTTCAAAAGAAGGTTGCTCTAAAGCCAGACACTTATACTAGTAATTCTTCCTGCTTTCTTTCATGTCTAATACTGAATATGTAACTGAATTCCATTCAAGACACAGAGAGCTGGAATATAAGAAATTCTGGGATCCAGATTCAGTGTTATGAATATCTATAATGTCAAGTATTCGAAGGATTTAATTAAATCCTTATGCATAGTTGAATACCTCCTGAATTTCATTTCGGTTTCAATCAAGCATCTGCAAATGGAGTTGGTGTAATCGCAGGTTTTGTGACATTTCATAAAGGATTTTTTTTAGCAGTCTAAATCAGCTACAAGGTTTGAGAATACTTCTTCATTGCAGCTCTCCAAGTTCAGTAGAACAAGATGAGTTGTATTTCATGAGAAGTCAAGCTGATAGGATGTTTTAGGAGAGGAAGTTGTTCAAGGAGTAAAAGATCCTAAAGTTGTCATTCAGCAATAATCAAACAAAAAGTTAAGATTTGATGTTTGAGGTTTTTGTGTTTTTCTGCAACTGCAAGGAATCAGACTCACATTTTCATGTCCTTGGGGAGCTGTGGGCTCCGAAGTGCTTGTGTCTTTTAAACAAGCCACGCATCTCCAAAAAAGGCAAAAATGTCATAGGAATGACATTTTAACATAAGCTGTGTTTTTCTGCATTAAAGTTTCTCCTGGAACAGCACAAGTTCTCTTCTCCGCACCCTCTTATGGTAGAAATAGACAGTTTTGCATAACCACTTCTGCATGCTAAGTTATCCTATTGGTCTTGAATACAGATAAAAATATGACTACATAAGAAATAGAATTCAAGAAATTGGATTGTGCTCTTTGGTCAGTAATGAAATTGAAAAGCTTTGCTTGCAGATATGTCCAAATGATGTGGAACTGATGCGGTTCAAATGTGGTTAGTTTCCCTGAGGAACCCTGAGCAATGATGATGCCTCAGAGAGATGACGTGAAAGAGTGGCTGTACCATGGAAATATATTGAAAAGGCAATGAAATGAAAGGATCTGCAGTTTGAATTGCTACTTTCTCTACTTTATGCATCAAGGTTTTTTATGCTGATTAATTCACTCCCCAGCTATGATTCATTTAATAGCATACCCAGCCACTGCTTTCGTGTTTTGGAACACTGACTGCAGAGCTACTATTTTGGTCTGCAGAGCAGGCTTTCTGTTTTGTGAACTGTGCACCATTTACACCAAGTTTCACCTCTAGAAAGACAAGAACAGTGTTACTTTTCACTTCAGTAAACTGATGTGCTTAAAGATCACAAGCACTCCTCTGTAATCGAAGATGTTTTACTGAAACATCATTATTTCTGATTTTAATTACTAGGGAAATTGTGATCTATTTCACAGCACATCTTAGTTGAGGATAGAAGATGTGCAGTCCATGGCTACGGTTTCCCTTCAGAATGTTTGACCTAGACCGTGGCTCTAAATTCAGTGTTTTTAAGCCAGGCTTTTATTAAAAAGAGAAATGCTGCCTTCCCTTTCATGCTCTGCCATGCATTTTGTCCTGTCCTTGGAGCTGTTGCCAAGGGAGCACACAGTACGCTGGAGCAAGGAGCTATGCTGATTGCAAGTGAACTAGATTTTATGGTTTTCTTTTTACTTCTTAGTTCCATCCAAGTGAGTTTCCTGACAAACTCACCATGCAGCTGTACAAATGCTGGCACTAAGACAAGGGAAGCAGCAGTCTGACACTGCTTAGGGGATGGGGAAGGAGCTTGCTCCTTTAGGTAGCTCTGTGCTCCACTGAAGCACATGCCTTGTTTTCTGGCATTAAAGAATTGAAGTGGTTGTCACTTGTGACTGTTATCTCTTATGTATGGGAAACTTCAGTGGTTTGGAGGTGTCTCTCACCTTTTCTAATGTCACTGCTATGCTTTCCCTGGGAGGTCCATTATACCAGGGCTCTATGGCTGATGCACAGTGAAGCAAGGCAGTTGAAAACTTCCTTTCCTGAAAGTAAAGATCTGTTGTTACTGTGTGAGGGGAAGAGGCATCTTTTGTGCACAGGCATTTTACCTCATTCCTGCAGCAATATTTAGCCACTCACAGTGATGCTGAGGAGCTTTAAAGAGACAAAGCAAGCAAGCTGGCCTCCAGGAGAGAGAAGCTCTGCTGTTAATGGTATTGCAGATACCATTTTTTATTTATTTCAGTCATTGGTTGCTAATACACAGATTTCTTGTATTAGACATTTTTCTTGCCTGTTGATTATTGTTCCCTATCATCATAAAACTTTAATTCTAAAAGCATCCAGCTCTTAAAGGAAACAATTTAATGCTAATGTTCTAGGCATGCAAATTAACTTCCACAGCCCAAGATGCATGTTTGAGTTGGGCCTCTCAGTTCATATTCCGGTAAGGATTGTTGCTGCTGCTGCTTCTCCTTTGTTCAGAGATAGTTTATTCCAACTCTTTGATTTTTCTTAGTGGGATTTTAGTTTTGAGGTGACATAGCAGTAGCTTTTAGGAGTGACAAATACAGATCCAAGCAAGATCCAACAGAGCTGGAGCCTGTCTGTTTTTTAAAACTGACTTGTTTCTTAGCCAATCCCAGCACTCAAACTGACACCCTCCAACCTCCCGAACATCTCTTTATGGAGAAGTGCAGTCTGACTAACTTGTGGCCAGATGTGTGATGCTATGGAGCTAGTCTGGAGTGAAGAACTGCTGCTTTCTGTAGAGATGGGGTGTTACAGTGTTCCTGCTGGTCTGTGGTATGACCCCACACTTGCAAATGCTTACCTGTTGCAGCTGCAGTGCCAGGCAGAGTTGTTTACTCTCTGCTTGCTGCTGATTTCCAGGGAGAAGCAAAAGAAATGGAACGGTTTGTGCTAGTCATTAAAGTCAATGCCTGTTTCTGTTCTCGGTGTGTATCCAAATATGAAATTTCTGAGTTAACATCTGGGGGCTTTTTAGAGCTAAATTATTTTTTTGGTTTGTTTGGTTTTTGTTGTTTGTTTGTTTTTGAAATTTCTGAGTAACATCTGGGGGCTTTTTAGAGCTAAATTTTTTGTTTGTTTGTTTTTTGTTGTTTGTTTGCTTTTATAATGTGCAAAAGTTAATGTTTTATGCAAGTCTTTATCCCTACGTGACTAAACGTAGGGAAAACTGAATTCCAAGTTAAGAGCAGGTAGAAAAGAAGGAAACCCTACATAAAGGGAAGTATTTACTGTCTGTGTTCAGTTAAGACATATTTGTGGTACAAATATGTGACTGACTCTATTTCAACCAACAATTTATTGTTGTTTGCAAATCCTCTAAGACTTTCAGAATCTTTTCTGAATCTCTAAATAGTTTGATTTTATGTATTTATTCTTATGACATGAGCTTATCCAGGGATGAAATCATTACTTTCTTTTTTTGGGGGTGAGAAAGACTCATGATTGTTTTGATAAGTGGAATAATAGGGCCTCAATTTAACCATAAGAGCAATACAAACAGCCTAGATATGCTTGCATTCAGGTAGCATTTTAAATGCAGTATTCCTTCTAACTTTTGATAATTCTTTCAAGTAAGAAACCCTTAATCCATATATGCAACAACACTTTTACAAAGTATGTAATTTATCACTGGTCTGTGTGAAATATATTGTACGCTTCAATACAGATATTGCTAGATGAAGTTTCTATTATTGTCATTTTTCAAACTTATGAAGGGCTAGGCACAACCAAAATGGAAAAGATGCATGATGAAATGTAAATATTCTGAACTTGCTTGGCAGCAAATCTTAGAATGTTTTGCCTCAGGATTCTTCTCTCCTTTTTTTTTGCTTTATACTCTCTCCAACCTTAAGATATCATCAATTCTTCCAGTCTTGAGATTAATGTCAGCTTTAGATGTTTTTAAGGAGCTGGGGAAGGAAGACAGACATTTAGAGTATTAAGTTCTGAATTTTGTCATTAGAATTGCAGAATTTCTGTAATAGGAACAATGAACAACTAAATGAGAGTGCAACAAAAGAGAATGTGAGAGAGATCTTGATGACCTCTCAAGGTACTTGAGAGACGATCACTGCCAATGCTGAATCAGTTTATGGGATTTTGTATCTTAATTAATTGGATCAAAGAAAGGGTCATTTACATGGCATCTGTTCAGAGTCACAAACCAGTCTCTGGCACGTGGATTTCAAACTGCTGCTAAAAATGAGTCCTTCCTGCTTGTTCATACCTTTTGAAGAGATAAATTTAGACACATTTATGAAGAACTATTTAGTGATTTCTTTCTAATTTTAGTTTTAATTCTTTTACGTTTTAGAGACTGTGTGGGTGATGATATTGAAAAATTTAAATACATGAAATCTTTTGGTGGATGGTAATTTAAGGTCAAATAAAGTGCACTAATGGATTATTCTACTTTCTTTGGCCATTTGTTTGATCTTTATTTATATTATTACTAAATGTTAGAACTATTAATAGAATTAGACTCTGAGATATTTGAGAAATTAATTGAATAGGCAGAGGATTAACAAAAAGCACTTAGTGTAGGATGTATACAATTTTTCACAGTGCACTGTTTCCATCAGCTGCTTGCTCCGAGGAGTCATTTTTGCATATTTCATTGCAAGCACAGGAGCACAGGCTTTTCAGTGGAAATTTTGCATGATAATACCTAAGCTGTTGCTAATGGTTTCTATGAAGTTCATGTACTGAAGACCAAACAAAATAAATAAAATTAAGTTATCCACTCATTGCTATTTCCTAATATTTAACATTAAAACTAAAATTTTCAGGTAAACCTAATTACAAGGACTAGGATCTGGAAACATGACAGTGACCAGTGTGTTGTGGCTTGTGGTTTTGTTTGTTTGTTTGAACTGTTTTGACTTTTCTTTCCCTGCCTAGAGATTTTGCAAACTTTCAAATGCTACCCCATTTTTTTCATACTGGAGCTAATGTAAGCTTTGGAAATTGGAGGTTTTTTCCCCAAATGCTTTTTGACATTTTAGTGTTTCTGCTTACTCAATGTTTTCTAAATGTGAAACTGTTGTAATTAGTCTCTGGTAGAATATGGGTATATGTTAGGATTCCCGGATGTTATGCAACAATTTTGTTTTACACTTCCAGAATAATCTGGCCAAAAGCAGAAGCACTCTGGCCCTGGGCAGAACATCTCTGTCCCATTGTTGCTTTTTGCCTTGTGTTTCTCTGGTCCTGAATAGGGTTTGGCCAAACACATGATTCAGAAGAGTTTACTTTACTGAAGACATTATTCTGATTAATACTATTGTGGTGGAAGAACATCAGGTTAAGAGTCCCTGTGGGCCAGACTGAATATCTGTTTGGAACTAGAAACCCTAACGTCTGAGCCTAAAAGTCTAAGCCTTATAAATTGCTTCATTGCTGCAATAAAGTTTAATTAGTATGACAGAGGATAAATTTCTCTAAAGCACAGTATTTCAAATGTGTCCCATGGAGTCCAGCATTGTGCACAAATTAACTGGGATTCATTGTCCCATGTTATATGCTATTCCAATGATGCAGGAAGTTTCATAGTAGCTCAGAAGTGTCTGAATCCCGAGCTGTCTGTTGACCTTGGTGCTATCCTTTTCCATGTATTTTTTTTTCCAGTTCAGCTGTAGACTGTAAATCAGCTATACTCTGACAGTTTGCCAGTTTCTCTGCAGATATATATGTACCTCAGAGGAGTCATTTACAAATTTAATCTGGAAAAAATTAACCTGGATAAAGCTCTGAGCAACCTAACCTCATAGCTGACCTGGATTAGAGCAGAAACTGGGACTAGAGGCTTCCTGAAGCCACCTCACCCGCCCCCCTCTTCTTCCCCACTTTTATTTTCGATCTATTTTTTCCCAGAATGGGACTGCAGGAATTCAGGTTTAGGAAATTCTTTCTTTCCTTTTGGGTCATTCCACAATCAAAAATATTGCAGAATACCGGAAACTGGAGTGGTCATGTACAATGGAGTTATTTGTTTTACTGAGTAGTGCAGTTGTCTTTTCCTTTGGTCCTTCATTGTGGCTTTTGACATGCATAATCTTGGCTTAGAATCAGAGTTATATGCTGGCTTTTTCTACACTATCCTCTTTGTGGTTTGAGTCTGTGTAACTTTTTCAGATAAAAGCAGTGCATGTATTTTATGCTCATAAAGTAATCCTTAGGATCCATAAGTAGATAGCGGATAGTAGGATAGTGGCAACTCGTCATAATGACAATTCATAAGTGGTAGATAACAGGATAGAGACAACGCCTCATTCATCTCCCATCCTCATCACTTCTAGGTGTTAATATTTTGGTCAGAGGCTGTACGTACAGGTTGCAGATGCTTCCTTTGTCTCCAAAAATCAGCATGTCAGAACTGACCTTCACTACTTCACAGTGAAAAATAATCAAAATTTCCCCTTTGAGACTGCATGGGCGCACAGACATATATAGTTTATCTTACTTGGATCAATTCTTAATAAGGATAGGCAGTTTTGTAAGCACTTCTGTCTGGGAGTTTGTGGTCACATACTGGCACAGGTTACCCAGAGAGGCTATAGAAATAATAGCTACAGATATTCAGATCCTGACTGGACATGATCTTGCTCAGACTGCTGTAGGTGATCTTGCTTGAGCTGGATGATATTGTTGAGTCCCATTCAACCACGCTTGTTCATTCTGTGAAAATTTCCTTCCAAAAAGAGAACCATAGTTCCTGTATTGGATTGTGTTTATACTGTCAATCCTGTCATGAATGATCTCAATGTTTTTTTTCACTGTATGCATCATCCCTAAGGCATTTAATAATGACATGATATCCTTTTATTGATGAACATTCAGAATTCCTGCTGATTCCGAGGGAAGTGGTGGCAGAATATTGCCCTGGAGAGATCAATCAATATCATACTCAAGTCTCCTAACCCCTAGTTTCCTAAACGACTGATGCTCTGCACTTGTACACTGTACTACCTGGTGATGTTTCTAAAAGGCCGTTTTGATTTTATAAACCATCCCTGAGCAGTCAGGGACTACTTTGAAACTAATTGCACGGTGCAACTGGGAACTCTTATTGTATGTATAATGAAATATGAAGCGTTTAGATAGAATGAATTAGTCAAAAATTGTAATTGGAAAAACAAGACCTCTATTAAAATTTATTCCACTTGTATGGAGAGAGGGCAACACTTCTACCTAGAAGTCTTTTAATTTTTGTAATACACTGTTGAGTCAGTTCACAACTGAAATTTGATATCAGTAACTGTGGATATTATTTTAACTTTCTGTAGTGTAGTAATGCTGTAGTAGATCTTCCACTGTACAAATATTTATAGGTGATAACTACCATGTTGTGAAAAACAAGGAATGAAAAACATGTTACAAAATATATAAAAACAGTCTGAAGTGATCCATAGGGTGAGGAGGAAGAAATAATCAATGTAATATCACCTTCTCTGGAAAAGTAAGGACTCTCCCCTTCCCCATCAACATTGTCTCACCAGTGAAGATTCTGGCACTGAGGACTCACTATAATGTTCCTGTAGGCAGAAGTGACCCAAAGGGGCAGAGAAAAGCTGAGCATAACATTAGAGAGAAATCGGTAGGTAGTAGAAAGCTTGTGTATCTCAGTTTTGACTCAGTAAAATTTGAACTATAATGTTGATAATTCACTTTTACTGGACACATAATTCTTTGATTACACAGTTAAGGCTTTAATGAAATGAATGTAAATTATAGCTTTGTGCTTAAGTAGCATTCCCTCCCTGTTTTTCCTGGAAGATGTTGAGTACAATGTGAGTCAGCAGCAGGTACATACACACTCTCCTTCCCCATCCAGTTCCAGTGGTGTCAGTATGCTGACATGCTGCATTTTGGGGCAGAATGGAGGTGTCCATGAGATACATAGCACAAAACTGAGTGGTCTGTAATAGCTTATAACATATTTTTCCCTTGTTATTTTTTCTTTGGTGATCTATGTATGAACAAAATCTTCAGAGACAAAAGATTATGCTTATGACTATGCATCTGCTGTCTCAAAGGGTTCAAGAGAGGACATTTGGCCCTTTGTGACTGTAGTGTTTTTCTCTGGTAATTCCTCTAACATGCTAGCTGGCCTCCTACATCAACTCCTCTGGCGACTGACAGCACTTTTTCTTCATGAAAAGAAATTTTTAATGGGCTTCTCCATAAATAGCTGGAACTTGCAGTCCTATGTGAAAAATACAGGATATGAGTCATTAACAGCAGCAGGAGACCTTAGATCCTGGGTAGCTTTACGTATCTTCTGTGGCCATATCAAGGGCTGCATTTAATCTGAGCAGCACATGTTCATTCCAGATAGCTTTAGGAGGCAACCTGGCTCCCACTGGCTGCTTTTGTAGTATCTGCTCTCTAGTAAAACGTACTCCAGGCTTGAAGAAACTCTAGTTTATTTTAGAGTCACTCAGTTTCTGGTACCTTAAAGGAAAATTGAGTAATTACTGGATTTTCTTTGGGACAAGAGAGGAAGAGACTAACTCAGGAAGCCAGACCTCAGTTATTTCCAGAGTTTTATGTCCCCTGCTCTGCCAGAGAGGTCACTTTTCTGAGGATTTCAATGAATCTTTAAAGATTTTAACTAGGTTAACACTTTGACTAGTCAAAGAGAAATTGCTATTCTGACTGTTTCTGTAAATCTTTATTTCTAATATTTTAAAGCATTCAGTTCAAAAAACAGTGTTAACTATTTGTTCTTATATTCCATTTGCAGTAGTTACATATGGATTTCAAGTTCTTGAATACAGTTTTGAATTGCTTTACACTTCCATCTTTCACAGATAAAAAAGCCAAAGTACAAACATTACAACTTATTTTAAGGTTGAGCTCAGTGGGAGAGGGGAAAAAGCAATACCTTCCAGGTCTTTTGACTTCCAGGACTGTGCTTTAATAAAACATCTTCTGGATAATTTAGCAGTAGTCTGCTAAGCAAACTCCAGTTCAGGAGAACGTCTTGCTTGAGGCCAAAGTTGAATAAATAGTTTTAATTCTTCACATCTGGCAGATGAATTCCCAAATCTTTTAAGGCAAAAAATTAAATGTTTACGTTTGTCAGAATATATGCAATGCAATTTAGTGTCACAGACCAGCAAAAACTGACTGTTTTTTTTAAGTTACTGTGAAAACTCCTTCTGTAGCTGAATTTTCTTAATGCTGATGCTGTTATCAGAAATTACATATGGTATTCTAGCTAAAATTGTGAAATTTATGGTATATTAGGTCATACTGGAATAATTGTCAAACTGTTTTCTGTGCCTATGACGAGTAATATTGTGGGGATTTTGACTGGAATGATGGAAATTTGTAACATGCTTATAGTAGGGTGTCTGTACTGTGACGGGAAGGACATACACATCTATAGAGTGACCACAGCTGAGATTTAAATTCAGGTCTAGAGTGGCACCTAGCAAACCCTGATTTCCAAATGATTTTCATTGCCAAATAAGCTACATCTTTAACTCCCAATGCAAGGCTATGTTGAATGATTACTCTTCCATTAAAGCTATAGAATAACTCACTGTTAAGGAGGCTGCTGCAGTCACTCAGGTGGAAATCTGGAATGCTTGGACCACAAGAGTGAAAACATAAACCTTACAGCTTTGTCTGACTTATGTAAAACAGGGCTGATGGGCCCTTGACTAACCTTGAACTGTCAGACTGACAAAATGATGGGCAACTATGAGATTTTTATTTGTAGATGTCAGCTTGAAGCTGATTTATAGGAGCTTTCCAGTCAGAGCAAGCTGCTTAGGGCTTCAGGGACTGTATTGGATGTTATGGGCATTCCAGAATGTACACAGGCAGTGCAGAGAGGCTTTCAGTAGGAAGAGTAGGATGTCAATTTAAGGGATTTGAAATTCCCTGTAAATCCTGATTCTCAAGTTGCTATTTCTGGTTTCTGAGATTTCTAGTTCTGAAACATGAAGTACATAATCCCAAAATTTGGCAAGCAACAGAGAAGATGACTAGCTCTTTCCTAGTCTCTGCCTTGATTTTCCAGTTTTATTGGAACAGTTACAGATTTCTGTAAGGTTACAGATGTGTGTCTTTGCTCACCAGTCTTTAATGAATTTTTTTGTTTTGGTAGCACATCACCTATTTATATTTAATGGCTGTGAAGTTACCTGCAACATAGCAGACATGACAAAATCTTTTTCATCTCCTGACTTTTTACACTCTATCTCTTACAGGTGTGTAAAAGTTAAGATGTGAGCCTTATTTGGGTAATGCCAGTCAACATTCCTGCTTGCTTGATGGCTAAATGGAGATGGAATTTGTGTTCTAAATACCTTTCATTTGTGATACGCTTTAGCAGGTGAAGGTGTGTATATTCCTCTGCTTCCATCACTCTGTATGCTCCCTGGTTTGTGGCAGGAAGTGAAGCAGACTGGGAATTAGTGGCTCATGATGTTCACTAAGTGGCAGTCCCAAATTTCATATATGCTTGCCTCCCATCTGCTAAGTGGATGAGTCATTTATGACTCAACTTTCTCCACTCATCTTAAGAATAATTCCTAATGACTCACATAGAATGTTTGCAAGGGCTCCTGCTGTTGGAGAGCACTTTACCTCTTCTCTTGTCTTCTCATCTCTCCCGTAGTGTGGACTGCAGTTTAACTTCCACAGCAAAATCCTCTCACCTGGAACTCAAAATTGGTGCAGTTGCTGCTTTTAGTGAGTCATTTCTGATTTAAGTATGACTTTTAGCTTTGTCTGTAGTACTGTCACTTAGTGAGGTGGATAATATGAATTGGTGCAGGTAAAGCCCAGGTGTGGAGCCCCTGGAGGTGCTCGTGGTGCACACAATGCTCCTGCAGGACAGGATGGTGCAGGAGCAGGACCTGCCCTCGTGGTGGCTGTGCTCATCAATGCCCATGGATGAGCGGACTCTGATCTAGAGCCTCAGCAGCGTGGGTGCAGGCTTGCCTTCAGCTGGAGGACATGCAGTAGGGAAAACCAGGGTCGTGGGTTTGTTACTCCTTTTCTTGTGCACAGTAGCACTGACCCAGACTTTGTACTAGATCCATTTTAATGCTAGGCTGATCTTTGTCTTATTGCCTCTGTGTTTGAAGTGCAAGTGGAATATGAATCCTTGTCATCAATGCCTACTCTAACCCATGTAGCAGCAGCAATCTGCAAGTATGCAGAGAGCTTCAGTAGTGACTAAGGGTTGCTAGTGATGTCTGTAGGTGATCAGAAGAAGCTAAAGGGGTGGCAGAGAATTTTTCTTGGACTTACCTGCTTATGTATATTTGCACATCCTTGACAAATCACAGCTAAAAATATATGTAAATGTACACTTCCCTTTGAGAAAAATGCAACTATTCCATCCATGAGATGCAAATAGCAACTCATGTATTACAGTTTTCCGAACCATATGGCCAATCCTATGGATGTGCCCCTTATGTAAGATTATGTAAGAGAGACCCTGTTCTACACTTCAGTACTGTGTGACAGTTCACTGGAAAGGGAGTCTGAGAATCATTAATTGAAAGAAATGTCTAGTGTTTTCCATATTTGAATTTTTAATTTCCATATAATTCCATTTATAAGCAAAGTTTTTACACTTAGAAGTGAACCTTCATACTATAACTCCTTTTACTTATCTTTCTATTTAATTAGAACTAAATAGCTGTTTCTCTTCAGTTCATTCTTTTGTCCCTAAAGCAATTTCTTACGTGTCCTTACTAATTACTAAAATCACATCTCAATGGCATCCATTCCTGATGGCTCTGTGATTGTTTCAGGGTTCATGAGAAAGAAGCACTTGCTTCACAATCTATATCTGAAACTAAATACCTCATAAAAATGTAATTTTATGTTCCGTTTTATTCTCTGTTAGCAGATATTTTCTAATTGGAGTTTAAAGATAATGTGGACATTGCCCCCAAACTTAAATGAATACTAAAATGAATACTTGACTTAGGTTTTTAGGAAGAATGTAGACGCAAAAAAGGGTGGTTAACAGAAACAACTGCATGAAATGAGGATTCCTACATCTGAAAGGAAAACCAAAACATTTTAATAGGATCACCCAAAAGGAATAAAATTATTTCCTCTCCAGATACCTGATAGCCATGAAAGGTGGATGGTTTTTTATGTAGTTTGATGAGTTGATGTTTAATATAACTGAACTTGAAGGAAGGGAATCAAGCAGACTGCAGATGCTGTTGTTATCAAAATAATAACACAAAATTCTCTTAAACACATTTTTGAAGGTCAGAATAATTAAGAAATATCACTTGGGGACAAATAGCTATGGAAAACAGAGACACAAATGGGCCAACACAAAGTAAAGTCTGTATGGGTGTAGTAAGATTATCAGATACTGCTCCCAAACATCAGCCTACAGCCTGGTCTTGGACTTTGTTCTTACTGACAGCCATAGCACAAAAGTAGGAATGTACTGATTTCAGTTTATTCATGCTACAAAGTCAGGAGATACAAAATAGTGAGGGTGATCATAAACATGTTGCATAAAAGCAATTTCATGACCTTGTGAAACAAATAGGAATAGCAATAGGAAATTTCATATTGGGAAAGGTAAGGTTGTGCTTTTATGGGCCAGCATTTCTATTAGACACTGGAGGTCCATCAGTTGGGAGTGGTGAAGATCAAGACTATTAGTTTACTACAAGGCACAAGAAGATGTAAAATCCTGAAAAAAGGAAATGTATTGCCAGTAGCGTATGGGCTGAGGTCACTGCAGCAAAGGTGGGGACCCAAAAATGGGTTCTGTGCTGTCGAACAAGGAACTCATTGATCTTTAATCTCCAGCACACTGAAGCCTTGCCTGCAAGAGGAAAAAAAAAAGTATGCAAATGGTGATTTTTCAGTTTTGCATGCTAAGTTTTGTACATGGATTACAGGCTTCCATGGCTGTCACTCAGTGTCTTTATACGCTCAGCGAGTGCACAGGTGGTTTTTAGCATCCCTCATTGCAGATTTTATAGCTTTAGTATAGAATACTAAGACATTCTCTACATCTTGTTTTTCAAATAAGTACTTTGATTTTTCTACCACTAAGCAGATCTGCATTTCGTTGCTGACTTCAATGGAATTGGGAAGGGACCCAAGAATACCCATATTGGTGTCTAGCATTTTGCAGATGCCTTTGGGAAATCTGGTCTGCAGAACTGATCAAGAATAGCTACTTCCCTTGTGAAGTGATCAGAGAAAAAGATCTCTGAACTATGTCATAGTGATTTTACTTAAATTAGAAGAAAAGGTAAGAGAACAGTTAATATCACACACTGCATATTATTCTATATTCTTAGCTTATATTTTCGATAGCACAAGCTGTCAAATAAAAATACATATGCGAAATGAATGTTTGGAGAGTGTCCAGCAACAGACTATGCCAGTGGACCCTCCTGGATTCATTTTTGAACTCTAAAGAAAATTAGTAGATGTTTAGACTCGGTGTTGGTTTCATTTGAAAACATTTATTATGTGGATGTTTCTTATTTTGCTGAAATAAATGATGTAATCAAAAAATAGGGCCAAAACTCATCATTTTTACATTTCAACAGATTGATCATTTTGTCATCAATGCAACACATAGATTCATGACTCACATCATAACTAGTATAATTAATGAAATGTGAAATAAAAAGTAGTTGCTGAAATATTAACATGTTGGACACCTCTGCAGTCTGTTAGTCTCTCTTGCTTTAAAACAAATCTCTCTTATCATTGATTTAATAACTATGTTACAATTATACTGACCCTCAGCTTTTTTTGGTGGATTAAGGAAATTTCCACATGGTTCCTCATGGTTTGTTGAAGTGTGACTTCACAAAAGCTATTTTAAAAAGGTGGGGGTTTGCTTTGTGTTGCTTAAAGGGAAAGGCAGCTGCAATTGTTCTCCTTCCACATGAACTCAATGCCAGGAGGTATTTCTCCAATGGACAGTGATTGTGAAATGAAGAGGTAATGTCAGACTGAGCTAGAGTTTGATGAATGCTATCTGGGATCTATAACCTGAAATAATTTTTACCTTAGATAACACTACTGTATTCATGATTACTTTTTCTGTGTCGGCTGCTGTGTTTTAAATTTTATAACAGAAAACATCCAATAAATTCACATTCCTCAAAGAAATCTGTTTGTCAGGTGAGATACTCCTGTTAGAGAGCTCCAACTCTTAAGGTAGAGACATCTGAGCTTGCCGTGGATATTTGGGGTAAAGTTAAAACAAGTAATGTTGGAGGAGTATTACTTAATAAGTAATTAAGAGCATTGGGGAGCTACAGTCCTCAGGGTGCTGGGGACAGAAGGCCTCTAATATGTGAAAGTTTCATGTGTTCTTGGAGATAATTATGAAAACTGTTGTTACTGATCTTATTTTTACTTTACTTGAAGAGTTAAGTAGGTGCATCTGCAGTTGTCTTCACTTGATTTTTCTGTGCTCATCCCTGCAGGGGATGTAGTGCTGGGATCCTTCAGAGTGTAAACCACTCAGTATTTTTAGCTGCATTAGGCCCAAAGAAACCTGTCCACATTTAATGAAGTGTCAAAACTAGTTTCTGTGTGGCACTTTTATGTAATGGCTTACAGCATTCTAAAATAATTTGTGTGCCTGTAAACTGTAAGCATAACCCCCCTCTCTTCATTTTGTCTCATTCAGTCATTTGCACTTGCATTTTTCATTCTTTTTCTCAATCATTTTTGTGGCATCACCTGTTCTCCATTTCCTTTGACAATTAGCAATAAACTGGATGCTAGTAAGGATTTCCTTTTGGATGCAGAGGAACACTTCTCCAAGATATTAGCACTGCCTCTGTCCTCCTTCCAGACCTATAATAAGCATATACTCAGTGTATACATAAGACAGCTGGAACAGAATTTTTGGGTAATAATTTGTAGTTCACTGATTATTCCTTGCTTTATAAGATTTGTTTGAATTTGGTCCATTGCACCAAAAAGAAAGGCTGAAGGTTTTTTCCACCCCTTAACAAGCCTAAGGCAGCAGCAGCAGCATGAGCTTGTCCACACTCCTCTGGAAAGGCACTTCACTCTTCTGCAGGAGCCATCCCCTGTGGGATAGAAAGCACTTCTCTGTAGCCTCTTAACTTCTGTGATAGCCAAAATGAAGGGCAGTTCTGATGATTTTCCCTCCTCAAACTATGTGAAGAATTTTCTTCTTCAGGGAAGTTACTAAGGTTTGTTTTATATAGACCACTGCAAGCCAAATTAAAATTGTTGCAGGGGTAGGAACCGAGTGTTCTAAAGTGAAAATACTTCTCAAAATTTTCATTTTACAAAATTAAAAAAAAATTTCTGTATTACAGTTTTCCAACTAATTATATAAGTGTTACTGAGAATTACATGACCTGCATTCAAAAAACTTCTAAACCACTTCACTATTTTATATTGGATTTTGCAAAAGATAAAAGTGAGCCATTTTTCTGTTTCATTCTTTTTTTCCCGCTCTGTATTGTAATTTGTTAATTTTCGCTCACAGACAGCTTGTTTCCATATCACTTTGCTGAAAGATCTATTTTTGGTGTACCTGATTAGAGGACCATGGACAAGATGAGCTGCACTACACTTGAGTAACATCAGCAGCTGATGGCACTGTATTGCCTAACACCTTCCAAAATGTCTGCACTTGTGCTGAGTTGCCATAGCAATATCTGCCCACCGGTGGTGGACTTACCTCAGAAGTTGCAATAAAAACTTCTGTCAGACTAACATAATGACAGATACATTAGCCACAGCTACACCAAGAAACTGGAAATTATTTCTGTCACAAATGTAAATGAAGCTTCATTGTGCTTCAGATCCCAGGTATGTGCCTCTTTTGGGAAGTCCAGCACTCTGCTGATTTATTTAATAAATGTAACTACATAAGTACATGAGGTGGGCTGGAATATTTCAGTATTGGACACAGCGTGAGGATCAAGTACTTGTCTCGTGAACACTCCTCAGGGAGGACCTGTTCTAATACCGTGTTTCTGCAACACCTTTCCTTTTCCTCTTTTTGTTACGAAACCATGCTATGTTTCATTTCTTCCACTTGCTGCAAATATTCTTGATATCAACTCATTCCTGTTCTTCAGCAATTTAGATATTTGGAGATGATAAAGGAAAGAGAATGTTTGTGGATTTAATTTAAAATTATATATATATTTTAAGATGTCTCTGAGTTCTGAATACTTCTGAGTCCTTTATTTCTTCAGAGTCTTTCACATACTTTACATGCTGAAGTTGCAAGACTGAGAGTTTTCAGACCAGGAAAGCTAATGTAGCAACTTTAACCCAGCAATAATTATTAGCCCATCTGTTTTGCTTACAGAATTGAGACAGACAGAAAAAACCCCAAATCACTGTTTCTGCAAAAGACGCTGGAACCTTTACTTTGGATGCACGTTTCCAGATTTGTTTGGTTTAACTCCATAGATTGAGGGTTGTTTCCCTTCAGGTATTTGGTTTATCTGTTTAGCTTTCCTGGATTAAAATTCAATTTAGTCAAGTACTTGGATGAAATGATGCTTTAATTTGGTCTCCCTGACAGGGATTTTTCTTCCCTGAAGCAGCAACTGATTGTTTTTCTCAGTATGCTCTGTAACTGTTAGCATTAAGTGCTAACTGACCCACGTTTCTGTCTTGAACCACAGTATTAAAATTTCCATTTAGAAAATATCATGTTGTCCACTTCCACTCTGCCTTAATTGTCCAAAATTAAATGTGATCAGAGTGGGACCCTTTTAACAGACACAGCTTGGAATGTTAACTACTTGCTGATGATGTGTTTGCTTAGCAGTTTGCAGGCTATCATTCTGATTAATAAAAAAAATTCACTGTATCTATGGAAACAAAGTGTGGAAAATAGCTTTTACATCTGAGGAGTGTTCAAAGAAAATGATTGTGGCCTTAAAAATGAAAGCAGCTGTCTTCAGAGCAAAACTCAGTGCATTGCTGAGGTTGAAAGAACTGTAGCAATGTGTGACATATAGGATCCTAAGATTTAACTGCATTCCAATCAATATTGTTTTAGCAAATTATATTTATGCAAATCATTTCATCTGGTTTTCTTTTTCTTGATGCTTTTGTGAATTTCCGTGTCTTAATTGAGATGTCCCAAGAGATGACTTAAATAATGTTAATTATTGATTGATTGCCTCCAGATTAACTCTATAAAAAATGAAAATTTCAACATGAGGATAATTAACAGTATTTGCACTAAACTTGCCAATGCTTTTGCTTTTTTGGAGAGCCTTTGTGTGCAATTGTCTTCTTTCCTGGCTTCTTGCTGTAGAATTAAGGAACCATGAATGTATTCTCTATTTCTTTCCCGTTTTATTTTTCCAGCTAAAGGTTCTGGCCAACAAATGACAATTTTAGGAGTTCTCCTGGCATTAAAATTCTAATCTTTAAGATGTCTTTTTCTCTCAGCTTCTTGACTCCTAGAAGTTATTTGGTGTGCTCAAAGCATCGGTAGGTCTTGTGCCTTTGTCACAGCAAACACAGGAAACTCCTGCTCTCTTTTAATGGCAAATAAGAATGGGTGACTGAGTTTACTCCTCTCTCATCCTGCACATGGACACAGAAGGTCATAATCTTCTCTGGCTATCAGGCTTCCATTCACATTACAAATATGTCTGGGAGAACATGAACTTGATCCCATTTGGGTGAAGGCAAAATAAGGTTTGCCCCAGGAACACACACAGCTTTCCAGCCACTAAATGGTGGTTGATCCAAGGGACAGGGTCAGCACTCCTCTGGAGTAAATCCCTCTGGCACATATGGAGAGGAGACATACTGCCCTCAGCTCTATAGACTTACTGCAATCTATTGAGTAATTAACTGAGCTGGGAGTTGACTGGAGTAAAAATCCATGTTTCCCAGGTGAGTGCCCTCTGAACAGGGCACTTTTCATGGAAAAAAGGAAGGAGCTGAGGCAGCAAATGGGTATTCACTGTTTTATTGAGAACATTCTTTAACAAGTTACTGTGAATTATGAAAATGTCAGAATATTCAAGTTTGCTAGTAATATATTGGTATAACATTTTATAATCCATGTCCTTTATCTTACACTGTTTCTAAGTGGAGTTAGGCCAAAGGGCTTACATGGTGGTTTGGTGAAAGGAAATACTTAAATTGCAAGAAAAGACTCAACTAGATGTCTTAGCATGATCTGCATTAAGCAGGATGCAAATCTGAAATTCTGTGTCCATCACAGTTTCCAAAGGTTTTGGATGAAGGCAATAGAAGGAGCTTTTCAGAATGTGCTCTTCACGGCCCAGCTGCATCTGGCAGCCTTGGGTGGCATGAAATATTAAGAGGGGGAAAGGTTTATTTAGGCTGAGGTGGGAGGGAGCCCAAAGCACAGTGGATGAACCTTGGTAATTAGAGCAGAAGGGAACAGTTTTTCAATGTTTTGGAGTTGGTTTTTTTTCCCAGTAAAATACAATTCTTCAGGGGCCAGTGAAAGCATTTGAGTATGATGCAAGCTGTAATGAGGTGCAAGAGCAGTGCAGTAGCAGAACCCCGCGTGCTCCTGGTGAAATCAGCCTTTGCTGATGGCAGGAGAGGCTACAGGAGCTCTGCTGCAACTGTGTCCCCTTTAGACTCAAAAAACTTGGTTTTCATTTAAAACTCTTACTTGCTCTGCTTCAGGGGAAAAAAAACCCTCTTGAAGTGAAATACCTCTTGTGAGAGTCAACCTTGGGAGCTTTTGCTTGGATCCATCTTGTAAACAGAATCTGAATGTTTACATGGAGTTTTGTGGTCTTTATTTTGACCTGGCCTAGACCTGCTTGTAACAGCAGTGGATCAGTTAGTGGGGAACAAAAAGTAGACGAAAAGCAGGAAGAAAATGTGATGTAACTCAGAAAACTAAAACAGGCATACAAAAATAAACATTTAAGGTATGTCTCAAGATATATTTGAGATGCATAATACTGAAAGATATAATGCAATGTAATTGCAACATTAATTGCCAAAGTATAAATGTCTGAACCTTTGAATGTTTTGATATTTTTAGAGGACCATGTAAGGCATAAAACTTTGGATATTTTAAAACTGTTATTGCAGTGATGGACTATGAATGTTTATTTACTTGAAAAGAAACTGAGCTTAGTTAGGAACGCAAGTGTATTGCAATAGTTCTAGCTGGATATACACCTTTCCACTTATATTAAAAGAACTGTTTGCACAGATTAAAATATTTGTTCAGCTAAGTATTATTTTAGAATTTATGGGCAGCTGAGTTTGGAAAACATTATTGCAGAGGCTGTATAAAGTGATAGAACATCATCTGCAAAAATCTTTGTGAAGGACTACATGGTGTTTTAACTAGCCATAAGGAGCACTTTGCTCCTTAGCAGATGGTACAGCCGAGTTTTTCTTGAGAAGGATTTGTTTTGTTCTGTTTCCTTTCACATCCAGCTGTGATGAGAGTTTGCAGGAGTGTTTCCAGATCCTCCATGTGAGCTATACCGTGCGTGCAGCTTGGAAAGTCCAGTGTCTGCAAATGTGTCTGGATGTTCCAGACAATGCTGGATTGGGTTTGCTGTGGGATTCTCTTGGAGGGACACAGATTGAATTACAATGAGTGAGACAGGAACTTGGAAATTCTTGAGACAATCTGAGCCTAGAGAGTCTTTAGTTTGCTAGCACTAGGGACTGAAAAACCCCAGAGAAACCAAGAAACAAACAACCCCCTCTGCACCCCTAAAAAAACTTCCCCCCACCCCCCCCAAGAAACTGAAAAACAGCAACAAAATCTGCTCCAGATGTTATGCATACCAGATAGCTGCAAAAATGCCTTTTCTGGTTGTTTTGGCATGCTGATTTCCCTCTCCCTCTTTAAGAAACTTGCCAAGGAAGGGATAAAAATGTTAAATATTACACCAGCAAACCTAAGATGGGATGCATGCTTCGTCTTTTCTTACTGAAGGGAAGTTTCAGGCATGGGGAGACTGAGTTAGGCAAGGCCATACAGGCAGTGTATGACAAAAAATAAATCCTCCTCCAGATTCTCAGGTTGGTGTGCTTAGGGTGACACTTAATTCCACTGTGCCCATTGATAAATACATTTCTTTGAGAAAATGGTATCACTGGTAACTTGTAAAAAATAAAAGATGAAGTATTTCAGAAGTTTCTTTAAAAAAAAACTCAGGCAAGTTAATTGTATTTCTGTAACAAATTGTGTTCAGAGATCAGAGTATTACTTAGGTTCTAGGGAAAGTTACATCCTCAGTATATAAATAAAACCAACTGCACATAAAATGGTACTTTTTTCTTTTAAATTTAGCAGATGTGACCAACTTAATGAGTGTAATCTAATATAGCATTGTAATATCAATACACTCCTTTCAGAAAAATGAATCACAGCAATTCCAAGTTCAGGTCTCTAAATCAGGGAGTATAAAGGAACACATTCTTAGGATATCGCATCTATTCAGTAAATTATTAAAAAAACTCCTGTGTATGAATTTGCATCTGAATTAGAATAATTTATAAATGTACAGTTAATGTGATACTGACTTTTGATCTGCCAAAGCCATCCTTTAAGATATCTTTTCTAAAAAAAAAAGGCAGTTTGCTCTTCTTAGCTCTTACTCAGTGTTGCTCCATGTGTAAACTCTCCTTGATTAGAACGTTCAGTATATTTCCTATGCTCATGTAATTCAGAACAAACTATATGATGTGACATGTTATACCATTAATGGAAGCTAATTGGAAGCTTATATCATTAATTGGAAGCTAATAAATCCAATTT
Organism: Onychostruthus taczanowskii; assembly: GCF_017590055.1. Classification (NCBI taxonomy): domain Eukaryota; kingdom Metazoa; phylum Chordata; class Aves; order Passeriformes; family Passeridae; genus Onychostruthus; species Onychostruthus taczanowskii. Next base: position 8,465,831 of record NW_024499240.1, on the reverse strand, counting down.
GTGGTTTGGAAAGGAGAACACTGCAATTCTTTCATAAAGCATGTTTTTGTCCATGGGAGATAGACACAGAAATATCAGCATGGTTAAAGGGTAAGAATAGTTAAATTTGTAGTGTTATTTGCATGCCTGATGTCCATGGAGACAAATGGTTACAAAATCAGTTTTCTTACAAAATCACTTGACTTGAGTATTATAAAAAGTTCTTAAGAATAAAGAGGGGTACTCTTTCATGTTCTGTCATGTAGATACAGGGATTATTTTAAACTTTTGTCACAGGCGTAACATTCGCACAGTTGTCCTTACGCCCAGCTTCTGTGTGGCAGAGTGGATTCTTAGTGAAGTATGTGTGGCTTGTGTGGATATGTGATAGAACAAATCATCTGAAATTAATAGATTTTCTTATTGTATACAGTACATCACAATTAAAAATGGACTTAAAGATAATGGACTTGGGCTGAACATGCCTTTGTGTACAATTTAACAAAAACCAGAAAAATTATATATTTGCAGATTTGAAGTAGTTTTGGGATGATTGAACGCAAGCAATTTCTAACAGGGGCTTGGGGTTTGTATTCACAGAAGTCAGGAGCTGGACTTAGTCATCCCTGTGGGCTCCTTCCAGCTCAGAAACTTATAGGATTCCAAGGCTACATCTTGCACCAGTTTAAATAGGTTATCATGCAGAGAACAATGCACAATTAAACCTTGAAGCGTTCGTGCCCCATTATGTCCATGCCCTTCTAAATGCTTCATTTTGGTTTGTGTAATACAGAGTGCTCTGCAGCTAGCTGACAGAGACTATGGAATATACAAATGACTTTGATATAGGACATGTTTTATTATTTGTGCTACCTTGCTTAAGTCAAATTTTGCTCTCTGCAGCTGTTTATGATTTTAGACTTTATTTTCTTTGTCAGATTGCCTTTCTTGGACAGTGTTAAAATGCTGCCAAATTACTTTTGCTGGTCAACCAAGTATCTAATGGTTTGTTAGGAAGAGTAGTTCAGCTTAGCTTTGCTTTGCAGTTTATATCTTTATGGCAGGGACAGGGTGTTAATTCAAGTCACATTTCTGTGTACTGCGTACAAAGAAAATAGCACATGGGTGATTTCTTGTCTCTGACTGTTGTTTCCTACAGAATTGTGTCACTACTGAGTGATCATTAGCATCAGTTTGTTCCCTTTTAAATTGTCAAATCAGTATTAAATGTCTCCTTTCATTAAATCTGAACAGTGTTGTGTTAACTAGTCAGAGGGACATTACAACTTTAGTGTGATGGTGAGTCCCTCTATATCTTTGGCTGGAACTGCTGTTAAGACTTTTAGGATTTTGGTCTGCACATTCGTTGAACTTCCATGCTGTCTTTAAAGGAAAAAGAAGCCTCTTGGAATTTTATGCATTGGAACTTCTTTTAAAAGCTACTTATTTTAAGACAAAATGAACAGTGTGCCAACATGTTGATTATTAAATAGTTTCCTCTGCAATCAAGTGTGAGCAAATGTTATTCCCATCTGTGGTCTTCACTGAAGACTAAATAGGGGACAACTTGCATCTAAGAACGTTTTGAATATGATGCATTTGCTGTTGAAAAGGCTGAGTTTATGGAACTTTTGTATTGCACCATTAGATTTGGAAAACATGGAGACTGTATTGAATCATGTAAATGAGATTGCATCAGATAAGGAAAACTGACAGCTCCAGAGTAAAATAAATTGAATATCAGTGTCCCATTGCTATGCTGGAATGTGTTTCATTTAATAGCTTCAAATCCCAAAGGTTGTCTTTAGGAAAAAGGTACTCTGAGTATATTCCATGCTTTACTGTAATTTTGTTCCAAGGATTCTTCTCCTGTGTTCCTTCCCATTTTTAAATTTTGTGTGACAAAAAGATGATCTATTTATATAAGGAAAAACAAAAAACCAGAAGTATAAGGTCTAATTTTAATGACTCTTAGAAGCATAAAGCATCTTCAGTGATACCTAAAATCAGTGCGATTTTGTTAGTAATTCCCTCAGTCAAAGGTTTATCTAAGGAGCCAGAATGCTATGATTTATACTAACATAAAATATTTGTTTTTTATGTAGGAATTTTAAGAAGCAGAATGTATATGCTTCATTTTCCATATAAAAGAAATTTAAGAAATATTTTTTGTTCTATGCCAACTGAAGAAATGCCCAAGTTAGCTTCAGGTTCACTCTGCCTTACCTTGAACTGGGACCACATCTATGCTTTTCATTATTTGCTTTTCTAAGCTTTAGTTTGTAATTCATGTGTGTTTCCAACATGAAACATTTTCATCAGCTGATGAAAATTCTGAAATATATTTTCTCAAATTTATTCTCCTGTTTACACTTTTTGTTCAGATTCTTGGCTTGGGACCAAATAATTGGTTTTTATATAATTAAATCCTAAATGCACTTGTGTAAGAAGGACAAAAATCAAATGAGTAGGAGGATAAAATGCAAAGATCTAATTTCTTTGAGGTTTCAGTTTGCAAGTTCAGTATTATTCTTGATGTTCTTGCTTTTTGAAAATGCCCAGTTTGATTTGAAACTCATTATTTAGAGAGTACAAATTCTTCATGGAAAGTTCTTTTTAGACTTAAACTCCATGGGTTTTTTACTGGATTTTGAAAATGTGGGTTTTTTTTTTTCATTTTTGAAGACAGTTTTTTGGGTAAAATATCTGTGTTAGTGTGATCAGAGTGATGAATGTTTTGGTTTTGTCTCCTGTTGTTTGGTTTTTTTGTCATTGTCAATTTACTTATGCTTTCTTTTCAATTGGAGCTTCCAAGCAGCTCTGTAAATTTTTTGCAGCATCCTTTGGGATGCCATTGGCTTACAGTGATTTTTGGATCATGTCTACTTTTACTTATGCTGAATTTGCAGCTAGAATTTTGAACATAAACCTTACAGGGTTTTTTTCCCCTTTCAGTTTTAGTGCATTACAAAAGATCTTTTTAAGCTGCTATCTTCAGCCAAGTGGCAGAAATCTTGTACACAAAATAAAACAAAAAGCTGCTTTGGAAAATACATAGAGATTATGAGAAACTTGAGATACTACACACTTTTATGTTTTTTAAGCAAAAATATTCAGTTTAATCCACTAGATACTTGCTATTAAAAGCATGTAGAGAATAGGGAGAATCAGAAATTCTGGACTAAGTGGATTCCACAGAACAAAACACTTGTTTTGTATAAAAGTCCATGTTTGTTTGAAACTTAGAGCAGCGCCAAGCATAATTTCATTGGTATAGCCCTTGATGCCTTGGCCTGGTTCTAGGTTATTTTATAGGGCATAGAATGAAAGTTGGTCTTCATTTCTTCTGCATAATTTTGTGCCAGAAACACAGCCCTTTTATCACATGCTGTAATCTATTACTTTTTCCTCTGCTTGATATAGACTATGTGATACCAAGTATTTCACATCTGCAAAGATTCAGGCTGAATAAAAAACTTTCACCTACAATGGCTTATAAAAAAATATGTTAGAAAAAGTTTTAAAAGGATGTACTTATGCTAACTTTCTGTCCTGATCTGTGTCTCGCCAGATGGACAAAACACAGTGAATTACAAATAATTACAAATATGTTGAGGTTATCCCTAATGGCCTTTCTTGACTTCAGCCTTTCTTGACTTCTCCCTGTCTGGTCCCCTGTGTGCTGCCCCTGCCTCTCCTCCTGTCAGCAAGCACTGCTCCATGAGCCTCCAGCTGTCCAGAAACCCCCACCTGGCAAACCCTTAAAGGGTGGGCCCTGTCACCATCTCAAATCCTTGCAACTCCAAATCCACAACCTTTAAAGGAGATGGATTGCTTCATGTCTGACATGGCTGGGCTTTGATGTCTGAAAAAGTAATTTGGGAGATGATAGTCTTCACTGCATTCAGCGAAGACTATAGCCTGCTTTACAAAACAGTTGTGACCAAGCAGATCAGGCTTGTTTTTGAAACTCAGTCTCTTATCTTCCTAAATTTCACAACTTCCTTAGTGTCGCCCTGATTTTGTAAGACTTTGTTAAGCCTTCTGATGTTTACATTCTTTCAACAAAATTTCTCACACACAGTTCTGTAAATAACCTATGTTTTGCATTCTTTTATGGAGGTGGAGAGAATTGATGGACCCTTGGTCTGTCCAGTGGCATTGGAGAGGTGGCACTGTCACCCTCCAATCCACTGTCACCTTTGGAAAACTATAAATGTTGGAGTCAGAAAATAAAGTTTTTCTTCTTTTTTGTTCCCCTCGAGAGCAGCAGTGTCTGTGTCATCATTTCGTGCCTTATCACAACACCTTAGGAAATCTAAAACTGTGTGTTTTACTTTCTTGTTATTCTCCTTCTTTTAAGAAATGTCCTCCTCCCCTCCATCCAAAAAAATCCAATCAACCAAAGACAGCACCTCAACTGAAATGCAACCAAGAAACCCACAGAAAACTAGGAAAACAAACCCCCACTCATCTTATTAGAGCTTTTGGCAAAATAATATGGAATGAAAAAAGGTATCAGATTGAAGATCTGGATTTAGGAATTTGGTGTAATGTGGAAAGAATTGCTTTTGTCTGGAAGAAATTGTATAGGGCAATGTTGAGAGACTACGTTGATTCTGTTAAGAAAAAGGTGTTTTCCTTCTCCCTACTCAGTTTAACTGTGTTCAATGACTTTGTTAACTCAGGGCATATTCATAGCCCACAAAGGGATTGAATGTATCTATTTTTGTGTCTTTCAGATGTTTCCTTCTAAACTACCATATTGTAGTATACGGTCAGCTGTGGTGTTCTTACACACAGAAATTTAATTTGAAGGTATTTATTGATTAACGATGTAAAACTAAGTAAACACACGTGAGCAGGTTTTTTACTGATGAGCTGTCTCTTTTTTCACTGATCAAGCAACTTGAAGGCTGCGGGTGTGTTGAAGAACCTTGATGCTTTGAGTGAATTAGCAAAGTTTGGGGTTTTTTTGCATGAAGTCCAAGCTTCTAGTCTCTAAGGAGTAGGAAAGAATTTCCAAAAGTTCCTGGAAATGGATTTAATCTTTAAAGTTTTATTTTGGGGTATACTTATTTGTTTAGCAATTATTCCTATGAAGGAAAAAGTTGAGAAACTGAGAAGGGAATGGAGAAGAAGGATTTTATTATGTGCTTGGCACTTTTATGGCATGTTTTTAAATGCTGTAATTAAAAAAAAAAAAGAAAATAATAGAGCATGTGTATGTTTCATTACAAGTGAAAAGTATTTGCCCTTGCAGATACTTACAAGTCGATATAGGAACTCTACAAATGCATTCTAATGAGGATTAATGAGCTGTTATCTAAGTTAGTATTTAATTGATTTGGGTAAATATCAGTCTGTAGGAAGAAATGCAATTTTTTTCATGCAAGTAATGGTTTTTGCATATGCAAATACATGTGATTGGAGCTGTGTCAATCCTCAGCAAATTCCAGTGTGGTCTTTTGTGAGATTATAGAAGCCTCTGCCAAGTGTACATTCAGATAATTTTTCTGAGTGGATTTGGAACTCAAGATTACCCAAGAAAGCTTCAACTCATGCAATTTCCTGCCAATTTTATGAAGTCAGTAACAAGGATAAGCTAAGTACACTTTATCTATCATAAAAAGTAGTGGAATACTTTTTATATAATAATACTTGCTTTGGAGGCAGATTTTTTGGGTAAAAAATTATGCTGATGTGATCAAAGTGATGAATCTTCCTTTTAAAGTTGTCACAAATTTAAAATGTTGCTAAATGTCATGGCAGTAGGCCTTGGCAGAGAATTTCCTCAGCTTGGATTTTCTTTTTCTATTTCTCTGCCTTGCTTATCGCGTCATGCATCTTTCTTCAGTAGTAAGTACACTTTCACCTCAGCAATATATCAGAAGTAATCAAATTTTGACACAAAGCAGGTGTCTGTCTAAAAAAACTACAAAAAACAAAAGGCCTTCAAAAGAACTTTGAACTCTCTGCTGATACTACTTGGAAGGGGACAAACCATGCTCATGGTACACAACATCCAATAGAATGTTGTCCCAAGCCAGTTTAAGACATATTTTATCTATCCTTAAAGCTGTTTACAGAAACCATATTTGGTTAAGTTACTTTTTATTGTCATCAGTAGATAAGTTCAGTCAGGTCAGAATCTGCAGAAGGCATTACTTTTACTAAAGCTTCATCGAAATTAAATTTGGAGTTTGAATCAATGCCCAGGAATGATGTCAGCTATAGCAGATTAAATTTGCTAACGTCTCTTCATTTTAATTGTGTTTTTAAAACAAAGCAGATAATTCTTCCAGGCTTTTGCCTTTTAATGTTTTCAGCCTTTGTTTGGGCTGAATATTTTGGGTTATTGAATATTAAATTTTAAATCTATTTTGCAGTGCCTCTGCATACAAAAACATCGATTTAGTAGACCTGTTTCAACAATAATTTGTAAGTAGTAAAATATTCAATATATTCAATATTTTAGTAGTAGTAAAATAGTAGTAAAATATTCAAAATATTCAATATTCAATATTTTATCAGTCTTTTGCATACTGTTGCTGTTTTATGTTATGGAGGAATGAGTCAAGGAAAAGGCAGAGAAATAATTACTGATGTGCAGTATTGTCTGTTACTTATCCTGAAAACTCAAATACACAAATTAGTTCTTTAAATCCTATAATATTGAAACCGGTATATAACCTGTAGGAAAATAGTTAAATGATTCAATTTTGTTTCTGATATTATTGTGTATTATTTTGTTTTAGTGTTACAAGATAATTTTGCTTTTGTTCTATCTGGTGATATGCTTATGGTCTGACTACAGCCTGAGAATTGCTAGCCTTTTTATTTGTATCCTATGTCACATTAATAATGGTTGTAATTATTTTTATACTTAATCTGCTAAAAATCTTAATAAAATAATTAAATCAATTGCATCCTGCAGCAATGAATTCTGCAGGTAAATTGTATTGTCTATATCCTGCTGCTGGAAACAATATGAAGTGTTCAAATTTCAAGTAATTGGAAATGAAAAGTCCTAATTTACTGGAGTAAGCTTTCTCCACAGTGGCAATACTTTGCTGTATGTTAGAATCCTAGAGCCCCAGTTTTAACTGCAAGGGAGCTCTGGAGGTCTTGTAGTCAGACATGATAAAGGTACTTGGGGATGTGTCTAGCTGAGCCTTGAATGCTGCTGGAATGGCAATTCCACAGCCCCAGTACTTAATTGCTCATAATGAAAATTATTTTCAAAATATTGGATTTTCCAGTGGTGAATTCTTCCCCCAAACGCTGGAATTTCTCATGTTTCTACTTGCCTATTACCTCTTATAAATGTGCACCTTTGAGGATTATCTGCCTCCATCTCATCTCTATCCTTTGATAGGTGCCCATAGCTGCAGCTGGGGAGCAGTAAGGACTCCCCTGAGCCTCCTCTATTGTGGGCTCTCCAGTTCCCTCAGTATTTCATAGATGATAGAGAGCAGCCTCACAAGGAACTTGTCTGGCTTCTTCAGCACCTTTGGATGACTCCAGTCTCATGGATTCTCTTATGTCCAAATTACTTAAGGGATTCCTTCCCTTCATCTCTCTACAGCAAGTACTGCTTCACTCTGACAGTTTGTGCTAGGAGGCTTAGGGGCTTGGAAATCCTCAGAACAAGCCATTACGTGGAAATTAAAGTGCTCTATTCTATTATTTTTAAATGCCTCCCACAGAAGGTACTTGGGAATCTTTACCATCCCTTCTTTTCCTCTTTTCCAGGTCATTTCTTTATCTCTGTGTGCACTTTTCTTTCACCAGTGCTAGTAATCATCCCAATACTGTGAAAATTTCTTGGCTGAGACCAGTCAGTAAGGCAAGAGGAATAGGCTGCCATTCTTGCAGAAGCCCTGGTTGCACCTAAGTAGCTTTAGTCTCTTTTTTCGGTGGGATATTGACAGGCGGGGATTCACTGGTGCATAATGCTGAAATAAGGAAGTACAAAGTACTCCAGAGTTTCCATTATGGAAAGGTCTTTTATGTTATCTGAGCTATTATTTTGTAAAAAAATTGAACATAATGGTGCTTTCTGGTGTGAAAAATATCAAGAAGTATGTTGCTGATGCTAGAAAAATGTTCGTTAGGTTCCTATTGTAATTAATCTTTGATTTCGGAACTGGTACATAAATACTGTTTCACTCTCCTAGGAAAGGAGAAACAGTGTTGGTCTGACATCTGAAGACAAGTGTAAGATGAAATCTTTGTCTTGTTTTGTTCTTATACTTGCACTGGTATTTTTTGTCATGTGTACTCATCATAGGACTTGGATAACCTACATTTCTTCTTGTTTATCTATTTTTCTTCTGTTTGCCTCATGGTTTAATATAACTTCCCACACCAACACAAGGTAGTTATGAAATTCAGAACACCAAGTGCAAAGTTCTCAGATAACTTCTAGCTGCTTTTTTATATAAGGTGAGTATATATTGAAACTGTCTTAGAAATTGTTATCCCCTACAGCTCAGTTTCTCTGGTCCTCTTTATCAAGACTTCCAAGAGACAGAGAAAGTGATATTAAAAAAAAATTTCCTGTGTACATAAAAATTGTGTAAACCTCTGCTAATTTTAGCAACTCTCTTGAGCAATCAGCCTCTCTAGCCCGAAAAGCTCTTTTTTCTTCCAAACTCATTAGTCATATAAGTTGGTCAAGTTTTAACTGGTTTGGAAAGATGTCATAGCACAGCAAAGTTCATGGTTAGGAAATTTTACTCTGACCACACCATTTGCACAGCACTTGAGCAAGATTTTAGCACTGGACATCTGCAGAGGGGATGTTTCTTTCCCTGCTTTATTTTGTGCTCTGCTGCAGCTTACATTTTGACCCCAGAAGTGGTGTCACTTTCCCTGAGAGCGAGTTGGCGCTGTAACCATTTTACTTCTGATTCTGTGCTCTTCTGAGAGTGGAGAGCAGGGTTTGTGGAGAGCTCCTTTACTGGCTAGTTGAATGGGAGGAGGAATGACACTTTACCCAAGTGGAAGGTGCTGGAAAGCATTGCTGCTCAGGGTCCTGTCACCATGCAGAGCCATGGCAGATACCTGCCTTTTGACATGTCATGAGGACTTGTAAACTGCTTGCAGCTGTTCCAGTGACAGTCTCACTCCTGAGCTATGTAATTTTAAAACACCCATACTGTTGACAGCAAAGGATCACTTTGCAATTTGAGAGGTTTAGGCTTCCTCCTAAAAATCCCATAAGCCAGTAATTTTTTTCATGAAACTGCATTGTTTAGCTTGAGTTACATTCATAGTATACTTCTATCTTCACAGAATGCAATTCAAACTTTTTGAATATATCTAATGTTTTTGCAAAATTATTTTCTCTATGAAATAAAATTTTTCACTGAAAACTTTGTTGTATAACTATAGGAAAACATAATTTCTAAAATGCTATGAATAATACAGCAATGATTCAGACAGATTTTAAACTCTATAATGGCTGATCAGTGTTTAGGAATAGACCTGTCTTCTAATACTGCAATAATAAGCAGATTTCAGTTTAAGATAAGCCACAGGGACCAAACAATGTTTTCCAAATTTGAGGACTAGTATGTAATATGTAATTTAGGTACTGGGGAAGGTTTATGGTATGAAAAAAAAAAAAAAATCCTTGTGCTGCCAGTTTTCCCCATCAATTTAATACTCCACTCAACATTTAAAAGCCAAAACATGGAAAACATCTTGCTGAAATTAAGGTTAAAATTCAGAATCTGTTAAGAAAGGGCCTTTTCAGCTGTCCTTAGATTTTAGATTCTGTAGCAATTCCCTGAAGTGTGGAGGTTTACTAATTCTGAATCAGGTATTATTTATTGTGAATGTTCCAACACATACAGAACTGCACCAAAAGGACACGTAATACTTGGGGTTATGATGTGGCTTTGACTCAAAGAGAGTGAGACTCTCTGCCGTTCTGTCCTGAAAGCTCACATCTGCAATTAAAGTTTTGAAGGAATCCTGTGTGGGGGTGTGATGATTTGAGTCCACCTCTGTGGGACAGCTACTAGTGGAAATTTCTGCACAATAAAAATAGCTATAGTCAGGGTAGAGTCACACGTTTCTCTTCAGTTTGAGATGAAGAGACTTTTTTTTTTCTGTGCTGGCATTTGCTGTTATAATATTTTATAAATATCAAGAAACATTTTCTTGTTGCTGTGGTCCTTGTGTCTGAAGTGTTTAGCAAAAGGAAATTATTTTCTTGTTTTCTTTGTGGAGTGGCTCAAAATGATTGTTTGAAAAACCTCTTTTAGACAATGATTAGCTGAAATGACTCAATGTTGTTCTATATCTACACATCTTTCTAGCATGGATTAATTATTTTCTTTATAGCTGGTGTAGTTCAGTGGGATAAACTGGCAAATGCTTTGTCATATCTATTTACCATTTCCTATTGTTTGGTATTCCATATTCTTTCTTTCTCTAGTTAAATGCAAATACCAATAACTTAGCAGTTATATTTTTTCCTAGTTAACCACACGTTTGTGTTCAAATTACTTTTTTACCTTACCACTACCTCTTCTGTACCTTCTGTACCTGGTTATCAAAAGTATAACACCTCCTAGAGGATTAATTGAATACATCCAAATTGTGATGAAATAGGCAATGGGCTCTGATAAACAGAGTCCATTGAAACATCCGTGTTTATTCTACAACTGTTTGTTCTTCACTGTGGGGGCAGTCTCGCCTTTCTGACATTGTTGGGTATAAATCTCATGTAATTATGATTATAATCACCCTTGTGATTGTGACAATTTCAGTCCCTCTTATTTCACTACTGATGGCAGTTCTAGATCAGTCTCCTCTCCTTGCAAAAATTAGCATATTAGTTTTGTAGCCAAGTTGTTTCCTAAGGAGTTGCTAAAAGCTACTATTTGTTTCATGAATGTTACTCCTCAGTTTCAACTGTTGCTTTTCAATACCAGTCAATTAGTTCAAATATGGAAGTTAAAAGTCACTAAGCCTTAAACAAATCTGTAATCTCTATTTTCTTCATTTGTGCTGATTGCCCTTTGACACTATATGAGTTATGTGCAATTGCTATTTTCAGAAAATGTAGTCCAATTGTCATGGCTCTCTATAATAATCTTTTCTGTCCTGAAGTTCTACAATTAAATACTAAAAAGTAATAAGAGTCACTTTCAAAGGGAAGACTGAAGAAAATCTCAAAACGGTTTTGTACCTACCATTCTTTGCTTGTTCTACATCTGTTTTTTCACCCTGTGTGTGAAACTGTTGTCTTTTAGCTCAAATTATCAGTGAATTTCTGCTGACCAGTTTAAACATACCTGGAGAAAGACATAGATGCCAACTGAGCATCTGTCTTACAAAGCAGGTGAAGATGTTTAATCACCCTGCCTTGAACCACTTTTGTTTAATTTCATTCACTGACATACAATATACTTTCTACTGAACATTTGTTTTTTTCTTGATTGACTGCTGTATGTTTTCAAACTTTGGTTTAAAGCCTCTTTCCAGGTCCAGCTGCTCAAGACACACTCTGTTTATCTCATTCTGCTTTTTCTACTTAGGGTGCAGTAGCAAGTTTTCATCTGCAATTCTTTTTTTTTTTCAGAATATCCATAACACATCTCTCATGTATTACGTATCTTGGCAATTACTAATTTTTTGCTATCTCTCCATCTTCTTGAATTTGTCAGATTGTTTGGTTCACTGAATTGAGTGATTCAATGATTCTAAATTGAGTGTAAGATTGTATTCAAAGTAAACTTAAAGATAGATGTGATTAACAGGGTGTCTGAACATCTGAATTCTGTGGACTGCAGTGAGGTCCAGCATGGGTGCAGATTTCAGACATCTGCCTTAATAAACTCAACTTTACCTGGCACGGAATTGGTCTTTGAATACACACACACACACAGTTGTGACAGGCTGTTGGTGCTGGTTGCTTCTAGTAAGGGGCAGTATTGAACAATCAAATGTGATAAGGTCTTACTCTGTCATAGGTAGACTTGCAGATAGATATCCATTTGTGCCCTGAGCTTTTTAGCTAATTTGCTTGCAAGCCTTCATGGTATTTGTTTTCATTTTTAATTGCCTAAAAGCTTTGATAAATCTGACACCATGTTCATTACCAATATGATAGGATATGCACATAGCAAACAAATAAAAGCTGCTTTTTCTCCTTGCTACCCTTAAAGTTGGTACTTGAAGGACACATAAATGAATACACACATTTTAGTAATTATATAAACATACCTGAAATACAATAACTCAGATGTAGCAAAAAATATTAAAGGGAGAAAAAGGGGAAAAATGTTCCCTGTTTGGTCTCCTTATATAGGTCATCTAAGTAAGCACTGTTAATATATCAAACCCACCTCTTTTGCCTACTTAATTGAGTCAATGCCAGTACACTGTGTAGGACCATATGCATAACTTTATAGAGTAGCTATTCCTCAATTATGTAACTGTACTAATTTTGTTAATGTATTCTGTGGAGAATCTGATAGTCCAGGATTACTGTAAGATCAATATTTTTCCATTGACAGATTGCTGGAGACCTATGTATTTAAATAAAGTCCATGAACTTTAATAAGACCAAATATTTCTTCTTCCTCTGCTGTGCTTTCTGTTGATTAATAATTCAGATATTTGAACATTGCAAGCAAGCTGGAAACTCTGCTTGTGCAAAAGAGGATTGCATATCACAAATAAAAATATAATAGACAATAGGGAGGGCAAAAGGAGAACACTTACTAGCAAACCATTCCTTTTCTGCAAGGGTGGAATTTGAGTGACATGACTCTCTATCTTAGGTTCTGTTCACAAAGCACCATATAGCACTTGAGTCCACTGGCAGGCAGTTCTTCAGTGGTTTAACTCTGTTATTTACAATGCTGTTGAACCCTGGCTTACCCAGCAAATAAATGCAACACTTTACCTGCTAAAATTAAATGTGTATTAGTACTTGGGAGAGCAGGGCCAGGCAAATCTAATACCTGCTGTTGCTAAGTACAATAAATCTATCTTAGCTTTTTGAGGACTTGTTTTGTTTTGGTTTTTTTCCCTTCTGTTTTCAGATTTCTTAATTGGTTCATGGCTCTCCTGTGGTTCCACCGCAGGGAGGTTTGTGTTGTCACGTTTGGAAGCAAGGGTATTAGCTTGACAAGTCACCCTGCAGGTCTCTTGATACTTTCTTATTTTCCATGTGTCATGAATTAGATGTTTTGAAGATTAATTTCAAACAAAACAGCGTATTTAATTTCCCTTCGGGAGCAGAGGATGTCTTTAAAATAAAGCTCTTATTCCCCTCATCAAAACCTGCATGATCCCTTTCCTCTTCTTATAGCTAATTAACTGGTGGAGCTGCAGGGTTTTCCCGGTTTCAAGGTAAGTTGTTTTCATTGCAGTTGTGTGATTTTAGCATAACTGTAGAGGTCTGTAGTAGTCAATATTGAAAAGACAATTTGATTTCCTTACTGGTGCATATGCTTTAAAACTATTTTTTTGCATTGATATTATTACTGAAGTGAATTACACCTAGATGAAAGAAAAAGATCTTAGTTTAAATTTTCATTAAGTGTAGCTTCTTATCTGAGGATTATGTGTCACTGGGAGAGTTTTCTTATCTCCATAATTAAGGGTGAAGAAGTTAATTATTCCCATTCTAATATATCTTCATATTGGCTAATAGAAGTGTGTGTTGACTTTGGTATGGAAATTTTAAGCTGAAATCTAAAAACAACAGAAAAAACTGTGGAAAAAGTGCAAAAAAAAAAATTTTTTTTTTTTAGGAGAAAGATGGGCTGTAACAACAACTTGCTGGGACAGTAACACGAATTATGATTTAGGTAGGGCAAAAAACTGGTTCAAGAACAAGAATACTGTGAAGGATTATTTTTTATTTCAGATGCTAGCCCTCTTGACTGGCCTTGCTTTCTAAAGTAGCTGCTCACAGTTTAGTATTCTGGGTCTTCTTTTGACCTGCTTGTGCTGCAGGGACAGAGGTTCTGGGCAGGTGGGGCTGGCTGTGGCTGCTCTGCTGGCCCCCATTGCTCCGTACATCGCATGGCGTGGCTGCTCTGTGCTGCAGCACGCTCCTGTCTCCGGGGCCTTGCACCACCTCTTGCAGCAAGAGCTGTGGGGACACTGCCTTGGCCCTGTCATGCTCAGCCTTGTGTGCCCTGCACTGAGCCAGAGGAAGGATGTAGGCTCAGCTACTTCATTCTCTGAGCCTTATTCACAGAAGCTAAAGGGAGGAAAGGTCTCTCCTTTCCCAGTGTTTCTATGAGGGCTTTTTGGTCATGTTTTCCAGATAACTTAAAAGTTTCTCTTTTGTTTTAGATGGTTTGTTTGTCTCCCTAGGGAACTACAGGGACATGTTCTGGCAAATTTCTTGATTTTCAGATGCCTTATCTATCTTTTCTTTTGTTTCCTGCACTGTTTTAAATTTTCAGAGATACAATTTCATCCTTTGGTGTCTTCTCTGATGGTTTGCTCTATCGTTTCTCAGGATAAACCTTTGGAGCAAAGGCTGCTGTGTTTGTCTTTTGCTTAAGCCATGCTGGGAGATTCTACTACAGGAATTTCTATTGTTGTAGTGGCAGGGTCCTTCAGGGAGCAGAGGTGGTACAATTTTCCTTTGTGGAGCTCTGGTTAGCAGGTGTATCTCCATTTACAGGGATAGTGTTTGGGCAGTTCGCACCTTCCTTCCTGGAGGTTATTGCCTTCTCATTATGGTGTTCTCCAGTAAATCAAAGCAATGTATCTTCAAGTACTGAATTCCTTCTGAGGGACAGAGAGCAGCTTGCAAACACCACTACTTTTTTTCATTGTAGAATTGGACAACAAGAGCTGGAAATACTTTTTGAGGCCCTTAAAATTCCACGCTGTCCCTGGAGGTTGATGTGGTTTCTATAAATACTTAATTTCTTTGCTTTGCTTCAGATATTTGGCAGTTAAAAGGCAGGGAAGAGCCCAGATTAGTGTGAGATGTCCTTATTAATTATTCCATGGAATGATATTTATGCTCTTTCTTACAAACTTTGCTTGGACTCCATGCAAAACGGGAGTGGAAACTTTGAAAGGTTTTAAGTTGTTCAAAGGTACTGCTGCTGCATTTGACCAAATAAATGCCTTACAGGTGTTGAAAATACATATTTATATTTCTTCATTTTTGTCTTAATGTTTGAAAATTGTAATTTCACTCATCCAGTGACTGTTTTTCAGAAATTAGTAGTGAATTTTATGGGACTGACTCTTAAATGTTTGAGTCTGGAAGAATTCAGTGGAAGTCTGGAATCTAATAGGAGTTTAAAATTGTGTATGCCTTAAATCCATGGAAGCAAATGAAATGTACTGTTTAATTATCCACCTGAAATCAGCATACAAAAGATGAAACTCAAACTGGTTTATAACTCTCATAGGGTGTAATTTATCTCTATAATGTGCATAAAATTTGCCATAGAGAAACAAAAATGCAATACTACAAGGAAATTCTGAAATATTAAGATTTCAAAGCTGTGAGCCCCTTTTATATTTTCCTGTAAGAACCTGAGCACTTAGTAGTAATATCCATTTCTGCCAGTTGCATCAGACAGGAATGCTCATTATCTCACTCCATTGCAAAATTTAACACAGATAAAGCTGTTTAGTTAAAACCATACTGAAATATTCCTCCCTCACCCTTAGGCTCCTTCCAGTCACCATCTGAGGACTCTCATCCTTACATTTCCAATGTGGACCCAAAGCTCCTTTTCCCAACTGGCAGTGGCAGCAGTAGCTGACAAAGCTGACACATTTACTCCCTCTTGGCACCCTCCTCTTGCCTGGCTTCTTGCACTGCTCTTAGTCTGATTGAAACAAACATGATCACTGAGACAAGTCTGGGGTATATTTGATTACTTGGCTGCTGCTTCAGAAATGAAGATTTTTTACTCGCCAAACAAGAGAAATTCTCTTTTCAGAGTGGAGGAGCGCTCTGCAGACCCAAGTCTGTGACTGAGCAAGCAGCAAGGAAAAATCCCCTCCTTTGCCCTCTCCAAGCCCTGACTTTGGCTGTACATATAGGTTCTCAGGTTTGCACTTGGAAGGCAGAGCAGGCAATCTGCTGCATGGCTCATGCACTGATTAGTCCTCAACCCTTTTGCTGTTTGTATGCACTTAATTGTTTTTTTGCTGGCAGACACACAGAGTTCAGCATCACATTTTGACACACACATGCTGCTGTCCCAGAGGATTCACAGAGTGGGCTGTCTTGCAGCTGCTGCATTTTCCACCAGTAAAATTGACAGTTACCTACTGTGTGGAGTTGCTAGGAGAAGGTGAACAGTCATCATTACAGCATATTCCTTCAATAACAACCTGTAGCGCTCGCTGATTTCTCTTCTGCAGGGATTTAGATGTGTCTTTGCTACTGACTTAGCATTTGTGCAGTCATATTTTTATTGACAGGCTGGTAGATATTTATTCAATAAGAAACAACTCAGGATCAGCTAAAGAGAGGAAAGCTCTGGCATTTGAACATACACTCTTTTTGTAGGGTGATGTGGCTGATACTGGCATCTACCATCTGCTTTCCTATTGCAGCCTGTTTCTCCAACCTGCAAAGCAGAAACCAGCCTTTCTTTCCTTCTGGATTGTTAAAGCCATTCACATTTATCCTGCATGGCAATGAATTATAGTCCATTTTAAGGACTCTTTTGTGCTTCTGTGTGTATTCCTACAGCAGAAAAAGTGCATGAGAAAGGAGCTTGAGCAGTCAGTAGTATAAGTAGCTGGCTCTCCGTATGGATTAGACTTGTGAGGTCAGAGGAGCTGTGTGTACTTGCTCTGTGCTTGGGGGGGAAGAGTGGATTTGTCTGTCAAAGTGAATAGCGATTCAGGCAGGATCGTCCCTCAGCTGTTGTAATTCTGATGTGTTTTGCTATGACAGCAGCTACTGTCTAACATGCGTGGATCTTCTGAAATTTGTAGTGGACTAAGGACTGCATTTCCTTGCTGCTGAGCCTGACTGTAACTGTATCGCTGTAGGACAATAACGATGGGGGCTCGAGCGACAGAAACAACTCGGGAACTGGAAAGCGCCTCTGTACAGTACCAAATAGGAGGACATGCAGAGAAAATGTGGCAACGACTCAAAGGAATGTGAGTAGCTTGTCTCCTTGGCTTTTGTTCTGTTCCTTGGGAAAGATAATTTTCTTCTGTTTGTTAAAATGTCTAATTAGCAAACGAGAGAGTTATTTAAGCTGTGAACAGTATTTGCTCCCACAATACAGTACATCGTTCTGGTTTACAATGGTACTTAGGTTAATGTCAGACTCTCTATTAGGTTCAGCCAGCTCATTTAAAAGATGTATAATAAGTGAGAGTTATTATCCAAATTGAAATGCAGGTAAGTCCTTCCAAGTTAGCACTTCCACATCTCTGATATGATTTTATAAATGTTATCTTCAGAATCAGCATTTCTGGAGCTGTTTCATCATTGTCAGCATGTATGGGTAAGTATATTATTGCAATTTTAGAGGAAGAACTAATACTTTGCCTTTAAAACTGAAGGTAAAGAAATCTGTATTAAAAGGTGCTTAGCTATTAGGAAGCTATGTCTGGTTTTTCCAATTATTTTGGTGTTCAATAATGCTAGAAACTATTTGAAAGGGTATTTGAGGGGACCACTGTGTTCCTGCTGTGTCTAATTCACTGCTCTCAAATGCAATTTTCATTTCAGTGCAAATGATCGGTAAATAAACATCTGCAACCTGTCAGAGAGAAACTCTATTAAACTAGTGCATTCTAAACCCCTCAAATATCAACATCTCCTTTTCAGTATTTGCCAGGTTTTTGATCTGAAAGCTGATGTCAGGATGTTACAAATACATGTTACACTTGTTGAAGCAAAGAAACGGCACTATTATTTTTGCTGGGAAGATTTTTAATCCTGGTTTTCTAAAGGTATTCCACAGATGCTAAATAGTGCCTCAGCTGTTGAAGGTAAACAGGTTATTCAAGTGTGGAGGATTAGATGTGTCGGCTATGGCACTGCCTTTTTCCCCTGTGCATTGGGTAGAGACTCAAATTGGCTGTGGGGAAGGGGATTTCCACCATCTGCTTTCTGTAAAGAGAAATTGGTTTCCTTGATTGTAAAGTCACTTTTCAGGTGTGGTCAGGGATTTAACGTAACTTCTGTGATATGCTTTTGAATATTTGCTCTGAATCCTATCATCACTCTGTTTAAGACGCTTTGGGAAAAATGTCCCCATAAAATCTCCAAAGTGTACACAGCAGAACAAATATTTTGATTATATGATGATGTCACACATTTTGCCTCTGAGTTTCTGCTACCAAAGACCTCCATCAATTTGTGCAGATTTCCATTTGTATAGGGTCTTAGCTGCTGTTTTTTTCTGTAAGTTGTCTGTTGCCACTAGACTCTTGGGTTGAAACATTTCCTTTCATCTGCCTCTGGAATGGTACCATTAAACAAACTAATGCAAATAACTAAATGTTGGGTGACAATCAATACAAGACCTCCAGGAAATAAGGTTTATTCTTCTTTAGGAGTAGTTAAAATGATATTTGGAATTTGTGGTGTATCAATGTAAAATGGAGCTTACCTGTTTGGAAATGACGCACCTTTCACAGGTTGGTGCCAACCTCCTGAACGTTGTGACAAGATGATGCTAAAATGCTTGTATTTAAAAAAACCACAGGTTGTATTATTAGATATGCACTCAGCTGACTGTTTTTCAGACTTACCAATGGTTTCGTTTTAATTATTCACTGGTCAATTGGAAATCACCAACTAGTCGATATTATGAACACTGTATGAGGAAATTTCAAAGAATTGAAATTTTCGGAGTAGATATCTGGGCTCATTTTATAGTATAAGCATCAATCATTAAGGAAAAGGATTAATTTTGTTGGTGAGCAGATATCAAAGTAGAAGCATGTTTGTATATGGTAGGAGAGAGGGACTGCCAGATAATCTGACTTGGGAGGAATTCTTTTATAAACAGTCAGGAGAATTGTTTCATCACAGAGATGGGAACTGTTAATGTAACTACATATGAAGACAAATTATTGAGCAAAGTAGTGTGCAGCAGTATATTTACACTGGAGTCAGGACTTCATGGTTTGAATTATGAAGCTGAATCTGTTCTTGCTGATAGAGTCCACAGACCTACATAATTTTTATGTGATTTCAACACAGTTTTATGGTATTTTGCCAGTCAAGAGTGCTGATTATCTTCTTGCAAGCAGGTCATTATTTCTGAAAGAACATTGGATTTAAATTAGGTAACTATCTGAATAGTGTTCAAAAGCTGTACAATAGACCCTTACTTAAAATCATCTTTAATTTTCTCTTGGCATTACATCTTTCTTCATAATAGACTTTAATTAAAAAATTGGCAGCAGAAGTCTATTTAACCTTGTATGTTTTGGAGTATTTTTGTTCTTGATTTGTTGTTTTTTTTTAAATTTATTTTTATGAAATAGAGACTGTTCTAGAAGACAGGTGAGTTGAATGCACTTAAAGATAAATGAAAATCCTCATTTGAATGCCCAATAAGACAAGCTGTCCACTGTGGGAGCTTGAATGAAAGGGCTTTTTATAGGTTTTGTATTCTATAGGCTTTCATAGATCTTGCTAGCCTAAGTGGTGCAATAAAGGCTGGAATTTTTGGAATAAAATTAAAATTATATATAATTTTTATTTGGTTTATGGTGCTTTATTCCTAAGCTCTTACTTTTATATGGCAATTAAAAATCCCACTCTGTTTTCCTTACACTGGAATTGCAGCAGTGTTGCAACCAAGGACATTATCTGTCAGAGAAGATATTAGTTTGAATTTCATAACTTGATCATTAGCATTGGTGCTGATTTTATTGATGCCTGAATGTATAAAACACATGCTCAGTGAAACGAGATGTGTGAAAGAGTCATGTAAATTTGTCTTGACTGTAGCTTCTGGTTTTTGAATTAAGATATTTTCAGTATGCAGACTGCACTCTTCTAATGTTTTGTAGTTCATGGAGAAAGCAAAAACAAATAATAAGGAACAGCTCAATAACTCGTATAATAGTGTGGCTTTTATAATTCTATGTTATGCAGAAGAATAAAAACAAAAGCCAGTGAAGCCACTGCAGGAACTCCAGTTGCCTGACTGAAGGGGAGTGTTATATACCTCCACTTCAAAAAACACCTTGTCACAGCCCAGCCAGGGGACTCCTGCTCAGCCTGTTTAAATGGCACCAGTTACACCTTTTCTACCACAAACATTTATTCTCTATTGGATTGAATCTTTCTTTAGACAGTAAATAAACCTCCAACTTAAATGTATTATGGTGTCAATAGATCGAGATGATTTGCTGCCTAGGAGAGTTTGTCTTCTGCTGCTGATAGAGCATGCTAGTGAGCTCAGAAAGAAAAGCTGCTTTTCAAAAGCATTTTCATTTGGAATGCAGAGAACCAGGTTTAAAGCAGAGGTCTTTATGCTTACTGGCCTTGCAGGGTTTGGTATTCTCCTTAATCTGCATGTAGCCTTGACTTAGCTCTGCATTGTTCCTCAGAGTGTGAAATCGGGTGCTGTCTGTTTTGTCTTTTGCCACTTCACTCAATGTCAATGCAGAACAGCCAGACATCCCCCCCCCTCCCCCCCATATTTTTTTATTTTGCAAGTAGACATCTTGGACACCTTTGCAAGTAGCTTCTGCTATCCTTGTCACTGCTGGACATAGTATTAGGGGTGGGCTCCTTTCTGACCTTTGAATTCATTAGTGAGTAAATAACTTGAACATGTTTATGCATCACTCACATATGTGTCCAATTAAAATTAAGTATTATACCTAAGGACAATGGAAAGGAGATTAAAGATAACATTTTATGAAATTGACTACTAAGCTGCAATTAAGTCTCTATATTCTGTATTTTTTTTAGCTTAGACATCTGACTCTACTTATACTATATACAAGACTTCTAAAATTTCCTAAAAAATACTTTCTGTGGCTATTCACCTTATAAGTGTTCTATTCAGATCTCTGTTTAGAGACATACTGTATATAGCTGACTACACAAATAATGACTTTCCTCTTATTTTGAACTCCTGCCAACTCCTTGTGCAGGGATCCTTGATTGCTGACCAGTTTTTATAAACATTTCTTTAAAAACTTCATTCTCTAATTTAGCTGTTGCACACTGAAGCCTGCCACAGTTTCTCAGAGCTATGGGTCAAAACCTCAGAGTTCCTATGGCCCTCCCACATGTAACTCCCAGGTTCTGCTCCACCTCCACAGTAGAGTGAAGTCAAAATATCTGGATGAGAGAAAAAAGCCCTTTTGTCTTGCTAATTATATAGAGTTAGAAAAATGCAAATGCCTAAATACTGAAATTACATAGTTACCAGTGGAAGCTATAATAAAAATAGGCATTCACTTCATACATCTGAAAGAGAAACATAACCTCAGGTTTATCAAAATTGTGCCTGACAGAATTTTTCCTGTAAGATGTCAAAATAATCGTTTAGGAGTGAACCCACTTAGTACTGTTCCATTTTGTTTGTGTTTTCTCTCTGATCTGGCTTACTCCTGGTATAATCTCTGGAGGAGGGCTAGAACAAAACAGTTGCAATTATTTCTGCTGCCATTTACTGAAGACTATTTGACAAATAAGACTGTGAAAAAGGTGTAAGATCTACTATGGTAGTGAGTCCTCCAGTACTACTGTATTATATATAACATGAAAGGTTTATTTTTGTCAAAATCCGTCTCCAGACATTCAAAGCCTTCCAAAAGGAAGGGAAATAATCAGCTAACTAATAACCAAGGACCAAATGGGCTAAGTTTGACCCACAGACTGCGCAGTTACAGAGTTCTTTACACCTTCTCAGGCAACAGCAGGTATTTGGATTTTTTTTTTCCTTTACTGCCTTCCCATACAATTTCATTACATACTTTCATTACATTACATAGGTCGCCAATGCAATTTGTGGAAACTTACAAAACCAGGCTTCATAAAGAGGATCTACAGAGGCAGTCAGAACTTGATACAAAGTAAATCCTTTCATTTTACTAGGGAAATGGGGAAAACTGAGCAGTTGCGACTAAAAGGAGAGAAAATTGCACTCTGCTGTGGTTAAGGGAAGCTAAACAGAAATTGAGTACATCACTTATAAAGTTACAGCTGACAATGAAATGACTCAGTTTTCACAGTCCATAAAGCTTTGCAATTAGTCAGGCAGTGCTGCCGACTGAAGAAGCCAGCCTTCTCCCTGACCTCTCTTTTCTTTTACAAAACTGCTTAGACTTGAAAAGAATGACAAATCCAGTTTCTGTTAAAGGCTGCAACTGGTCACAGCAAAGACACACATTTCCTGAATACATATATGCAAGAAATAGTGATTTTAAAGGACTATGTGACTTGATCCTAAAAGCTTGTGTGATTGACTGATGGCCAGCACATGTAATTTCATTTGTGAAGTCAAATGCTGTTGACATGCTATTGTATTTATTCCTGTGGATTCTGCTGGAAACGTGATTTCTAAAGTAGTTTCTTTTCTGTGAGTGGAGTGAGTTTGTCAGATATATCATCCCTAAAAGGTGAGCATTTTCTGCAAGTTCCGTGGATTGTCTCCCAAAATACATTCCCAACTCTTTGCTTACTCCATGCTCTTTTTTTTTTCAGCTGTTCTTGTGTGACTGGTTTTGATACTACCCAGGGATTTCTTCTGTGGTAAAAACAGCAATAGAGTTGTTTTTTTTGGGTAAAAAAAAAAAAAAGGTTTTTTTTTTTTGTTTTTTTTTTTTTTTTTTTTTTTTTTTTTTTTTTTTTTTTTTTTTTGTTTACCCTTACTATAAACTGAAATTTTATCAGTTCCTCGGCTGGATTCCCTCTGTGTTTTCATATCTCATTGCATGCTTACAACAGAGAGTTGTCTGAGGCTGGGACTACCTGAATTTAAAGGAGATGGTCTCGCTTGAGCAGCTCTCTAAGAAAACAGTCATGGTCTTACATCTGTTACGTTTTCAGTCCTTAGTTCTATGGTATTGTAAAATCTGTCCTAGGGCACCTAGTATTGTATCAAAACATGACAGAAAATGTTGATCCAATATGAACTTCTTCTCAGGGTTCAATTTTTGAAAGGCTAACTTTGAACTAGCAGGTTTCATGAAGATCAAGTAGAGCCCACGTCACACCAGAGTTATGATGCACAGATAACATCTGTGCTTTTGTAGCTACAGCTACAAATAGCTGGCCTGAAAGAAGGCCAGTACAAACATCCGTGTTGTGTGCTTGGGCTAATTCAGGACAATTGTAATCATTTATTTGCACCTCAGCTGAATCAATGAAATACTGGTAATCTACAACCAGCAGTTACAAAACTGTATTCTAAACCCCCCTGAGCCTATTGTTTGCCTTGGCTATAAAGCCCTTTGCCACTGCTGGCAATAGCTCATGGATCTGCAAATCAAAAAAAAAAAAAAATAGCTGAAAAGTGCTTTATTAGAATTTTTATTCTTGAAGTGAATGATCAGAGAATGAGTACTCATTAGCTGCAATTGTGCTGCTTATGGTCTGTACACGAAGCTGGACTGTAATGTGATTTAGTATGGTTTATTTTGAATGAGTAAGAGAAGTGTGCTCATCTGAGTCACTCTCGTGAAATGACAAAAAGCATTCCTAAGTTGCTTGTCGCTTTGACAATTTATGCAAATATATCTGATTTTAGATGTTCCAGAAAAGCCAGTATACCTTGAAGTATCATGTGCTGAAAAACATTAAAATAACATGGATGTTAAAGCTGTGCTTGTTTCAGGATTAGCAGTTCTATAAATATCGCTCCAATGTTAAAAAAAAAAGGTGCTTTTTCTTTTCTTCACTGATCTCATGTTTGTAGTCATTAGCATTTAGCATTTTTGCATGATTCTGTTGCTATGTATTTGGTAAGTTTTTTCAGAATAAGAGACGGTTGAATTCCAGCCATTCAAGCCTCCAAGCATAGTGCAGATATTATTTGAAGCAGTGTTATTTAACTAGGAGCGACCTCAAGAAGATGTTTGTCTGTACAAGTGCTTATGCTCCTTTATCAATTGTTTGACATTGGCTGCAGTTTGTTTGACCCAACCGTTCTCCAGACTTTTGGCGCCCCAGGAAAACAAGTAGCCTTCATAAATATTATGGAGACATTTAATTGTTGTGAATTTCTCTGATAAATAGTGTTTGAAGGCAGCTACATTTGAATTGTTCACTGTTAGTGTAATTTATACCAGAGAGTAAAGAACAAACTGCTGGGTAGAATTTATTTCTTTCTTCATTTGTTCTACAATATAGAACTGTTCTGCCTGGGAAATTTGAAATTAAATGAGTTTTTTTTTTCTTCTGTGTTGTCTGCAGAATTTATTGAAGAATTAACACCTAACATCATGCTTACCTGCCATTACATATTTTGTATTTTTATTTACTGTGTTTTGAATAGTTTATTTTTTACTTTTGAATCGTTTATTTTTTTGGTTTTGTTTTTATTTTGCAATACCTTGGACGCCTCTTAGTGTAATTCTGTAGTTTTCTTTTGCCATTTTTGCTAAAGGCTTGATGAAGGTTTGAGTATTTTTCTTCTAAACTGAAGATTTTTTTATTTGTATCACTGTATTTCCTAATCTCAAATACATTCACTTAAGATAACTCAGATTCCTGTTTGGCAGAAATGATAAATATACCAGGATCAGATGGAGTTGCAAATTGTTGTCCCTTTTGACAGCTCCTTTATATCTTCAGTGTGTGATTTTCTGATGCACAGGCAACTGCACTGCAAAAAGCATTACACCATTGTCATTAATTTCCATTAGGGTGGGCTGGAATGCAGAATTCCTGCTCTGAAGAATACATAAAAAAACCTTGGAAAAGGCCACCAAGATTAAAAGCTCAGAAGAATGAGTAATCTGAAATGTCTTTAAAAACTTTAAATGAGTATCTCTTTCTGTCTTTTCAACTTCCAAACCCTTAAACTGAAGTGGCAGCAACCTTATTACTTGAAAGCTGCTTGTCCTAGTCCCTGTGCTGCAAAGGTGACCTGAGCTCTGAGAAATCTAGAGGAATAGTTACCTATAGTCAGGAAATCTCTGAGATAGATATAATTTTATAAGCAAAGTAAGTGGTGCATGAAATTTGAAATTTTCCATTGGAGAAGTTAAATTATAAAATTACTGACCAACTCTGATTTACTTATTTTCAGCGTAACTAGAACGACCTTGGATTTTACAGGTAATTGAAAATTGGATGTTTCTCTTTCATAGAAAACTGCTGAAGTATCAGAGAAGGTTCTATGTTTCAATAGCTGCCAAGACATGCTCACCAGCCATAATTCAGTTAAAATTTACAGACCAGGTTTATCTGTAACAGTCAATGGCAGTAAGACAAAATGACCTTTTCCCTGACATATTGTCTCTGACAAGAAATAACTATTTTAGTATTGTATCTTCCTTGCACACACATTATGGGTCTTCATTCTAAATAATTGGAACGCAGATGAGACTTCAAATTAATTTACCTGTGAGTATTTGATATTTGTCTCCATCTCTTAATGCAATGCATGTATTTTGTACCTTTAACATATACAATGTTCATGGCACATTATTATACTATGCTGGAAAGTGTTGAGTCCTTGTCTCTGGCCTGAAGACTCCTCAAAACTGCCAAACTATCTTGATTTATTGAGTGAAATAGTACACTTGCCTCTGGAAGAAAAACTGCAATCATTGAATGATAGGCAGTATTAGAGTGGTGTGTGTCTAAGTAAGAGGAATGAAAAAAAATTATAATCTTCAAAATAAGTTCATTTCTACTGCATCTCATTGGTGTAAATTTTGTTCTTAACCTAAAATGTGATAAATAGAAAATTTGGCTTATTTTGACCTTTTGAGTTTGAAGTTCCTTTCTAGCAGATTGATTTAATACTGCTTGTTTTCTCTAAAATATTAAAAAATATTTGTCAAAGACATGTCAAAATGAAGAATGGTATTAACATACACATGTAAATAGTTTAGTGATAATTGTGAGAAAGATTTGTCTTCAAGAGAACGATTTAATTATTTTTTTAAGTTATTTTCTTGGGTAGTTCAGTTAGCCATTTTCTACTTTGTGTGAGCTACACAACAAAATGGGATTTCCTTTCCACTTGATTGATAGAAAATCCCTACTGTTCCAGAAACATTTAAATATGTAATGTATAGAAGTAGCTAGGCATGAAAATGTTGAAACATTTTGTTTCCATACACTTATAAACCTATATGTGTAATTGTGTTCCTAGCTTTGTAGTTAAAAAAAAAGCTTGTTGATGCATACCTAGGGACTTGGTAAGAAATAAAAAATTGGCAATATGTTTCTGTGAAAGAGAAATTCTGTTTCCAAGAATGCCGAATGGACAACTCATGAACATTTGGAGCCTAGGCCTTATGATCCTTAATTCTAGTTTAATATACCAAACCTTTCCCTTTTCCTTCACCACTGATGAAGGTGATGAATGTGGTTCATATGCTGTATGAAAGAGAATATTATCTAGAAGAAAAATGGTTTGCCTTCATAGCAGATAGGGTAAAACATTTTGAATCTGATCATACAAAAACTGCAAATCTGTTTCTAGAGCTGGATACAAGGTAAACACAGGGTATGATCATCCCAAATGATTATGGGATTTGTGAGAGTTTATCGCTCAATCCAAACTTGCTTTTTTTATCACTGTGAGAGCCCAAACCAAAGTTTGTGTTAACACATGTGGAGCCTTTTAGAAGACTAAATCGTGATAGATGTAATACAACTTGGTCAATATGTCTACTGATACAAAAAGAAAAAATTAGTACGGTGTTAGAATTCTTAACAAAATTCTTGCTTTGATTTAATGCTTTAACAAGAGCAAACATACCATAAGATTTTAATATTATCAATTCCTGGAAAAAAATATTTGGTTATGGTGGACATAAACCATATGGAGCCAGCTCTGTCATCTATTTTTCTGTCTTGACTTACAATCAGCTTTGACCAGATAAATTCTGGATACAGGAGAGAGTCAACCTTGTCTTAGAATGAGGTCATATTTAGCCTTCTAGTACTGTGCTCATCTTCTCTGTCAGACAAAGAGCTGCATCCAAAATGTTGTGTTTGTAGTATAAAAGGATCCTTATGTTCCTGCAAAAGTTCAAGGCAAAATGTGGAGTGGAGAATGAGTTAATGAAAGTATGTAGTTTCCTATGAGTTTTAGCTAGACTTTTTAGTTTAAAAGTTCAGAATATTCTCATCATCAGTTCAATGCTAAAATCATCTTGGTTTAAGACAGAAGGACTCAGAAGTTGCAGAATTCTTGAATTGTGTTACTATTTGGGGAAACAGTTATTAGCAGAATTTGATTTTTAAATGCTTCTAGATGTTTATATATCAAATGCAATCTCAAATGCATGTTTAGGTTGAATGATCAAGGGAATAACATGAAACTTTATGCTTCAATTTCTACATTAGCTTTGACAGAGGAAGGGGAAGAATCTCAGGAAAAGGAAGAATTCATAGTGGTCTTAGAGAGTAACTGTATTCTTTTCATTCCCAGTAATGAAAAATGGTATGGCAGCTTTACATATGGTGACTGAATTGAAATAGACTTTAAAAATACTGTGTGAAGCTCTATAATGGCAATGTAAAATGACAACAGATGTGATTTCTCACACTAAAATGCATTCTTATCATTTGACAATGATTCTCGTTATGATGATACTCCTGGCACGGAACTAAAATTTTTCTACATTGTACAAGTTATATTAAATCGGTCTTTAGCTGGCAACCATATCTTATTGAAGTTGGCAGAGTACCACGTGTATGGGATAAATTCCAGTTTTCTATATGGGTGTGATTACAAAAACGTACATATGATGCTTCACTTCTGAAAATTAGTTGATGATTTTCACAAAAGGGCTGCTGCATAATATAATTCTGAATCTCAGCAAGAAGTACTTCATGGCCCAGCTATGGCTCTATTTGCTCAGTCATCTGCTTTTATTCAGTCTATTATTATCTAATAATATTTAAATGCACTCCAGTTCCTGGCTGTATTGGGGTTTTGTGGTTCAGTCTGAAAATCCTTTAGATTTACAAGAGTGCAGTTCAGAGATGTAAGAAAATTTCAAGATCCAACAGTAAATTTTTCTTTCAGGTACAATGTATGATTTACTATAGATTTTTCTGAAATGCACAGCATGAAAAAGTTTTGGGGTTTTTGAATGAATAATAGAAAAGATATGTAGTAGTTTTTGAGGAATTAAGATAATAATGTTGAAGTTGTGCCTGTAGACCATAGAACTTCAGCCTGTGATTTCTCAATCCAGTCAATAATCAAATAAAATTAGCCTGGTTCTGGTCTCACTTAAACCAGCATAATTGGACACTATTGAATTACAACACAATAAATGAGACCTCAAAACAGATTTACTTTATTGTGACAAAAGGGCACAGTATTTCATGGATGCAATGAAATTTGGCTAAGGTTATTGGTAATTCCTTTTTATGAACACTGGGCTATGTCAAGCATGTTATAGTTTTCAGAGTTAATTCTTATTGGACATGATTCTTATTTTCTTAATTGGTAAGTGAAGAAATCACCTGATAGGAGGATTCCCTGAATTACCTTTTTTTTTTCTTTTTTTTCCCCCTTCTCCCAAGGGAAAGAAACATGTTTACCTCCCTTTGTCTATCACTTGGCTGCAGCTATAGTAGTAACACAGAAACAGATTGCACTGAATTTGCTATTTATTGCTCTGATTTTGGATTTTTGCCACTCTCACTAATGAGCTATGTTTTTTGCAGACAGACAAATTAAGGATGGGCTCCTCAGCTCACATGCATTCAATTGTATCCCAGTTTGTCATTAAATTTATTTTTAACAATAAAATCAGCAGATTGTAATTTGTATTACCATTATCACAAATAGATCTCACCATGTTTAATGCAACTGTGAACCTTTGACAGTGCAGATGAGGTTGAAAGAAAAAACCAGTTGCACACCATCATCTAAACTTTTATTTTGGCAGTTTTTCTGTAGTGATTTGAGGAATGGGAGCAGTGGAAAAGGGAGGGGACAATTTTATCTAATAACATCCCCACTTAAACCAAATAATTACGTTGCATTCATTTCAATTTTCATTACAGGCACAAGATTGGACAGTATTTGCTATAGAAGTATCTACCACATTAAATGATGAAGTCTTAAATGTTGTACTTGCATTTTTATGGGTAGCTGAAGGATTCTCAGTATACACTCATCACTTCTAAAAGTGTTTAATGAAAGTTAGAAGTTTTGGTTTTTTTTTGAGTTGCCTCAGAGGAAAATGTCAGAAGCACAAAAGCCTTTGTTGCTTCACTTCATGATTAAATACAGCCTTCCCTATTGAAAGAACTCTCTTATTTTGCATTATTATCCTGTTACAAAATGTCTATTCCCATCACAAATATTTCAGTTTCCCCATTCTTCCCTTCATAATTAACACTGAAAGCCTAACATTGTGAGGCTAGAAGCTGCCATTTCTTCATGAGTGAAGATTTAAAATCAGCAGTTACATATGTAAAAGAGATGCTTTACTCAGTAAACTATCACATTACCAAAAGTTGACTACTAATAAGCAAATGTAGGCTACTATTTTTAATTTAAATTTCATTGTCCATAAGGCATCAAGACCTACATAGGTAGTTACAACTACCCAGATTGCCTTATCTTTGTACGTGGATCATGAAATTGAAAATGAGGGAAGGTGTTATCTGGGAAACAATGTATTTCCAATTATAGTGAAGTGACTATACAATTGTAACGCTTCTATTCAGGCCTTTGTACTTCAATGGAAGGTAGCTTTTATTCTGTTCACATTAACACTTTCCTAAAAGATTACTTCATCTTAAAAAGGTCACATTTGTACCGTGGGAAAAATTAACACCAGAAATTATCCCACTCATCTGTGGCAGCTTCAGTTCATAGCTTTGAATTCAGTGACGTATGCTTGCTTCAATAGTCAAGCTATTTCCTTCTCACTTAGTTCCACAATCTTTTTGGGAAAGAAGAGTTACCTTTAATCCAGATTGTTTGTAGCAATCCATGTAATTTCAAGGATCTGCCTTATTGGCACGGTTAAATGGATAATGGATGTGGCATAGCACAGGAATGAACTCTCAGAGCTGGGGTGTTAATATTAATTCACAGCCATAACTGGTGTACTGAGAAATGAAATCCCTAAATTGTATCAAATAGATTTTCCCTCAGTGAAGCTGAAAAACACAAGGAAATGTTATGCCAGTACTGTTCACAGCAAAGCCAGTGCTGAAGCACTGTTAATAAAACCATGAGATTGCTTCCCTCCCCCAGCACAACTGGAACAATAGAAAACACAGAATCAAAGATGCAGTGCTTTATATTTGCTTGGCACCATGCTAACTTAATCAAGAATGAACTTGCTCAAGGATTTTTTCCATAGAAATAGGACAACAAGCCGTTCTGGTACCACTCCCAGAGTGTGACTCACAAAGAGAAAGCAGCAGAGAAAGACGGTGTTTTTTTATCCTTTCATGAAACCACTCACTTCACTGCAAGGTTATGCACTTGTTTTTGTTTTTAAATGTTACTTCGATTCTTTTCCTATTGATGTTTGAAAAGTTAGTCTTAAACATAGATGATGTCAGTGTTGATGGAGAAGGCAGTCACTCCTCTCCATTTTTTCTGAAAGATGGATGCTGCATCCTTAGTCACTTCAATACAATGTGACATCCTGACATGAATGCAAGTTCTTGCAGCTCCTTACCAAATGGGTTTGTTCTAGCAAAACAGCCCAAATGACACCAATACATTTTCTCTCCTCATTCATTCATTAGCATTAAGAAGGATTGTGGTGCACAAGGCTTCTCTTGATAGTTAAGGTGCTTCTCACTCAAGCTGGTCCCAAAAGCTAGATTTTTCACTTCATTTATTTAAATCAGCTTCTCAAAAATATACTTAGAAACTGAGAAGGATTTTTGTCCTGCTTTTTGCAGATGATTAGGTTGTGAATTCCTGAAGTTACATTATGTTGCAGTTACTTGGTAAAATCAGGTCATTGCTCCACATTCTTGTTACTGACATGTTTCCTGTCTGCTGAAATTCATTATCACAAAATCATGGAATAGGTGAGATTGGAAGGGACCACACTGGGACATCTGGTCCAACCTCTAGGGACCCTTCTCAAGCTGGGCACATGGCACTGGGTTGCATCCAGATGATTCTTGAAAGTCTCCATTGAGAGAGACTCCACAACCTGTGGATGATCTGTTCCAGTGCTTGGTCAACCACATAGTAAAGAAATTCTTCCTCATGTTCAGGTGGAACTTCCTGTGCATTAGTTTCTGCCCATTGCCTCTTATCCTATTGCTCAGCACCACTGAGAAGAGCCAGGCTCCATCCTTTTGGCACTCTCCCTTCAGATATGGGCAGACATCGATGAGGTCTCCTTTTAGTCACCTCTTCTTGAGGCTGAACAGGCCCAGCTCTCAGCCTTTCCTCATAATAGAGATGCTTCCTTAATCATCTTTGCTGCCATCCTCTGGACTGGCTCCAGGATCTCCATGTCTCTCCTGTGCTGAGGGGCCCAGAACTGGACACAGCACTCCAGATGTGCCTCACCAGGGCTGAGCAGCGGGGCAGGATCACCTCTCTCAACCTGCTGGCAATGCTCTTCCTGATGCACCCCAGGATCCCATTGGCCTTCTTGGCCACAGGGGCTCACTCATGGCTCAGGAACAGCTCATTGTCCACCAGGACCCCTGGGTCCTTTCCCACAGAGCTGCTCCAGCAGGCAAGCCCCAGCCTGTGCTGGTGTGTGGGGCTTTTCTTCCCAGACGTGGGACCCTGCACTCACCTTTATTGAATTCCAGAAGGCTCCTCCCTGCCCATCTCTCCACACTGTCAGGAGACAGTGCTGACAGCCTTGCTGAAGTCGAGGTAGACAATGTCCACTGCTCTCCTCTCATCCACCTGAGTGATTTTGACAGTCCTGCTTATTCTGCCTACATGTACTGCAATCAAACAACTTCTCAAACATTTCATGTAGGTTTTTTGAGCTCTACTAGCACAAATACTTAAATGTATTGAGGACTATTAAGAAAACACTTATTATTCTGAAAGGAAGAGTGAACTATAGTACCTGGCCTAGAATAAAGGCTTAGTTCTTAGTGTCAGTTAATTCCATTTTGGTCGTGTCACTGACCACGACTTGTTTTGCTAACAAGGGTTTCTTTTAACACTTCATCTCAGAGAAAGAGGCTGAAGTTACATAAATGACTTGTGGCACTGATGGGCTTCTTTAACACCAGAATCTGATAAACTTCATACATTTCAGATAAGCATATGTTAATGGGGCTTTGTGAAATATGCACTTTTGGGGTAGATGGCTCATAGCTCTTTCTTTGCAAGACTGAAAGTATTAAAAAAGTATTTCAAAGGAATAGTTAAGAAAAAATGGAGAAAGAGAAATGTGTTTTGAAAACATGAATTTTCTTCATCTCTATTCATGCTCATTTCTGCACTTTTTGATTATTCTGTGTTTCCCCCGGTATGTGCCTGCATGACAATCCATTTATATGGACTAACTTCTGAGGCCTCTGATATCCAGAGTCACCTGTAGAACTGATTAAATGCTAAAATCTCCATCCCATAAAAATGTTAAATTTTGTATACCTCTTACTGGATTGTAAATGGTCAAGGCTGGAAAGTGCATTAATCTTTTACTTATGTGCTATGCAATCAGTTAGTCTGGGAAGTCAGGAAGGCAAATGATTATTGATTAGTTCAGGTGATTTATTCCAATGGGAGCTGCCCAAGTCCAGCCTGTGTGGAAGTGCTGTCTTGTTCAAGATGATGATATGCAGGGGGAGCAAGCTCTGAAACCTCCCCTTGTGCTCTTCGCTCCAGCCTCCAAACAAAAGTCTGGAGAGTGGCCAGACTTGGAAAGTAAGTCTATAGGGTTCACAAAAATAGTATTTTAGTCTGATATTTCCTGATCTGCTAACAGAGACAGTCTTTGCAGTAGGGAGTTTTTGTAGTGGTTATATGTGGGTGCACCACAACCTTCCACCCTCTGCATACTCAGGTAGACTTCCATCTCATTACTGTCTAGCTATTAATTGTATGTGTCTGTGAACAATGATGGCTTCAAGCACTAAGCTGTCAATATGACTTTCCCAGATGAACATCTGAGTAGGCGTAAATGTCATGATAAGCTTGCTGCCTTCATGGATCCCAGAAAGTTATTACCTCCTTTTTGCTCATTCTTATGTAACTATACTTTTGGCTGATAAAGTAGAATAAATAGTTTTTATTTTTCATAGTCAGCTATGTTAAACGTATATGCCTATATATATAAGATCTGTCAAAATTCCTCTTACTGATAGTGGTATTTTTTCCTTCCAAATACTTGTCAAATCTGACTGATACTCTTTCCCTAAGACTTTCTAGTCTTAGTTAGATGAACTTGAATGCTGTCAAGAATTTTGGTATGCAAGGATTATATACACCAATATCAATTTGAGTCAACAACATCAATTTGCCATCAGAAACCATGGAAAAAGAATAATTGAATAATTCCATTTACTTTAAAAAAATAATCTTCAAGAGTAATCTTTAGAGGTAGCATCACTACATGCCCCTGACAAAAATGTATCTGAGGGGCTGGATTCATCTATGCTTTTGGAAAGCTATTATAATTTTAAAACCCATTATTTATATTTGTTTTGGTGTTTTTTTTTTTCCCTGTGGGTTTTCCAAATTGAAATAGTGTTGGAGCTGTTATAAATAGCAGGAAAATAATATAAAATTATGGCATGAAATTGATACTTTAGACAAAACTGAAAATGCCCTTCAAAAGTAGAGTGATGCAATCTCCACAGTTAAGATAGGTATTGTTAATGAAGAATAGTACAGAAAGATATTTTGTAGCAAAAAAACCCCCAGCATCAGCATGATCAGTAAGCTCCTGTAAAAGCACATGTTATTATTAATTACAGTACAACATGCAAAAAGATTTAGAGTTTCTTGGGTTCTGTCTTGGGCTGTTTAGGTTCCAGGCTGCTGGTGTAGCTGATAGGCTGCTCTGTTATGGTGCTTTTCCCTGTGAGTCCAAGTCTGACATATGTGATGAAATGCAGAACACTGATAATTAGAAAAGAAAACCAAACCCAGAGCCTTAAATACAAGATGTTTGAGGAATTTATATGTGAATATACAGGCTGCCAGTACTCATTTTATTTAGCATTTACTGCTACTCCAAGGAGATGCTTTTAAAATAAATTCTTTATTGCAATTTTGTGGGGTTTTTTTGTGTCAGGGTCAGGAGCTTGAAATTTCTAATTTCTTGTTAGATCAGTGCATGAAAAAAATCAAGCAATGCTGCCTGCTACTTTTAAGCCTTTCAGAGAGCTTCTTTTCAGTGGCACTTGCAGAACATGAATGTGAAAATGTTTAACCCAAATGTTCCCTAGGCATCTCTCAGTGTCCATGTGATTTTTAGTGTTTAAAAGCTTTCTGAAAAAACATGGAAGCAAAAATATTTCTTATATCTTAATCCTTTGTAAAAGGTGGCACTGATTTTGTCTATTAATGCAATTTAATTAAATAGAAAATGCTCCTTTTCTTTCATTTAACTGTTCTAAATCAAAGTTTCTAAACATTCTTTTCTTGGTCTACCTCAGTGAAGGGCATATTTGTGTGCAGGGCATGAGAAACTATGCTTGGGAGTGACTGATGGTTGTTGACGAAACCTCAGACAAAACAGAGAAATGAAGGGTGAACTTTTAGGAAGTAATTAGAATGTTTAAATACCTAGATCTGAACTTTTGATGGACTTTAATGAGGCTTTTAATAAGACTTTTGATAGTCTTGCGTCAATATGTGATGCTGATAAATTCCACCATTACAAGATTCTGTTTGGATATGGACATAACTCTAATTATTTGACTGCAGTATCCATTTGTCACAAGAAACAAATGCAATCTGCTGTTGTCTTCTTACCCATTCTCCTCTTTTTAGGTCCATTTACATGTATCTGGGTTTCTGCAGTTGTTTCATCATAACTCATAGCTTAAAACTCCTCAGAGTTCTTGTTCAGCAGTTTTTCCCTAGTGTTTTATTTCAAGTTTTCTCCCCATACCAGTATGGAAAGTTTAACAGTCTGGCAGTTTAAGCAGGGTCTCATCTTTCTGTATGTCTGTTTTAACCCTTGGTCTGGAAAAAAAATGCTGCAGCTTTTTGGGTGTATGCCAAAATAAAAAAGGAGAAGTGCCAAGTTCTTAGTTTTAAAATAAGACCAGGAAAAGTGTATGAAATGATTCATCACTTCCTGGCAAGTGTAATTATCACTGCAGTCACCAATCTCTATCTGCTTGCATCCTTGAAAGATGTGCTAAATGTTACTGTAAGTTCCAAAAGTTATTGTTTTAACTGAATCAATTTAAAAAAATAAAAGCATCACAGGTATGTGCTTTAAACAGGAAATGATGCTGATCTCTGGGACTCTCAGAGCTGCCTTCCTTTAGATTAGCCTGCAAAAAATGTGTCACATTTCAAATGGGTGTAAAGATGGAATATGCTGAGTTTACAGTAGTAGCTAAGCAAAGGAAAGTATTTCAACTGGTTTAGCTATTGTTTGTCATTGTTGGAAGCTGACTGCTCAAATTTGAAACCAGTTCCACCTCTTATCTAGGCATTTATTCTTTGCCTAGACTGGGACATTGGAAATATAGTAATTATGTTAAGTATTCAGCTCATGTAATTTTTTGCACAGTTTAAGCAAATTACTTGTAGCTTCACTTCTATAGATGCTCCCTGACCATTACCTATAACCAAAGAATCTTATTTTGACAAGTATGGTTGTAATTTCTCTGTATTTGGAATCTCATAAAAATGACTCAAAGCATAATTGATTCTGCCTATAAGTAAATTGGGATGTGGGATGCATTCTCACCAGTCACTGCCTAAAGTCTAAAACAAAAATCAGACTTGGTAACATGTCAGTGTACTCATTTCTCACATAACATATGTTGTGAGATCTTTGGGGTAGCAATGAGCTTTTTTGTTCTGTTTGTATAGCAACTACACAGATGGTCTTTATCTACCACTGGCAAATTTGGGTAGTATCACAGCAAACAAATGTTTAAAATATATTGTTTAAAAGTTTTACAGTACAGGAAATTTTTTCCAAGTTGTTATGAATGATTTCTGTGTCAGTTGCTTAACAAATTAATGCTGTTATTTAGTACTTCAGCATTTATTTTTTGCATGTCACCTAACTTCGGCTCATAACCTGGGGATTGGTGCAAAGAGCTGCTCTCCAGATCCTTAGGCATTCAGCTCCAGCTGAGAGTCTGTCCGTGACCTTGTGTTGTTGTATGTTAGAATCAAAGCCTTCCCAAATGTATCTCATCTTGAAATGCTGCTAAAAATGGAGGAATCCAATGGTGTGTAATAAAAGACATTTAAGAGCAGCAGAAAGGGAGAAGGAAATTACTTCCTTGAAATTTCCCTCCCTTGCTGCTTCCAGGAAGTAAAGACCTAAAAATTTCCAGAAGTGATAGCTGTGGAATGGCCACAACTCACACTGTCTAAATTCCTCCCATCAGTTTGCCCAGCTGTTGATTAGTTATGTTGGGACAAAACAGAATTTCAAAGTAGGTTTCAGTTTTAGAATGACTGAATGTATTGTCTCTCCAGGAGGACTGTGTCAAAGTCTCTATACTTTTCAATACTTTTACATCAGGAGAATAAATGGATATTTTGTGTATTGTGCTGTTCCATTTAGAATCTTGGACTTACTTTTTCAAATTTCGTGGTATCAGAAAGTGCTGGAGTTCTAGATTTACATTAGAGTAATTAGGTAGCTGGGAAGGGTACCAAACACCTCCTACGTATCAACATGTTCTTTAGAGTCCAGAATAGTTGTCTTTGACTCCTTCAGGAAACCTGTA
The DNA here is from genome assembly GCF_017590055.1 of Onychostruthus taczanowskii. Lineage (NCBI taxonomy): Eukaryota > Metazoa > Chordata > Aves > Passeriformes > Passeridae > Onychostruthus > Onychostruthus taczanowskii. Next base: position 8,428,861 of record NW_024499240.1, on the reverse strand, counting down.
TGAAGCTGAATTGGGAAATTCCAGTACTCTTTCTCCTTACTCTTCCCTCAGTCAAAGATGCCAGTGAAGAGTCCTTTAAGCTTTTAAGAAGCTGAAACAGGACACCCTGCTTTAGTTCTGTGTTTGCAACTTAAGGGGAGTTATTCACAGATGCATTCTTGCATTATAATGTTGCTTAACTTGAAAGATTGCATTGTGCTGATGAGAAAGGGTAAGTAGGTTTGCTCAACTCCAGATTGGATTGAAGATGTTTTTTCTTTAAAACTAAGATGATGTGTATGCAACAAATTACATGTATCCCCATGGCTTAGTCAGTCAGACTGGTCAAGTATAGTGGCCTTTTCCAAGGTTCTTTAGTATTTCTCACTGTGATTTATAAAGGTTTATTTGCATTCCTGACTGAGCAAGTGTCTGATATTGTCAATAGGGTTTGTCAGCAAGTTGGCAGAATGTAAGTTTTCCTTTCTTGGCACAGATAACATTAAGAAGTTTATCAGGGAATATTATGCAGACTCAAAATCTGTCAAAAATATGAACGACAGTGTGACAGAAACCACCTGCACAGCTCATTATATTCTTGGATCAAAGTACCAGCAGGAAATCACTGCAGTATTCCAAATAGTAAGTATGGTTTTGTAACAAGGCAGAAATCTCGAGAACAAGTAGATATTTACTTTTTGTCACTTTGAAGCAGTTCCTTAAAGCTTGTACAAAAGGACATACTTCAATGTGTGGCAAGTGCTAGTAAGAAATAGGGAGTTACATATCCACAAATTAACAAGATCTGTCTGAAACTAGGGCACCTGCTATATAACAGGGACAAAAAAAGATACTACTAGATATGACTGCATAGGAAAGGGGTTTTAGAAGCTGTTGCTACTGAGTCACTGAAGTGAAAGTTTGCTTCATATGGGAAAAGAAACAAAAGTAGAAAGAATACAGAGTGTTTGTAAACACTTTTATTCCATAAAGTAAAACAGCTTTTGAAGGGAAGAAATTTCACCAGCTCTCAGTGCTGAGCTTAGGCTGTCTGAGTTAAAAGTGACCTGTACCAGATCATGTCCATGGACCCATGAAAAGCGCAGGGCTCTTAGATCCCATCCCAGAGTCTTATTTGTCAGTCCATGCTTTTTACATTTGTATAAAAAGGAAAAATAACCAGGTTTAAATGCCCCTCACATCATTTAACAAAGGACATTCTGGGATGTGATCAGCTTCCACCATCAATATGGCATAAGTGTGCAAGGCTTTATATAGTATTAGCAATACCAACTCAGTTTCTGTAAATTGAAATTGAAGCTGCGCAGTATGCATTCAGATGTCACTTCAATGTCACAACTTTAGATTAATGTAAGAAAAATTATGAGGATAATTTACTTACTGCTCATGATGAATGTAAGTTACCAAGGTGGATTTGTAGATGGGAAATATCCAATTTATATTTAAATTTTAGTTGTCAGCATCACTTTTAGGTGGAGTCCAAGGAAGGATTGTTCCTTAAAATAGTTGTCAATAGAAGGATATTTTCCTGCAAATTTGAAGGTATAATTTTGATACTAGTTGGTTGAAATTGGAGTACAAGGGTGATCTGTTTGCTGTGTGCTGGCTTTGCCTTTCAGACATAGTTTTTCCACAGCTGTGGTCACTTTGAGTTAATACAGTGACTTGCTTCATCACCTCTTTTGTTCTCTGATTCCTTGAGATACATATCCATATAATTGGTTTTAGGGCTCAGAGCAGCTTTCTAAGAATCATACACTGGCTGTAAAGTATATTTGGCAAATTATCAAAGGTTTTTTGTCAGAATAGAAAGGTGTTTCCATGGCTCTGAAGACCTCTGATATGGGTGCATTTTTGTTCCTTAGAATAATATTAACTTATAGCAAGACTTTTAAATACAGTGAGAGAAAAATTAGAATTCAAATTTTCCTGAAATGTGATGAAATTTTCATCCCTTTGCCATGTTTCTGTGGCAGTAATCAGCTGTACAAATATATGATGGGGTTAAACCAGCTGCACTGGAATACCATGGAAAAGGATCTGGGAGACAATCACGAACTGGAACAATAGTAAAGTATCCTGCTGTTATGAAAACAAGGAAAATATCATGCTGGGAGAAGTAATCTCTGCTAGCACTTGTGAAAACTGACACAGTCATCTGACTTGTGCAGTTCACGCATCTCTTTCCAAATGCTGATTGTTGTATTGGCTTGTGTTATTTCTCTTGGTTGCAAAACACTATTTATGTATTCCATTTAGAGCTCTACATGTCCATCACAGGAAGGTTTTGTACCCTTTTTAGTATTTACAATATCAACCTGCAAAGTGCAAATGCAATGTGCTCTTTATTTGCAAATCAAACTTGTGAAGAGCAAATGCAATATTTCAGCCATATCATTCTGAGATATTTGTCCCAGATCATCATAGTATTTTGTTTGTTTGTTTTTTCTTGGGTTTTTTTTTAGGGAACCAGACTACATGTTTGTGTTAATGAGTGATTTGGTCTTCCCCTTTTTATTCTTTTCAGGAATATGTGTTTGCAGATTTGAAATTTTCAGTCTTAGATGGAATGCAATTTTCTTCAGCATCTGCAAATACAGTTTCATAGTGTCATTATTTGATCTAAGAGGAACATGCTGAGATGTGAAGTGTATCAGAGCCACTTATTCTAAGAACTAAACTTACTTTCTGTCTTATTTTCTCATGGCTGGCAGCCATTGCTGGAGGAGACCAATGAAGCATTATTTAAATCTGCAATTATTCCTGGTGTTTCCAGAAAGCTGCAGGTCTCTGTGAGTTTTCAGTGACTCCCTCCTTACAGTCATGTTTCTTGCTTTTGATACCCTGAGTCACTAGGAAGCCCAATTCATCATTATCCCAGATCATTATCCCTCCAAGGCTATGTAACATGAGCTTCTGCATGGGACAGTCTCTGAATGTCCCAAGAATCCCTCCCTGAAGATATAGTTCCCAAACCAGAAAAATCCAAATCACAAAAACAATGATTTCCACAGGGGATATGAAAGACAGATATTATCAGAAATAGAAAGCAACATCGTTTTGTATAGAGATGTTACTGGCATTTCCTTGGTCTTCCCTTTGTTTTCTTTTCTAAAAATGGTCACACCAAACAGCCTTAGCAGAGCTGACCTGAGTAGCCCATGACATTTTCCTTAGGATATGTGTTTTTGTGAAATGTTTTTCTTAACCCTGGTTTATGAGCTGGTCTGTATAATAACACTAAAACAATAATTTCCTTAAGGTTAAAGAGTGTAATGGAAGAATTCATATAACTAGTCTGGATCAAGGGATAATTAAATTGCATTGATCCAGGTGAAAAAATAATTTGTAGTTGTAATGGAAATTTTATTGACAAATGTCCTGTGCACACAGATGCTCAGCTGCATAGAATCAGAGTAAAAGCCAAACTCATAAGTGCCTCACACTTTAAGAAAGGCTGCTAAATGGACAATTATATTTTAGCACCTGTCATGCAGTCATTATTTATAACAAGCTCATTTCATTTTACATGCTACTTAAGTGCTCACCATTGCTAAATACTTTCTTGTTCATATGTGTCTTTAGGGTAAAGTCTCTTCACTGAACCAAACCAGAATCATTCTATATCATTGAATTTAAATCTTTAATGCACTACAGTGGCCTTGCAAGAAATATTGTGGATTACTTCAAATAAAACTGAGGAACAAGAGCAGTTGTCTCAATCTGAACACAAGAATTAACTGAACACAAGAAGTTCAAGCAATGAGCAACAAGAAATTGAAGAGCAGTATCAGGGAAAAGGGTGCAAGCTCAGTCTGCACTGTGTGCAGGAAGGCACAGGGCGCTGGCAGGGGAGCATTGGCCACTAAAGGGTTGCTTGGACCCGTGCCTGGTTATCTCGGGCTAAGACTTGCAGAAGATACTGTGCTAAGGGCCCTGCTCAGGGCTCCTCTCCAACACTTGTGTTTCTGAGCTGCACTAGTGCTGCCATCAGGCTATATAAGAGACATGTTTAGCATCATCATGGCTGATATTGCTGTTACTTGAAAGAGTGTAATTCCTCACTTGGAAAATTGCAGTACACTTTGATAATATATCTGGAAGAGTATCTGACAGGTAATACCAAAATTCAGGGCTCTTGGGCATTAAAAGTTTTAAAATTCAGTGGAAAGTGTGTTTTCCATAACTTCAAGAGCCCCAAAACCTGTTCCTTTAAAGAAATATAAATAGTTTCTTCCTAATTCTATCTCAAAGTGCACAATTTATTTTCTACTGCAGTTGTCCTGATTAGTTAAGACCTATCATAACTTGTTAGGTCTGTTTGTTGGGAGCATGATTTACCACAGAAAACAAATTTAATGAATATTGCTACATCTGCTCCATCAGGATCACACTGACAGTGAGTTAGTCGTAATGAATGCTACTGACATCAGTGGGACTGATATTACAACAGCTTCTGTCCAACGTGAATGAAAGATGGTCTGTTTTTCAAAATGTCCAAGATGAAACTTCTGCAACTCATGGTGGGAAATACTGAAGTATTTACATTTTGTTTAACTGTGTTGATTATTCTTAATGAATTACAGTTACAATTCCAGGCAGTGCTGCGGCCTGGGAGTAGTGGCTGGAAACCTGCCCAGTGGAAAAAGACCTGGGGGTGCTGGTTGACAGCAGATGAACATGAGCCAGTGTGTGCCCACTGGCTGAGAAGGCCAATGCCATCCTGGCATGGGTCAGGAATACTGTGGCCAGTAGGACCAGGGTAGTGATTGTCCCCCTGTACCCAGCACTGGTGGCACCACACCTCGAGTCCTGAGTTCAGTTTTGGGCTCCTTGCTACAAGGAAGACATTGAAGTGTGGGAGTGAGTCCAGAGAAGGGCAACAGAGCTGGTGGAGGGTCTGGAAATCAAGTCTGGTGAAGAATGGCTGAGGGAGGTGGGGCTGTTCAGCCAGGGGAAAAGGAGGGTCAGGAGAGACTTTATCTCTCTACAATTGCTTGAGAGGAGGTAGGGTGGTGAGGTGGGTTTTGGTCTCTTCCCCCAAGTAACAAACCTAGTACTTGATCAGACGAAATGGCCTCAAATTGTGTCAGGGGTGGTTTAAATTGAATGTTAGGAAGAGTTTCTTCACTGAAAGGGTTAATCAAGCTTTGGAATAGGCTACCCAGGGAAGTGGTGGAATTGCCATCCCTGGAGGAATTAAAACACATGAAGATGCAGTGTTTATTGACATTGTTTAATGCTGGACTTGGCAGTGTTAAGTTTACACGTGGACTCAATGACATTAAAGGTCTCTTCCCACGTAAACTGTTCTATGATTATTCCATGAATTGATGGTGTTACGTGTGCACAGCTATGGTTGTGTTTGAGGGTCCAGGACGAGCAAAGATATGAGAATCTTGACTCAGTGTTTCAGAAGAAACTCCATTTTTCAGCTGATTTATTATATTATTATATATATTATATTAAAATGCTATACTAAAACTATAGTAAAAAGAATAGCGAGAAAGGATCCATCCAAAGGAGAGAAAGGAGAAGAAAGGAATGATCATAAAAGCTTGTGACTCTCAGAGAGTCCAAGCCAGCTGACTGTGATTGGCCATTAATTAGAATCAACAAACATGGACCGATCAAAGATGCACCTGTTGCATTCCACAGCATCAGATAGTTATTGTTTACATTTCTTTCCTGAGGCTACTCGGCTTCTCAGTAGAAAATCCTGGTAAAAGGATTTCTCATAAAATATCATGGCGACACTCAGCTGCAGCCATCACCACTGGTAGGGGCTGCTTACATCACCAGTATGTCTTATATTGTTTTTTCTAAATGCATAAGTTTACTTCTTATGCCAAGTGGTCTGCTCTGAGTATTAAAAAGCAGAGAGCAGTGGAAAAAATAAGAGTCTGATAACAGCAGAGCTACTAAATGCTTGACATTCCCTATGGCACCTTACTGGGCTTCAGAGAAAACATCAGTTTGTGATACACATGGTAGTATGTGTTACACCCTGTTTGACTGGATAGGATGTTGTTATCCTGGCCAAAATAATTCCTGTTCTACCTCGTCTTGTCAGGATAGAGGCAGATAAGTTTAATCAATATATGGATCTCCCTGCTTATTTATAAATTCTGCAAAAATATAATTAAAAATCTGCTGCTTAGTGATTTATATAATTAATTTAAAATTAGTCTCATTATACTTTACTGCTTGCCAATAATCTGCATAACAAAGGAGACTTACTGTGCTCATGGCAGTGGTATTCAAAAGCTGTTGAGAATATGTATTTTATATTAACAGAAAAATATTAAATATTTGGGGAGAGCTGATTTTATTACTCATAAAATTTAACGATTATGTTAAAAAATTTGACAGGTAGAAGAAAGTAAACAAATACTGGTGTGAAATGTACTTGCCAAAGAAGAAATTAATGTCAAAATGACTACTGTATTACACAGAGAAATGGCAACTTTTTATTTTGTCATGAGAATTTGTAAAGAGTAAATCATGGAAATGCACAATATTTCAGAGTGACAGGGGAACCTTGAATCTCCTGGGACACAACAAAAGAATCTTGCACCTTCGCATTAATGATATTCACCTGAATTGTGGTTCAGTGGTCTAGTTCAAATTCTCGCTTGGTGGTATAGGATTGTAGTCAGAAGGTACCCACACAAGATAGCTCAGAATCAGAACAAATAACACAACTTAGCATGTTTTTTCATAGGTTTCAGAGGAAAAGCTGAGATGGGGCGTGAGGAAAATCAGTTTATCTTTCCATTAGGTAATGAGAGGAACTGCATGATAAAATTCTAAAAAGAGTTACAAAATTGACACCTTTTGGAAGGACAAAAAGTACACACAGTCTTCAGATAACATAAAACATTATAGAGCAGTCATTTAAAATCTACATCTTATTAAAACTTATTTTTCAGCTGTTGCCAAGATGTGATTAGACACTGGAAAACCTTTTTCTTACTGAATATTGTGGTTTAGCTTGCCATTCAGGAGCAACTCACAGGAAGTTTAATAGTTCTACAAAACACATCATTGCACAGATTATATTAAAATTTCTGTTCTTTGTTGCTTTTAGTTCAATTTTGAGATTTAGTATGAAAAATTGTAACTCATTATTTGGTCTAGGTAGACACAGGCGATACATAAGGAGTTTAACAATGCCCTGGTGAGTACCTTGTCTCTTTAGTAGCTAATCACAACAGCTCGTTCTCTGGGGCTGGGAGCATAGCCCATTACATGTACACCAAATTAATATGGAAAATAATTGCATTGGTAATGAAGTCAAGTACATTGTACCCACATTCAAACATCTCAGAGAATTTAAGTAGTAAAAATAGTCTGCCTCAGCTTTGAGTTCAGAGTATGGTATAAAATGAATGCATATTAATGTTTTGGTTAGCTCGTAGCTCTAGTAAAGTTTTGAGATTAATTTTTCTGACAGGGAATTTTAAATGTATGAATAAAAAAGAGGTATTTCCATGAAGAGGAGAAAGTGAAAAACAATCTAGTCAGACAGTAGGAAATCATGAGTCATTTCTTGTTTATAAACTGTAATGTTTGGTGTGTTTCACATTCTCTCAGGTTCTTTTTGTTTTGTATTTCTGACTAACTTTTGACCCTTGATGAAAAGTGTGAGCATTGAACTACTTTTAAGCAGCATTTTTATTTTTAAAATTTGTTGACTAAATAAGTGATATACTGACAAATTCACTGTAGATTATCTGACTGTCAAAATTTATCCCAAGGAGTTCTGAGATGAACACACTAGGGAACCCTTCTTGAGGATAATTACCAGTTCATTCGAAATAGGTTCGGAGTTTTCTCATGCCTAGACTACAATTCGCAGGAGAGCCTTGTTTTATGTAATTTGGTCATCCTAAGAATTAAACTTATGGGGTGGGAAGAGAGAAAACTATTTGATCTATACAATTCTACATTTCTCCTTTGCTTGTTGCTTTTCTTCTCTGGAGATGCTGTTGCCAAATAACAGAGTGACTTTTCTTCTTAGTCTCTGTAAAGTTTGCTAGAAAAGATAAACTTCCTGCTAGTCTTCTCTCATGAGTACACATATACTTGGCATGTTTGGAGGAATGTCATCACAGTGAATAGACTTGGGAAGAAGTGTGTGGGGTGCTGGGGGGGGTGGTGAGCTGGGATAAGGAGGAAAATAATATTGGTAATATAGTAAAAGGAGAATAAAAAATTGTGCATGTTTCTGTCTTAGGAAGACAGTACTGTGTATTGCAAAGGCCATAATAGAATCTAGATAGGAAGAAAGAAGTTAGATCATTACTGTATGCATTAGATTTTGTGAATATCTTTGTAATAGAAAGATAAGAATGATCAAGACATTATTGTCTTAGAATAATAGATACCTGAGACACGTACAAGACTTTTTTGTCTATGGCCATGTTAGATATCTGAGGATAGAGCTGATCTCAGAATTTCATTTATTACTATTTGTGAGACTTAAAAATGATGAATGTCAAATTTCAAGCCATCTATGGGGAAATTGTTAAAGCAATTTTTCACAATCTGAATGCAAAGAGAAACAGTTTTATAGGATTATTTGTAATCACCTGTAGTGTTTTTGCTGTGTTGTCTTTTTTTGTACCTGCCCAATGGCAATGTGAACAAAGAACAATTAGCTGATAGAAGAGATACTGCAGCAAGTCCTGGATACTGCTAATCCCCTAGAAAAGCGCAAGGGTTTATACTTCCAGATAGTTTCTGTGTCAGTCAAACTGGATATCAGTAATCTGATGATGAAAACCAGAAACTCTCAAAAACTGTGCATAGACCAGGGTGTTTTAATCAATTTTAATGAAGTAAGTTTCAGAAAACTTTGAAATACATAGTCTTGAAGACCATGATGAAAGACAGAGCAAAATATTTTCAAAATGTAAAATTAAAATAAAAATTAGGTTTTCAAACTCTGCCACCTACACGGATTTGAATGTGACTTACAAAGAAAATCTGTGTAGTGAAGAGGTAGCTAATGATAGATTCTTGCCTCTTTGTTCCAGACATTCAGATGAGAACTGTTGTATACAGAAAAAATTGATGCAGTCTATCATATATCTTCTACTTCCTTTTAGAATAGCCTCTTCCTATTAAGTACCTGTATATTTTCTATGAGGAATCTCAATTTAGCAGAAATTCTTTTGGCCATGATTTTGACATTGTCCAATAGCCATGCTTAACATATGGCCCAGTCAGTCATGTTTTCCTTTCTGGACAATCTGGGATTTCTAAACTTCTTTTTTCAATCTTTAAGTATTGTAGCAAACAGTTATCCTGACATATATTTTAATAATTACCTTTTAAGTGTTTAACAATTATCTTTTTACTTATTTTTTGCAGCCCATCTGTACTAAGCTTTGAGGATTTTATTACCCTTTTCCACCCTAAAGCGCAATAGTACGCTTAATCAGTGGTTGCTCAATTCTCAGTGTATAGTTGCCACTATATGTATACATTTAGAAAACACGTGGCACATCAATTACAGTGTTTTCTGATATAGACTGAAATTCCATCAACTGTAGCCAATAATAATATTGCACTGGCTCAAAACCAAAGAATGCCATGTTTTGACTTGTGTATCTCAGTGCTAGTTTAGCATCATATATCCCAAAGGAATTTCTTTCTTCTCATTTCCCCTCCCTTGCTTTCCTTCTCATCCCCCTCTTTCCCTTAACCGGAGATGCAGAGTAGAAAGTCCTAATAGGTAGGATCCAATCAAATACAGCTGTGATACTGGTCAGATTCTTCAGAAGAGTTGTAAGGCATTGGTATTTGTAATTTTTTTTATTGTTATTTCTACTTATTTGCTCGAGTTTTACTAGGACTTTTACGATGCAGTAAAATATAAAAGCACAAGTAAAGCACTGGGAAGCTTCTTAAGCCAAGTTCCTGTGCTCCAGTCTGAGCAGGAAAGTCTTAGCAGGGAAATTAATCTCCTGCATGATGGCATTGACGTAAGTCTCTGCTCAGTTTGTGTGTGCATGTAAACAGGGAAAGTAAGAGAGAATAAGGCTATTTTATTTTAGAATTTCATTTACAATTCATTTCACTTAGGAAAGGTAAAAAGGGAAAGCAGAACTTAAAGGCCTACACGACTCTTTTCACACAGCTTTAGCATGCATACTACAATAGATCCAGTGACATTTGCAAACTCTTCTATCGGCATTCTGAATGAGTCACAATTCTCTTTAGTTCTGTCTGGTTTCTCAAGCTTGGAGAAGCCATTAGGTGAAGTTTTAGAGTGGGTTTTGCTGACGTCAACGTGAGGAAACCAATTGAGACTGTCCTACACTGCTCAGAGTGCAGTAAGATTAATGCAAACCTGGTGTAACAGTTGGGTGAAAAACCACTCAGCCTGATCCTTAACAGGATGAATTGTGCCAAGGAATATGAAGAATGGGGTAACTATAATTCAGCTCTTAAACCATTGCACAAAGACAGTTCTAGTAGGTAGTATTATTTATGAAGAATGACATGCTTGTTACAAAATTACCTTTTGCGTGGCAGGCAATCCCAGCATCTCCTTTGGCAATTAACCTGTTCCTGGGGACATGAGGCACCTGGACAATTTTATTAGCTTGCTATAGACAGGTTTGGAGACCCTCCATGGAGATTGGAAGCTGGTAAAAGGCATGCTGAGAGGCTTATCCCTCTCATTATAAGGGAAGGGAAGGTTCTGGAAGCTATTCTGTCTTGTAAAGAGCCTTAGAAGGCCTTGCTGAACTGACACTGATAGTATAGATAGATTTCACATAATCTCCTCTGGTTTCTTATGCACCAAGTTTGAATCTTTAGTCTGTACACAGCCTTTATTGAGTGAATTTATTCCAACAAGCTTAGAAATACTTGAATAAAAATTTTGTTAGGGATCAGTTGAACAAGATCTGTTGCCTTTTTACTATAAAAGTTTTCTCTTCATGCTTTACTTAGTCGTTTAATTACATTACAAGCTTCCCAACCAGTAAACTGGTGCAAGGTATTGTACTGAAAAGTAAGACAGCATTCTTTTCATAAGTTCTGACTTAGATTTTCATGTTTAAAACCTGTAAGGAGAGAAACATGTAGAACAACTTCATTAGTGCAATAAATGGATGTATGGATGTACCAAACTTAGCTCTCGTTCTCTTGTTGCTTGTGAACAATATGGGAAAACATCTGACCCCATACTTAGGGAAGAAAAACAGAAATGGTGTTTAATGGATTAAAACTTCAAGTGTTGCTCTTTGTTGCCAGAATTAAGGACCAAAATTCAAAACAGGTGAAAGATTGAAAAGCCCAAGTGCTACAGCTAACTGATAAATGGTTTAATGCACACTAAAATCCAAAACTAATTAGCAGGCTCAGTTAGAAGCTGATAATAGCAGTTGGTCACCAAAGAATTTTAGAACTAGGAGGTTGGATGATGTATTTAGAGGTTATTTGATCTATATTCTCTTCCAAGTCAAGGCTAATAATTTCTGAGACATGCTTATATAGCCTTTTAAAAATCCATGCCTAGAAATCTACTCAAGTTTCCAAGAACAGATTCCCTTAGCAATTAATGTCCTTATTACTTTACTTTAAAAATTACTTTTTTCACCACTGAATCTTTATTACCACAATTTACAACCCCATGAGCTATTTTGTTATTTCTTGACCACAGGGGTAGGGAAAATAGTCTGTTTTCATAAATTACACAGCTATATTTATGTTCTGGAATATTTTAAATTAGGTTTTCTTTTCCTTTTCCTTAGGCTATGTTGGTGACCTTCTGTCTTTACTTGTGAGATGTTTTCTAAATCTCTGTTTTGTCAAGGTTTAGTCCCGTATGTGTCTGCTGAACACATGTGTCTGTTGCCTCAAAGCAAGAAACAATGCTTCAGGTGAGCCTTAGGAACACAGAGAGTGCCAGGTTGCTCTTCTGGACAATACTCCTTTTTTATCTGCCTGAATCATGCTTGTTTTTGCCTAGGACTGTGATTGTTTAGTGTATCATTCACTGCTGCTTCCCATGAATTTTCCAAAGAAATGCTGCTGAGCCAATGGCCCCTTGTCCTGCAGATTATTCCCATGTGTATGTAGAGCTTGGTATTTTTTATATCCTCCTTTTTTTTTTTTTTTTTCTGAACATTTCTGCAGTTTGCCAAGGACATTCAGAAAATATTACTGGCTTAATATCATTTTGGAATAAGAACATCTCCTTTCTCCATCCAAACCATTGAAGAAAATATTGAATAGTGCTGGCCTTGAGACAGCATGCTGCTTAGATAAATTATCTTTCTACTTTGATAGAATTAATACTCTTACAGAACAGTTTGCCAGTTATTTTTCTCACTGATATTCCAGCATTTTTATAAAGGTAATTTCTTTTTCACATATGTGGTTGATCATGCCTTCATAATTTCTTTGACTTCCCTTTGTGTTGATTCTCCCATCTATGTGTCTTTCTACAGAAGTAGAAGAGGACTTAACCCCAACCAGCAATGTTTACACATATCTTCATGGCCAGAAGGTATTTTAGCTGGAAAGTAGAAAGCATCAAGTGCCCTGACACATACAGATTACTGGTTCTTAATTTTACCATCTTAATTGCCCACAGCTTTAAAATCAATGTAGGAGAAATAATTGCATTTCTAGACTTCTGGCAAAGAGCTACAGATCAATAAGAAATATGTGGCATTAGAACAAGCAGAATAGAATGTTTTGAGTTCTACTCATATGTAGTCTTTTGCCCTGAGACATAGTATTAAATATCAAATTACTTAAATATTGCTATAGATACTAAAGTTTGTAAAGCTCAGGTTCCATGAGTGGTAAAAGTATCACAAGGTTTTGGACCAAAAAGTCTTTGTCCACATTAATATATGCATGGAACATGAAATACAATAACTTGCATCATGTAGAGCAGTGGTCATGGTTGTGATGGGCAAACAATAACAGCAATAATTGGAAAATAAATTGAAAAAAGATAGATGTTTTCAACTTGATGTTTAACTTCGATGTTTTCCAGTGCTGGAAAATTAAATATCTCTAGAGCATAATTTAAATAGATTTTTACCATTCTAATTAATCCTAAAAAGATTAGCTTGAAGTAAGAATTATGATGAAGCTTGTCTAAAGAGGACTTTTTAAAATTAGAATACTGCTTTCAAGGAAAAGCTCGTTATAATTACACTTCCTCATTATGATTCAAGTGCACCTCTTCAGTGCATTCTGTGTATCAGGTCCAGCATAGCCTACAATTTGCAGTACATATATTCTACAGATTGGAGTGGTATTACTCCCATATGCTCCAATTCTACTATCTGCAAAGAGTGGTGAAATTTATACATGTTATTTTTCCAGGGGGATTCAGGCTTCAGGCCTGAGTCTAGTCCATCTAGCACGTGTTTCTGAAATGCCCTCTGTCAAAGGGCTTGTGTGAATACTTTTTTAACATGTAGAAATGATTTCTGAATAGTATAAACAAGTCAGTGGGTAGTTGCTGTGTTGCATGAAAAAAAGTCAAAAATGGCTCTTTGGAAGATGAAAACCAATGCCATTAAAGTAAAGTTATGTTAGCATTTCCTATTAATAGTACCTTTTTTTCAAACCATTCTTGAATGAAAGTCCCATGAACAACAATGTCCATAGAAGCTGGCATGGAAAAATTTACTTCTAAGGTGTTGGCTACTTTCAGGACCAATAAAACTGCTAGATAAAAGGTTTGGGACTTCAGTGAAAACATATTTGGTACAGCTTTCATTGAGAATTTAGAGAATTTTTTTTTTTTCTTTCTTGTAACTTTCTGGATTTTTTTAGCTACAGAAAATCCCTCTAAGTAACAGAAGTATAGCAATATATGCACATAATGTGAAACAGAAAGAAAAGGGAGATTTCTTTGAGATTTTTAGCTTTGTGTGTTATCAGTGAGTGAGCACACTTCAAAAAGTAGCAAATTATTTTGAAATTCTGAGACCCAGAACAAGAAAACTGTATGAAGGAAATAGTAAATCTTAGCAGACAAGAACAAATGAGATGATGACTAGATGAAGGTCTTTAAAAATATGACAACACTCTGAACACTGCATATTATTGAATAAAGATCTTCAGATCCTTCAGGATCTTGCAGTCTGACACAGGTAATTGTTTTCCTGGTGAAGATGTATTTCTGTCTGCTTCTCAGAGGAATAGAAATAGTGGGGGAGGTGAAACTGAACTACACAAAATAACTGCTGATGACAGTTTGCTAATTTTTTGTTTAGATAGTTGCTCCATGGCTGTGTCAAGAAAATAGTTTTATATGGTGTGGAGATCACTTACTGGGTCCTTTCAGGATAACCAAACTTGACCATCACTCTGTTGTAAAAGCGATATATTTTACCTCTAGGAAGAGACTTTACTTTTTTCTATAAAACCCACCTAACTCCTAGGTTTTCCTTCGTGAAAATACATATTAATAGAATATGTGTTATCTCTCTGCTAGATAGAGTTATTTAATGAAAATATTGTTAATTGAATAATACTTTCTGCATAAAGTAATGGGACCTTTCATAGGCATATACAGCCTAAGACACTTGCTTCATTATCTTTGATATTGCCAGTGTTGCGCACTTAACTGTGTGAATCTGCCCCTCTCCTCCTCTCCCCAGCCACTAGTGCAATTGCAGAAGAATCCCAGCCACCCTGATCCTGCTTGCCCCGTGTCGGGAGCTCCTCGTCGCCCGCGCTGAGCGCTCTGCAGGAGCCGAGCTGCGGTGCGGGATGCGGGATGCGGGGCCGAGCCCGCGGCAGGAGCGGCCCTGCCTGGCAGGAAGGGGGCACACTGCTCCAGGGTGTGCCGCTGCCTTGCCGCTCCTCTGGCCGGGTTCCGCGTTTCCCATCAGGACCCGTGCCAGCACAGGTTTGTTGTGAGCCCTGTGACGCCTGTAGGTGAGTGGGTCTCACCTGAAGCCCTCATGACTTCAGTTCGCTGGGAACCGCGGGCAGCCGCTTCTGCTTTATGGCTTTGTTTACAGCCTGTGCTCGCTGCGGTTGAATTCTTCCTGATTTATGTCAGCGTGATGTCAGAGCAAGATTTTCAGTTTGGATCTATGTTGAAATCTTATCTTGCAGGCAGGAGCAGTTTGCTACTGACACTATCTGAACTCGGTCATTTTGTTTTCCTCACTGTTGTTGCTTTGGTTTGGTTCATGTAGTTGTGGTCCTACCAGCTGCAAACACCATATTCTGCTTCAGCCAATTCTAGGTCATTAGGTTATGTATGCTAAAAATTATGAGCAGTGCTTTAATTTGCATAGTTATATCCACACATCATCCAGAGTGAATAAAAGCCAGATTGTAAAATAATTACAATCTCTTGAAGTAGAGCCAGCCTTACAGACCAGATCCATCCATCTTCATTAATTTGTATACAGTTTTTTTTATTTTTTACCAGAGCAAATTTTCTGGAGGTACTCGCATGGGAATGCTGAAACAGCTGCACAACTTTTATTTTGAAGAAAAAAAAGTTGAGCCTCGGAACAGTGTGTTTTAGAGAGAGAGAGAGAGTGACTCTGCATTTAAGACTTTGACCAGTATATGTAAGAAGTGCTCTCATGGCTGGGATAATCTAACAAATTTTTACCTGGGTAGCACTTGGCAGAGCTCCCCCCTTTTCTTGCACCGTTGAAAGGAATCCAGTGCAGTTCTGCACTTCGATCAACTTGACTCCAGTTGTGCTCAGCCTGCCCGGTTTGGTAGCGCACGGCTGTGCCTGGCTTATGTGGCCTCTATGGCCCTTTTCTGCTCCACTGTCAGAAAGAGGGAGGGAGGCTTCCCCCAGCACCAAAATACCATTCTGTGTGCTCTCTGCAGCACAGTAGCTAAGAACAAATTTCCCGATTACTCCCTGGGTTTTTTTGGAGTTACTTGCTGGAAGAAGTCTTTTCCCCCACTTTAAATGGATGATTGTGTTACAATCAAGAAAAAGCATCTCCAAAGACCAATCTTTAGGTAAGTGATGCTATTATTACTTTGAACTGAAAATGTTATGAACTTTACTCTCTGGTCCTATTTGTTAACTTAAAGTTCGTATGAAAGCGCACAAAAAGTTGTTGAAGATAAAGGGTTTAATATTGCATAGCCTAGTAACATATTAGGTGATTTTGGTTCTCAGAATTTAATTTTTTTCCACTTATACTGAGACTTTATAAAAGTTATTTTTCTTCTCCTCTCTGTCTTCTGCATTCTCTCAAGTTTTGTGTGGGATTGTCTTTATTATGAAAGAGAGGCAGAGTAGCTTTTGAAAACTTTTTTGTGTGTTCTGTTTTCCTACAGCTCCAAAGCCCCTCAGTGTATTCTGGAATTATAAAACTTTAAAAGTGGAACATGGTTCTTGGCTGGTTTTGCTGGTTTTGTCTGGAAAGCAGAGTTTTAATACATGAAATTATACACCTTTCAGAGTAAAGCCTGCTTGCTGGGATGTGCAGACAAGTGCTTAAAGTCTAAATGATCTGTAAGACACTTCTGATAGTAATGGTTCAAGTCTAAAGAGCAAGAAGTTGGAATTTTAGTGAGGTGATTCTTCAAAGCATCTTCTGCATATTAATTTGATATCTGAAATGTTTTTCTGATTTTTTTCTATTTTAATGTAAATTGTAGAGTTCCTTTACAGATCAGGTTTAGATCTAGTTTACATGTACTTCCTACCACAGGGTACTCCTTTCTTTCTTTTGTCAAGTCCTAGCTTCAGGTCAAATGATATTGAGTGGGAAATATTTCTCAAACTGCTAGGAATAAGGCTGGAAGATTAAACAAATCTTCAATTGTTCACACTTCTGTTTATGGCTGGTGACAACTTTAACAAAAACCCAACTCTTACTGGGTGACATCAGTAGGATATTGGAACCAGTGTTGATATGACAAATAAATATAAGGTTATACATGGTCCCAGAGTAAATACAGGATTTTTATTTATTGGATCACTACTACTGATGTCCTATATGATGGGAGTGCAGTAATAGCTGGCATTACAGCTCCAGGGTATGTTCAGACAGGTAGTTGTGCCAGGATTATGTCCTACTAACCTTAGATGTGGAAAAATCTTTCAGTACTATTAGAGTGGCAGGGCAGAAGGAGAATCTGGACACTAAAAGGTTACTATGGAATTGAAATGACATAACTATTAACCTTAAATTTGAATCTCCTGTGTGTATCTGCTATGCAATTTATATAATAAATTAAATTAAGCATTTTGCACTTCAGTAAAGAGGAGCTAAAAAGTTCTTTCACAGAAAGCTTTTGACTGACAATTAAGAGATGTTTGATATTTTCCTCAAGTGATGTATTTTTATTTAATAGTTAATAGTTTAGGAATATAATTGTTTGAATATCAGTAACTATTTCCAAGGATCTGTGATAATTATCGTATAAGCTGTAATTAAAAAAAAAAATTAAAAATGCACACTCTTCACAGTCTTTTGGGGCCAGTAGAATTGTGGGTGAATAAATGCATATTTCCTAATGTTTGGTAATGTGCTATAGAAATCTACTGTAGCTGGTGTAGTACTGGATAGTTTGCAACAGCTTTCTTAATGGATGTTTCCCTAAATTGTCTTGTGGGAGTGAACTTAAGTCAATGAAATACAAGAAGTTTCAACATTTCTTAGCAAAATCCATTCCATCAAATCGGTTCTAAATACAGAACGGCAACTAAATACTGTTGGCATGCTTAATCCAGAGTGAGAAAACCCCTAATATGGAAAGCCCCCAAAGAGTCCGTGGCTCTGCAGTGACTCTTCTGGCAAAAAATCCCTGTAATACTACAGTAAATGCTTAAGAAATGTTTCCAAGGTCGAGACCAGCATAATATTTTAGGTGGCTCGAACAGAAAAACAATCTCCGTATGTCATAAAGATTGTATCATGTACAGTAAATACAGATGCTATCCTGTATTAAAGAGCTGGTTTTGAAATGCATGTTCTTTTTCCTTATGACTTTGGAAAATATTTCCCTAGTGAAAAAGTGCTCTCATGCAAGAATTGTGAAGATTTAATCTCAGTCCTTTGAATCCTGTGATTTTTTTTTCCGTATAAGCAAAATGGTTTTACTGGGTACAAATCTTACATTAAGCTAACTGAATCAGCAGTCTATCAATTTTTTTCCTTGAAAAGAAGAGACAAAAAATTCCAAAGTTTGATATATATTTATATTTACCAATGTTTTGATGACAGCCCACACCAATTTTAGTCACTCTTTAAAAATACATCTTTCTTGGGAATTAAGTTAGAACTCAGTAAGTACCTATAAGTATCTTCCTACTTAGCAAAGTTGCATTTACAGTGGATCTGTACTTTTACTTGTTGCTTTTCCAGTAATGGAAAAATTAAATATTTTTTCAAAATTATACTTTCAATATTGCCAATACTCTATATAAGAGTGGGATGGTATTATGTGTCAAGATGAGAAACTCAATGACAAGAAGATATTTCTGACTTATTTACAAATTTTTGCAAGTTCTGAATTCTTGAAGAAATAAAAATACAAAAATAGTGGGAACTAAGTGTAGTGTTTGGTACTTGATACCCAGCAGTGCTTGGAAATAACTAAATTAATTCAGAAATATAACTGTGTAAAAAAAAGCCAAGCTGATGAATCACATTTAACTGATTACTAAAGTACTAATGCACATCAATTAGGATTAAATTTTTTAATTGCATCAGAAAAGATTGCCAAATACTTAAAGATTCCTGCATTCATTAATATAAAAGGAAGAATCTGCTACATGCAAAGATATATTTCAACAGAACTTGTAGCTTGGATATTCACTGGCTATTTTAATGCTGACATAAATTACTGAGGACATTCCCTGTTTTTATTAAGAACAGCATCTTGAGCATATTTGCTGTGACTGGATACGGTGAAATTAATTCAAACAGTAAACAAATCAGCTTTCTCAAAGAAAGCAATGGGAGCCTCATGGCTCCCACATTTAAAATTGAACTGAATAAAGCCATATGAAATATACTTTATGAAAAAATTCTTCAGTTAACTGCAAAGATTAAATGACATAGTAGGTGTGCTAGTGCTCAAATTTCTATTAATTCTGTTAAAATTTTAATCTACATGGTCATTAATCAAAACTTATACTGAAGCTAACATTTTTCTGCACTCTGTTTCAGTCTTTAGGGAGTGGGTTGGGTTGTATGACTCTGGCCTTCCTGGTCTTGTCTCTAAATGGAAGCAAAAGGATCAGAGTGTCACAATATATGTTGTTCTTTGAGTGTCTTTGCCTTGGTACGGTCCACAAAAGCCTGGAAATAGTTCAAGAAACCCATGGGCTTTGAGATTTCCAGATCAAAGAGAGCTGGATAATAACAAAGAATTTGTCCTTGCTGTGTAATGTCTTTGACTGAAGGCTCGTAGTGTGTTTAAGCAGTATTAATGCGTTAGCTTCAAAATTTTGTTCTGCACATTTTCTCTTTTGTTCTGCACATTTTCTGTGGTTTCATGCAATATTGGATCATGTGTTTTCCCTTTGAGCGAGAGGAACAGGAAAATAGGGGCTGACAGTGCTGAAAGCCAGAGAGAATAAGGTGAAACCCATCAGTTTTCCTGCTCCTCAGGGAGCTCTGGTGTCACCTTCTCTCTGGTGTCTGCATGTGAGAAGAGCTCCTCGTGCTGCTGCTGCTGTGCCAGTACCTTTGATCATTTACATTTACAAATGCTGTATTAACTGCAGTTAAATAATTAATTAACACAACTAACTGTTGTATTAACTGCAATTAATTCAAAGTTCCAGATCTCTCTGGAACTTTGAATTCTCCTTCACTAAGAAATGCCACGGTCCAGTCCCTAGTCCCTCAGTATATATGTAGCTGATTCATTATTTTATTTTACACTAAGATTCGTTTTAAATATTAAATGCTGTTGTCTACTGTAATCAACTGGCAGAAACTATTCCAGCACTATTTCTACACCACCACAGAGCACATAGGTAGTTATATACAGTACAGAATATTGTTTACAGACACCTGATTTCTAGAAAATGTTTATACTGCTGTAATTTGTGGAGTAAGAACAATCCATATCAGTAATGTTTGAGTTTTAAGTATAAATACAGTAAAGAATAATAAAATATTCTGCAACTTCTAGACATTTAAAGTTTTTGCTAGAGACTCTTTTCTCCTTGAAAAAATATACTAACATGTCATTTCTAGCAAAAAATAACCATCAGAGTAATACCCTTACTTGGCTTCTCCTTCTTTCCTTTTTAAAAATTCTTTTCCTCTCCTGAATGCTTGAAATATTCAGGAGTTTTACCAAGTACAAGAGATACATCTTTATACTGTGGTAACAGATTTTTTTCCTACTTGTGAGTTTTATCTTACTCTCTTTATGCTCTAGTGTCAATATAGTATGTACTGAACAGGCATATTTGTGTATAGCATGGGTATAGCTGCTGTTGGCACCTTTTCAATTTATGTCTGTGGAAAGGTACCAAATCAGAATAACAGATGAAGAAGTAGCAACTTTGTAAAGAAGAACCTGTGGGCAGCATAGAAAGTTGTAGGCTTTATCTGCTTAGAAGTTTATTAAAAAAAATTTATTTTCTCCCTTTATTTTTAGCAGCCTTCAGGTGCTCCAAATTATCTTTATACTGTGTGTAGGGAATAAACATGTATAGGGAACTTAGAGAGTTGAATATTGAATTGTGAACTGCAATTATAGTGCATATACCTTATACATAATTATTCCTGGTGATAGCTTAGTTGTAAATTAATGAAACATATTAGTTTAATGAATGACAGTTTATTCCTGTTGTGTAGGAGGAAGGTGGGCAGGGAAGAGAAGATACAGCTGTCCTTTACTTCATGCTCTAAGGAAAGGCTGGAATATAAAAACACAATGCCACAAGAAGACCCTGAAATCAGTCTGTTTCTTGATTGTCCCTTGCCCTAATGACAAACTTTGCTGCAGCTTTGCAATCATGCACACAGTTCATAGCCATGGCCTTCCTGCTACTGATGGTGTCTTTTCTGCCTATGTGCTCCTTTCTAGTTCTTCCTGTGTAGCTTTAATGGCTAAACTGATGGGTAAATGCCCCAAAATACTACATAATTGTGTTGATTTAAACTGTTATTTTTTTTTAGATGGCAGTACCTTAGAACAGCTGACTTATAAATTCCAGTGAGAAAGAGGTTGGTCTGAAAAAGTAGTTCTATTGAGGTCTGAGGCTGAGTAAAATTTCTTCCTTGGTGAGCAAATTTTTTTGTACTTTTTTCTCAGAAATCTGTTTAGTCAGGCCTAAAAGCCATAAAATAACTGTTATGCTATGTTCTTCACTTCCTTGGGACAAGGCCCATGAGTGAAGAAGATACACTGTAAATTGATATGATGAGAAGTACTGGCCCACTGCAGAGTTGCAGTGATTAGTATTTTCAAGGTGATAGGAAAAGGAGCTGTAGCAAAAGGTTGGAGCCACTCCTGTTCCACAGACCTTGTAGCCTTCAGTTTGGTGGGGGAGATTTATTTTCACTCCACGCTTGCATTATTCTTTTGTGGAAAGTCATAGGTTTAAATCACCTGGTAAGAGTACCCAGTTCTGCTTTCCCAAAGCATCAGTTTCTGCGTTAGGTGGTGGCACATAGCCTGTGCTGAAGGTGAAGATCATTTCACAGTTCCAAATGAAAGAGCAGTCAAGCCTTGCTGGCTCCCAAGGGACATGATCACTGCATACTGGTAGTGGGAGGGGAAGAGATGTGGGTCTTGGGAAAGGCTGAAGAAATAGCTGGTGATTGTAAGTGGGAAATGACGTGGGAATGGACATAGGAAAGGGGACCAGACAGAAGATGGGGCATGGCATAAGCAAGTCAAGTCTGAAAAATCTCATTTCCTTTCCTCCACAAATCTTGCAATGAGATGGTTTTGTCAGTGCTAGCATGCCCACTGCTGCCTCGGGAGCCACGGGGTGCCCCACAAGCTTGCACCAATGCAGGGCGTGTGATGACTGCAGGGTAACTTCTGCGAGCGTCAAACCAGGTTTGGAGTGTTGCTGTTTCCACTACAAGGGCTTTTCCTGCTTCTGTACTTCATCTATATAGGTTTTTTCCAAGTCAGAAATCTCTTTATAATTCATAATGTTTAGTTATTTTTCTCTTCAACTTAGGGAGTTTTGTGAAAACCCCCTTTCTCAGAGATTTGTGTATCCCATCGTCACATGCTGTTTACACTCAAGCTTCTGTTTTAACAGCTGCTGTTTTCTGGCCCTTTCATTCTAGATGGACCTTGCAGACACTCCCAGACCTGCAGATGAAAGTCAGAATTTTAAATATGTCAGCATCAGAATTGAACTTGATGATGACTGTGGTGAACATGTGAATATGAAAATCCGTGGCTTTAGTGCCCGAGTAACACTGAGAAGTTGGGTAGGAGTTTTTGGAATTGAGAAAGGGAAAAACTTTATAGAAATTTAGAATGATGACAAACTTTATAGAAATAATCTCAAGCGAAAAAACCCAAACAAATAGGTGAGAAAAAAGGAAAAGAGAAAAATGAAATTAAAGGAAAATTAAAAGAAGAAGAGAATGAGTAACAGAATATAATAAGTAATGTGGAAATGTAAAGAAAAGCAGGTGGTGAGCTGACAAAGAAATGAATGAGAATGTGGTCATTTTCAGTTTTATATTCTTACTCATCCCCTAATAAATTGTGGTAATTACTCCATGTTATCTGTAGGTAACTACAGAGAGTGACACTGTTGAAATATATTGAATATTTAATGTTGGCCTGATGGTCTCTTTGGGACACTGCTAGTGTGCTGTTTTATAATATTCTTAAGCAAACTTTTCTAGAGTTAATGATGAATTCAAGAGGCATTGCAAGATGAGTTGCTGAGTCATTTTTTAATTGGCATGGATGAGCTTTGTAATATTTCTTGTTGTCAAAAATGTCTGATTTTCAAGGTACTTTAAGGGATCTGAAAAATTCACTCACAAAGTAGATTCTGGTGCAGTTGTGGGTTTTTTCAGCTTGCAAAAATTAGTAAAGCAATTTCCTGATCACCAGAAATGGTGATAGATGGCTTTCATCCAGATTTTCATCTAATATTTGAAACATTGCCCAACACAGAAATTAAGCCTGAATCTGAAATTGTGGCACTTAGGGACATGGTGGAGTGGGACTTAGCAGTATTATGTTTACAATTAGACTCAATGATTTTAAAGGTCTTTTCTAACCTAAATGATATTTTTTTTCTATGATTCTGTTCTTGAGTACTGCCATTCTGCTTGCTGGAGCTCAAAAACGTTCAGCAAATGATCAGACCTTAAAGGATGTTCCTCTTGCTATGTCATGGTGATTGTTATGGGATATATGTACTTTTTAGTATGTTTGTACTTTTTGAGAAAAGTAGTTTGATTTCCTGGGGGCATCAACTGAGAAACATTTTGTGCTAAGTTTATCTTTCTTAAATTATGAATTCCCTAACTTTAGAAAATTTACCTCTCATGACTAGAACAGATCCTGTTAACATCTCATTTGTAAACTAGACGTGTTTTCTGGTGCCTTTGCACAGACACAGACTGGAACTTTCATTTTATGTAAAACAGGTAAAATGCATTGGTGTAAAACTAAGATATTGCAGTAACTTTTTCTATTGATGATGGACAATTACAAGGAATTTTTAAAACATTGTTGTGAACCAAATTAATAGCTTCCTTAATGCTGGAGAAAGGATTTCAGTGCTATAACAAGCTTCATTAAAATTAAAATTAATATTATACCTCAATAATTGGGGTATTGTTTCCAAATAATTAACAGTATTTTGGTGTTGTTCTGAGCAGAAATAAATTACCAAGTTCCCATAAAAAATGTATAGAGATTTTAGACTATTTTCAACATGACTGATCTAGCCAGAATGATTGTCCCTTCAGGGCCTATATTAAAATGTACTGTTGTGTTGCCTGGGCTCCCTTTTTACATTCCATCCTCCTGGAATGTGAAAAACAGTTTTAATGATTCTATTACCTGATGTAAAACCAGACTACATAAAGGTTTCCTTAGGAATCCTGAAGTCTATGTCTTGGCACAGGCTGAGCTCTGTTCTGCTGCTGACTGCTTCTACTTCCTGACTCAGCTTCTCTGCATAGTCTGTGCACTACAGCGAGATAGGCTGAAAAACATGCCCAGTTTGAAATGTTTGTTTCCTCAGTGTATGAAGGAGTGGTTTCTCATCAGCTTCTTAATAAAAACTTTTTCCATGTGTGCCTCTCTGCTTTCAGTCATCTCTTTGCTAGAGAAAACGAATCCAGTTCTTCAGTACTCTTCACTGGGGACAGGGCAGCCCTGGCTGGAGGGACAGGCTGGGAAGTGAGAGACTGGGGAGCAGCACCATGGAAAGGGACCTGGGGGTCCTGATCGACGGTGAGCACGAGCCAGCAGTGCCCTGGCAGCCAGGAGGAACAAGTGTGTCCTGGGGGACATCAGGGACATCAGCATCTCCAGCCAGGCAAGGAAGGGGACTGTCTCGCTCTGCTCTGCACTGGGGCAGTCTCACCTCCAGTGCTGGGGGCAGTTTTGGGCACTGCAGTATAAAACAGGTGCAAAGTTCTTACACAGTGTCCAAAGGAGGGCCATGAGGATGGGAAGGGTCCGGAGCAGAAGCTGTATGAGGGGTGACTGAACTTGGTGTGTTCAGCTTGAAGATGAGGAGTCTGAGGGGAGACCTCACTGCAGCTACAACTTCCTTGTGAGGGGAAGAGTAGGGGCAGACACTGTGGTGACCATGACAGGACCTGAGAGAATGGCCTGAAATTGTGTTGGATTGGACATTAGAAGGTTTAGGTTGGATATTAGAAAAAGGTTCTTCACCCAGAGTGGTTGAGCAAACAAATTATTTGGGGCATATATATTGGAAAAATGGTATGTGCTGTTATATGCACAGCTCTTTCTTGGATCACCTTGCTAAGACTTTCATTTTTGTGTTATCATCAATTCTAACTCATGTTATCATTCTCAATATACTTTCCACATTATTTTCTGCATTGTTGCTGCCTCATCCATTGCCTCCATCCTCTTTCTAAAACATTTTTTAATTGTCTATATTAAATGTTTTGTTGTGTCATGAGGAGTGTTATATCAGACAAAATATTTACCTAACCTCCTATATACTTGCAACTTTATCCATTCTGGTAGCTTTATCCATTCTGGAAGCTTCTGGTATCTTCCATAATCTCTGACCACTGAGCTTTATTTCTTTATTTAAGAGAATATGCAATGGATCTGAGCTGGGTCTTATAGTACCCAGCTTCTTCTTAGGCAGTGAACCATTGCTAATCATTTATTCAACCAGAGACCTATTCTCATCTTAGGTAATTTCATCAAGTTGTGTTTCCTTTCTTTCTTTATGAGAATGTCTCATTAGGACAGCAGGAAAGACTTTATTGAAATCAATATATTACATAAGCACTTCCTCCTTACACATTAGACCAGTTAGTTTAGCAAAGAAGAAAATAAAAGCATTTTGACATGATTCACTTTGGGCAAATTTATTTTGGCTGTATTTTATTATGTTTATACATGTATGCTCTTATATATGGATTTATTAGCTATGAGTGTTTTTTCTTTCAGTGAATCACAGGTAAAGAGACAGATATGTTTCCCATGTGCTTCTTTACCTCCCCAAAGATATGTGCCTTTCCTCATCCCTCTAAAACTCTCCCTATTAGTTTGTGAAGCTCTAATTTATGATGGAGCAATGTTCAGTTAATTCCTCAGTTATGCCATAGTGAATTTCATCAGGCTTTGCCTATATGAGTCCATGTTAGTTTTTTTCACTTTATGCCTTAGCTTTTCTGATTTAATTCCTATTCTCAATCTGTTTCTTCTGCTCCTTGCTTTCTCCTTCCTTTTCTTACAACTTTAGGCTCCAAGATTTCATAATTTTGAGCAGAATTTGTTTGCACTTTCCTATAATATTTTTATTATTGTGCATAAAACTGAAATAATGGTCCATCATTTCTCTCCCTCTGTAATTATCTCTACTTCTTGAAACAACTAGTCTCCAACAATGTGCTCTGCCATGTTATTTTATTGAAAAAGCCCTCAGAGCTCTGGTCTCATTATCTTTCTGTGCTTTTGCCATTTTCTGTACTTACTCATCTTGGCAGTGCTTTGTAAATTTGCTTCATTATTTGGTCTCTGCTGTAGTGGCTCTATATATTTCTATTCTCTTTGTCTGACACCATTTGTCTGCATATTTATCTCTTGTGGGCCTTTAGTAGGAGATAAAATGCTTGCTGTGCTGCTGATTGCTTCATGGCTTTGAGGATTGTGTCTGGCAGTGCCAGCAGCAGGGACCAAGGGGGAACAGCACAGTGAGAATGGATCATGTGCCTCAGGCAGAAGAACATTTTGACCACTATCTTGTACTGACTCCTCCTAGCAGAAGAGTGAGGTGTGAATTTTCTCACCAGCATGAATCACTCCACTTACTAGAAGATTTGAGTGTTCGGACTTGCAGTGAAGGCAGAACACTGGCATAAGTAGGCAGTCTCATGTGGTTGCTGGTATAACTGCAGCCTTCACTAGTTAGCTAATTTCCTCAATCCATGCTCTATATTCATCTTGATGAAGTCCACTGTTCCAGGAAATGTCACACTGAAACACGCCCTCCTGCTGCTCTCCTGAACTGTGGAGGGACATCCCTGGCAGACATTTCCTGGACTGAGTGGCAGTTCTGGCCAGCTTTCTTTGGGAGGAACACGGAGTCTGGTTGTTAACATCAGGGTGGATGTCCACAGCATCAAGATGGCTTTATGGGCTAAGACTTACCAGATGCAGACTGAAGGGATAGTGGTGTTGGCAACATTTTGCTTTCCACCCACTGCAATTTGTTTCCCCTGTAGCATCTGAAATAGCAGTGGAAAGACCTGCCTCTGTGACTATTATCAGTAGGTGAATTCAGCAGGTCATTTCAGTTTGTCTCTCAGATTCATTAGATTCCTACTGCATGCCAGATTACTGTGACCTGAAGACCATAGTCATGTCTAAGAATACCTTATATCACACATTATGTATGTACTAAATCTCACCTACCAGACAGAGAAAATAAATCAGGACTGCAGTACTGAGAAAAAGCTAAAAGGTAGAACCAATTCTCCAGTCAAAAGACCAGGAGGACAATATGGTGTCTTTGCTGTTAGGAATTATCTCCCAGAGGGAGCCCAGTAGCAGCAGTAAGTGCTCCATTACAGTGCAGTCAAATAAATTAGTTTAAATACTTGCCAAAGGAGGTTGAAATTAATGTTTGACTTGGCACTGGAAGAAGTGCTCACATGGGCAATGAAGCCAGGAGTTACCACCTCTCATTTAAAGATGGAATGTGACTCCAGCTAAACTTAGTGTGGGCTAACACACTAATTGCAAATTTGCATCTATTCTGCTGGTAAATAAGCTGTGATTAAATTCAGAAGTGAAAGTAAAATTAATTAACCATGCTGAAGACAGTCTGGAGAAGTGTCTTATGAAATTAAGTGAAACACAAACTAGTAAAGGAACAGCATAGATTGCATACATTGCAAATTCTTCATGTTTAGATGTTTAAAAGCATACCTGCTGTTCTATAAAACTGACTTAAAACAAGAGGAGGGGAGATGGTCATGCATGAAACTCTCCTTGTTTTGTATAGTGAATATTCACAGAATATAGAGTGACTGGATTAACTGGATTTTTATCATCACCATACCAAGGTGTTCTGTAGGTCCTGAACAGATCCATTAATCTATTTTGGTATTTTGTAGGCTGCAGCACAGATGTCTGAAGCTTTTATGTGAAGTGGCCTTCAAAGATTGCCAAATAGGCTCTTATAGAAACTTGCAAACTGGTTTGGTAAAGGAGTTTGATTTCTCTATAATAATATTTTTTTTTCCTTCAAGGTGTTTCTTTACTTAAGTAAAAATGTGATTGTACAAATACTGTGCCCACTAGAAGTCATTATAAGTCTAATGAAGTTGAGGAAACTGTACATAAGACAATACTGTCTCTTAGGGTTGAAAACTCTTGACACAGGGCTTCACGGTATCAATTAATGCAAGGTAAATAAACATTTTGTCCAACAATGATTTGGATCGAACACTGAGTTAGTTTTACTTTGATTGTACTACCAATGGAAAAAAAAATCATTAAGATGTCTGCAGTACATGGAATGATAATCAAATTGCATTTAAATATAAAAAAAATGTAGTGGTTTTGGATCTACAATTTGAGGTTTCTTGGCCAATGCACTAATTAATGTCACATTTGTAAAGAAATTTTAAGCAAGTTAGTTAGCAACCTGGACATATTCATAAATTATTTTCTTTAAGGGCATGTAATCAAAAGTTTGAGTAAGTGTGGTGTATGCAACAGTTGTTGAATCAGTTTGCAAAATAACATTTCTTTAATGTGAATAGTTTAATTTTAAAGCTCTGCCATATAGCTCTGCACAAGCTTTAGCCCAGCTGCTGGGACAGATGCTACATATTTCTTGAGACTGGCGCTGCTCTGTGTGAAGACCAATTGAGAAATAGTGCACTATTGTTAATATTACCTTTGTCATATACATGGTGCAGTACTTCATATGATACACTGCAGAAGGAATATGAATGTTATAATTTCACAGTGTGCAGTAATTTAAAAAAATTACAAATGATTTTAGAGGTTTTTCGCTGCTCCAAAAGAAAGAATAATTTCTTTCACTTCCTTTTTTTATGTAGAAATTTACAACTGAAAAAAGCATGCAAATGACAATTAGGAATGTTTAAATGATTGTATAGTAATTTATTTATAAGCAAATACTTGTTTGGTTTAATTTATGCATGGATGGATTTTACAAACAAAAGGGATAAATCTATTTACCTGTCTTGACTTCATTTTAATAGAGTACATATAGTTACTCAGAATAAATCTGTATTTCAGATCCAGTAATAATTATTAGATAAACAATATCTTCTAGGGGGGCAAAAAAAGGTAAGATTAGCAATAGAGATTCTACCATAATTTTTGTAAATTATTTTAATGCTTAATTATTTTTGTTACAAAGACAGCTCAAGTACTCTTTTCTCTGATTTAAGCTTGATTAATTCACTTTTATAACTTTGCTAGATGGAAATACATCTCCTTTTGAGTTTTTGCTCCTTACCTAGATACTGCAGACTTCTCTATTTTATATGTGTGTATATATATATATATATATATATATATATATGTGTAGAGATATCTATATCTAATCTCAAGAAATTTTACTCTAAGGCATTCAGTCCCTTATATTAATGGATTTTCTCTCCAGTTGTGTAACCACTTCTCAAAATCTTCCTTGAATTATGAGCACCTGGTTGGATACTGGTGTTCAGTGTTGATCCCCCAGGATCAGATGCAGAGGTATATCACTTCTACATCTACTTAAGGTTCCCTTGTTATATGTCTAAAATAGTGCTTTACTCCCTTTAAGTACAATATTCAGATGATTAATTTTTGCATGGCATCCCTCATGATACTTATGGAAGACTACATGTGTATATTTATCTGCTTAATTGAAAGCTTAAAAAAAATTAGGTCTATTAAATTTATTCAATTAAACAAAATGACTTTGTTCAAATGATCTGACCTGATATAACATGGCTCCCATGCTGACGTCTCAATCATTGGGTTAAATACCTATTTTCAAACTTAGCTTTGTGATTCTTTCAGGAGTCAGCAACAGATGACTGTGATTATCTTATGCCATGACAATTAAGAAACTTCCATAATGTATAAGAAAACCCTTCCATAAATCAGACAGAGGGAAGGTTTAAACAATTGCAAACTTTTGGTGGGGTTTAAACTGTGTTGATTGTCCTAAGTAATTTATGAAATCTCCTGTCATTTTAATGATGTGAATTTTTTATCAGATTTTAGTAATTGAAATAGCTATTAAAATTAATTTATTAATAAAAGCAAATATGTACTTATCAGTAAATAGTTTTAATTGAATTTATTATTCAGCCTTCTAACCCTATGTGACAGTCAAAAGAGATTTGTAAGACAAAGTGAGTGTAAGACTCCCTTCTACAGTTCCTTTGTGTCTACCTTGGTGCCTTCCAAAAGAACTAGGTTTATTGCAATACTCATCAGATTTGCAAGGCAACAGAGGGACTTTACTCTTCAAACCACATGGATCCTGTCTCTCTGAAGTTTCCTTCCACAGACATGTTTAATTTCCTGCTTACAGGGAACCTTCTGTCTGGGCCTCAGCTCTTCAAGTGGGATATCTCAAAACTCCATAAGGTTTCACCACAAAGACCATGAAAGACATATTTATTCCCCCTATTGCTCAGTCTGTTACTGATCTGGTTCCCTTGGAAAAGAATTTTCAGGAGGAGGTACAGCAGATGCCAGTATATTTGTCAGCACCAGCTGAGCCAGCCATCCTTTAATCATACTCTTTTATCCCAGATGATTAAAAATCCTTCCAAAATCTCATGAGAAAAGTTGCTTGACAACTACGTGGAAGCTGTCCAGGAAAATCCTTACAATGCTGGATGTATTGCACACAGCTGTGCCTCGATGGATAGCTTTACCCATTGGTGAAGAATTCTTGAACATGGAGAAGCTTGGTTGGCAAGCAACATCTTCCTTCCCAGCAATCTCCAAGAGAGCAGCTTGTCATTACTGTGGGCCTGCATGTGAGCAGTTCTTATATTTGTCCTCTGCTGGAGTATCTGGTGGAAGAAGCAATGAGAACCCTAAACTAAAATAGTTTAAATCCCATCCATATGGAAATGTTCAAATGTAATTGTTTTACAAACTCCAAAACTGAATTCACAGACTAATTTCATGAGGGCCTGAGGGAGTTTTAAGTCCTTTAGAAATAATGCTCAGCTTGTAAACAGAACATCACTGAAGACCCTTTGTGCTGATTCAGTTGATTGTCACATACATTGCAACACATATCTGACATTCTTCAGCATTTGAGACAGTTCCTTAAGGATTGTAGTTTTACTGAAAATAATACAAATGAATATGATTAACTTTAAAGATTCCAAAGTGATGGCAAGGATATTGAAAGTCAGATCTTCAACATTAGAGGGAACATGATGTCAAAAATACTTAGGCAGGCTCTGCAGTAGTCCTTGTGTGAGAGTTACTTTGATCCACAATCACCTCATGGCCCTTCACTGGAGCAGTCTTGCTGCATTGGTGTGGAAATACCAAGCACCTTCTGAGCTCGGTAACATGGGTACCAATTCCTCTGCACTTTATTCCAATGTGTCATTTGCCAGTTATTAACTGTATCTGATACAAATCCATATGAAATGCTTCTGGCAAAGTAATAAAAGACTTCCTACAAGGACTACCAACTTTATGAAAATCCAGAATATTCCCATATTACCAAACGTGAGATATGACCAGACAGACCCAAACTACATCAGGAAATACCATATGTGCAGTATCAGGTCCAAATAGGAACATGATTTGTTTTACTTAGTTTTTTTTTGGAAATGTGGAAAGAATGGTTTATAGTAAGTAAAACTGTCTTTGGTCCCAAACTTCTGTCTGACAGCATGAAGCAGGTCATTGCAGTTTCACAAATATTTATTTTTTTTTAGCTCTGGCTAGATAAACATGCTGTCAATTGTAGAAAGAGTGATTTGTGTTTCTGTTTGTTTATTTGTTTTTCATTTGTTCAATGTACAAGATGTGAATTAAGGCTGGGCAGCATTGTGTCAGACTTTCTTTTCTGTGAAGTGGTCATTAAAGATGACTAGTGGCTTGCAGTTTCAGGAGCAGGATGTTTACCTCCTTGAAATCTTATAAAAGTGGTCCATTTTTCTGTACTTTAAAGTATGTCAATGAAGTTTTGATATATAAGACTTGCAGTTAAAAGTGTTCCTTAATTTGAGCAGAAACCAACAAAATTATAGATGTTGGAAAATAAAGTTGCCTTTTAGGATAAAAGAAAGTTATAAATTTGCAAGACTAAAAGTTGAAAGCGAAGTTAGGAATTGATAAATCAGGCTTACAAATGTGTGCTTCACTTTGTGTAAAATGCACTTCCTTATTTTTTGAAGTTCTTCCCATTTTCTACTTTGAGAATATTTGGTTTATTTCAAACATCTGGTACTAATGTTTCTACTGAGCATACTGGAGTCATAAACTCTAGGAATACCAGAGAAAGTTGACAGGTGATTTCTGTGAGGATGTTCTCACTACGAAATATATTTCACATTTCCTTCCAGAATAAGCTCCTTAGCAACTCCTACAAAAAATTCTGTCCCTAGCAGTAAAATAGCCTCGCAAAGAAACTGTAGGACATTTAGAACATGTTCAGAACTTGAAATTTTTATACCTGTATGTATTATTGAGAATCATAGATTTTTTTTCCCCCCCTGTATTTTAATTTAAAATGTGTCAAGTAATAATTAAAGTATGTAATCTCTCTCTGGAGGACATACAGGGTTAGTTAGGGATGTCTTTAGTCTATCTTCTTACAACCTTTTTCTTTTGAATACCTCTCAACAGAAATAAATAATGTCCCATTTTTATTGCCCTTTTGGAGAAGGGCATCTCAAAATACTTTTGTTATTTAAGCTGGAGTCACAATATGGAAATCTTTGATAGTATCTGACCTTGAGTAAAGTGGTGTTTCTTTTGATGTGGTAAGTGAATATATAAAAAATAGTTTCTTATATGTAAAGTGTTTTAAGTTTCTCTGTTCCTGGGAAGTGTTTTATCCATAAGTTTTAGGTACATTCTAGATATACAAAAGTTGGGGTTTCTTTCCCAATATTTATGGAACCTAATGCAGAGTACAGTGATGGTGGCTGTAGTAAACTGATTGAAGTAGACAGAAAAACTTTGTCTTGTTTCAAGTGTATACAGTCTATTGTTTCTATTCTCTTTAAAGATGAGGTGCTCAATCTCCTACTCAAAATATTTCACAATAAAAATTCAACAAACTGGAGTGCATTTGCAGAAACAAATTGCTAATGTGAATATGAATCGAAATAGCATAGGACAACTCCCTGTAAGAAAAGAAAAATAAAAAATTTCTTAATTTCAAACAAATTTATATCCTTTGAATAGCATTTCTCAAATGGGATGTCATGATCTGCTAACCCAATGATGCCTGATCTGCAGCCCTAATAGGAGCCAAATACTCTGGCTGTGCTGTGCTTAGTTCTGCAGCATTTTTAACATCTGCTGCAGGAGATGGGGGGACTGAGCATTTCTGAAAGAAAAACAACTTTGCATGCAGACAGACCTCTGGGCAGTAATGCAATTCAAGTGGGAAATGAAGACAATAAAGATATAAATATAGTAGAAGTAATAGAAATTGCAAAATGCAGTTGGGTGAAAGTTGCCCAACACTTTGCACTTTGGTTAGAAAGACCTGTTTCCTTCATTTATAACCTTGCCTAACCCACTTTGAAATCCTGGTGATTTTACTTTAAAGTGGTTTTTAGATTTCTTGGTACTTGAAATGTGACAGAGAGGTTATTTTGTCATCTGTTTTGTATCTTTTATTGTCTTCATGAAGTTTTATCTCTATTTGATAGTGAAAACCTTCTACAAAATTGTATCTTTTAGCTTGGTGGGGTTGTTAAGCACAGTCCCCAGGGGATTCTGTCTAACTCAGGGAGAGACTCTTGTCTTCACAGCTCCTCTGTGCCAACTGGGTTGGATTTGAAATTCCAAAGCAGCTATGCTAAGGGACTTTCCAAGCCAGTCACATTGTTCTCTAGAGTGCTTTTGTTAGCAATTTTGCCATGAGATTCCTGATTCCTGCAGACCTGAAGCTCAGGGCAAAATAATTAAAACTTCAACTGCTCTATAAAGCTGAGTAAGAATCTGCTCAGTAAAGCATATCAAAAGCACTCACAGATTCTGGGTTTTATTTACAATCATGAGGAAAAAAGGTAAAAAGAAAAACATCTTAATTTTGATGCTAGCACAATGTCAGCGTCTGTTCTGGTTGTTTTCTTCCTGACAGCTCCATGTACAATATAATACAGTTAGACCAGAAAGCTGAAATGCTGGCCCTTTTTCGTGCCAGATTTTTCTTTGTTGATATTCTAAAACTAAAGTCCTGCCATGCACAGCTTTCATAAAAGAGTAGTTACCTAATTACTTTTGCTACATAAGAAAACATCCCCTTTCCTCCCCCTCTCCCCCCCAAAAACCTTTGTAGAAATAGAACAAAGTGAAACATAAACCACTGCTATTAAATATTTCCACGATTTTTTCTGGCCATGACTTAAAAAGATATTTAAAAATTTGCTGTTAAAGAGGAACAAAAAAGAACATAAATTTTATCTGCAGACTTCTACTAAACACTGAAAATAATCATGCATTCTCAGGAAGTACCTGAATCATAAATACACAAGAAATACTTGATTCTGCTTTCAGTATTTGTTTTAGTTATGCTTCTCTCAGTGCTAGTTCATTAAGATCTTTCTCCTCTCTCAATAGTCACTGCAAAGAAAACCTCTCAAATCTGTTTTACTATGAGAACGCAGTACTGTCATCAAGGCAACCAGAGTGCATAAACACTGTCATTGCTTGGCAAAGTCCCTTACTGTCCTACCCCCAGCTCACTTGGTAATTTTTGGTATGATGTGACCATCTGAGTTTTCTCAGATGAGAAGGTTTATAGAATGCAGAGAGCAAAAAGCTCATGGGAAAATTCCTTTTGTAGCCTTTTCTCTGTTATTCTTCTTGACTTCTTCTTAGTCCTCTATTCTCATCTGTGTAAAATGTGTCTGCCATAGTACAACACTTATTTATTTAGTTGCTGTGATAGTAGAGTAGAATTCTTCATAAAATTACTTCAATAAGGCTTCTGTTTGATGAAAAATGGGAACATGAATTTCTTTTTAAAAATCTAATAGAAAAGGGGTATGGCCTTAAGATATTTTAGCCTTGTAATTTGAGAATTAATTTCTGTCTGACACAGAACAGGTGGTCAGCCTACAGTTTGTTTAGATGATCTTACTTTTTTGATATTAAAAAAATATTTAATTTTACTTCCTCCCAATAAAAAATCTTAAACCACATTCTATAAAAAGGTTTTGACTGACTGATGTATACCATTCTGTGAAACTGCATATTTTAAATAGCAATCAAAAAGCTTCTGAATCTTTGGCTTGTTCCTCACCATATTTATATTGTGTTGATTTTTGAGTGTGTTCACAGCCTCTTAGGATTCTTCTGTATTTTGAAAAAGGAGAGAAAGACTTTCATTTTGTGGGTTCAAAGTAGCACTTCAGTAGGATTATAATTTCATTTAAAGCTGATGATTGCTCAGGTCCCATTCAAGGAAGACTTGAATAACAGTGATGAACTGTTTTGGAGTCTGGGCTATGGTTATAACCTAAAGCCTGAAAACAGGCCTGAAACTTTCTCCTTTGCTTCTTATTCTGCATTAAGCATGGATGTGCATGCTCAGTGAACACTAATGTCTTCAAGTGTTGATCGTATCTTCAGATATGCTTTTAGAAATAAATAAGGGCTGTCATTCACTACATTATGAACAACATTATGATAAACATTGTAAAAAATAGATATTCTTTGACTTAAGAGAATTTTCTGCAGTTTTCATGTTTTCTGGAGAGTTTCATTCTTCTCCCTTTCTTCTTTTTATGTTTAAACTAATGTTTGGTCACGAAGGGTGAAAGATTATAAACAGTTTCTATAACATTACCAAATTGCCTCTAGTGTTATGCAACCCTCTTCAAAGAGATGTGGGCAAGAACGGTGTTTGATCATTAGTGCATGCACAGGTAAGAAAACAGTTGCATGGGAAACTGTACTAAGTAGTGGTTTTCCATGCTGGGCCTGTCAGCAGTTTTGACATTTTCCCAGGATAGAGGAGAAAGATACAAAATTGATAAAGATGAAGATTCACTTGTAGATTTACCAGTGCTTCAGAATACACTCACTCCATACCACTTGGTTTGGAGAGTCCAGAGACTAATGGGAAAATCTGTGCTACAGCCTACCTAAGAGGACTAGAGAAAAAAAAGACTAATGGGAAAATCTGTGCTACAGCCTACCTCTGCTGTTTCTTACATAATTTATACAAAATTTGCTGAAGGTGTCCTTTTGATCTCATTGATTTTAATCAGCTTTCTGTTCATATTTTAAGCCCTTGTTGCTCTGCATAATTAAAGTTATGTAGATTCTCTCAGTATTGGGTTTTTTCTCCTTACAGTTTATTTATTTGCCACAACTTTGTCAATCTGTTATATTTCTCAGTGTTACCTTTTTCCCAGGCAGAATTTGCTTTGCAGCTAATCTAAGCTGCAGCATACACAGAGACAGTCCTGCACATGAACACATCTCAAGGCTCTAATGTTTAGTTAAACAATCTTTCTAAAAATATAGGTACAGAAAAGAAATATTTCAAGACTAGCACTGAAAACATTCACTGCAAAGTTTTTCTCTACTGGGATCAGAAAAATTACTCCGCTAATGCAGTGTTTTCTCATTCTGACGTTAGGTATGACCTTGTGCAAAGGCCTTTCCAAACTGTTGATTTCCTTTCAAAATACAGTTTCTGGCTACATCTAAACTTACTGGTGTCTCTTGTCTGAATCCTTGTGTAAAGACCACCTGAACAAGAAAACACAGTAATTTGAACCTGTTGCTGGAAGTAAACAGAGTTCTGAGAGTTTATAGAGAGTTGCTCTAATGTGTAAAAGTGAATGTGATGAGATATCAAACCGGGTGGCCTGTAAGCCAGAAACACCTTTCATTTTCTTAGTGTGTTGGTTTATACTGTCATATGAATTCAGAAGGTACATAATTCCCCAGAATAAAGCAGCTATTTGGTTGCAACAGCCATGGGACCTTCATTCTACAACACACACTAAGGATGCCAAGTGAGCTTCTTATCCGTGATGCAATTAAAGGTCAGAAAAACACAGCCTGTGTGCTCTTATAGGCATGGCTTTGGTAAGGAACAGCCTATTTTGTGTTCCACTGAGACTGGAATAACACCCTGCAGTGTCATTAAGAGTGAAGCCTCGGACTACACCTACTCTGCACTGAGGCACTGAGGTGCTCTTGGCTGCATGTTTCCTTCCCCTCCCTGCCACAGCAGGATGCAGCAGTAGCCAAGAGGTGAGTCAGTGTAGGCAGGTGAGCTGGGGAGAGCCCTGTCCCATTTTTTGTTTACTCGGATTTTGAAGAGTGATTTCATTTCCTTCAGGCTGCTGAAGTGACTCAGCTTGTGGCCACCCCAGCGAGTCCCTTCTGGAGAAACTGAAAGTAGCACGTGGATGATGGGAGAATACACTATGGTCACCGCACTGGGTGTCAGTCACTTCTAACCTCATTTGGTGGAAGGTGAGGTTAGGTTTGTCTGAATAGGTGGAGAGCAGTTCTGTGTAAAATAATTGGGCAAAAATTGGCCCTGATATACCAGATTAATCACTGTAATCAATAATTCACATAGGTGCAGTATATTCTTAATAGTCAAGGACAGGAAAATATCTCAAGGATGGGTGCCTGTAGGTGTATTTTGTCACTTCAGTGTCACTAATTTAACTTCCCTTGTATATTTAACTATGCTGAGAACTCTGAAATTCCAATTTGCAGTGAAGTTAAGATCAGTAGTAGACCTGTTACATTTTAATTCCACTTTCATCCCTAAACGACAGGCTAAGTTTATTTTGCCTTATGCAGAGAGGTGCATGTCTCTTGCACAGCAAAAGAAATCTGGACAATGGACTTCACATCTCTTGGCCATTCTGGGGACATGACCCTGTAATGGTTGTGTCACAGAATCATTGTTCACAGTATAGCCTGTTCCTCTCTGATTCCATTACTGCATGTTTTTTTTAGCTGAAGCAAGTTTGCATAGTGTATTGGAAATATAAACAGAGCTCTAAAAGCCACAAGGCATCCTTAACTACAGAGCCATCAAACCTTCTGCTTCACAAATAAGTATCATGTTTTCTTTGGACTTATTAGCACTTTCTCACTATTACTTTTTCCACCAGTGATACTATTTTAGTACATCAGAGTTAATTTCAACAATTTTAAAATGTACAAAATCACTGTATTGCAGCAAAGCTCTTCCTCCTAATTGTCCTCAGAATGAAAAGCTCTTTCTTATTTAAAAACTTTTTTAAAAAGGACTATTTCTTCCTGTTATGTGATTTGTTTTCTCTGTAATCCTGTTTCATGATAGTTGCTGAACACTGCTTTAAATATTTTGCCAGTTCAGATTTGTTTCTCAAACAAACAGGAGGTTTTTATAACTCACCCTGAATCAGCCACCTAATTTTGGAAAGCAAAACGTTTCCATGTTACAAAGATTAGCCAATAAATGAATATTAACTTTTCTTTCTCTGTGACACAAATAACAGGCAGAACAACTTTGTTCTGGGCATTTTTTTGTTTTTTGCATTTAGGGCATAAAGGGTAAGCTTTTTTCTTAGTGGCTAAAAAATTAAATTAGGAAAGTATCTGCAAAGATATAGCAATAAACTGTGCAACTTGTTAAAACATTCAGAATTGGGACAATCATGAAATTTAATGGCATCTTATTGCATAGCATAGTTCTTAACTCACTGAGGCTGGCTTGTTGCTGCTCTGTGGAAGCTTCACCTGTGCATTCATGTTGATGTCAGCCAGATTTCTATGGAAGTTAAGCAAGATCAATAATCATAAAATGTTCTGTTTGAAAAGCAAATAATGGGTGCAGGAAGTATCAAAGGTTTTGAAAAGTTTTTGCATACTATTAAGAGGAAATAGTTAACAATAGGATTAAACTTTAAACTAAAAACGTTTTCCCATTGGCTTTATTAAGAATATCTCTTTAGATTTTAAATGAGAAAAAGACACCTATAGACCAACTGTAGTCACCATGACAACAACTTAAACTCACAAAACACATAGCAGAATTACTTGGCAGCATAGTTACTTACAAGCTAATATATCAAACCAGCAGAACACAGGCTAACACTTCACCTAAAATAATTTCTTTTTTTTTTTTTTCTTTCTGTCTTAATACAGGAATAAACTGTAGAGCACAACAAACATGAACTCAGGCTCTGCCTCATTTTTGGAATGATTTTTGTGAATTTCTTTTGAATAACTAAAATATTTTCTTTCTAACACAGTGGGTTTTTTTGGTTTGGTTTGGGTTTTTTTTATTTTCCTTTTTTTTTTTTTTTTATCTGTGATCATCTACAGAGGGGGTTTATGTATTTCAACCAGAGATGGCAATGACCTACCAGTATCAAGTAATATATCTTTTGCCAATACAAAAATATTCCCTTACACTGATTGTTATTGTCTAGTCTAGTTTTAAAAGTTTAAAGCTATGTGGATTCCATTGTTTCCCCTGGGAGCCCAGTTTGTTTCACTGCCAGGAAGCTTTCCTGATACTCAGCCTCAATTTTTCCATGTTTAATTTCAGGCTATTAATATGAGAGTCTTATACTGAATAAGTGTTCTACTTTTTATTATGATCTTAAAATATTTGTAGATGCTGTTAGTCCAGTCAAAAGTGAACCAATCTGTACTTAATTATTTTAAACTTTCCTCCACTGAATATTTAAAGCTCCTAGTTAATGCTCTCTTTGAGCAATTTCTACTTTCCATGGATTTGCTTTGTTATAGGAAAATTTAATTCCATTTATTTTCTTATACCAAAGTAATATGAGAAATAATGCTCTCTTTCTTTTCCAAGATGTAGTTGAATATATTCAGATTACAGAATTATTTTTAATTACACGCCAGCATGAATATTGGTCTCCTGAAGTCTATCTCAGTAGTATTCATTTTCATCTCTCCCCTTGAAATGCATATTGAAACATATTCTTTCACCTTTTTGTTTGCCTCCAGTGCTACGAGATTATTTTCTTAACATTGTTTTCTGTGCATTTACAATAGCTTTAAAATCGTCTTTGTTACCACCTGACTTGAAAACCTGAAAATTCCATTAATGTTTTTCCATTATTGAAAACTGAGTAAAAGAAAAACGTTGTAGTCCTGGATATTACCAAAGACAAAACACCTCATCCTGATGTTACTGTGTTTATGACTTTCGTGCCAATTTGTAATTCTCAAAAATACCTCCCTTTGTGAGCCAATTTGAATTACATTTCCAGGTATTCAAGTGCCTAAATCTTTCTGGAAAACTGGTGATATAATTTCCACTCTACTTAATCAATCTACTTGTTTTAGTGTTACATCAAGAAGACACTTGAGATTACTTGGTTCAGTCCTTATAAAAACCAGAAAGTTAAATTGCTCACAATTCCATTACTAATCAGCTAATCAGCATGTTATTGTCCAACTCTATGTTCAAAATTACTAGGGACATGCAAATTCAAATTAATCATTGATAGCCACCAATATTGCAGTCTATTTCCTTTGGCTATCACTTTGTTGTTGTTGTTGTTGCAAGTATTTTTTTTTTTTTTTTTTTGTTAGGACTCATTGGTATGTATGAAACTCTTTCCTGTGTAAACCTGTTCATGATGATTATTATGATTAACAAGAAAAATCTCAAGACCCTGCTTTTAGCAAGTGCTTATTGTGAGAGTGACTTCAATTATCAGCATAGTTTAAAAGTAGGGGTGGGTTTACAGGAATATTTGGATATAACTGTTTTTATCCTGGCAGCTTCATGCCAGTCAGTTATATAAGACCATGCCTTTGCCAGCTACATTTGGACCACCTCAATGCCTAGAAAAACTTTTTAAATCTTCCCTTTGTAAATCTTCCCTTCAGAGCACACAGAGAAGTTAGTTCTCTCAGTACTGGAGTAATTCAAGCAGCTGTGCTGTGGGATTTGTTCTCTACATAGCTTTTGGACCTAGTAAGCTTAACAAATGAACTTAGGGTTTATGCAGCTCTTTATCTGATGTGTTAGATCAGTTCTGATTTGACATAGATACCTTTACCCCACTCCTCAGTCAGTGCTGCCTTGGATGCAGATGGAGTACCCTCTGACCAGATTCCTGCTTCCCAACCTGCTGGAAATGGTCACGTGAGGTGATTTCCTTAGCAGGGCCCTGGCTGTAACAGTCACCAAAGTGCCAGTATGGACAACAAAAAAGTTTCTTCAAGAAGATGGCAGCTGCAGAAAGTACCAGGGAATTATTTGGGACTAAAGGAAATAGTCAAATGAAAGGCAGACTTAAAAGAGCAACTGGATCTTTGTGGAAGAGGCATTCCTGGCACACGCAAGACAGACAAAGATAAGAGCTTTGTTTTTTAAGGGTATCCTAACTTCTTATAATGGAAAGGGACATAAAATTTTCTGATAGGAATCCACTTTAAAGTATAGTACAGGGAGCTTTATACTCTGAAAGCTAGATGTTAAACCAAAGAGCAGCCTTCTTAAATGTATTGCACACAGTTTTGTGTTCTGTAGACAGAACCTTTTGGTGACTTGCACAGGTGGCTGTGGGTTCAAGTGGACTAGTGTTGTTTTGCTGTTGCATATAGTGCCAACAGGGTTTCAAAATGTGAATAATAAATATGTTCAGAATAAATAGGAACAAGAAACAAAATTACCAAGAAACAAAAAGAGAGATCATCATGACATTTTATGAATAAATGATAAATGATTCTTTGCGCAACATCACAATATACTGAGGGTTTCCTTGACAAAGGACAGCATGGATGCTAGGAATGTACAAGAGTGCAGAAAGAGACTGAGAAACTTCACAGAAGAGTTATTTATTTCTAGACACATAGAAACCACCTCTGTATCAGGAACTCCTTTAGCCTCACATGGCCAGAGGTTGGCAGAGTATCCAATATAACTGTATGCTACTTATGCTCTTTTTCTCTTTCCTGTTCATCTGCTTTTGACATTTTCAAAACTGTGTATGAATGAGATGGACTTTAATTGTGACCCAGTGTAGATGTGCTTTATGTTTTCAGGAACAAAAATAAAATTGCATGAGATCAGTTTTTGCTGCTAAGTTCATAAATGAATAATATTTCATTAGAAAGGCTAAAGAAAGGCAAATGGAAAGGGAAAAGACCAATACTGCTTGAATCAGGAAAATACATTTGATCTAACATGTAAAATTCATAAAGTCTCAAGGTATTTACCCAGCAGCATAACCAGGTGAGCAAAATTCATACATCTTTTTTTAAGTGTGCAGAAGCCAGTAAGAACCACAGAGTGATTAAAGAAGCTCCTCTGTGATTAATAACTACAAGTTAACCCATATGATAAGTTATGAGTAGCTATCACATCTTTAACTTCATTGAATTAAGTACATAAATAGCTGTTTCATATTTTCTTTTTCAAGATCCCAAGCTTGCTCTAGTTATTGTAGCTTATTATAATGATTTTTCCTCAGTAATAGTAACTTTAAGGTGTGAGAAAGGAAAATTTAGTCACTGATTTGATAATGAGATAGAAGGAGATTTTTCAATGGCCTTTACTATGTCATAGGATTGTAGAATAATTCAGGCTGGAAGGAACCTCCCTACTCTGATTAGATTTTTGCAGGATATTGTTCAGCTGAGTTTGGAAGAACTGGGTCTATTCTTGGAGTCCAAGGATGGAGATAATGTAATCTAGGGTTATTCTTTTTAAAATATCTGTCAATAGCTAAAGAACTCTGGCTTTATCACCTGTTTCACAATTAATACACATACTTCAGCTGAGATGTTGCCATGAAACGTGCTTATCAAAGAGAAGACATCATGCCTACTGAATTCTAGGCCATGAACTTCTGGGACAAGTACTCTGGTTGTCTTTATGGAGAATAATGTAACACTGTGTTGAGAAAGCTTGGCTATTTCTTGTGTAATAATAAAAAACACAATTGGACAAAAGCTATTGCACCATAAAGCATAAATCAATGAAGTTTAAATAAAATTTTTTTAAGTTTTTGAAATAAATCCTCCAGAAATATTTCACAATCTGCATATAGTACCCCTATTATAGTCTGAATAATCCATTCTAATATTGTATTGCTACAGCATGTATTTAAATATTTGAAGTTCAGAAAGGGGTGTAAAACAATCACCGCTGGGTTTTTTGGTAATTCTCAAAATCACGACACTTGAGTTACACTACTGGGTTCTGTAAATCCTTTTATGTGGGGATCTCGTGAGAGGACACTGAGGCACAGTTCTGATATGCAAACGAAAAGAAGACAGACACGTTTTTCTGTGAAGTTCTCCTGATGTGGCACCAGGTACCTGTGTGCCTGTGGTCAGCAGCTGTGCTCTGCCTGCCAGGGCTCTGCAGAAAGTCACCAAGAAAATTCAAGGCATATCCCTGCTCAGAAAAAATGCTGGGGGGGAGGAAGCAGGCTGGAAAGGGTTGGTGATCACTGTTAACTTTGGGCAAGAGCAGCTGCAAAACCTTGTGCAAGTTGTCAGAGTGGGTGGGTTCAGCTGTGTGTTCTAATACCCAGATCTGTGAAGTTTAAACATGGAAATAGGCTGTGGACTGAAAAGGGCTGGGCACGACCTTAGGGCCCCACATGTGCTTAAATAGCCTGTGGGTGGAAGGACTAATTCTATCTTTTGCTTGCTGATAGCTGCCCTGATGTACACGTCAGAAAAAGCTATGAATTTAGGCTGAACATTTGGTTATCAAGCACTTGAGCTCTGTCAAGCAATATGCATCTCTGAAATAGCAGGAAAAATGTGTTTAGCATCTGGGCAGACTGGATTAGAGAAGAAGGCAAGAGGCATCTGCTTGAAAGTACTGTGCCTGCCTGTGGTGCCTGCTCACATCCCTAGGCATGTGGGATACTTCTGATAGTTTCAGGAAACTACTTCTTCCACTAGCAGCTGCATATGCCTTCACCATTGCTTGTGGGTGGAGTTTCCCCATCTGTATAGCAGATGAGGATTTTGGACAAGCAGTCATCACAGGAGATCTTAACTGAGCTGAAAAATATCTTATTTTGGAGTACAAAAACTTTTAAAGATCATAGTGAAATAAGGCATATATTTCAGTTTGGTTCTGAGGAGTTTCTTTGTAGATGGGAACAAAATTTGAGACAAATTGTGGAGTCTTTTCAAAAGAAAAATGTAGCTAAATAATCGGAGTTTCTTCATCAGTACCTTTCAGTGGGGTTTGTATCATAGGTGTGTAAATGCTAAAAGGAAATTAAATGTTTTTAACAGTATGTCTTGAGAATGTTCTTGGGTTTAGTAGTAAATAATTTAAAATATTGTAAATATTGCATATGAGAAAGACCATCCATCCATTCCTTGCTGTAGAATTGTTTGCCCAGTAAACTGGCTCTTTCTGTCCCAGAAATGTTGTCATATTAAATGTGCTCTCTCTCCCAGTGGCTTACAAAGCAGTTTTGTTTCTACATAACAAAATTGCTTTTTATGTTATGAAATCTTGGCATCGATTCATCTCTGAACATCTACCCCAAAATATGGAAACTGGTTTAAGCACTTAATAAATAATAGGCAGTAATAGTCCCCTAGTGTTGATGTTTGCTGAGAAGCAGCAGAACTGGCAATGGGGAATTCAATCACTGAGTATCAGAGACAAATTTAGAAAAGATGAAACAAAATTAGGATATGTGTCACTTAATGATACTGGAGTATGTATCTCATCCTGTGGAAGAACTTTGGAAACATTGCACAATTATTCTCATGTGGTTTGAGCAAAATTAAATGTTATGGATTATTGTGTTTTTGAGCGTAAGTCTTATAAAATGATTTGTAGATGAAGAAAATCTCATTACTCTTGCTTATTTAAAAGCAAAAAGTAGTCACTTTGGTAATAAATAGCAGCACTGAGTTTCACAGCTGAAGGTCACTTGGAAACAAAGATGTTTTCCAAATGGGCTTCAAATGAGCCCAGCTTTCATAAATGTAACTTGAATTTTACAATATTGG
The DNA here is from genome assembly GCF_017590055.1 of Onychostruthus taczanowskii. Taxonomy (NCBI): domain Eukaryota; kingdom Metazoa; phylum Chordata; class Aves; order Passeriformes; family Passeridae; genus Onychostruthus; species Onychostruthus taczanowskii. The sequence goes on along the minus strand of NW_024499240.1, from coordinate 8,384,011 downwards.
AGAGTTATCATTAGTTCCACAAATTTGTAAAGATCTGAAGCACCACCTCATGATCATTTTGAACATGATGCAGCTGAAAATCAATACCTTTTTGATCTGTCTGATTATGGGTTTTGGCACTCCAGAATCCTCTTTCTTTAATTTAAGATTTATGAAAAAATAATGAAGGTATTTTTCTTTACAGTGAGAGATTGACTTCATAGATTTATGACAGATTCTTCAATATTATGAATATATTGAATAAAAATATACCATAGTTTCCAATGGGATTATTGCCATGTACTCTTGCTATTCTTCAGATTTTCTCATGTTGAGTATTAAATATGCCTTACCTGGGCTACTAGTACTTCTGCACTTAAAAAAAAAAATAAAAATAGAGGAAAGTCGAAATAAAAATAACAGTTTAGTTTTAAAGATTGCAAGATTTGCAAGTTGATGCACCTTTTCTGTTTATTGACCTTTGATTTAATTGGGAGAAATCTGCATTGAGCAATACCATAGAATGTAACAGCAAACATGAAATGCTTGCTTTAATCAAGTGCCTTACTGAAAACTTCAACATTTTTTTCTTTTTTTTTTTCATAACTGATATTAGTATTGTAGTTTGTTCAACAAATCAGTTAGTTACCTGGAAATATGGATCCATTGTATTGTAAGAGTTACAATATGACCTCGTTTTGTCACTTACTTGAGATATGCAGCAAGGAAAGAGGAGAGGTAAAATATGTAACTTTCCAAAGTAGGACTGTGTGCATTTTGCAATGACTCAGGGCATTTTAAGTGGTCTCTTTATTCCCATTTCAGCATTTTATGGATTTGGAGCAATCAACTCATCTGAAACCATTATCTGTGTTTTTTAAGCTAGACAGTAGTACGACCATGTTAAATAAAACAAAATTCAGCAGAATTATGAATGCAAACATCAGGACTGGAACCTGTAGGAAAAACCATGACCTTGGTTTAAAAGCTAGGTTTGGCCAGGCAGGTAGTTTCCAGTCACTGTGGTGCCTTGAGGCTGGAGTTTTGGGCAATGGAACTAATCCCTGCTGGATTTTCAGCATGCAGGAGAAACACCAGGCACAGAGTGGCAGGAATAGGCCCGTGAGCCAAGAGAGTCGTGTCCTGTTTCCCACGACCCCTGGTACCTATCTTCTCATGTTCCTCAGTATCCCTATTTGTAGAACAGAGATAAAATTTGGTGTGTAAGTCTCAGCTTGTTTATAAAATGTCACAATATCCTTGGATGGAAAGTGCTATGAAAATATAATCTATTCTACTAAATACAACCCCACATTACTTGGCTCTTTTGCTTTGTCTTAACGTTTTAGCCCAGCTAATTTTTATGCAAATAAAACATGTTAGAAAAAATAAAGATGTTAGTTCACAAGATATAAAGTACATTATAATAAATTGACATAATGATGGAAATTCCTGTGTCTCTGACAAAGAGGTTTATATGTAAGTTTACTCCTAGCTTTGAGTGCATGCCTTGAGATTGAAACACATGTAGTGGATAGATTTTTATTTTTAAATTTTCAGCAATTAAAGGAAAACAGATGAGAAAAGCCTAGATAACATACTGGTTGTATTTATTCAGCACAGAAACTCTTAATCATATCTTCATTATAAAATATGAAGAACCAAATTACTGCATTTATTTATATGCATTGCTGTCTTTTGCTCAAGGCTGAGTATAGAAGCAAAGTAGGTATAGAAGCTTGAAATTGCAGGAAGATAACAAAACCTCCTTCTTTACCCAAGGATAAGAAATTGGTAGGAATCCATTAAATTTATAATAGATTATTAATGGAGTCAGATTTTCACATTACATTGACAATAAAGCAACCCTTTCCAAGGTGGCATATTTAGGGTGAGGACAGAGTAGAGTATGCAGGCTATGAAAGAAAATCAAATAGCTTGATTCTGTAGAGCTTTTAACTTGTAATTCTACATGATGAAATGTGACAAAATACTGATTACTTCTAAATGTATTTCTGTCAAGCCATTTGATATCTGATAGATTTCTATTTTTATGATCGTTTTCAACAAAATGGTTTCTTTTGCCTAGCATATGTTTTCTATGTGAGAATGTGCTTGCATTTTTTTTAATCCCCTCTTTTAAGTCAAAACTTACTTTTGACTTTGGAAAAATCAAAAATGAGATTTTTTATGAGATTTTACATTTTCCATAAAATTATCGATTATTTGTAAAAGTGCTAAGTAACCTAAAATCACCATATTTTTATCTCTGTTTTTCAAATTAACATAAATACTTTCTGAATTAAAACTAAGCATAAAGCAGGTTTATGTTTTTTTCTTTGAAAGTCATCAGGTCAGATTCATAGTTTTAATGTCACAACCTCTCCTTGTTCAAACTGATGAAAACTGCAAGATGTGAAGATGAGAAGGATAAAAATTTCCCTTGCACTGAATGTCCTTGCTTAGTAACTACAAAATATCATCATTTTTTTTCCTTTTTCTCGACATAATTTTTTATATTTTACCTTCCTGTTAGAAAATTCTTCTTGCTGGGGCATGTGCAGGGTGTGATGTCCTTGACCTGGAAGGGAATTCCTGTCAGGACTCATGAGACTTGAACACTTCAAGACCTTTGCAGCCCCAGCTGAATTGAAGAGTTTTCTGGGCAATCCAACAGGCTCAGTCACAGTAAATAAGTAAATGCCTCTTTCAGCAGAAAGTATGTCAGAAGTGGCAGGGCAGTTACCAATTGAATGCTGATGGTTACTCCTGTCTCAGGAAACAGCTGGATGAGACTTTAATCTTTTCACATTTTTCTTAGAAAATAGAAAGTGTCATGGGAATTTTCATACATTTTTACCACTATTATGCTCCTCTGCTGATGTATCTATTCTTTTTCTTTCTAATTTTCTTTCTTTTTTTTTTTTTTTTTTGGTACCTGTTATTATGATAAAATTTCAGTAATGCCAGTAGTATCTGGTACATATGCAAAACTGTAATAACATGAATATGCCATGGTGGGTGAGCCCTGAATGAGCCCTTTGGTCTTATCTGACTAACAAATGACTTTTAACCTCTAGAAAGACACTCAAGAGATATATTGCTCTGGAGAATCTTTTCAGAGGTCACTGAGTGGTAAGAAGGATTTGTACAGCTATTGGGAGTTTGGTGACAAGGCAGAATCACAAGTGTAAAAAGAATATCCTGTTAAACTTTAGGTCTCCCTTTCAGCTGACATTCAGGGAGCTACAGCTCATGGGATGCACAGAGAAAGCATGTTGTTCCATGTTGTTTCTTATATTTATCCCAAACATACAACCTTTTCCAAATTCAGTTTGACTATAGGAGCTAATAGCCAAATTTAGATAAAAACATTTGCTTGAAATAACTTTGGAGCATCTTAAAATTAGTATTATAGGGCACTTGGGTTTCTGGGAAGGTTTTATTTTAGGCTCCAGTGACGTGATATGGTGTGCTTTGCAATTCTACAGAAAAATAACTGGCATTATTTGAAAGGTTTAGTAGCATTTTCCATTGTTCACAAATGAAGCTTCCTCATTTAACAAATAGGGCTTCCTTCCTTTGCAAAACTGCAAATATTACAATTACAGATTTGCACCAGAGCAAAGTTTTCTCAGAAGCGCAGGCTGAACAATTTTGTCTCAGTGCTACAAGAGCTGTGTTCAGGTTTCTGCTGTGCAGCTGCCCCACTGTGTGGGACCAGGGGCTCTTGTGTTGTCTTTAGGCAGGTAAGAAATCTCAGAAAGCCATTGGGATTTTAAAAGAGTTGAAACAGATGCCTCAGTTATTGACAGGCCAGATTTTTGCTCTGTTTTATAGGCCCTTTATATGTTTTGATGATTTCCTGAAAAAGAAAGCAAATAGTCTAATTTTAGTAGAATAGATTGTATAAAGATAGAAGGGTATGTTTATTTATACTACTTTTATGATGACTTTTTAGGAGAAAACTTCTATATGGCTATAGTTGTGCCATAGGCCAGAACCAAGTCAAATAACTTCTAGTAGCTGAATTCTCTCTAAAGCAGATGGTTGTATCTCACTTTTTACAGTGTTGAGTGAATAGAAGTAAAAGAACAGAATTGCCACCTTCTTTGATGAGAATCTCAAAAACAGCTTTGAGTGAACATACAAAGCTGCAACATTAAACACTTGCATAGATATCACAGGGGTTTTCCACAGCCTGAACACATTTGTTTTCTAGTTTGTAGTGGATGAAGTGGAATTGTGTTGACAAATGCTGTTTCCTTTATAAAAGGAAAAGATACTAAGATTTTATGTGTCAGGAAGTTGTATGCAATGGTACTGGGCCTGTTCATACCTGCACAGTGGTATTCATACCTGCATAATGATTTTCACAACTTTGGGAAATTGGAAAGAAGCATTGCTGATCATCCCTTAAAGAATGGTACTTGTACCATGGTCATGGCAAACAACAGTGAGAAGGTTGAGGTGGCTGTAAATTTTGCATATAAAAAGATCTTAGGAAAGTTTCTGTGACTGGTTTAGTTAGTTCCTCTTATTGGCATGTGGTATAAAGTATCCTACATAAATTATTGTCTGTAATTTTTTATAAATGGAACTGGAGCTAAGGAAAGCTGAGCATGTACCTCCTGTCAGACTTTTCAAATCCCTGTGGTCCTAGTTAGAATAGGAGTTCAGATGCAGTGTCATTAAGTCCAGGCAGAATTTTGGTAATTAGCCATTTAAATGACCATTCAGTTGTTTTTTGTCAGATGCTGATTCTTCTCCAAGTATAAGTGTTAGCTCAACAACAACAACAACAAAAAAATATATGTCTCAATGTCCAGTGTCCATTGTACTTACACAATTTGAACTCTCTAAAAATATTCTTGTTTTTCAAATTACATGTTTTGGACCTCACATAGACCTAAAAATTGCAGTTGTTCATGATAAACCATTTTCCCATTATTTTTTGGGTTATTTTAATATAGGTTATGTTCTTAAGATACTTTCATTTCATGTAGCTTTTAATTATTAGCTCATTTCTGAAAACTGGCTTTGAGATAACCATCAGATTTAAACAAGTTTGTCCTTTAGTTCCTTTTCTGTCCTCACATGAAAATGGATGGGTAATATTTGGAGGGATTTTAAGGTCAAATGGACTGACACCAAGAGAAAGACAGGTGAGAGGCTGAATTCCACCTTTGTTTGTGATAAGCAGTGATGTCAATCATGTTGGAGGGGTCAGGCACCATCTCACACAGCTGACTGTAAAAAAAAATCTCAGCTGGTCTCTCCCCAGGGAACCACAGTGTGTGTCCTCCATTCGGAAGGGAGAGAGAAGCAGCTGGGAAGATTTAGTACTGGGAGACAGGAAAGAGGAGGTGGGAGCTGTTACACTGGAGCACTCACATGTTCCCTGGGTAACCTGGTAGTCAGACCTAGTAACTAATAAACTGTATTACAAAATAGAACCCAAGATAGGAGAACAGAGCTGATTTGAGAAAACAAAAACATTGCCGTAGATTTTATCTGATTGGTTTGATTCCCATTTATGTTACGGCCAGTATGTTATTTGCCCGGAAGTGGAGACGGACTAAATCTCTACTCCTTTAGTACCATTCTGATGGTGTAAAAATGAATGTGGTGTTAAGAATGTATGTTGCTTTCCTATTCATGTTACTTAGGCATCACACTTGACTGAGAAGCGGGGTAAAACCTGGGTGCAGTGAGAAGTCAGGTTTTGCTAAATCAGGTTATAATCAGTCACAAAAGGTGAGAAATTGTACAAAAAAGGGGTAACTGTGCTCCTGATATGTCAGAAGACTGCAGTATATATGTGCTTGCTCTGTCTCTGGCTTTCTCTCTTTTTTCTGTTCTCCTCATGACACATGTACGAGACCAGGCTTTTTATGTCATACTGCAGCAGTAGCACCATCCCACACACTCTCTGTCTCCAAGAAATGTAACCCTTCTCTCGCTTGTCTTCAAGTAGATTTCAGTGATTTCTTAACTGAGTATCTTCTGCCTGAAGGAGTGTGTCTGCTTACCTGTGTAGAACTGACAGCCTAGGCTTGCATCAGTGGCTCAGATACAGTATCTAGTGCCATCTGAGACACCCAGGGGTGCCTGAGACATCCACCAGGGCTGGCAGATATGACCCAGGACCAGCAGGACACCTGCGCTCTTCTGGAGCAGCAGCTGGCGACCAGGTGAGATACTCCAGGGCATCTCCACTGCAGCAAGATGCCTGTCTTAGCAAACTGATTTGAGCCTCCTGTTTCTGGGCATGCTGTATGATTAGTATATAAAATGACTAATTAAGCTCCTGGTTTTGTTTTTATTTTGTTCTGAGGCCAAGTTGCACAAATCTGTAATTACATCGTCTTCCTCTGGCTGCGAATGGAACTGCTTGCACACGTAATTGCAGACTGCTGGGGGTAAAATGTACAGAACTGAGCTCTCCCTCTCTGAGGGCTCTGGCTAGGCAGCTGCTCTTCTTGACAGGAACTTTTATAAATGACAGACCATTCCAAATTTGTCATGTTCACAATATTACGGAAACAAAGCCACACAACTTTTTAAGCTGATAACTAAAAATGAGCATGTGTATTTTTGCACAGAAGGCTTTGCACTTCAGGGATTGTAAAATCTTCTGTCAATTCTGGCAGCATACAATTTGAAAGAAGCAAAAGACTAGATTATACAGCATCTCTTTCTGAGACCAGATTTATGTTTTGTGTGCCAGAACTACATTAAGCAAATCCTCTTCTTCCTTCTAAAGGAGCTAGCCAGCTTGTAGCTCTCAAGAATTTTCTTTTTTCAGGGATAAACATTACTTTGAAAACTTTTCCATGCACCTGGGTGGTGACCAAAGACAACAAATAATGGAACAGGAAACCATAATTCAATTCTTTACTATATAGAAAGCCTTTCGGATGACCTAACCAGCTTTTTAAAGAGGTTGATTTGGTTTTTTGGCTGCTGGAAATGGAAAATCTGTCTCTTTTATTGTATTCTGTGTACATTTAATCAGTTTGTAATCCTCTCCTTAGTTCTGTGCCTGCACTGCTTTTCCTTCTAATTCAGAGAACAAGACAAAAAACCAGGCTGGAGCATTCCCAGTGAGATGGCTTTTGAACATAAAAAAGTTGCAGACTGAACTGCTAGCATGGCTTTAGATACTGAGGATTTAGAGCAAAATCAATATAAGAGGGATATTTCTGTTATTCCTTAAACATTTCCTGGCTTGACATGGGTATTAGTAGCAGTTGTGGTATTTAATAGCTTTATTATAAATGCTAGTGTGTGTCCTGTCCCCCCCTCCCCCCCATATCTACAGTTAATTATCTATTTTGTTAAAATTCTTTTTCAAATCTAATTTAAGGTTTTGTATAATACCAAGAACTGAAATGTGTGCCAAACCTCAAACCTGAAGACAGACTGGATTGCCCTGTAGGTTGGCTCCTTTCCTTTGACCTCACTTGAGAAAGCACACAGGCATCAAAGTGAATTCTGGCACTGTTTGTTGGGTCATGGGAGGAAGCCAATTTCTCCAGTACACCAGCTATAGGCAAATCCTTGGAAGTGCAGTAATATGTAGAAACACATCTCAAAGGAAAGGCATTAAAAGAAAATTATTGATTTACTGTGGCAGTGAATTTTATTCTTTGTTGGTGGTTTGGTTTGGTTTTGGTTTTGCCGTAGATATTTCCATCTTTGTGAGTTCTGCAGCTGGTGCCAATGGCAGCTCTCTGCATCAATAGAGAGGTTAATGTTCAAGGGACCTTTTGGCATCATGCCAGTTATGATTCTTCAAGCAGTTTAACCCAACGTTTCTTTCTTTCTGATATTTATAGATATTTTCAATTGATGTGTGCCTTTCTGTAGAGAAAGAACTGAACTGAAATTTTCTGTCATTCTGTCAAAAATGACTGAACAAAGCAGGAACAAAAATCTACACTCTGCCTTCAGGAACCTTTACAATTTCCACATAGTAGATGCATTATGGTCCAGTTCTCCAGAACCTTCACCTTTTTTAACACATGCAATAATCCCATCTAGAATATTTGTCTTTTAAACATATTGGTCATATAGAAAAAATATTTGCTAAATAATAATTAATATTCATTGTATTTCTCTGAAAGTGGTATAAAATGCAGAAATCTGAATCTGTTGGGTTGAGCAGATCTTTAGATCAGGTACTTTTGTACAAGACATTTGTTCTGAGATGGCAATTTTGTGTCTGGTATAGTTGGCTCCATAGAGTCAAATGCACCACCAGATTAAACTTTGAAGGGGATAATTATTCTTTTTTCTTAGAAATGGAACTAGCTGAGGTATTATAGTTAAAATGCATATATATTCTTTTGCAAATAGCTCTTTTTTGAGGTGGACTCACCTTAAAAAATATGGAATTTGTCATCCTTTTTTGGAGCTGAAAACATGTTCACAGTGGTTTAAAATAATGTTGACAATAAGTTATTGCTTAGTTGTAAGAGGAATTTTAATTTTGTTGAAAGGAACCTAAATGGGAACTTTCTATGTCCATTTCTTTTCCCTGTGAATTTTTATATATATGATTTCTGTTCCTCCTTCTCTGTCAGTGCTTTACTACCTGCTACTCTCTGAAAAGATGAGTCAATTGCCTTAATTATGTGCATGAAGAAACTACAGAATCTTCAATTAATATGCTTATTTTCATAGCTGGACATCCCGGCTCTTATTCCATTCTGTCCTGGTCTGAGAGTCCATGGGGCAGATTATCAGATCAGTGAGGCAGGGAGCTAGGAGCAGACTGGGGGCTGCTGTTGGGCTGCTGAGAGCTCTCCTGATAAAGCAGATATTCAGGAATTGGCTGATCTGTGTTACGTCAGCTGAGCAGAGGTCTAGTGTACTCAGTGATGTAGAGCGACAGAGCAGTCCTTATCAGATGGGCCTTATCAGATGATGCATGTGAGAATCAGCTGCTGAAGGCATAGAGTGCTTCTTCTGTCATGTACCACTCTGAACATTCAGAAAAAAAAGAAACTGACTGCAAAAGGCTTCCACTTTCTGTGCTCTACTGATAAGAGTTTTTTGGCAATATACAGGTTTACTTTTCATAAGGATATGCCAATTACTCAAACCCAAAAGCTTTTCTGATACTGTACAATTTTCAGTGAAATTTTGCTTGAGAAAAACATCCATGCTCATAGCCTACTTGATGAAATCTATATTATTTGGAAATAGCTTTTTTGTTTTCTTCTAGGGATTTATTGAAAGGTCTGCAAAGGTTTTGTGCTTTTGTTTTCTATGTTAAGTTATATGAATGCCTATAGCCTTAATTGTAAACATAAATGTCAAATACTACAATTGTGTCAAATCTGAATGTGGAATGGAGTAGGTAACTTTAGGAGAACTACTGTAATATTAGTACAAAATTAGATTTCTCATTTTAAATTTTAGAAGGATAGCAAAATCCAGTAGCTACATAAAAGTAGTCCTGTTCTATAGGAGGCTGCTGTAAATGTCCTTACAGATCACATTACATTGTGTAATCCAACAGTAGAGTAGCTGCTGAGACTTTTTGTTATTATTAGAGAAAACACAACACCATTAATCCATCTTACAGCAGTGTTTATATTTTTGATAATTATGAGCAGCTAGTCAAATGTAATGACAGGTCTAATAAATAGAAAATCCGTAAGCATGATGAGTAGGATTATCACGATTTTTTTATCTTATCTTCTTTTTAAAATTCAAAACGTCTAAAAGGTCTGAAAATTCTCTTAACTGACTTTTATGGAGCTCCTATAATCCTATTTATAAAAGAAAAGATTTCAAGTTCATTCCCTGATGTAGGTCTGCAAAATACTGTTTAAAGATTTTTCTGTTTAAATAAGGTTTAGGAGACAATGATTTGGAAAAGTGCCACACTTGTACAAATGTGAGATTGGGAAGTGCTGACAAGATTCCGAAAGGCAACTCAAAACCAACCTTATTTATCACAAGAAGACATTGCAGCAAATCTAAAGAAAAAGTAGTTATAATTTCCAAAGCAGATCTAGGCCTAACATGTATTAAATTTACACTGTTATAAGGGATGCTACTGAAAAACACAGTGAGGCTTAAGGTAGCATTTATTCCACCACCCATGAAAGGAAAATTTGATTGCTTTATGAGACAGCTGAAACTGATAGTTTAAGATATATTTTTAAAATCTTCTTCTAGTAGATATCTGTTGAAGTTAAATGGTGCATGCATTAAAATATTACAAAATCTAATAATTCTTTTGTTAAAGATTATGTGTTTTCCTCTAAGGATGTTTAATATAATTATAAAATCATTCCGGCGTGTACCAAATGTAGAACTTGGAGCTTGTAAGAGGCTCTCCAGCATTTCAAGAGAAACCAACTATCCTGATCAAGTTGGTTCTTGGTATGTAACAAGACTGGAGTGAGGAAGGGAAGGTTCTTCCCAATGAAGTTTAGTGCTAAGTCACAAGTTCCAGCAGCCTGGATATGTAGATGTGGGTATAGTAAGAGACAGCTTGGTACTCGTGTTGTTTGAGAAATACTTGTATAATGAATCCCTCCTCTGTGTGTGGGAGAGCTGTTGTGTCTTGCAAGTCCCAGAGTCCTGCCTTACTGGCACCAGTCACTTGGCTCAGCTGCTTTAGGTATTTTCAGGACTGAAATGTTTCTGAAGAGCACTGCAAATTAGTTTAGTGCATTTGAAGCACGAACTGTGCGTCACTGGTGACAACAGTAAGATATCCTTCATGAGCTGTTAATCCATGCATCTTTATCATATGCATGAGATATTAATGAATTCTCTCTCTGATGACTCTTACCTGTCTTCATAACTGAAGTTGTTAATGGCTTCGTAATGAAACTTTTATATAAAAAAAGTGCAAGTACTCTTCACTTAGAAAACACTCATTTTGTTTTTTCATGCCATTATACCAAAATGTGATAGAAAGCACATGTGCTCATGTAAACGAATTGAACTCCTCTGTGTGCTGTGAGATTCATGCCACCTAAAATTCTGACCTGTGATGCCTAACAGAAAAACCTGTATCATTGCTAGAGCTGGACTCACAAGACTGACCTGTAGCAAGCTGCCCTGCCTAGTGACTTGACTGCTATGTACTTTCAAGGGTGTTTCTTTCATACTGTAGATAAATATGGGAAAAAAATTGATCAAGTAGTACTTATAAACTTAAACTGAAGCTGTGTATTAATAAAATTCTTCACTATGAGAACTATACAGCTATGTGTAGGATATTTTGTAGATGAAAGGCAAGGTGAATAAAAATGCCCACTTAATGATGTTACTCTTCATTTCACCACTTTGGCATGACTGTGTGGGTGCAGGGAGTTGAACGGCAGGAAAAAACCTCAGGCAGACACCAAGAAATGAAAATAGAAAAGCCCAGGCTCAGTTTAGAGCAAAAGTGTCAAGGAACATAAGTGAAGAAGGTTTATAGGGGCAAAGTCAGTATTTCCCATGCCTGGTCCCAGGATTAAAGGGAATGCTAAAGAGGTTAAGGAGGTTTTCATGACTGGAATATGAAAATGCAGAGTGTGCATCCATGAGTCCTGGCAGGAGCATGTGGAGAGAGCAGGGAACTGCCTATGCCTCCTCAGAGCTGGAGGCAAATGGGAAGGAATGGGAAGATGAATGGCAAAGCAGATGAAAAGATACAGGTTTTGTTGCTCTAATCTTAGCACTTGTATTTATTTGTCCTTGGGATAAATGGAACAATGGTCACTGGTGTTTAAAAAAATGGCCATCTCTTAACAACTTTCATAGGCTTCAGAAGAAAAGGGGCTGTATGTGCACAGTGCAGTTAGATTTGTGAGGTTGATGTAATTAATGAAAAAGACTCACAGGCTGGATTTTTAGACTTAAAACATTAGGACAGTCTGGTTTGTAATCAGAGGAGATAAATCACTGGGGTAAAAGTCAGAAATCTGCCTCATAAAGGAATTATCTGCATGATTAAATTGTATGTTGTCATATTTGGGGGCTAACATCATGTGTAATCAAATATGTATCTTCATGTCAAGCTATTCTGCCTCTGAAATTAATCAGTGTCATTTCTGTAAGCATGTTTGGTGTGGAGGTGCCAAGATCTCTTTTTTCAATATATCAGAACCTAGCAGAGTCCTTGTGGTTGAGTAAGAGCAGAAATTAATTAAATTTTATTTTAATTAATCCTCTTTAAGAGTTATTGTAATTTCTGAGATCATTTTGATAAGGTTTATTTCTTTTTACTGTAAGAATATTTTACTCTGCTCTTTTGTGTCCTTTTAATTGTGCTCCAGTTTGATTTTTATTAAGGGTATTCCAGAAAAGAGTATGAGATTAACTGTTCAGGATTAAAATTTAAACTAAGTACAGTGATGTGACATCAAAATAATAGTCATAGTGAATGAAAATCTTAAGAATAGACAACAATTATTTTATGGCAATGCATATTTAAAATATTCCCTGGTTTGACTTCACATTAAATCTGATTCACCATAATACAAATACCTTTCCTTAACACATGATCTAGGATCTACCGGAGGAAAAATTATTACTTTGTTTTTTACTTGCATTTCTTCTCCATGTAAAGTACATTAACATGTATCCAACAGCAGAATATTAGCAAGATTTTAAGATATAGGCTGATGTATGCAGATTTAGGATCACATTTGTCAGACAGCAAATTTCAAAGATTAAGAAAACTGAAGATTAATAAAAACATTACACAAAATACTAAAAGTCCTTTGATCTCCAAACAGTTATGCCATGGATCATATATTTTTCTTTGGGTGCTCCTATGCCTGTTTTTTTTGTCACTGTTAGTTGTTCTTGCATATATCAGTTTAATTGAATGTTTCTGGGCCTTGAGCAAATTTCTTCATAAAAACACATCAGCATTTTTGCTAGTGTAATTACTGTATTAAATGCCAATGTCTATACTTTGTCATGTTCTTGTTTCCTTCATGTTCCTTGGTGTTTTATTTTAGAGGGAGAGTTTTTCCTGATGTTTTTGCATACCCTCAGTTAATCAGGCATTTCAACACAGCTCTCCTAGATAAAGGATGCACATACATATTTTGATAACTTTTGCATCTCCCTTGGATCTTAAAAAGATAGATTTAGATCGCTTCATTGCTTGATGTCACAGCCCCATGGAGAATGCACCATTTCTACTTCAATTTATAGGTAATGTATTTTTATATGGGAATACTGCCAAATAATTTTTTTGCTAAAAAGTTTTTAATAAGCTGGAGCAAAGTTTTCAGCTATATATTTACTTTTCATTTGAGAGTTTTACTATCACTGTACTTTTTTTAGGTGTATCCTCTCAATGGTAACAAAGTTGTTTGGGATTTTTGCCCTTTCTTTGTGTGTATCACTGCACAGGATGGAAACCCCTGATTACTGTTGACACTGAAATCTCTCACACATCTTTCGGAATCATGTCCTTGAATCTTTAAATGCATTTAAAAACCACAGAGTCCGCAGAAATGAGTGTTGCTTACAACTGAATCCCTAGTTATCAATAATTTGGAAATATGCCATTAAGAAAACCTCAAACCCTACAGAAATAATGAGCTGAGATATACATGAAATGGCTTAGAGGGCTCACTTGCTGGTAAGGTCAAATACAGGGAATATCCTGACCGGTGCACAGGAGATGGCCAGGCCCTGCCCAGGGTCCAAGCCAAACAAGCACAGCAGCCACTGCCATTTGCTGACCTAGGAAAGCGTGGTGGCTGACCAAAAACGTGATATCCATCTGATTCATCGTCATTTTCACATTGTGTTTCCAGAGTGAAACTGCAGAGAGGCTGTAAATGCTCTCACTGGCCCTGAGCTCTTACTTTTGAGGTGTGCTTGGCTAGGGCATAGCTGCAAACCCACGTTGACCAGAACTGAGCTGTTCATTAGCATTGCACTTGGCTCCCTTGCTCCACTGTCCATTCAAGAACATCCTGCATTGCATATTCATGGCATCATGTAGCTATATGCAGGTGAAACCAATGTGTTGGTAGGAGACTACTGAACAAGGCTCTTTCTCATTTGCATTAATTTTAGGAAATTTTGCTGCTGTAGACTTTGCTGTACTATTTCTCTATGTTCTTTCTTCAAGGACTCCCTTGTGATCAATGCCTGGAATGTTTGCTATTGTATTAAAACTGGCCTATTCTCCTTGAAGAAGGCTTACTTCTCTGAGTAATGGTATTTTAGATGGAAGTGAATCACTTGATTTCAAAACTGAGAATTCCAATTAAAAAGATGCTGTAGTAAAGGATCTGAAAAGCAATGGAAAATGAAACAATGTATTGTTTGAGACTATGACAGGCAAGTCATAGTATGTATTTGCACTTTCTAAGAAACTGTTTTATTGCCTATTTTGCTTTTATACACACAGACTTCTTCCTTAATGAGTGTGTAAACAAACATTATAATATTGAGTCAAGAACTGACTAGTTTTCTATTTTAAATATAAAATATAGCCAGGCTCTTAACTTGAATGGAATGGCAATGGTTTGTAGAGAAACTGAAGGACAGTGATTCATTCAGTAGAGCTATGAAAAATGAAGCAAAATTTGGGAATGTTGTTAGTCGTGACTGTAAGTGAGTTGAACCTATCAGGTTAGATTTCACACCCCTAGAGAAGAACATTTAGGGATGTTGTACTGTCATCACTTTGAAAAAGTCATATTTTAATTTCTGCATCCTCAAAAGAGACAGACATTAAGGTTAGAAGGTGGGTTCATTGGAAGGTGGGTTTGAAGTTTTCTTATCAACAAATTCTTGCTAGACTCCCAGTAATTTTCCAGCTGAAAGCTCTTTCTGGTAAACAGAACATTTTCAAACAATTCACTAGTAATTAAACATAGCTGGATGTATTAGTTCTGTGGTTAATTTTGAGACCAGTTTAGGACTTCTTTTAGAACGTAATGGGGCAGTGTGTCATTTAGCAACTAAGATGGTCCATGTTGTTTTCTTCATGAGTATTCTATGATCAGTTTGAGAACTAGGTTCTCAATTTTCAATTTAATCTGCTTATAATATGTGTAGAGTGTATGTAAACAGGCAAATTTAAGTTGTCTATGTTTGCTAGATTTTTCTCATTTTAAAGAAAACTAGAAAAGTAACACTTTTGCTCATAGATTCTGGACTCCACCTTCTGAGGGATACTGTATTTCAAACCTGGAACATCAACAAATTGGAAACTATGAAAATATGGTCCCTATTTAGTCAATAGGTCGATAATCAGATTGGTTTAAAAGCACGTTTTCATATCAAGAAAGACAATGTGATTAGCATGTGAGGTTAGTACATCTTGTTGAAGCAGAGGAGTTAAAGTGCTTTGTGGGGTCTCCATGAACACAATCTCATCAAAGTCCTGAGCACAGTGTGGAAAATAAAGGAAGTTCTGTTAAGGATACCTGCCTGTCCCTTCTTGGAGTCCTCTAGATTAGAGCCATGTAGGAGAAAGTCTTATATTTTGTGTGATTTAAGGCAATAAAAACCCTGCAAGAACTAAGGAATGGCCTCTAATCCAATCTGCTTTCCAGGCCTACAAAGATGAACCCTTTATACCAAAGTGCCAGACACTCTGCAGGCTGAGGAGAGTGGCAGCTGTATACCAGCATTGGCTGCAAATGATGTTTTATTTGGTTTGCTGCATTTCCTGTCACAGCTGTGTCCAGAAAAAAAGCCCAGTGTGCATATAGACCACATAGATTCTCCACTTGCTAATGGATTTAATGTGATATTGTTCAGGAATTGCTTTTTTGGAAATAATTTTTTCTGATGAGGTCCAGGTTCTTTTATCTGATTAAAGCAACTAATTCTGAAGTATTCAAAGACGGATCTATTCAAGAACAGTGAATTTCAGTTTCTTATCTCACCCTAATTCAAATTTAGTATCCCATGTGCAAATCCTAAATCAGGGTCTCCTGTGTAAATAAGAATGGCCATGTTACATTTCATCCTATTTATGACCACTCTTACAGAATGTAGGGAAAAGGTTCGCCCGCTTGATTATTTCCTCTTTAAAACATTTATATAGCTCTCAAGTGTTTAAGCTAATCTGATGTTCTACTTCTCATTACCAAGACCTGCTTTGAAGTACTTTATTTGGCAATTCTTCAGCAGAACATTTATTTTTAACAATTCCAAATGCCAGAAGTTAGTTTCACACATGACATAGAGTGCTGAATTCTAGCATCTCCTATTTTTTTCTCTACATTTTAATTGCAGTATTGCAGTTTTAAATAAAAACCCTATTCATATTTTTGCGTTGCCATATACATTACATGTACTTTATTCTTTCTTCAGAACCGCTGAGATGGTAATGATTTTACAGCAAAATTGTACTGTAATTACTACAGCTGTTGTGCTAAAGCATTTGTGTCTTGCTCTGTCTTTTGAAGGAAAAATTCTTTTTGTGAAAATAGATTTGTTGAAGCTGTTAATTATTCAGTAGGAAAGACATCTCAATTATGGTGGTGGTATTTTTTCTACAGTAGTTTAGGCAGACTAAGATAACTCTTAAATGATTTTATGCAATAGCCTGTAATAGTTCATAATGCAAATATTTGGAATTTTTGCATTTTACAATTTTATTCCAGAAATACAGATCTGTACTTGGTTCCTCAGAACCCATGGTACACATTAAAAATAAAATTCAAGAAAAATTGGCTCTGTCATCCCATCTGGAAAGTGTGATTATATATTAAAAGTAAAACTTTCATACTTTAGTGCTTCAAGTATTTAAGTTTAATTATAAGTAGAAAAGGAGGACTTCCAAATCCACTGAAAAGTGAGAGCTTGGATCAAAGTAGGATTATCTTGGTGATTATGTTGATCTGTTAGTCCAGCTGAACCAACTACCCTCATACATCTGATAGCACAGCTGTCTGTGCATGGGACTCTCATCTGATTGCAGAACTGATGTAAAGTACCTTGAAGGTAAACTAGATTGTTTTTGCAGTGTCAGGTTGAAGAGATATTGTTACCCATATTCTTGTGCTAACAGATATGGGAGAAGATGGGGCCATTTTTTCCCAGAAAAAGGAGATGGAATGGATCACACAGTGATAGCTGGGGCACCACATCTGACCATTTTCTTAGACCAAGTATGGTGGACTGCCATTTCAAAAACCTCTTTTTCTCTACTGCATTTTTATAGAGGCCTTTAGGTCTCTATATATTATATATATATATATATATATATATAAAATATTATCTTAATATGTTAGATATATATATTTATTTTTTTTTCAGCTGTCAGCTTAATATATTATCAGCTGTCAGCTGTGTGTGTGTTGAGAGAAATGGAAGTTGGTAAGAAACAACTGGAGAAGGCACTTGGTGCTATGGTTTAGTTGGCAGTGTGGTGTTTTGCCACAAGGTTGGACTTGATGATCTTGGAGGTCTTTTCCAGCCTTAATGATTCTGTGATTCTATTGCATACTAAGCAACAAAATATCTCATGCTCTGTTCAAGGAAGACGACAGGTCAGAAACAAATACAAAATAATTTATAAATAGGTGCAGAGTCTCCAAATTACTTACCAGGATAAAGATTCTACAGTTGCTGGTTTTTGATGTCTCAAAAAATCTGTAACTATTAAGCAACAAATTTGAGAGTTACCAGAAGTGTTATCTGTTAGGGTTTAGCCACATTTATAAAAGTTGACCTCTGATTTGCAGCAAGGATATTCTGTCCTGGTTCTAATTTCTGTTTCAAGAAAATGAAAATGTTAATTATGCACAGATTATATAGTATTTACTGTAGTTTGATTCCACATAGAAATCATAGAACAAACTGTCATTCTAATGTTCCTGTATTATTTGCTCATATGTGGTTTTATCAAGGAGAGGAAAGGATACTTGTGCTGTCACAGCTGAAGATTCTTTAATCATTGGGCAATGACATTATTTTAGTGCTAAACACTTACCAATCTTGTCTCTTTAATGGCTGCAGAAATTGCATCAAAAAGGCTTTCAAAAGAAATGACAGTAATATATTTTCTAAGTATTAGCGTACAAAATATTTTCAGTACAAAGTTACCAGTTCTAGTTAATGCAGTTTTAAATCGAAGAACTTCAGTTGGCTTTTTACATGGTAGTTTGTTATCAATATTTATAGAAGGACTTTTTTACTTCTTTGCATGCCCTTTTCAAAGGATGAGTATCAACATTTATCAACCCACATTTTCTGGTCCCATGGACTGAAAGAGATAATCTGCCTTTTAGCAGCTTTGATCACTGTGCCCAAAGCTGCTGTCTGCAGGAAAAATTAAAAAAAAAAGCTTTTTAAAAGCTTTTAAAAGCACCATTGGAAATAAGGGCTTTGTGCCTTTTCTGTGTGCTTATCACATTAGCTCCATCAAGTAAAACATACTGAAGGTCCGCCATCATCTTCAAGCATGATTTTTGATAGATGATGAGTTTACATTCAATTTCCCAGCTTGTTGATAGTGAATTCAGCAAGTACATGATGAAGACATTGAGACATCTTGTAGTATTTGGCAACATCAAGATGAAATAGCTTTGGCTAGGATCCTATATAATGTATAGAGAATTCAGGAAAACCTTGTGGATTAAATTTCAATCTTCAGGCAAAAATAAATATTCAGCAAAAGCCATTAGAAGAATAATTTGCAATTTCCAAATCACTCCAGTATATTTTGGTTGTCTTTGATTTCATGGATTGATTGTGAAGTGGGAATGTCAAATAATGGAAATAAACATTGAGACAATAGAAAGAGTTGAAGTGTTTAGGGTAAGGAGACTAGTTGATTACTTGTTGGATCTAACAAAAGAGAGAAAATGGCCAAATATTTGTACATACTAAGTAATTTGAAGTTTGAAGATTTTTGTTTAAGCTTCAATCCAGAAAGGAATTGAATAGCAGAACCAAATCAGTATTAATGATGGTTCTTTAGCAGAAGTGAGAGAAAAATTTGAAAGACACTTCAACTTGGCTAAGCTCATTCCGTAGCTTGGGTGTGCACAAAGCACGGTCAGAGAAATTCAAATGTGTGAGCATTCATGATCATGACATATAATGAATCTAATGGTGAAAGTGACTTTTGGGAAAGGATGGGTAACTTGGGGAGGTGTGAGAGACAGCAGGGAAGAGCAGCAGTCTCAGGGTCCCAGATGAGCCTGCTCCTCTGGGGTGTCTCTCCAGTGCAGCCGGAGAAGATGATGGAGGATGGTGAAAAGTTACAGTGCTGCAAATAGCAGACCTTTAGTATCGTTGGGGTCAAGACACTGTGGCTTCTCAGGCACTTGACGTTTGTTTTATTCAGTTTGTTGAGAATTATGCAAAAGTTATAAAATGCCTTTGAGACCTTGAACTGGTTTATGACTTCAAGTGGAAAACCTGTAAAACTCCATGGTGTTCTGTGATTTCAGCTGGGTGCTAAAGCAAATGTAGGAATTTTGACTAAATTTTTTAAACACACTTGTTTAACTTGTTACTAAATGAGACACAAAGGATAATATTTATGTACTATTAGAGTGGTAAATGTTAAATTTATAGGATAAGGTAAAATGAATTGAAGCCTAATAGAGTGCCTGTCTGAAGGAAAACAGTTTCATCTTGCATAACAATAATATTTGAACAACCAAGGCAATTATATTGCCATGAAAAAGCAGAGTATTATCATTAAGAAAATGTAAAATTCAGTGTTGCTATGTAGCTGCACAATTTCTATTTCAATTCTTCAATATGGGATTGAAGTTTTGGTATATTAAAATGTTGTCTGAATTACCAGCATGATCAATATTTATTTTCTAATGACTGAATCATAATTACAGATCAGCGCGTACCACTTAAAATGCTTAAAATAATCATGAAATATATGTGATTCATGAAACCCTTAGCAACCACAAGACTTCCTGTGCATAAGCTCAGACAGAGCAGTGGCTGAGAAGTGAGTTTGTAAGACAGATTTGCAGCACTGAAAACACTTCCTTGTATTTCTCCACATAAGGGTTTATTGAGAGCCTCTGTAATCAGAAGAAATATCAGGTAACTGCATTTGGAGCTGCATTTTTATGATTTCAAGGAGGAGAAACACACATTAAGATCTGTGTCAAGAGCTGCCAGCTGCTTACTCCCCATTGATATGCTGGCCTTGCCTTGCTGGGCAAAATATTTCCATATCAGCTTGTTTTTTCTCTGTCATAAAGTAGAAAACCTTGAAGTAAAGCTTAGCTGTCTTGAAGTTGGGATAATTGGCCTACCTGACTGCAGGTAGGACCAGGGAAATGGGAGTGGCAGCACAAAGGGATCACTCCTGAATCTTTGCTGCCATATTGTGTATATTTCTTCAGCATCTCTGATCTATTTGAATTTGTTGGATGGAATGGTGTATTTATACAAAGATTTATTTTATATATGCACCTTCTTAATAGAAACATGTAAAATTCCAGTTATACCTATTCACATTAAAAAAATTGGAATTTGGGCAGTTCATATAGGGATTTGGAATTGTTGGATATTGACCTTTTTAAGAGCATTCATGTTTGAGTGAGGATGTAACTTCTGCCTTGGAAAGCTGAGGAACTCCTGAGTGAGTGCTTTCTACAGGTGAAACTTATTCAGCTGATTCTTACGAGAATGACTACAGGCAGCAAAACTGGTTTGTGGTTTTAATTACAGGTAGCTTTAGAGGAAAATATTCCCCTTCTCCAAAGTTTTGAAAAGCTAGTGGTGTTTAACTATCCATATTGCCCTCCTCTTCTTTAATTTTAATTTCACATTATATATCAATCCATTTTTACTTTGTGATGTTCATTTAGAGGGTCGAATCACTTTTATAATAAAGTTGACAATAATCCACTTAATTTTATTGTTCAATATTAAATAGCCCAAACAGAACATGAAACAATTGTTTACAGAAAAAATTATCTTTTTTCTGTCCTTAGACTTTTTCACACATTGTCACAATTGTCACAGCTAGGCTTTTCTTAATTAGTCATGGGAAGATAATGATTTACAACTTGGAGTTGATCTAAACAACACAGATAATTGTTTTTACAGGACTGTGAATATGAATATCAATAATAATTTCTCTTTAATTGACAATAGCATGTGTTTATTATTTTCAAATAATTACCTATATGTTCATTCTTCAACAGTGACTTTCACTAATTTCAAAATGTAGAAGGAAGCAAGGTTAGTTTACAGTTTACTTTTTACAGTTTATTTCACTTCCCCTTTAATGGATCTGTGGCAAAAGCCAGCAAAAAACCCTTTTTTTTTTTTTTTTTTTTTTTTTTTTTTTTTTTTTTTTTTTTTTGTTCAAAGTTTCCAAAACAGTTAAGTGAAGTCCAGATGTGTAAGTTAGAAAGCTGCTTCTCTGCAAAACTCAGTGGTGAGGAAAATAAAGGCAGTTTAGGGAAAACAGGCAGAGGGTCTTTTTCTCAGGTTCAGAAGTTAACTTCAGGCTCAATTTTCCTATTCTGGTTCTTAAAGACTCTTAAGCTGGGCCTTTAGCACTGATTTATTCTCAGTGATTACTAGTAATTTATTTTACCTTGGAAATAAAAATGGCAGTTTAATCTGAATTTGAAATTGTCCAATTTGTCTGCCTATCTACTTTAAAATATCCCTTCTTAAGTAAAGTCGTCCTTGCACCTTTCTTTGTTAGCAATTCAGCCTGTGTTTAGGACAGTTATTCAGTATCTCCAAACATACTTCTCTCATTGGACTTTTCTTGGTTCCACAGAAAAGAAGACTTTCTCATGAGGACATTGCAAAAAGTCATATTTGATCACCGATTCCTCACCTATTAAAAATCTTTCTTCTTTTTCCTTTTTGTAGTAACTGAAAATGTCATAGGAAGCTTTTTGAAATAACATCATATCACAAAAGCTATCCTCAGTTAATTTGGTATAACCCCAGAAAGTTACAGTAGATTTAACAAAACTTTAGTTCAAACATGGGAGAATTTTAGTGGGGAAATTGAAAACAAGTGAGTTGTGGTTTTGATATTCTTAATCAAGAAATGCTTCCCAGTAAAATCCTTGCTTCCTCTGATTTTCCTGTGTTGCTGGGGGGGCCTCAAGGATTTTTGCCCTCAGCTGGACAGTGGCATCAGCTGCACAGAGAGGTGAGCACTGGGGACACACGGGCCCCAGTGGCATCACAGCCATATTATTGAAGAGAGATGGGAGCAGAGTGCGTTTGGATTGTCCACAAGAGTATTAATCCCACAGCACTGTTAATGATGTTTACCCAAGATGACAGAAGATGGTTCTCCACCCACTCCCTTTATTAATTGCAGATGTCTCTTTCTCCCTTGTAAACTGGGGTTTTATAAGTTTTATGATGCAGTTTTCAGGTGTCCTCAGATACATAATCCTTTTTTCATGCTTTTTATCACATTAGTTCTGCATACAATTTTCTTTGTATCTTAAACCAGTTCAAATAGTCCTTTTTTCTCTTTCACAAAATAGCTCCTCCAGTTTTTTTTCTTTGCTGTTTATTATTTCTTAGTAGCACAGTTCACAGTCTGGGTGTGAATACAATTACTTCCAGTTTTAAGTAACACTTCAGGTTTTCAAATAGTATTTCTAATGTTCATTTTCAATTTATGACAATTAAAAGAAAACAAACAAATAAAAATCCTTGCAGTACAGCTGAAGAAATAATTATTTTAAAATTACTTTTACTTGTCCTTTTCAAAAGTTTCTTTGTCTTGTGGAATGGTGGACTGTGGGTGTGTCAACACTTGTTGCTCAGTCTTATAAATTAATTCTTTGCTAAATTATTAGTTTCATTACTGAAATGTCAGCTCCTAAGCTCTGTGGCTATTCACTTTAATGCAGAAGACACTGAGTATGTTCAGACCATTCATATACTGCTATAACCCACTTAATTATGATGTATTGGAAGTCAGTTTTTCTGACTTCTGGGGAAAATTTCATTAGTGTCACGTGACACGTGTCTGATCAGTGACAAAATGGAAGGATTTTATTGCTGTGTCTAGCTTCCTAGTGGGAAGTTGTACCATAGACAGAGGCAATTTTTTCTTGGAACAGCAAAGTTTGGGCATGCAGGTTGCCACAAAGGACATTCCAGTTAGATGTTATGAAAACATGATGCACCATGAGGCTGATTGACCATTTAAACTCATTTTTCCAAGGGTTTTTGAAATCTCCATGCATTCAAAGCTTGAGTAGAAATACCTGTGAGTAATTTTGCCTAACTTTGAAGTTATACCTATCTTTGAGGTTAGCCCTGTCTTGAGCAAGAGCTTGTACCAGGTGGAGGTCCCTTCCAGCCGAAGTATCTCTTGATTCTATGATAGATCTGCACTGGGTCAGTTAAGGACTCCTGAGGACGTCTTCACAAAGTATCATGCATGAGATAAGGTCACTTGTGTCCTTCTGTGAATCTGCAATATCTTCAGAATCGCTTCAAACTTGCCTGAGCAGTGTTTCCAAATCATCTGGTGTGTTACTGCATTCTGCATTCCTCCTGGAACATGAACTATACCCACAGGGCAAGTCACACCTGTGCAGCGAGATATTGCAAGATCATTGTGGCTTAAAGGCTCCCCTAGGGGCTCATTTCCACCTACAAGCATAAAAATCATTCCAAATACCTGTCATCTGATCTAGCGCCTCAGATAATGAGGAACCAGTGGAAATAGTAGGATTTGAAGCTGTTTTAGGCTGATATTGTTCTAGCAGAGCCTGGCCCCCTGCTGTGCAGTTTTACAAATTTACTTTCATGTATTTGAAAACAAGTTTTCAAATTTATTTATGCTCCCACTTTGGAAAGTGTGATTTGGAGATGTGCTCAGTCAAATATGGAGGGAGCAGTGGAAGTGACAGAAACACCCTACAGCTATTTGCAAGCAGTGGCGCTGATGCTGCCAGACCCACCTGGGCATTTTGGCATTGGTGCTTAGGAGGGGCTGCGTGTGTGTTTGTGAGCAGTACTGAGGAGCACAAACCCGGGGAGATAAGTGTGTTGTGTTCTGGGAGATGTCTGTGAATAACCTTCTTCAGCTACAGGTAGCTGTGAAGTGGAAGAAGTGATGTACTGGAAATGTCTCCCATGCATATGGTTATTTCTGTGTAGGAGATGAGCTCTCAGAGTATTTCATCTGCCCACTTCATTTCTCTGAGAAAATTTTTTAACGCTACGTTTTCCATTCCACTGATATGCAATGCACTGTGTAAAATGCCAAGTAAATATGGTTGCATGTGCTAGGCTAATTTGAATTGAATTAAGACTTTAGAGAACTGAGGAGGTTGGTCTTAAAACTCTGTTTACTAAAATTATCTTTACACACTTGAACATGATTGTACTTAGACCAAAGAAATATGTAGAAAAACATGAAAATGGTTTTATGATAGAACTGTTCTTTCCAAGTTTATGATTTTTTTTTCAAATATCGCTTAATTTTGTTATTTATATATTTTAGTTAGGAAATAAATATTGCATGCACACAATGAAAATAATATATAGTGTATCTATATGTATGAAATATATTATTACCACAGAATCACAGAGTAAGGTCAGTTGGGACACACAAGGGTTATTGAGTCCAGTTCATGGCCCTGCACAGGACATCCCCAAGAGTCACGTCATGTGCCTGAGTGTGTTGTCCAAACACTTCTTGAACTCTGCCAGGCTTGGTGCTGGGGCTATTTCCCTGGGCAGCCAATTCCAGTGCCCAAACACTCTCTGGTTTAAGAATCTTTTTGTTATCCAACCTAAACCTCCCCTGACACAATTTCAGGCCATTCCCTTGGGTCCTGTCCCTGTCACCACAGAAGAGATCAGTGCCTGTCCCTCCTCTTTCCCTCACAAGGAAGTTGCAACTGCAGTGAGGTCTCCCCTCAGTCTTCTCTTCATGTAACATTTGCATATTTTAGATATGCTGGTGCATGCCATAAATATGATCTTTTTCTGAAGGTAGTCGTCCTAATGCTGAATAAATTTCACTGCACTTTTTATCTAAATGCTCATTTCACAATTTTTCCTGCATATATAAAAGATTATTTAATGGAAGTTATGTAACAATAATGATATATCCTTAGTTAAAGAAAACTTTATCTTACATGATTTTAAACCATAGATTATTTCTATTTAGAGATAGAGCACAGAAAGAAGGAAAATACCTATACTTTAAGCATCCATTTAGTCATACCTCTGTACTTTTACTGATAAGGTTTTCATTTCACTCCAGTGCTTTATCTACTCTGTATGGTTAAATTGAGCAGTGTCAGAAGAGTCAGCAGAGTTTAGAAAAAATCTAGTATTCAAGGAGTGTTTCTGTGGAAGTGTGTTGCTGCAGACATGAGTTAACGCATTACAAAATCCCCTTTGGGCGTATCCTTGTTTGTACTGTAAAACAAAGTCCTCAAAACTAAAAGTTTAAAGCACATTTGGGACTTATTTGGATTTTTCTACTGCTGTGGGCACTGCCTTTCCTCTGGTATAATGATGAATTTGTTATAAGCACAGACACAACAGACTTCCATATTATCTCACACTAATAAGAATACAAATTCTGCAGCAAAAACATACTAGAGGCCTAAATAAAAACTAAAGACATTTAAGTGAAGCAAAATCTGTATACTGTGGTTATAAAAATATAATTAACCACCTAAGCATGGGAAAAGTATAGTAAGACAACACACTAATTTAATTTTTATTTATTTTTTTAAAATTAGAGACTGAGGCATAATAATAATGTCACAAATTAATAGGAAATCGCTTTGATGATGGTTAAAATGTCCTCTCTGACTTTCTGGAATATAGAAGCCAATTTTTAGTACACCTTATGAATATAGCAAGCTATAAAAGCATAAAACCAGTCAGTGTTAAGTGCATTCTAAAGCCAGATTTTCTTAAACCAAGAGTAGAGATGGAGTGGTGGTCCTTGGCTCTACATTGTTTTGTTGGTTCCAATGTTTCAATTAGAAAATGAAGACACTAAACTTGATAGAATTATCACACTGATTTTTTTTTTCCACAGATTAAGATGCTTGGTAAAGCAGCTGGAGAAAGGTGACATTAATGTGGTGGACTTAAAAAAGAATATTGAATATGCAGCATCTGTGCTGGAGGCAGTTTATATTGATGAAACCAGGTAAGTCTGAGGGAAAAACGAAATGAAAGAATGTTGCAAATTGTATTTTAGAAATTTGGTCTTTGCATGCAATTGTCACTGACATGAGCTGAAGGTCTGTGCACATCAGAAGAAGCTTGTGGAGCTCTTGGGTCTTTTATGACAAAGTTAAAGCAAGTAAGTTTCCAAAGGTCAGATGTAACTGTTGTCTGGAAAGAAATGCTCACAGAAATGAGTCAGAATAGCTGGTCAGTAAATACACAAATAAATGAAAAGCTGTGATTTATTTTATAGCATTTGATGCTTAGTTTCTGTTTGTTGTTAACAGTATTACTGGCAATTATGTGGGTTAATTCCAAGTAAAATAGAAGTTCTAAGAATTTGGTTTCTTGAAAGAGTTTTAAGATATGGACTGTACTAGAAATTAGCTGGATAACTTACTGGTTTTCTTTCTGCATGTTGGCCTTTCTAATTTTTTTCTAAGCAGAATGGTCTTGCAAGGATGTCTGCCCAAACTTCCTTGGTATCACTGGAGCGTGCAGTGTATGCCTCTGTGCGACATTTGAGAATTATTTCATGGACCTAACACCCTCTCTGTGCGTGTGTCCTCCCCTTGCAAATCTGCATAGCTGACCACTGGTTATTACAGAGATAAACCCCTGGTTATTCCTCCATACACCTCCCAAACACTGGGATTAAATGGGTGTAGTATTCATAGCTCCGTCTGAGCAGTAGTGCCAGTGCCAGGGAAAATAAATTGAGATTTACTTAGTTTCCAAACTGAGGCAGCTTCTGTGGAAATGAATCGTAGTGTCACAATGAGGAATCCAATCTTTCTGGCTCTGTGAGGGAATATCAAGACAAATAGCAGGCATTTCATGCTCAGAGAAAAGAGCTAACACTGACAATACATAGGCTCTGGCAGCAACAGGTGCATTGCTTCTGCTGTAAGCAAATCTTGAAATTAGCTAATTGCCCTCACAGAATTTGACAGCAAGATTATTAAACTCCCCAAAGAAAAACATATGTAATTTTATAGTGATTTGCAAGATTTTTACAGTCCTCTGTTTATTTTCTTAATCCTAGGACCACTATGTCCTCCTAATGGTGACTATTTTCAAAAATTCTACTTCAGTGTATCAATAAAGTTTTTCTTTTCTGGAGCTCAGTGCACAATGATATTAATTTATTGCATCCAGTATTTTACAGAATATTCTGACTTTTCACTGTACAACGTCAGGATATACTTGAGTCTATACTCAGACTTTGAGACTTGTTTTGCTCTTATTTATTGAATACTTGTGTTCACCAAAGAAACTTGAGAGTTTATGGACCTACCAAATTTTATTAGCATTCCTTATATAGATTTGCATTAAGCATACATTTTATGTATGTCTTTCTGTACATACATATGTATTTATGAAGTATAAATCAAATTCTGCTATAAATAGTAGTTAAAAGTGAGACTATAATGAAACCTACTTTTCTACTTTTATTCTTTTAATTTTAGTGGTTTGTGGTTCTCTATTGTACCTCTATATTGTTCCTTTTGTTTTACAGTATTGGATTTTGGTTTTAGTTTATCTTCCTTGGACTAATGTAGTCATGATGAAATTCAGAATCAATATGATGAGTTTTTTTAATCTGATGGTCTTTTTGTTAATTTTATCCTAGAAATGTAGACTGACTCTCCACATCTTAGTTGGACAATGTTATGTATGGACCCATTTTAAATTTTGACACTTCCCCATTAAAAACAATTGTAAATGCTAATCTGTAAAATTTGCAATTTACTAACAACTGTAAATTTATTGCAAGGCTGGGAAACACCGTAGTTGCCACTGGTACTTTCATAATACACTCTTTTCCATGGCAAGCTGCAAAGATAATTGTTTTAAATAACATGGCCATTATTCCGTAATCTAAGTCACTCAAAAATGTAAGCACACAAAGAAGGTCTCGAGTTCCTGGGAAGCCAATCCTTAAGGAACAAAGCAGTGTATCACTGAGTCAAATGGAGTTAGCTGAGTTAGCTTGTGTGGTTGCATTTGTCCTTGTTCCCACCAAAGAATACAGGTTCTTTGTCTTGCAAAGAGCTACTTCTATGGGAGTCGGGAGTTAATTGCACTCATTAGTAGATTAGAAAAAATAGTTTAGATCATAAGCAAAAGGGCCTGTTCCTGCTGAGCCTGAACATGCAATTTTATACATCTCAAAGTTCAAATAACTTTAGTAAGTTTCTTTACGTATGAGTTGCTGTTCAGTGTATGCAACTCTTGTGAAAATACCCATGCTTTCTGTTTTAAGTCCAGTATTGATCCCTGGATTTTGTCCTGATGAATTTATTGACCGATTGCTAAAGTATCCAAGCAGAGGAAGACCTCAGCTTCAATCATCAATCTAAAATTGTCCTGCTTGTGGTGTTCTCTTCTTCCCCACTTTTCTGGGCAACAGACCTCAATATAAGCTGAGGGAAAAGTCATTTAAATATCTCTATAGACAGGA
Organism: Onychostruthus taczanowskii; assembly: GCF_017590055.1. Classification (NCBI taxonomy): domain Eukaryota; kingdom Metazoa; phylum Chordata; class Aves; order Passeriformes; family Passeridae; genus Onychostruthus; species Onychostruthus taczanowskii. The sequence continues at coordinate 8,355,441 of NW_024499240.1, read as the reverse complement.
ATAACAACCTCTACAGATTAGGAATAGCAATAAACAGAGAGTTTGTTACTTGAGTCCTCTTAACACATCTTTCTGTTCTGGTAGATATTCTATGAAACAGGATAATAAAATGCTCCTGATAGTGGTCCCTCATCTACTGCTGAAGGACTTTCTGCAATTCTTCACAGGCACTGAGAAGAAAAAAACCAAAAAGAACAGTCAAAACTAAGGTCAATAAAGAGGTCCAAGTATGACATATCTCACAGCACTTGGTCAGTAATGTGGCCAAGGATCAAGGAAGAGCCTTGTCTGTTCCACAGCTCCAGCAAACCACCACTACTTAAAAAATAAATCTCTGGCATTGTTCTGGCAAAACCACTTTTCTCTTTATAAGCCTGAGGGTTTTTTCAGTGAGCAGTTCCAATTTCTTCCAGTAGAAGATGCCCATTTTTCCCCCCATATGCCATTACTTCACTTGAATTTCTTGAAAAGCCTGTATCATATTATAAAGTTGTGTGTGAACATGGAAGAACATTCAAACACGTATGTTGATGGCATATTGAATCTTTCTTTAAAGTGCAACAATCAGGTTCAAATAGCTGGAGAATTCACACAATTTAACAGAGGATGAAACCTTTTTTCAGGTCCCCTGACGTTCCCTTTGTCTGCTCCTGTGTTTCACTATAGCCATTTATCTGAGCATTTTTTGTAATTATTTGCCAATACTCATTTCCATTCTTGAGCTTTCTAAAACTCTGTGGATTGGGTTAGGGCAAAAGCAAGGAAACAAAACAACAGATTTTATTTATGAAGTTCTGAGAGTAGTCTTCTTAGAAACAGGGATAGACACTAGGGATAACCTTCCAAAATGAGGAAAAATTGGTTTGGAGCAGTGACTGTCAATATCTCTAGAAAAGGTTCTGAGCTGGTGGAAAGTTGGAAAGCCCAGACATCAGTATCAAGTAAGTGCTGCTTTTCTATGAGCTCCATTATCTGTGGCCCTAAGTCACTCAATTAGTTTGTTTAACAAGCTCCTTTTTGACTGCTGCACCTTTCAGTGCGGCACCAAATTCTTCCTTGAAAGAGATCAAACACTCTGGTAGCTGAAGCTGAGGTTCATCATCAGCTGAAAATAACCAGGAGACTCTCACAGTTCCAGCCCCTCAGCAGATTTGCTCTGTGGAAGAAGTTCAAACTTAATGGGTATTATAAATAATTCTGACGAATCTTGCAGAATTTTCTCCATTAGTACCTGCCACTTGGCTCAAGGCAATGGAAGAAGGATATTTAGAGTCAAACAGGAAGTAAATAAAGCCTGATCATTCAGTCACGACAGCTGTTCCGTTCCTTGTAAATGCAGCTCTTCATTCATGCTAACTGAAAAGAAAATAAGTAAAATAAAATCTAGATAAGAATTACAATATGAAAGGGAAAAAATGTATTCCAAATCTAAATAGTAGTAATATTAATAGTAATAATAATAAATCCTTATTGTGGAGACTACTTTTATGCTGTTCTGCATAAAATCAGAATAGTTTATTCAAATTATGTTTTATTTTTATATGCCTTAGTGTGTTAGAAAATATACTTGATTTCAGGAGGATATTTATCTGTGCAGTTGCAGTTCCATACAGGGTTTTTATTTATTTCAGATTATATAGTGCCCTTTTAATAAGGCTTTACCTACTTGAGAACTTTTGACTTAGAAGAGACTGCATGTCTGTAATGCATGAAGCAGCTCTGTATTATATAGCTGACAGGTTTTTTTAGCATCTTTGATTCAACAAGGCATAATAACAAATACAGGTTCATGAAGAAAAAGGTAATGTCATTAAGGGTGGCACTGTAGCAATATATATTTGCCTGAGAGCTCTGGAAATAATATTTCAATGACACTACAATGGCAGACACAGTTCTCTATAAAAAGCTCTTATTTAGGAAAAAAAAAAAAAGTACACGTTGTGATATGTTTAAACCTGGACTTTGTGACCGCTGTTGTAATAAACAGCTTGGACCAAACTGAATTTCCAGTGTACTATTCCAGCAATGCTCCAAATACTTCTGTGGTTTTGGGACTTAAACAGGGACAAATGCATCCTCAGATTCTGGGCAAAAAGGAAATAGTTCAAATTGCAAGATAAGGAGCTTTGTTATTTTGTCTCACCAAAAGTCTGTGGCACCCTTCAAGCACACCACAGAAATATCTGTGACAGGAATATGCACGTGTGTGCCTTTGCCATGTGAGGTCCAAGGAAGCAGGAAGGAACAAATGCTCAGCTGGATCCTGGTGCTCCCAGAGCTGTGTGTTGTGGAAGTGGGAATGGAGCTTAGCAACAGCCCAAGAAGTAAATGAAATGGTCCTGTTTCCTGGAGATTCTGAGGTGAAGGATGGTCAGTATAGCCTGTTCTTGGGCAGCTTTCAGTATGCATGTTACAAGCTGGAGAAGGCTGTTCCTGGTATTTTCAAGTTTTTCAGTACTGCAGCAGAACCCAGGTGCATGGCAGCTGCTCTGTCATAGGCTAGGAATTAATAGCTAAAAAAACACAAACCAAACCAAAAAAAAAACCCCAAAAACAAAAAAAACCACAAACCCCCAACAAAAAACTGGGATGTTACTTACTTGGTAACCCTGTGCTTTCTTTCACACTCTTCCAGCCATCAACACATGTTTAGGAGCTACATGTTTTAAATGAGAGCTAAAGTGAGTGAAGGACCCTCTCATGTTTCTTATAGTATAGAATTCTCCTGAGCTGTATTTTAGTATCAGCATTGTAAGGCTCTAAGCTGGCAGGAAACTCAGAGCAGGAAGCTGTTCCTTGATATTGCAGGACCACTGGCATTCTGTTCTCACCTGCAGCACACCAGATGGAGCTGACTCTGAGTCACAGGGTTTCACTGGCTGTAAGGAAGTGGTTATGGAAGGAATTGTGCCAATTCAGACACCAATAGCTATTCAGAGATACCAGCAGAGATGGTCACGCCGGCAAAGTGTCTTTCATGGTGCAAGGTTGAGAAACTTAAATTTTCTTATATCAAAGCGATGTACCTATTTTTAAAAACTTTTAAAAACATTTATTCTCAATCTCAATCTGAAAAGACAGATTAATTTGCTCATTTTTACATGAAGGTGAATGTTTCATTCATAGAACAGTAGGGCATTCAGTCAATGATGTAATTTATTTTGAATGATCTAGAACATAATTCTCCTGAAAATTACCATTTTGGGAAAAATCTGTGAATATTAAAGAACATAATCTGCCTAATGCCAAGGATAGAACAAGTGGAATGGGCTGCTCTATTTGGTAATTATTTACCAGATGAAAAATATGGTCTGCGATTCCTCTCTCAGCTGGCCTAGCTGGGGAGATATTTGAAGAGTCAATTATTTAAGCATGAAGTTAAATTTTAATCTTGAATACTCAGTCAGGTTTTCTGAGTGTGTATTGCTGTCCTCCATAGCCAACCCATGGTTAAATGTACTTTGCCTGAACAAAAAAATGTACCATTTGAAGTGAATCATTCAGTTTATCCACTAAGGGAATCTACAATTGATACTTTTGCAAAAGCTGCTATTGAGAAAAAGCTTATTGTGTTGAGATTAATTCAGTACATTCCACCCTTATAAAAGCTTAAAATAAGCCTTTGAAATCTTTTGTACTAAGCTAACGTGGTTTGCTTTTGGGGTTTTTTGTGGTTTTTTTTGAGAGGAAAGTTTACAAGAGCATTCAAGTTGTATAAAAAAATGCATTTAAAATCACTGAAAAGCTATTAAATTCTGACTAAGCTTCTCAGTTGAGTTAAGCTATTTAATAAATGGCCAGCATCCCTTTTCCAAAATTATTGAATTTTTCTGTTTCAAGGTTTTTGCTGTTAATTTATTTCTAAGTCATGCCCTGAATTAGTGCTTGCCCTATAGAACTCCCAGTACACTATATCAAAGAGAAAGGAAAGGAAAAAGAATAGAAAAGACACTGTCTCACATCTGTACTCTGAAAAATGATATTTTTTAATCATGGTTATCCTGAGCCAAACCATAAGATTGATGTTAGCCTTTGGTGGTATCTCTGCATTTCTGAATAGGCAGTACATATCAACAAGTGAAAATTTCATTAACAGTGGTCCTTCCTACATTGCTTCTCTTCTGTTGTAATTCCTGTATTTATTCCAAATTATTTTCTGTTTATTTTAATTAATTCTTCATATGTGGACAATTCTTCTAAGAATGTGCTAATTTTGTGACTGCAACATGTTGGTAAAATCAAAATTTCCTTTGGAAAGACCTTTATGTACTAAAAATGTCCCTCATTCATTTTTGCAGTTTGTTTATCCTTATTTGGAGTCCAGAGAACCTTTTAGTGGATGTAAGAGGAAGTTGTAATGGACTATTGAGGATGGAAATATTGATTGAATATATTGAATCATGCTTATTCTGGAAGATAGGGAGATAATAGAACTAAATAATTGGTAAAAATGAGAACTGACTATTTATACTGTAAACTCTTCTGCATTCTAGACTTAGGAGAGGTCTAGAATTCACTCTTAAGGGTTTGATTAATTTACTAATTGGCAAAGAACTAGTACAACCTTTTCAAGCTCTTCTCTGGAAATCTTCCACTACCTCTGTTAGGTGGTATGACTGATCAACAAAGATGGAAATTTTTTCCCCATAGCCATTATCTAATTTTAATTTTTTTCATTTTCTTTTCTTTCTTCTCCTCCGTAGTATATCTGATATATTCCTAAGGGAAAAGAAATACACTTCTGACTAGTGCATTACTATATTTAAAATTCTGATTAAATGAAAAGAGAGCTAGAAATTATCACTACTTGAATTTTGAAAAATTATTCTTGGCAAAAAACACAGTACTGCGACAAGAAGATCAGGTTATTAGTTACTATGACTGCAGTATTAATTGATTGCTAAGCTGAAATGCCAAGGGCCATGTCTTACTTATTCCCACAACTGTCAATGAAAGTTCTACTCATGGAATGAATAGAATTAAATAACCCAAGCCTCCCCCTCTCCTTCCCACGCATATCTCTTCCTCGTATTGCATCTACTTAACAGGCTGATGATATATGAGCAAAATAAGTGTATGTAACCCTGAAATTCTGATTAGGTGTTGAAAAAAAAAAGTATTTTCTGTGGCACATTTTAGTAGAGCTCTTTTTGTTGTTTTGTTTTTTAGCATTTCAGGATGTTCCTTTGCTTATGGAAGAAAAATTAAAATGTGTGCCTTGGCATCTATTATTATAATTATGTAATTCAGCTGGGATATTTGAGTTCATGCCTCCTGGTTCAATGAAATTTATCTCAGCCGAGTTTTACTTAAGACTGATTGTGGAACAACTATCTAGCTTTAAAGTGCCCACAATCTCTGATCTTCAGACTGGTTGATTTTGAGGATGAGGCAATGGGCCTTGTAGTCACTCCATTCCAAATACTCACTAAGCTAAAGGCTGTAGCCTTGTGTTTGACAGCTATAGTCACGTCTATTACTTTTTCCATTAATTTTTCCATGAAATTTTTGAACCAATGTAGCAGTTTACATGCTTTGAAATGTCACAAAATTTTATTACGGTTTACAAATTATATTTTGCAATTTATAATTACGAGTTACATTGCAAAATCTTGCAAAAAACCTCTGTAATATTTCATATGAAGTTAAGTGGTTTGAATGCGTGCCTTTATTTTGAACCTGTCATTTGATTTCATTTGATCTTCATCTTTTTTTAAAAGGCATAGAATGCTAGAATGGGTTTGAATGAGATGAATGACTAGCCTTTGTTTCCATTAGGCACCTGAAAGCAAAAATCCATTTTGAGACATTATTAATCTTATGTGGTGAGGGATCTGTAAGGTTTTGTGCTTGCAAATTAATTCTGTGTTGCGGTTGCTTTTCTAGATATTTAAGTTAGGAGCAGAGCCACTGAAACTCTCTCCCCCTGGCAAGTTGTTCAGCCATCTCTCATCAGAGAGAAGTGGCCTCATGAAAATTACAGATAAATGAACACTTATTTCAAATACTATTTTCTCTGTTCCGTCTTCATGAAGTAACTCCTGCTTAATGTCATTTACAGACTGAATAGTCTTCATACTTTAGAGATGAATGGTTAAAAAGATTAGAGAGACTGCAGTGTGTCTTGCTAGTCTTAATTTGTACTCCAGTGGCTCATATCTGCAGAGCTCAGAGCTTGATCCCAAATTTAGATCTGCATCTCATCATAGCAAAGTGATGTAGAACCCTGCTTCCTGCTGCACAGGTGATGTGGAATATCCTGGCTGCAAGCTCTGAGATAGCCTGATGCCCGTGGTCCTCTAATTGCAGGAATATTTGCATCTCATTTGAATAAAAGTTGGAATAGTTACAAAAATATGTTTTAGGGATTGTAAGGTTTTTTTCCCTGTTACACTAAAAACATATGAAATGTCAAATATTCCTCAGAAATATAAATGTACTGATTTCTCCAGGAATATTTAATGACAGAGTTATACTAGTATGGATTTAAGTGGGCTATAACAGAGGTTTTAGTGTAGGCAATAAAGCCAAATTGACCTTTGGCCAGCCTCAGCCTTGCTTCATTTTTGCAAGATAATTTGCTCAAATCCTTCCCTCCACACAAGTCCTGCTCTTCCAAATTAAGTTTCTGATTTTTGGCTGTTGTCCCACTGTCAGAAAATTTCATAATCCTTGTTCATCCTGCTCTTCTTGTGCTCCATGTTAAAGAACCTTCCTAGTCTGATAATTCTGTGCTTCTGAAAAATAGAAATTTTCCTACTGTTCTTTCAGTAAACTGGGGAAGGATGAGGGGTGCATTGATATTTTTTTAAAGCCCAGTTGGAAAATCTCACAAAATATACTGTCAGCCAAATGGGATGCTGAAACTGAGCACAAATATGCTATGCTCACTGCTCACCAATAATTTATATGATTCTTCTGACATGCTTCCTATTACTATAATCCCTCAGATAGCATTAAATTTTTGTGGAGATTCTTTTGAACTATACCACACTCAGGCTTTCCTTACTCATCCATGTTTCAGAAAGGCAGCACTAGAGAAATAGACCTATGTAATCAAATAATGCCTTCAATTCAATTGGTACCACTTGCAAGAAAATATGCTGTGCATATACTCAGGTCACCCTAACTCTGGGGTTTCTTGCATAGCTGAATGAAGGGAAAATTGATATCAGACTAAATAAGGGATTTGTTTCCTGGAAACCCCAGCACTCTGAGTGATAAGGGCAAATAACTGTAATGAAAAGATTTATAGAAGTGTGGAACAGAAGTGTTGAGTTTGTTTAAAGAGAGTATTTAGTTAAAAGTTTCTTCTAAGTAAACTGATGACCTCTATTTCTGTTTTGCTGAAGTTTCTTTTTAATACTTATATTTTGCAAGAGCTATATAAAACTTTTCTAGCTTTTTGAACTGCTAACAACTGTGAAAGCTGACTTGCAATGCAATCTTTTATAATATCTTTACTGCTATGACTTTGTTACCCTGCCTTGAATAGGAATACAGATCTCTATGTAAAAGGAATTAATTCTCTTCAATAAAGGAATTCAGTCACTTTAATGCTTTTATTGTGCTGCAATAGCAGGATGAGCATGTGTACAGGGCGTTCACTGATGTGCATGCACCACATCATTGCTGTGTAGCATCATTTACTTTTGCATGTAAGTATCAAAAGTCTTCTTGTACCATTTGGGACAGATCAATAGACCAATGGTGCTCTCACTTATAGCAGCAACCCTGCTGATAATTCTGTCAGTTACTGGTTTAGAGGTCTTGGGATTTTATAGCTCATGATTACATTTCAATCCACCACTGCTCTGACAACTTAGTAGAAAAATCGTTTCTTGTCTTCAGTTGAATAAATTGCATTTTATTGTCTTTTACCTTCTGAAACATGAGCAGTGGGGGAGAGCTGATATCTGCTGTGCACAGCTTCCCCTTGCTGTCAGTCCATCTGCCAGAGAAGACATCTAGTGATCTGCTGAGCTGGTCCTACAGTCAACCTAAGCTCCTCTTAAATCAAGTTTTTAGCTGTTCACCTGTGAGTACTCCTCTTGTTAGGTCCAAGGTCTTTTGATTACCTTGTATTAATTTTTTTGTAGGAAACTTTTGGACACTGAAGATGAACTCTCTGACATCCAGTCGGATTCAGTCCCGCTGGAAGTGCGGGACTGGTTAGCTTCTACATTCACGAGAGAAATGGGAATAGTGAAGAGGAGACCTGAGGAAAAACCCAAATTCCGAAGCATTGTGCATGCTGTACAGGCTGGGATTTTTGTAGAAAGGTGAGAGTTTTGTTTTCTTATTACTGTAAGCACTGCATTTAACCACAGTGTCTGCCATCCTTTAAACGGTGGGATGAACCCAGAGCAAATCTTTGAGCCAGAATGTATGCTTCAATTTCTGCAGCCACTCCATTTTTCTATACAGAATTCCAGATGAAACCTCTAAATCTGTAAAATCTCCTAAACATTGGAAAATTCTGGTGTTGAATTCAATGTCTTTGTAACTTCTACACTAAATCGTACCAAAGATTGTTCTAACGTTAAAGAGTAATATACTTGCAAAGGGGTTTGTCTCATAACTTCATAAACGATTACATAAATCTTTGGGGTCAGACCCTTAAATAGATTCATGTTACTTTGCAAACTCTGAAAGAAAAATTTAAAAAAGATAAATTGTTCCAGTATGTTTTTAAAGAAATGTTATTTCTTAATATTTTATTTGTTCTTTTAGGATGTACCGAAAAACTTCAAGCATGGTTGGTTTGGCTTATCCAGCAGAAGTCATAGTCACGTTTAAGGTGAAAGAAGTTTAATCATTGTAGAATTTGAATGTATTTGCACTTATGTTTAGTGACTTTTAGGGTCAAATTAATATTATTCTACTGAACATACCCTAGTCATAGTGCTACAGAACTGAGCACAAAGTACAGAGAAACTAATAGTTTAGAATTCAGAAATAACATATTATTCTGATTAATTTTGATTTCATTTAGATCCTATTAGAGTAATAGAATGAAATTTGTATAGAAGTTTTTATAGAAATGTGAGACAGTTTTATCAGCTCCCAGTGGTATCGTAATCAGCGTCTCAGACAGCAGCATTTGTTTCCTTTTTAGGAAAGAAAAAGGAGATACTATTGGGATAGAGCTAACAAAAGAAGCTGAAACTTATGGAACAAGTACAGCATTTGCTGTATATTTAAAGTATTAGTCTAGTTCAGCCAAAATATGATCTTTTATAGTAAGCTGAGTTCCTATGTCTATGAATGCAATTACAAACTGGGATTTCTTGAGAATTAAGTACCTCCACTTTTCCCCTGAAAGCCAAACAATTATATTATTCTCAAATTGCTTCATGTTTAATGACATCAGTGTTAATGACATTGCATAATAGCCTATTTGAAGGCTGGTATTCAGAGTAGCTCCATGAGGCTGTATAGACAATTTGTACTGAGAAAATTAAACTTGGGAGTTCGGTTCAAAGCATGCAAAGTGGCCTTGGTCATGTTGCGAGTATTTTATTCATAACTGACACAATTGTTTTCATCATTAATGTTGTAGTAGCCATTAATGTGTTATCCACATTAGGAATTTGAAAGAGTTGGGTAATAAAACCACCAAACTTTCCCTCTTCCCTCTAGATACTAGCCAAATGGATGGAAATGTAATGGTTTTCTGGTTTTGTTGTTTTGCTTTTCCCTCATCTACAGGATGTTGATAAGTGGTCTTTTGACGTATTTGCCCTTAATGAAGCAAGTGGAGAGCACAGCCTGAAATTTATGATGTATGAGCTGTTAACCCGATACGACCTTTTGAGCCGTTTCAAGGTCAGGAACTAACCACAAATAAAAATATGTATGCAAAAATCTGTGTGCAAAAATACATGTGTCAAGTTTAAAATACAAGAAAACCAGCATTGAAATGTTTTTTATCGTACAATGCAGTGTAGAATTTCAAAGAATGTGGCAAATGAAATATTGTGAAATGCCAATAGTTCTACCAAACGAAACTTCACCCAGAACATGCAAATTTTTCTGCAACCCAGAAGAATGGAAAGTTATGTAGACCCCTGTCATGTCATTTGTGTTATATAAATAGATTAGGTACACAGACTATTTACTCAGCAGGTCTGAACCAGTGTCCCACCTTTATAGACCAAAAATTACTAAAAAGGCAGAAAACCATAATTAGTCCTAAATACTTTTTTCATGGTCTGAATCATGCTGTGCTGATCACCACTGTGCAGGGGTTTCAGCTGAACCTTCCTCTCCTAAACAACCTGGGGGGATATATATATAAAGAGAAAAATTGCTTTTCCACGGTGTTTGTAGGGTTTTTCAATAAAATATAGAGTTCTTATAGCCATCTTTGAAAGGCTGAGATAGAAAAATTGATCAAAATTATAAATTTGTTGTTATAGTAATGAATGAAAGTTTTCTTATAGTTTCAAAATCTCTTCACTGCAAAAACTTTGTGTTCCTTTTGAAGAGGCAGTCTTATCCTGAAGTTTATTGAATATTTTAATTTTAGGCTGGCAACCCAGCTTTTCCCAACAGGCTTTATTTGCTTGAAATCAGAACCACACCAGGACCACCATTGTAACACAGACATGAAGTACACAATGCTACTGGCAGAGTGGGCTAAAGCCCATTCTTAGTCCCATTGTTTATGTTTCAGGGGTTTTAAATAAAGAAAAATTTATGAAGTGATATGTAATTTCATTAAATGGGTGAAGTGGTTTACCCCCAGGCAGCAAATAAGCACACACTGCCACTTACTTGCTCACTCCTCTCCCCAGAAGGATGGGGGAAAGAGAATTGGAGGCGTAAAAGTGAGAAAACTTGTGGGTTGAGAGATGTACAGTTTAATAATGGTGGTGATAATAATAATATAGAAAATTAATATTGAAGAGGGAAAGCAAACCCAAGAAGAAAGGCTGCAAATGAAAGCAGTTGCTCAGCAGCAGCAGCTGAGTGCTGCCCAGGCAGTCCCCAGGCAGCAGTGCCCAGCCAGGCTCCCCAGCCCGGGGCTGCTGACCGTGAGGCCGTGTGGAGCATCATCCCCTGGCTCAGCAGGGCCAGCTGTCCCAGCTGTGTCCCTTCCCACCTTCTTGTGCACCCCGGGCTACCCAGTGGTGGGTGGGATGGGGAGCACAAAAGGCCTTGACTCTGTGCAGACGCTGCTCAGCAGTAACTAAAACATCCTGGAGTTATCAGCTCTGTTTACAGCACAAATCCAAAACATTGACCCATACCAGTCCCTATGAAGGAAATTAACTCCATCCCTGACAAAAACAGTATAATACAAAAGTAAGTGGGACCAGATAGTACCTGTACTTCATACATTGTCTGGAGGAAGGAAAGTTGTATTATGACATTAAAGCAAACCTTGTCTCAAGCAAGGTAAAATAGTGAAGAAAAGGAGATAATCCTATTGTTAGACTCCTATCTGTCATGCCTGTGTTATACATGCAACCTCTGCATCCCTGGTGCAGACAAATATGCCTTCAAAACCATTTGGTTGATAGCTCTGCAGTGTCTTGTGCATGGTGTATGAAGAGAGATACAACATCTACAGGAACTGTTTGGAGACTCACTGGTTCATGTATGATATCAGACCTTTACATTTTAAATTTTTCTTTTATTGTCTGCCCACTAGATCCCATGGCAACTTGTGATTCATTTATTGCATGCTTGACTTTGCAGATGTTGCAGGAGAAAAACAATTATTTTAATGTTTTCTTGTCTGTAGATCCCTGTTCCAAATCTTATTTCTTTTGCGGAAGCTCTTGAAGTTGGTTACAGCAAATACAAAAATCCCTATCACAATTTGATCCATGCAGCTGATGTTACTCAAACTGTGCATTACATAATGATTCACACTGGCATCATGGTAAGAAGTATTGTGAAATTCAATTTCTTTTCTCAGACTCTGCTGTTTTGAATAAATGTGTACATGTTTCTTTTCCAATGGAAAAAGCTCATTTGAAAATTTTGCAGAGATTCAAGATCTGCTGTTCAGGCTGTGAACTTTATTTCGTTTTAACAGTTCTTCCAGGCTGAATTTCTCTCAATGCAGAGGGAAAATGAAGAAAAAAATAATCCTTAAATAATTTTTGCTTTTCATCGCCTGAATTTAGGTATTTTATATCATAGTTAATGAGATAGATTTGCAGGAGTGGGCAGGTGAGAATTTTACTTTCACATCAGAGCATGGGAGGTGTGATCAGGCAAGGAAGCTTTAGTATCTGCAGAGGTCCTGGCTGCTGAAAAATGTACTGAATCAGTGCAGGCTTAGAATTATATCATCATGGAATGGCTTGGGTTGGAAGGGACCTTAAAGACAACTCAGTTCCAACCACCCTGCCATAGGCAAGGACACCTTCCTGTAGACCAGGCTGCTCAAGGCTCCATCCAGCCTGGCCTTAAACTCTGAAACTGCTTTTTCTTTCAATTTCTAACCTTTTTTAGCACTGCTTTTGTATACTCTATATGCCTATGGTAGGCAGGCTATTGCATTTGCCTTGAAATATCACAATATTTTAAATTATTTATTTGGGAACTGAAATTAATCCGTGCAAGCATTTTTATTTCTTAACACTTATCTTAAATTAAATACCAGCAGTGGAATTATCCTCACTATCAGCTTGCTAAGCAAAAGTAAATACTGACTGAAAGAAAATGGAGATTGCTGTCAATGGCTTTTGATAATTTGTCTTCACTGTGAATACGGTTGTTTAAAAAAAACCCCAACAAACCAAAAAACAACCCACAAATGAAACAGCTGGGAAGAAATAGTGTCTGATTTCTGTTTGCAGAGCTGTGAAACAATTCCAGAAGACTTTGGAAAGAAAAAAATTTTGAACTGACTGGGTGGTTTTGCTCCTATATATACACACAATAAATGACAGTCAATCATTTATGTTAAGCCTTTTCTCCCTTAAAAGCCCTTGGATTCAGGGTGGGCAAGGAAAGGTCCCCAGGCATTGCATGTTTCTTTTCTACTGTTTGAAGGAAGTATTTTGTTTGTAAGTGTTTAAAGCTGTATTTTAACTCTAATACTACTTCATAAGTGAAGCCTGGAGTCTTCACTAGCCAAGATTCCTTTTCAGATTGAGAAGCTTTCTTGAGAAAGCACTTCCATATCAGACTGAAGCAGAGGCTAGACAGCTCTTGCCAAGAGGAGTCCAAACCAAAGTTGTATACAATATTCACCTGTCAAAATAATATTTTAGTAAAAGAAAATTCTTGAAGATATTAGATTAATTGCAGGAGTTAAGTGATATGAGCAATGTCTTTGTTGCAGGTATACACCTGGATCAGGAACTTACCAGGAGGAAAATCCTTTTTTTTAAAAGGATTTTAAACATCTCTCAGACCCATTGTATCTGCCCCTCTGCCCTTAAAAAAAACCAAACAAACAAAAAAAAAACCCCACAAAAAAAAAAAAAACCAAAAAAAAAACCCAAAAAAAAACAAAAAAAACCCAAAAAAACCCAAAACACCAACATTCAGATTTTCCTTGTGATGCCAGGACATAGTTCTAACTTCCAGAGCTGTACTAGTAATTTTTGGATGTTTAGCCATTGCTTAAACCACTTTGAAAGACACTGTTTATCTCTGAACACTGAATAAAGGAATTTGCTTCATATTTTAATATCTGCTATTTCACTGCATGCACATGAGTGTGAGAAATAACCAGCACAAGTATTACAGTATTAGCATCTTAACCTTCTAACTGCCTTAATCATGTGTCCAAATCACATTATTTGGACATCTATTTTCAAAAAAGTTTAGACTTTACTGCTGCAAAATCTCATTAATGTTGCCATGCTATTACAAAATATTTCTATAAAATTAGTCCAAGTTTAACTCACATTTTAATTGCCAAAATATGATATTGAATTGTGATATTTTTCTGCCTGTGGCAGGGGGGATTGGAGCTCGATGATCTTTAAGGTCCCTTCTAACCCTAACCATTCTATGATTCTCTGGTGCTATGATACTGGAAAGTTCTTGGAAAGAAATCTAACTAGGACACCACTTAGTCAAGAGTGCCTTCAAAGAGATGTACTTGCCAGGCAGAAGGAACATTTATGGAAATCAGTGTTTGAAAGAGGGCCTAGTGATTCTGCAGCTTGCAAAGTATTTCTCTCCCAAATGTCACTTGCAATTTGAGAAAGCATCAGTATCATGAAAATGTTCTATTTAACTTGCTGGATTTTTTTTTTCCTGTTGCCTGGTTAACCCTCCAGTACCCTACTCAATAACAATTTGGAGTTTGCTTCTCAAGCAAACAGTTTTCAGACATGTTTATTGTAGTCCTTTTTTTAAGCTCTGTTCTATTTTTAATACCTGGATAAGAGTAAATATGGTGCAATTCTAGATCAAATTCCTGTGGTTTTTTGTTTGTTTGTGTTTTTATTTTTCTCCAGATTGGCTTGCAATTTGAGGTTTTTCTGCTTTCATTTTCTCTTAAGGACCTGGTATTAATTCCAAACTTGCAGAAGTTGCTATCTTCCTTATTTATTTCTGAAACGCATACTGAAGCAAATGTTTCCAAAAGCTGGGGTTTGGGAAATCTTTTGCACAATTCCTGTTGTTGAGGTCATATGTTTTGTACCTTTTATAGGAAGCTGGAAAACGGCCGTATTTCCACATTTGCCAAAAAAATTTGGCCAATCAGAGTTGATGCTTCTCCACAAGCCCCTAGGGAGATTCTGGTGAAGAATAAGACATATACAGAGCTGCTGTTAAAGGAATAAAATAATTATTATATATTTCAAATTTTCTGTCTATCTAAAGAAAGAATATCCAGCCACCTCAGCTCAATGTGTTCGAATGTTAAGTATCACAGATGGCAGACAGTCTATTAACCTTCCCAAGAGACTAAATCCCAGATGATGCAATTGAAATGTATAAGTCAAGCTTGCATTTATGAAGTTTTCATCTTTATAAAGGTTTAAGAATCTAAGTCCCAGGGAATACATCTTGTAAAGAACTTTTGAGTCATCGATCATCTTCCCACCATCCCTTTTCTCCTCCCACGTACCTGTATTGCTCAAAGTAAAGGAAAAAATGCCTTTACTGCCAATAAGTGCATTATGAGACTCCATTTCTTACTCAGTTTTTAATCCATCACTGTAAAAAAAAAAAGTTTCAAACAGAGCTCATAAGTTGAAATGTATTTGTTTACATATAAGCAATACATAATACTTCCATAGAAAACATAATATAAATTATCTATGACACCCACAAGACAGTATCTTTCAGGAGGGAAGCATGTTTCAGCTCTTCTCAGTCTTGCAGACCCCCAGATACTTGTTTTTCCCTCTCCCTTTCAAAACACTCTTATTAACTGTCTCTGTAAGACTACTTTTCTACTTCCTTAGAAATCCTTTAGCTAAAGTAGTTCTCTGGGTTCTCTGATTTGATTACTGGTCTCAATTTTGACTATATTAGTGTGTGTAGAATACTTGCTCTTCTCTCTTACTGTATGAAGTCTCTGTGTAGACCATAGATATTGTCTGTGAGTAATGTTGTTCTGCTTATGAATGCATTGTCTAGCAACTACTTTACTTGCTACAAAAGCTGACCTTTGAAAAGGCATCTTAAAGAAAAGTTTATGTTTAGCTTTTGTTACACTTTCTGTGTTCCTGTTCTGTTTGGTATGTTGAAAACATTGTGAGAGCCAGGACTGGTCATGGCCTGGTTTCTTGTGACACACAGTATGATGAAGGTCATTGTTTCCATTTTTAGAACTGCTTACAGTACATTCTCATTCCTCTGTCTGTGACCTTTCCAAGCCTATACTGCTTCACCAACAGCCAGTGCTTGTTCCTTGGCAGCCCTATTGTGTCACTGAATGACCTATTTAATTATTCTCACATTGCTAATGAATCTTGACTCTTTCCTTTCTTTTTCTTTGGAAGAAGAACTATTATTGGCAACTTTTATTACATCTGGCAACTTATGCATTTCATATCCATTCATACACATACATGCACATTCATATGTGCATATTGGGGTGTGTGAAGTTGAGATCATTCTTTGATCCTTTAGTACAGAAGCTTACTTGTACACCAAAACCACCTGAAATATGTGTGGAAATGCTTGATTAGCATTTGACTTAATCAGTCCTATGACTGTGGGGGTTAATTATCATATGATTTTTCTGCCCCCATCTTTAGATGGAGTAAGTTTTCTCCTCAAGGACTTTTTGTCATTCAAGAAATAGAACTTGAAAGAAGATAACAGAGGTTATTTTACAAACTGTGCAATACAGAACAGCCTCATTTAGCAAGAATTATAAAAGGGCTCAAAACTCCAGGGTCTGCATTATTTTGTATACATGACCTATATTACCTTTTGTACTGTGTAACTGCATACTAGCCTTCTGCACTTTTTAAATTTGTTTTATTTTCATCAGTACAAAGTACGATAAAATTTAGAGCAGAAAAATCTCCCATGGGTCTAATTTTAGTGCTATGTACACTGGTAAAATAGAGATAATGCTAATTTTGTATCTTCAGTTCACAATTAGCTGTACATATAGTTTACTAAAAGACAAACTATAACCTAAACTTCATATAATGTTTTTTTAGATTAATATACTGTAATTTGGCAAGTGCCACATGTGAGCTAACAGAGTAGATACTCAAAGGAGTTGCAAAGTGAACTGTGTAATTCTTTTGATAACTTCTTATATTTTTGGTTGCCAATATTTACTTTGCTAGTGACCATAAGGATGGTAACTCAGTCTCGGAGAAATCATAAATACAAGGACTTACTTTATTGTATACTACTGAAGTGTTATGGATATATAGCTATCTGGAGTAAGAGAAATGTTTATTTAAGTTGAAGGTAATGCACTGAAGGTAAAACATTTTCAGTACTGTAGGGTTTTAACCGAATTAGGCTATTATTGAAAATGTGACTATGATTTGTTTTTCATTTACCAGCACTGGCTCACAGAACTGGAAATTTTAGCAATGATCTTTGCAGCTGCCGTCCATGACTATGAACATACTGGGACCACAAACAATTTTCATATTCAGACAAGGTAAGTGATGCGGTCTCCTAGGAGTTCCTTCAGTTCATTGCTGAACTGCTTCGTAACTCTTTATAATAAAGCCAGGAAGCAGCCAGGTCAGTCTTGGTTTTACAAATTGCTTCATCAGCTTCTGTCCAGTTAATGGGATCAGTCACATGGTCCAAAACTGTGGAAAAGTAATAAGATAGCTCCATAATGTCTGAAATAATGCCATTTTGGAGCTGATATGTCAAGAGAAAGTTTGAAAAAGTTCAGGACATGCAGAACATGGACTTGAAACCCATTCCCCCCTCTATTTGCTCACTAAAATTCTGATACTACTGACTCAAAAACTTCTTCTACTGTATCCCCATAAAAATGCCTCATCACTTACAGCAATGTGCTTACATTTTGCTTCACTTTTTTTGTATTAAACTTAGAGGGTCCTGGTGCAGAGGGAGAAACTTTCAAGTACAGCTTTAGAAACACCTAACATGAGCTATCTCCTAGCATGTTTTGAAAGCAACTGCAGTAGATATGAAAAAGAAATCTGGAAAGGAATCAGTGTGAAAGTTAGGCTAGCTGTGTTCTCCTGCATGTGCAGCAT
The DNA here is from genome assembly GCF_017590055.1 of Onychostruthus taczanowskii. NCBI lineage: Eukaryota > Metazoa > Chordata > Aves > Passeriformes > Passeridae > Onychostruthus > Onychostruthus taczanowskii. The sequence goes on along the minus strand of NW_024499240.1, from coordinate 8,337,802 downwards.
GTCATTCTAGCTGTTAGTCCTGTGCAAAAGCATATAGTTCTCTCCCTTAAAATATTTTCATTTTATCAAAGGAAAATCTCTGACCAATCCATTACTGAGTGAAAAATGGTACATCTGATACTTTGGCTAGTACAAACCATCTTATTCTTCTCTTACACTAAGCCATAGGGTTTTTTAGTATCCTCAGTTGAGGAGTTTGCTTTAGCTGCTCTTTAAGAAAAAAAAAAATCAGCATAGCACTGGCATAGTCTAACAAAACAGCTCAGTGCTAGAAATATGATTACTTTGGACACAAGCATCCTCACACTCACTTATATGGATCAATTGCCCAATGATTACATTTAAATTAAATCTATAACATAGTTTTTCTCCAATATGTGGCTTTTAATGATGAAAAATGCTAGATTTGCAGCTGAAATAAGGACACAATTCTTTTGTCCTTCAACATAGTCTGGCTAAAAATAAACTTCAGTTTGTAGTTCCAAGTTTATATTAATTTTCTATTTTTGTCCATAATATTTTGCTATGAAGTCCTGCAAGAGTGGAAAACAAATTAAGCTGGTAGCCTTTGAATTTTACTCAGGCATACTTGCAAACAGGTATTTGTTATGTTATATAGCTCATTCTTCTCTCCTTGTGTAACTTGGCCCTGATGTGGCATCCCAGAATTCCAAGTGTCTTTTGCCTGAGGAAAATGGATGGAATGGCTGCCAAAATCATAGCAAATCTTAGCACTCCTTAAACATAGTCATAAGTAGCTATGTTGATCAAAATGTGCTTCATAAACATATGTGATTGGCATAACACAGATTTCCTCATGATTTTAGTTTGACTATGGATGTAAACATATTGATTATTTAGGCTGGCTATGGTTTGTTTCCTCTAAATAACGTTTCCAATCCTATTTTAATTATTTACATTCTACTGTACCATACGTGACAATATATACTGTTGCTCAACAGAACAAGAGGTTGAATTTAGCTTATTAATGTCAGAGTAAGCAGCACTGCTAAATCAATGCACCTTTCTTCTAGTACAGACTTGTCACTGGAGCAAATTGAAATATTCAGGAATAATTTTATCAGAACAGAATTGCAGCAGAGACGTGACTCCTGAGATTGCCTGGCAGGTTAGATCAGGTCTTGGGGAAACAAAATCCCCAAGAATTAATGATGTTTGAAGCTAAGTGTGATAAATCCACACTGCATCAAAATTTGTGAATGTCTTGGTGTAATTTTGGAATTGTACATTAGTCTTTGATTATGCAGGAAGGGATACTATTTAGTTTGCTATCATTATGATACAAGTCTGTCTTTAGGAAGCACTTGAGCGCTCCCAAATTGCAGCTGAGCATCTCTACCATCCCACTGTGATGAGGCTCAAGGTTTCTCTGTTTTTCTGAGAAAAGATGGTGGCTGTTTAAAACATATGAAAGTGAAACTTTTTAATACCTTATTATTTACAGCATCTTCTGATAATGAGTAGCATGGGCCAAAGCACATCTCTCAGAGCAGGGGAGTAACTTCTTAATACCCATGCTATGTGTGGAGCCCCACTGTTGGTGAACACATTGCATTTTAAATGGTTGTATCATGTAATCTGTAGTTGTACCTTGTAGGCTAATTAAAGCATTTCTGATGCCCTGTGATCCTGTCTGCAGTCAAGAAACTCAAAGATCTCATGAGATTTTGCCAGTTAGATCATATCAATAAAACATCACACATTATAAAATATGACTTTCCCACAAACAGTGTATGCAGTGGTATAATGATAATTTATAATGCTTTTAAGATGGAAAATTTATCAGTATTTGATATAGTAGGAACAAATAAACATTGTTTGATATATCTATCTCTATATGAGTACATATAGTCAATATTTCTCATAGAGAGCACATAGTCCCACCTTTCCCACTGCCATCACTGGAATGCTATTACAAAATCTGCCTCTTTTTCCCCACACTAGGTCAGATGTTGCTATATTGTACAACGATCGTTCTGTTCTTGAAAATCATCATGTAAGTGCTGCTTATAGACTCATGCAGGAAGAAGAGATGAACATCCTGGCTAATCTAAACAAAGATGACTGGAGGTAAGACTTGCTGTGACATTCAAAAATACTCCCAGTATTTAAAAATAATAAAAACCACCAGGCCTTCCCTGTGGAGTCTATTTTAAGAAATCAAATTACAGGAAGTTGACAGTGGAAAGAGTGATGGATGTTTAGAGCCTAGGGAAGGCTGCTGTGGTGTTAAGCAGTACTATTTGGGAGATTCTGTATAATTTTCCAAATGAGGTTGTGCACTTATGAGGCTCAGTGCTGGAGCGTGTGGACAGAGTCTCAGGTGAAATAGCTCTTTAGGAAAACCACAATGCTGCCTGAGCTGGGCTGCCTTTGTCCAGCATAACCAGCGGGTTGAAATCACAGTGCAGAGTCACACTCAGCTGCCAACTTGAGCTCTGCTGCTCCTGGGATCTCAGCATAGTCACATCTTGGTTAAGCATTAAAAAATGAATTGTGTGGACAGTCCAAAAATAACAAAGGCCCAGAAGTGCTACAAAGCACTTTTCTTTTTCTTCTTAATTTTAGTGTAATTCTTAAAGAAAATTTGGCCAGCTGAAAGAATAAGTATCATAATTGATATATCTCAAATAATAAGACCTGTAAGGCTAAAATTCAAGTGTTAGAGTAAGACTCTCTCCATTATTAATAAGGAAATGTTATCTTTATATATCATTGATGAATACATATTGTATTTAAAATATGAGTCTTCTGTGTTTCTGTAAACACAGATATTATTCAGCAGCTCTAAAAAAACCCTTGCAGACAGGTGGACTGTGAAGTTCAGAGAAATATGTTCTCCTAGGGGAAAGTCTCCCACTGTGAGTGATGCTACCATGAAAGCTAAACTCTGCTTTATTTGTATTTTCACAAAATTATACATTTATGAAGGAATGTGTGAACATCAGATCATATTTTGCTGAGGTGTATATTTACAGATGGACTGTTTTACATGGTAGATGTACATGATTTTACTTATTTACATGATGAGAAAACACCTAAATATAGCATTTATTGAATGTGAGTCTGCTGGCCCTTCTGATTTTCAATTAATTATTATTCTGTACCTGTTTTAAAAAATACTTTAAAAATCTATAATTTTTAAATTTAATACAAAGTGAGAGAGGAGGTATACAATTTTTAGTTTTCTTAAAATAATTTTTCTCAGAGGATGCTCATTTAGATTTAGTTATCAGAAGGTTTGTGTTGTACATTTAGTTCTGCAGAAATTTCTCCAGAAGTAATTTGTAAATTTCATTGATTACTGTCTACACACCTAGATTTTCAATGCCAACAAGACCTAGCCTTGCTCTTCTTGAAACTATTTTGGGTCTGATACTTTTGGGGCTGATAAGTCTCTGTGATCCTATTTTTGCTTGTCCTAGCTATTGAGTGTGGAGAAAATTATTGTGCCAGTATACAGCAATCAGAAACTCATATTCTGTCTTTTAAAACCATAAATTTAGGGGGAAAATTATTTTCAAATCTTCAGACATGTTGCCTTAAGTATGTTCTTTTTGAAGTGCTGTGGTTAATATTGCGTCCTACCAGAAGATGCTTCCAAGTAGAAAGGGGCTGAAATTCTTCAGCCAAATTTCAATCTAGGACTGTTTCAAGGATGGCTTGAAAACACTTATGTTCATCCCTAGTCCTGGCTTCTTCCTCACTGGAGACCACCATAAATCAGTGTAGTGTGGGAATCCCTGCTGCAGCATACAGTGGCTCCAGCTGATAGAAATCTGGCTGCCAGCTAGTACAGTTTATCCCAGTCATTCCCTTCTGTTATGCCATGAGGAAAAGGGTACTAGGATGAAACCCAAATATATGTGAGTGGAAAGAAGGACCTGTGGTTTCCAGGTTGTGATGTTCATATACACTGCTCTGCTGGACTGCAAACTAAAGAAAGGGGGGAATGTGATAAGCTTTCTTCACATTTCTGAAGCACACTCTTCTCTGTATAGATTGTTTGGGCAGATTCTCCCACAGTTATTTGTCCAGTTCAGTTGTGGACCATTTTGTCTAAATTTTGTTGCATTTAATTTCTCTGTGGCTTTTGAACCTGTGATAAACTACCACATTCTTTTGGAACTTGCACAATCACACACTGTCTCTGTTTACAATTCTTTTCAATCTCTTCTCACCGTAACCGGATTATGTTTTCCTAGAAGATCTTTAGTTTTGCAAATTTTGTTTTTATTTAGTACACAGATTCTTCTATATGCAGCTAGTTTGAAGCTGGTGAGCTTTGGCAGCCAGAGAAGAGTAGAATTTATCATCTTTTTTTGGGTATATTCAGTAAAATGTAGACGAAATGTATGAATTGATTAATAAGCTCAAGAATCTAAACTAGTACATTCAGTTCCATGTTTTGTCACTTAGCTCAGCAATTACACTCTGTTCTTTGAAGCAAGCAGTAAATTCCAAAGTGCCTGTCTTTGCTAACCTGCACAACCTGTTGCAGTGTGATACTTCAGTTTAGAGGGTCAGTCATGGAAATGACAGTTTCCTGGGATTAATTTCTAATATCCAGAAATTCCTGTTACCTTGTCATTTCATTGGTGCAATGATGGATCTGGTAGCCACTTAACAGAGACAATTTTCTTATTATTACTGGAGTGAGCTTCTTGGATCTATGCTGAAATTCATGCTGTTAAACTAACAGTTTTGAAGGTTGCACTAAATCAAGTTGGCAGTAAATTGAAATGATAATCTGTTCAACTTTTCAATGTACTTCCTGGCACTGATTAATTTCTTTACTTCTGTCATATCTATTTTCTTTAGTTGCAGCAATTTCATTTTTCAAAAATTTAACACTGCTGACTATTTAAACTGAGGTTCTGCTAATTATTCTAGCAAAATGAAGCAAAATGACTGAAATTACTTTATAGTATTCAATTTTCTCTTCTGCATGTTAACTTTAGGGAGATAAATGTGCTAATAAACTGCCAGCTTCAATTAAATTTAAAACAGACTTCTGGTCTGAGCTGGGGAACACTGCCAGCATTCTGAGGATGATGTCCTTTGTGGATAATGCATGCGACATACATAGCAATTTTTCAGTCTTTTCTTGACTCTGAAAATTTGTTCCAGTCTTTGATATTGTTTTGTTTCTTTCACTTAGTGCCCTTCAATAAAGAGGGTTCCTTGTTTGCCCCTTTTTTCCTTTGATTTAGCAGGTTCCCAGTGTTCCAGCACCCCATGCGTGATGTCATTGTAGGTGGTGGGGCAGTATTAATGTCTCAAACCACCCCAGTCATAAGGCATACAGTGATATATTGCCTGATTATCCAAAAAAAGAGACAAATAAAGCAGTATGTATTATGCATAATGCCGATAAACAACATTCTCTTACAAAGTCCCTTGACATCCTTCTGTCTAAGGATTCCTATAACTTGAAGATGAGGCTTATATCTTCAGTTCTCACCTTGATTTGCTTATCTTAGTTTGTTCCTGCATTTTTTGATTAGTTTCCAGATGACTAAATGCCTTTGTCATGGACAAATCCAGGTACTGCTAGTTTCTATTTATTTGCTAACTACTTTTTCAAGAAATTCATGTGTCACTCCTTGTCTATTTATTACACTGTTCATGTAATTTTTTCACATAGTCTTGCATCTATGTTTTTTTACAGCATCCTATCTGTAGGACTTGTGGCTGTGGAGGGTTGAGAAAGGATGCCAGCACAGAACATGACAATTTACTTAAGTAAAGTGGAGATCAACTCCACTCCAAGTAAAGTAGACTCAAACCCAGTAATCTTCTGATATTGGGCCTGAAAGATTGCCATGTGCCATGTGAATATTGTTACCATTCCCTTCATAGTATGACAACATCTGTGTGTCTTTTTGGGTGGTAGCAGGTACCTATATTATCCTGAGGCTCGTAGCTGGGGACTGCCTAATGAGGACTGGGAGAGATTTCTGTCCAGGGGTCATCTATGAGACCAGCTGAGGTCTCCCATGATGTTTAAGTTGAGACAGTCTTTTTTACCTGGGAAGCAATTTGGTAATGGGATCAGTCCAAGATTAACCTTCTGTGCAATGATAGCAGGTGAAGCATTTGTAGCTCCAGTAGAGCTTTACCTACCATTTCCCCATCAGGTTTCAATTTTCTATTCTCTGATTGTGGTGGATATGGGCACAGGCAGTTAACAACTGCAGGAGTCTCTCTTTGGCTGTTAAGCAGATTTTTAGTGGCCTGAAATCTTCAGGAGTGTGTGACAGGACAATGCTATAGTGTTTGATCCTTATTCAGATGTTGTAGGTAAGAATTAGGGGGTTTTTTCCTGCTGCCATGACAATATGAATAAACTGAAACTGTGGTTTTGCTTCTCTGTGTGTGTCTTGCCTAGTTGGGGTGAGGTATCTTGTGAGTAGGGGTGAACTTATTTCTGATTACTCTGGAAGTTCAGACATTGAATGTTCCTAAGAAAATCTCCCATGGAAAGGAGAAGTGATAATTATCTCAGTCTTAAAAATATCAGGGTTTAACAATGCAGAGCCTTTATTACGCTTGTAGTGTTAGCTGTGTTTTTTGTTTTGTTTTCTTGGGGTTTTTCATTTTGCTTTTATTTTTTAATGGTTTTGACTATTTTTGAAGGGTAAACTTTCAAAGCAATGTGGAGGCGGAACAGTTGGGATGCAAAATAATTAGTATCTTATTATGAGGTCAGATAAAGTAAGACATTTTCTAAACACAAATTGCTATGGCTGCATATTATTGAGTAGAAGTGAGAGCATTGAGTCTTTATCCAGTTACATTAAAGCAAATCAGGAATATATACATAAAAATCAGCGACAAATATCTGCTTAAATATGTAATTAATTTGGATCAAAAGAAGTCTTGATAGTCTTTATAAAAAAGTATTCTAAGAGCCTTAAAGAAAACTGCAAATTGCCTCTTTAAAGCATAGTCCTTTGAAAAAAACCTGCTTATTTTTTGCTTTACTTAAATCAAAGGTATGAATACTATATCAAAGATCGGTGAGAATAACTAAAGTAGGATTTCTCTGTTTTATTTGATACTTGGATGTCCTTAAGTTTGGGGGTGTGCTCATAAAGATATGTGGTACATAATGAAAGGTTTAATGTGGTAAATTCCCCACATACATATAAGCACCACTTGTCCTCCTAGGCCACTTAAAAAGCATATAAATAAAGACCCACTAGAGTCCTACATGGCCTATACATGATCCTTCTACATCAAGGAGATAGAATTTTCTAAATCAGTAATTATTGTTGACAAAATTAATTAAATTTTCTATTTACAATCAGAATAAAATTTCTTACATGACTTATGTTTTATTAGTTTCATATTGATTTAATAGAAAGCTGGACAAGGCAACAACTCTAATCATAATACCAAGACAGAGATAAATTATTAATCCCAAACTTGTTCTGATTCACTAAGTAGGTATTACAGTACTTTTGGAATGAAAGGTATTTTGTCATAATGATCTTATATTGGTATAAAGTTGATAGTATTTCAGATGTAATACCTCTTGCTTTTCTGAGTGTTTCCACAGCCTTCTTCCTAGGCTTAGTGTTATGCACACTCTTCACTAATCTGAGGGCAGTAAAAATGTACCCTGATGTACCCTGTTGTGTGGTGGTAAGCCCAGAGAACAACTTGTTTTTTGAATAGTCTACTGCTGGAAAAAATAAGGAATGACTTATAATGGGTGAGAGAACTGCATGTAATATTAGTTTATGCGCTGGAAATAGGATTTACAAAATAGTGTGACTCTGAAATAATAACTGCAGAGGTACAGAGGTATTTTCTGAGGTATGTTACTTTCACAGAATCCCTTTAGGATACAATGTTCAAGTTGTTAATAATTTATTTAAATGCTTTTTAAAATGTAATAAAACCCATTATGTTGTTTTGAAAGTTATAAATTAACAAATACTGCTTAAACAAATGTACCATGCATAGAATAAATGAATTGTAATCAGTCATTTTGCTTTTAATTATTCTTAGGGAGTTGCGTAGCTTGGTCATTGAGATGGTCTTGTCTACAGACATGTCAGGTCATTTCCAACAAATTAAAACAATGCGACACACTCTGCAGCAGGCACAGGGGTAGGTGATTTTCCATTCTCTTCATTATCTGCAGTCTTTCAATGAGCTCATATTCAAGAAAAGAATTTAAATAGTTGCTTTTGTTTTGAGATAATTGGAGCATGTCCTTGAATTGACAGGGTAGACAAAGCCAAAGCCATGTCTTTGATTCTACATGCAGCAGACATAAGCCATCCAGCAAAATCCTGGGAGCTGCACTACCGGTGGACCATGGCCCTGATGGAAGAATTTTTTCGACAGGTGCCATTTTTAAAATCCTTTCATAAATCTAGCTCAGGAATCAATGGTTACACGATTTAATATTTTCTTAAGTCTACCAGCAAGGTTGCTGTTGGTTGTGATTGACAGGCATAGTCAGTAGTATATATTCTTTATTCTTCATGCATACCACTGACATTGATTCAACTTTTATGTGTGTTAATAAGACAAAATGGTTATAGTTCTCTATCTCTTTCAGCTGATATCAGTATTCTGAGTGTTGTAGTGGGTTTTTTTCCCTTTCAATTATAATATAACTTGTCAAGCTGTTTTCATTCTGTAGACGAGATTTATATATGCTTTGAATTATAAAGAAGAACCAGAAGGATAGGATGAAAGAAAATAGGAAGAATTCATGTTCAGCAAAGAAGGCAAAAAGTTATCTCCATTCCACATTTCAGAAAGTCCTTTTATTTCTTTTCCTTGCTAGTATTAGCCATGCATATGCCACATAGATCTGAAGGTGTTGCTTTCATAACAGCCTCATCCAAAGCCAGAGATTAGACAGTACCATCCTGTTAATGCTGTGCCCATATACCCTAAAGCAAAAATGAAGACACACCATTGTGAAAGCCTTTTTATTTCTGTGAGGTACTGAATTCCAAGAGAAAACCCAATAGATGTTGGTGTCACTGCTGTCATTTTTTGACTCACCTCAGCAGGTGAAAGCAAAAACCCTTTCTCCAGAGGGAAAATACTCTCCTTGTAATCAATATTTGTCACCATGCACATTGTCAGCATAACAGCTACTGAAATACAATTGATAATCAAAGTCCAGTTTAGGTATGATAATTTCTAGAGATATGCACAGATTTTTAATCAGGGAACACTATGTCTTGCTCAGCTTGATTGTCTTAATTTTGCTATATGTTGACATTTTCAATTCAGAAAGGTCACACTGGAAAAAGAGACCAGAGAATAAAAAATAAAGTATGTGAAACCATGAGATTGTTAGACCCATCTGCCATATAAGGTTCCTGCTCAGGTCCCAAAGATTCTTCACATGAATTCTCAGTAGGGAGCATTGGGCATCCTTGACTCTAGACTTTGCACAGGGGAGCAGACTGGAGAATTGGTGCCTTAATAGAAATAGTTCCTGCTCAGGTCCCAAAGATTCTTCACATGAATTCTCAGTAGGAAGCATTGGGCATCCTTGACTGTAGACTTTGCATAGGGGAGGCAGACTGGAGAACTGGTGCCTTAATAGAAATAGTGAATGGATTGAGTTTCATGGAAATAATGAGCAGTCATGAGTTTGTGTCTGCTTCTGTCGAGGGAAATTTTGAGGATTTTGAACTTGAGAGCAAAAAGGAGGAGCAGATTGCCCAAGAAAAGGGTCATAAAATGACCAACTGTAATAACATTTAAGACACAGATAGACAGGCTAGACAGGGCCCTTGGGACAGTTTCCAGCCAAGTGGAGGTAGCATTAGCAGTAAACAGTACCACGCTGCTCACTGAATGCATAGGACCAGCTAATGTTTTAGTTATTCCTTTATCCATTCATTAGAAGAAGTAACTCGATCCCAAAGAAGCTGCTCAAAAACTTGAGAAGGCATTTATTTAACAATAGCAAGTAAAAGTGTATATATGTATGCAATGTAGCAGTGTAAAATACCAAAGGCTTCCAGGCTGCAGGGGAGTGTATCAGAAACAGAATTCTTTCCATGTACTGCAGAGGACAACGTGTGTGGAGTAGTTCCAGCCCTTTTAAAGTGTCAGCACACATATAAATGCACTGAGCAGTGCAAACACAGTAGGTCTCCTGCTTCCTGGATGCAATGGCTTGTTGTGCATCCTCTGGTCTGTTATCTGAGCCTGTGTGATAGAAATCTCCAGGACTTCCAAATCCATGCCAGCCAAGATGAAGTAGTCCAAATGTATATGAAATCCCTTAATTGCTCCTCTTCTTTTCTTTGAAGATTCAACTACTTCTGTGCCTTATGGCAAAAGCAGTAGATTCTGAAAGAAGCTGAATGCAAATCCAATGCTTTCACAGGCAGCTTTCAAAGTAGTGAGCACCAGCAAAAAAATGAACATTCACCTTGACAAAAACTTTGTTAACTACGGCTAATGTTTAAAATATGTGCCAGTGTTAACTTCAGGAAAAAAACCCCAACAACACTTTAATAGCAACAGCTAGAGAAAGTATATTGAAATACCAAGGAAAATCCGAGTTACTTGTTTAAAATAGAAATACAGCCACTCATCTCAAATCCTTAAAACTAAAGAAATACATTGTTCCAGTAACTCAAAGTATCACAGTGCCTATAGCACTCTACTCTGAGTCTGAATAGCCCCAGAGACATTAAAAGACAATTAAAAAGTGAATCCATTGCCTGGACAAAGAATTTTTTTACAGTTTGATTTGTATCTTGGTTTTAGATCTCATTAAATTCTAACGACTGGTTTAGATATCAGTTCTGTGACCATTATTACAATATATACTAGCCTTAGATTTAAATGACACTTAAGTAGTAATTAATATTATGTTGATTGCAAAGTAATTCATAACTGGGGTAAGGAGCTACTTGAAAACGAAAAATAATCCAATGGGGTAGTTAGAACTATCCCAATTTATATGATATTACAATCTGGCCCCTGTATTTAGATGGAGGTGCCACTCCCACTGCTTCTAGTAGCAAGTGTTCGTGTGTTCTTCCATGCTCTGAGTTCAAATTATTAACACTTCAGTATAAAATTTAATGGCTTTAGTAATAAAGCTCTCCACTTTCACATGAAATGCAATCTGTGAGTTGTGTCTGTTTCTGTGGCTGGATTGGTTTTACTGCTTTTATGGTTCCAAACCATTCCCAAATATGACTTCAGTGACACTTGAAAAAATCTGTGACTGGATTGGTTTTACTGCTTTTATGGTTCCAAACCATTCCCAAATATACTTCAGTGACACTTGAAAAAAAAGACTAAGGAAGGTTAATACTGCCCCCTTCATCCATCAGTTTATGTTTTCCCAGTTTTCCTTGGGAGAATGATGTTCATGCAGTATTTTCATGCATGTATGTTCATGCAATGCTCTCCACTGAATTATAATCTAACAGCACTCTCCATGACAAATATATAGGTTCATTTGACTTGCAAGGCTAGGTTTTCCTATATCTATAATGTCAGTGCTTCTGGCAGCCAAATTTATCCAGCAACACCAATTATAACCTCCTTTGAAAGATGTCTCTTCAGGGTTATTTTTTTTTGTTGGTTTTTTGGTTTTGTTTTTTTTTTTTTTTGTTTGGTTTTTTTTTTGTTTGTGCCACTGGACTTTTCTTTTGAGGTTTTGCAAATCAGTTGGTCTACCATGCTGAAAATGGATATACACCCTCCTGTCTGTTTAGACTGTTGCAACAAAAAAGACTCTTCTAATCTGCAAAGTGCTGAAAAAATTTCAGAGCTAGGATGTACAAATCATCGTTGTAATGAAACTGAATTTGTATTTTTTGTGGCTTCAGCAGCAGAGACATGCCTGCTAGTAAGAATAAGTTCAAGTCAGTTCATACACTTGACATGAATAAATCCATTGAAGGATTTTTACATGCTGGATGAACCAGTGTAATAGAAGGAAACACTCAGCATTTGGCATACTACTACAAACATATCTAAGTATCTCTAGTCCCATTACATCTGGATCAGCAGAACTAAATTGTGAATACAAGGACTTCAGATATTTTAAATCTCATTGGCAGATGCTTTCTGTTGAGGAGAACTTGCATTAAGTTTCTTTACATGAAAGTTGCCAAAAGCAAGTCAGAATTTAGACTCTTAATCAAAATTTGAAGATTTGTCTCTGACTTGTTCTTATTCAGGAATATAAATTAATGAAGTGATCTTGAATAAATACTAAGAATATTCAGATTCCTTTATCTTTCTGTCCCTCCATCAAATATATGCTTATAATATTAAACATTGTTGTTTACAGGGAGACAAGGAGGCTGCTTTAGGTCTTCAATTTTCCCCACTTTGTGACCGCAAGTCCACTTTGGTAGCTCAGTCTCAAATAGGTAATGAAAAACTGTGTTTTTCTCTTTTTTGTCTGTATAGGAGCATGTAAATTCACAAGATATTTAATTTACCCATTTTGAATTTTAAATGTTCAAAATTCCATCATATGGAAGGTATTTCTTTGCACCTATCTGTTCACCAAACTCCTGTACTTTTGCAGCAGAATGGTGCTGGTCTCAAAAGAACATGATGTCATTTCAGCATATGTGAGGGAGGGGTAGGAGAGGGATTAACCAAAATACTGGACATGGGCCCAGCTTCTACTGTACACACTTTAGAGTCTGGCAGATCATGTCCTCAAATTGCTTATCTCTTGCTTAAGAACTCGCGGGTCTCTATTATAATCTGAAAGTACCAGTTTGTAGATGCATCTCAACTCAAAGCTGATTAAGAAATCAGCCCTCTGGACTGCAAGTAAGCCTGTCAGTGTCTCAGGGTCAAAATACAGAGGGTCAAGCCTCCCTGGCCAGTCACTTTTTGTATCCTTTATTCCATTTCACTGGGAGTTTGAAGCCAGTATGTTTGAGCATCATATCTACTGGAGGGAGAGAAGCTGGATTCCAGATTGACTCCTGTTGCTCATCTTCACGCTGTATTGCATGCTTAGAGCAGGAAGACATCTGGAAATCCATTGCTAGCTCATGTTTTAACATACCTTTTTTTCTGTTAAGTGCTCAGTAGAGAATAATGCTTCATTCTCTCACTGTGTCATTCCATACCATGATGAGCACTTTAGAATGTAAAAGACATTGTTCAGAGCTGACATCTCAGAACTGTGGGATGAATGCTGTCTCCTAAGGATATTACTTGTTCTCTTCACTGATTTGACAGAGCCCTCCTACACACTGTGAAATAACACTTTACCTCCACAGAATAATAAACAGCAATTTGAAATATTAACTCCTTGGCAAGAAGCTCCGAATAGTAAAAGAGACAGCATGGCTTGTAGCATTCTGGCTCAACAGTAGCTTCCCTTCTATTCAATAATTAATACTCATTTCAAATGGTGGGTGTGTTCAGCAGTGCATAAAATTTACAAGGAAAAAGAATGAAAAGCTGTAATTATTAATATCTACTTATATCTACACAGTTTCAGGTGTTTTTTGTTTCAGTTGTGCTTTTTTCTTCAAGATTATACTAGTGGTATTTAGTATATTGAATTGGGAATGCAGTTAGAAAATTAGCCCAGTGGCAAGTATTCATTTTTAGATTTGAGACTTGTGGAAATATAAAACCTGATTTTTCTCTCTTTTTCGTCTTTAGGTTTCATTGATTTCATAGTAGAACCAACATTTTCTCTTCTTACTGATTCAATGGAGAAAATTGTTATGCCTCTTATAGAGGAAGCGACAAAATCTGAAAGTCCTGCATTTGGGACCCCCAGGTATGAATACACTGCTTTGTTATTGAACTAGCATAAGCTCACATAGTAACCATAATAATGTGATTCTCAGAGTGATCTCGGTTATGTCAAGCTGGGGAGATAACAAACAGCTGTGCAGTATTGCCACCCTGTGGGGCTGCATTGTATTTGCAATGTGCTATTTTGCCCCATTGACTGAACAATTGTACATATAAAAAGGCAAAATCCCAGTAATCATCAGAATAAACACATACAAACAACGAAATTTGTTTCTACAATTTAAAATATAATATTTCCAATAGGCTATTGAAATTCCTGTACCTATAAGGCAAAGTAGCTACAATAGTGTAATTTGAGTGTAATTTAAGTGGCTTCTTGCTGAAAGCATTGTTGAATAACCAGATACTGCCTTTACAAATACTGCCTCTGTTATAATATTTTTATTTCACTTTAAAACTGTAACTTGAGCTTTCACTGACGTTACTAAATGATAACTCTGCAAGGCAATTTTTCATTTGCTGGGCTTTAGTTAGATTCCAGTAACAAAAGGGTGAACCTAGCACTTTCCTATGTTTTGCTAACTAGAAGCAAGTAGGACTTACTAGAAGTAGGTATTTTTGATGGAGTTCTTAGTGTTTTGGGGAACAGTGCTAAACTAAGGTATTACTGATAACAAATTTGTTTACATCCTCCTTCACAAAAGAGTGATTAGCAGCTGCAAATAATTAGCAGCTTCAGGCTTCATTTTTGGTTGATGTTCATGACTGAATAGCAAATGAAAAAAAGGCTTATGATCCAGCAAAAATCCCTCATGTGAGATGGAGGATAAAGGGGATTTTTCTTTGTATAGAATCAAGTGCCACACTTCTGAGGAGAGTGGAGAACCTGTAGCACAATACAGAAAAGTCTGAGCCAGAGAATTGCACACACCCTGCTGTGTGGACACCATGAGATGGTGCCTGGAAAACACTAGAATTATGGCCTATTCTTTCCATTCTTTCCCATTCAACATCTCTGGAGCACATGGAAATTACAGTTAACTCTTCTTGTGAAGTTCTTGTTGGTATACTCACTGCAATTATTTTCTGATTATTGGAAAACCGTTTGTATGTATATTAACATCTGTCTTTGGTACCAATGAGATAAACCATGCAGCAAAGTTGAATAAACAAAATCTATTAAGACATGAGTACCTGTACAAGGTTGGAAATAGGTCTTATTTTTTAATTCTAAGAAAAAAAGGGCATTCGTTCTTTTTTCCCCCACCTTTCCCACCATATACATATAGGGATAATTTCACTTCTGCTTACCTGTAGAGGTAAAATAGCTGCAGTCTCTATTTAGTGGGTGTTAAAGCCACTCAAATCTTGCTTTGACTACACTTGAAGTTTTGTAACTTGAAGAAAATTTTCAGCTCAAGCAAAACTTACCTGTCATATATGTCATGTCTTCCTTTTTCTTAAATGGGTCAAAAAATAATGATCAGATGTCTTCCCTGTGAGACCCAAGGATACCATTCACCATTCAAAAACACAGCAAAGAAGCTGCTCAAAAAAGGCTGTGCAAACATTCTTTTAAGAATGAAATTACAAGTAATGTATTTTCATGTCACATTTTTTTTCAAGAATCCCTGCTAGAAAACGGTCATCTTAGGCATGCTCTGGTAAAAACTATTTTTTCAAGTTAGTTCCTAAGCAACTTGATTGACATCAACTGTTTGTGTATTATTAAAATTGCCTGACTGTATTTATAATTTGGGGTTTTTTTCCCTTGTCCAGCCAAAATAGTTTGGGAGCAGTAAGCAACGCTGAAGCACAAAGACGACCTGGGTTTAAAAGTACAGGTGATGGAGGGACTCACATAGAAAATTCTCTAGCAACTGTAGACCTAAGGGGCTTCAAGGACAACTTGATGAAGATCATTCAAGCAAACAAAGAAAGATGGAAAGAATTGGCAGCAGAAGGTATGATCTATTAAGATAGAATGTTTTTATAGGTTACTCCCTAAGACCTCACCTATGTTCATTTTTTAATTTCTATCAACCTGTAAAAAGGCATAGTTGTCTTGTACTCATATATTTTATGTCTTAATGTTTGTTTTAGATGCTCCTGTTTTGCTCTCCCAGGAGGTCTAAAGAGGTGTAGGTGGTTAGGGGATGGGGGTAAATCATACAGCCTGTGCAATAAGCCTCTGTGTTGCACAGCTTATCTTTAGAGGTCTGGTTTAGAAATGTGCATTCTTGCACTTCTAATTGTAACTGATACTGACATCTGCTTTAAATGCCAAAATCAACAATTCAAAGTGGTGTGTGCTGCCACATTTCTTCAGAAATGTGAAAGTTGTGCTTTGCTATTAGAAATGCTATTTGTTCCCCACTGTATGGAATAAAATTCTGTATTGCAGGCTTCTTGGGACTATGCTGTAGGCAATTATTTAAATGACCCAGTGGATCTAAAGATTTGGGCAATCACTGCATGCATTAGGCCAAGCAAGCCAAAAGTGACTCTTCATTTGCCAGTAGATAGTTAAGAAAGCCAAACCTGCACAGAGTATCTCAGTTCATAAGCCATACCTGAAAATTACCTGAAATTACAGTTACCTGAGTGAAATGTTTTTCAATCACCTGAGTGATAATTGTTGAGAAGAGTTTATAACTTCAATCTTGGTTAAGTGAATTGGGAATATTTTGTCCACAGTCTGTGTTATTTCCTAGTAAGTACCTGGAATATTTCAGCATAGCATTTCACTGCAGAGACTGGTCTTGCTGTACATGGCCTGACACTGACAGCTGGGAACGATATCCTGGAACCCAGTGCCAGCTTTGTTTTTCATCCCATCATCCAAATCAGTGTCTTTTTTTCCCAAAGAGGTGTCAGACGAGACAGAAAAAGAGTGCTGAACAGTGACAAAATCTAATTTAGTGTTAAATTGCAAATGAATAGTCTCATTAGGAGGATATTAAGAGTAAGCTTCCATACATCTTTTGTGACAAAGGTTTGAAAGAGTGAGGTGGAAGGGGCCTCTGAGGAGAGGATTCCGTTAATACTGTCTCTTCTTCCTGAGAAGCTTTATATAACCAAATGCTTGCTTTGGTGTTGCCCAACTAAAAATGGCTGGTCAAAAGGGAAAAACAGCTAATTTGCAGATGGTCACAGAAGACCATCAGAGTGCTCAAGGCCACTTAGCTACAGCCTGCAGAAATCAAGCAGCCTGGTGACATGACAGGTCCTTCAATGTGACGTAATGGAGAACTTGTTGTCTGGAAGTTTCCTGAGCTGGTGACATGACAGGTCCTTCAATGTGGCGTAATGGAGAAATTGTTGTCTGGAAGTTTGCCATTTCCAGTTACACAGAACTAAGCAGTTTGGTTCTGGTGCATCAGCTTTTTAGTATGCTCTTCTGGAGAGGTACGGTGCTATCAAAGGGCACTGTTTCCACTTCATTCCCAGGGCTTTGTTGTGCTCTATAAATTACTGATATATTTAGCCCAGTTTTACTGGACTGCTGACAGGCATTGAAAACACAAAGCTACTTGCAGCAACAGATTTAAAAATTACTTTGGGTAAGGTTGCAGTCAATATCAATGTAAGGCCCAGCAAAATCCAGGAAACTCTGGACATGCTTCCTACTCTGACAACCAGAGATGTTAATGTTGAAGGCTCGATGGATTTTGTTGAGGTTGTGGTTGTCCTAACCTCCATTTCTTCCATCAACTTGAGTAATGAAGCATGTCTAAGTACTTTCTGAACAGAACTATGGAATTGCAGTAAAACATACATTAGGGAAGCTGATGAGTAAGTGAAAATAGCTGGGGTTGGGGCCAGCGCCCGATGAACAATATTGTCTCTTTGTGGTTGTGGCTGGATCTGTTTTTTGAACTACTCTGTGAGGAAAAGATTTATAGAAATCTGCTGCCACAAAGAGGCTACTTGCAGCAATATCTGCAGTTGACTGGAGCGTGGCATAGAGACCTTCGGGGTGCCAGTTTAGCCTGTAGAGGAAACCTTGTGAATAATACAAATACTTTTGAGTACACATTTATATTTTATTAGTAAACAGATAGTAATGTGTTTTTATTAATTAACAGCTGTGGGATGGATTGTGTAAGTTTTTTGGAAATTATATTTTCCATTCATTTGGAATGGAATGTCTGCATCCACAGTCCGTATGTGGGCCCTGCGGGCTGCTGTAAAAGAGTTTTTTGTTAAGTAACAATAGCTTTCTGTAGAGGACTTTCTGAGGTAACATGTAATCCTTGCCACTAAATGGAAAAGGGAGTCTCCTCAACTGGTCTAGTATATCTGCTCTGAAGCTGTACCCTGCAAAGGCTGGAAATCCTTAATTGAACATCTAGTAAAGAATAAAAAATATTGCAATACATCCCCCTTCCCTTTAAATTATTTTCAGATTAACCAAGTTTGACTAAGCTTGTAAGTTAATAACCTGAGCCCTTGAACTTGAGATGATTAGTCTCATCTTCTCTAGATCTCGTGCTACCTTCTCTGACTCCATGCTTGATGAAAAATCTTTAGGCTGCTTTGGGCATGTGTATGAAGTTGTGCTTTATTTGTATGTTAGTAGGAGCACGTACTGAGAGGTGTCAGAGAAAAATCACTGCCAGGTGAAAGTAGTGCTGTCATTGTTCCTAGCTAGATAATTTGTGACAAGTCACAAATTGCTGAATGCACTGAGGAGGTCACATGTATGTGGTAGTAAACAGGCTGGCTCAGTGCAGATCTTCAAACACGCTTCCTAGCTGACTATGACAAACAGAGCTTGTGCTGTTAAAGGAACCATCTGCATTCTTGTCAATGGGCTCTGCAAACACCAGATATTGTTCCCAGTTTAGTTCACAGGCTCAGGAGAAGTTGTCTCCATAAAATGTAGTACTACAGATGCACAAGGAGTAGAGAAAGGAAACTAGCAACATTCCGTGTAATTTCCTGAGGATGACCTGAACTCATGCCAGCTTTTCAGGATAAGTTTGCACATGTAGCACCAGTTTGGGAGGCAGTTTTTCTGGAGCAAGGGCTCCCTTAGCAAGAGCCAGAGAAGATGGTCAGACTCCTGTGCCAGGCAGTCCAGAGGAAAAGACTAATTCTCAGTGGCAGTGTTGTTGACAGGGAAGCTGTCCTGGAGTTGCTGGGGCTACCTCTCCCTGAAAAGACAGCTGCTGTTGGGGCTTGATTCAGAGCAAGCAGCTTGTGCAAGGAATAGTGTGCTTTTTGGAAAGGCCTGTGTTAGTAAGGGAAGTTTTCATCTACCTCGGCAGCTGTTTGAAAGCCTCCTTAACAGAAGGCTCTGTAAATAAGATGGCTCCACTTTGCTAAAAAGGCCATGTCTTGTGTAATTGATGCAGAGGAGCTCAGTGCTCTATAGCCTAAGGGTCTTCAACCTTTCACCACTGGAGAATTAGAGGAATGTTTCTCCGGCCTTTCAGGGAGTGCTGTTAACAGGGAATTACCATAATGATCAAACATCTGGGATTCTAATTTGAAAGCCTTGATGTTTAATTAATATTCCAAGCCCCAATCACCATATAATCTGTGCAACTCAACACGGTGATGAAGATACTATTCCATCCTGTGCTTTTTTCAACACATTTTGTTGATGGCTGCTGTTTGCTATTATTATATTGTAGCAAATGGACAGTAAATGTGCTCAAATGTGTCTGAGAGGTTCTTTCATCAGAGAATATGTGTCTAAGTGGATTTTAAGGTCTGAAAGTTGTTGATCTACTGAGAAAGCTGTAAGAAGCACAAAACTTATAGAGAAAGGTTTAACTACCACATAAGATCCTTCACGGTGCCCTTCTTAGAATATAATTGTAAAACAATTCTTTAATATTTTAAATATTTTATTTAGTGTTTATTCCTTTATTCATACTTAGTTTGTTCTATAAAAATGTTCCAAAGATTTACTAATGAAATTGGTCTGTGCTTGGCAAGCTCAGGTACTCTTAACAGAATGTAAGGGTACGGACTAATCATGCTTGCTGATTTATATGCTTTGATCTCTTCAGTAGTTATCATTGTAAATAAAGTCACAGGGATAAATAATATCATTAATTTCTGTTTATAATGAACAGAAAGAGGCACAGGCAGCTCAGGACACTCACCTGAGGTCATATGACAACACAAAGGTATGCAGAACAGCGCACCAAAAGTCCAGCTGCCAATCAAATGGGCCCATCTGCAGCATAATACAATAGCAGTTGTATTACAAACTTATTGTTTCCATTTTATGCTTATGTAACTCTTCTAAAGTATTCAGTGTTACAGGACCTGACCCAAGTTTGCATTATCTATATGGAAAGACATCAGTGACAAATGTTTTTCTCAACACTTTTGGCAGTGCACTGGGCTGCATGGCTTGAAAGTGTACGCCTGGGATGACTGACCTCATCAAGGTGGGATGAAAAATATGTGAGGCTGAACGAGTCTCTCACACTGGCCTCTGCTTAATTTTGATGCTAAAAATGTGACAAAATAACTATTGCATCTTCGGAGTACAGATCAGCCTTTTTTTCCCCCACGGGCAGCAATTTTGAATAACAAATGTCTCTTCTGAAAGACCTGTGCATGGTACCTGCAGGCTCCCCTCGGGCACTTTCAGTTCTGCATACTTCCAGTCACAATAACCACAGGGCTCAGTTCCATTTTGTCTGAAAGATTTTCTCTGCAGACTCACTAACAAGAAGAGAGTAGCAGCTGCTGAAATGTGAAAATCTGAGAGTGATGATCTGATAGCATGTTAATGTGACTTAGCAGCCGCTAGGAAGGGCGGGCCGTGGGAGGATGTGTGTGACAGTCACAGAAACTGACTGACAGTTTGGCACATGAAATCTACCCTAATGGACGGTTTTATTCTGTTGGAAAGTAATCAATTCAGGAGGCTAAAGGAGTCCCATCTAGTATCAGTGACAGTGATTTTAATTGCAGTGCTAAAATGCTGAGGTCATAAGCAGTTTCTGAACTAATTCAGAAATGTGTTAAGTGGGAAAAGAAGAATTTTTCAGCATGGTCTGAGTAAGTGCAAGGAGTGGGTTGAGCTAAGAGTGGGAAGAAATGTTTGATATTGGCAATACCTGGTAAATCAGAGACTAAGGAATGGTAACTGACCTAATAATGGAACCTCTGAGAGCTGACCCATCTCTGCACTTGACAGTCTGCATCACTTAAAGCACCTTTTCCCTCTAGTGGGATCACAGCAGCACGTCCCTTCTGTTCCCTGTCCCAAAAATTCCAGCGTTCAAGACCCCGTGCTTACAGCTAAACAGCAAAAGAGAAGTAAAAGGTAGGGGTAGAAACCCTAGGAAACCATAAACTCACAAATTGTTTTTAACTAAATTCTTTAGTGAAAAGTTTTGATTTAATTAGCTAATTTAGTCTTTGCTACTTTTTCTATATGACATAATGCTATAGCATTAAGTGCCACTGGGTTACATGGTTTGTGGTGGTTTTATATACTCCTATAACTGTGATGAAATTTATGTGATGAACTGAAAGTGGAAGGAATCAGTACCTAAATAACTCAGTGTGTTACTGCAATATTTTCTTGGGTTTGACAATGGCAGGTTGGTTGGGGATAATCATGGTTGTTTGGGAACATTTAACTTTAAACTTACTCGGTAGTTCCAGAGGCACCAGGATCAGTCCTCTCCTTCTCTGCAGAATTTTGATGCTCTATCCTGGTCTTTTCATTTTCTCTTTAAAATGGTTGATGTGAGAACATGTGTCCTAGAAGGTACATTTCCTTCCCATGTTGTCCTGGTTTCGGTGATTTGTCACTGCTTTCTGGAGTTTCATTTTGCAGTAAAAAAAGGCAGACAAACATTGAAATCAAAGTTTGTCGTAGTATACACAGAGATTCCGTAACATCCAGCAGCATTCTTCATTACAGAGTCCTCAAAAGAATTTAATTGTTAGTGAAGATTAACAGCTTTCCTCTCTAATTCAGTAGTTTCCTAATTGTTAAAACTTTCATGTCATCATGGGATTAAGAATTGTAGCTTATCTTCAACACAGCCAATTGCAGTGTGATTGAGCAGATATTTGTTTTATTGGGGCTTACAGTCACTGCTGTAGCTGGTTTGAGATGTCCTGCTTGCACGTGGCTTTTGTGTTTTTCCTCTCTATTCCTGTTAAATCAAGACATGCTCAAGTGATGCAATTGCTGTAAATAAGAAGGTGATTTACAAGCCATGTACTGTGCAGGTTGCAGCAGTTGAATCCTCTTTTGTGTACTACAGAAAGGTGAGAAAACAATGTTGATGGACATACACAGAAGAGAAAGTTCCAAAATGTAGCAAAGCTTCCTCCCCACTTGGACCATGTCCTGAAAGTGTTGCTGCACACATAGGCAGTAACAAACAGGGCTGGTGGAAAGCAGTGTTGTAGTTGATAGTACAGAACCTCCAGGGCCTCTCTGGTACTTTGGGGACACCACAGACTGCTGCAGCCGGGGGCTAGAGGTCGAGTCTTGTGGCAGTTTTAGTGTTTCATGGGCATTGCTGTCTTTCATTGGACTGATAGGGGTTCAGTGCTCCCATTCACTCCAGCAAACAATATTTAACACATTTTCTGCAAATGTAAAATTACTGAGTACCAGAATTTTTCAGCTATTCTGAAATTTGGCTCTTGTTTACAAGTCCTGCCAGTTTTCCAAAAAAATATTGTATTACAGTTATTTTGCCAATAGCCTGAACACAACGGAAGAGGGACACCCTTTCTATCATGTTTGTTTCAAATGCCATTATTGCTTCTCATAAAGGACTGTTCTGCATTTCCTTCCTCTTTCTGAAATCCTGCCTTAAAGCACAGTCCTTTATGAGAAGGATTAATAGAATCCATTTATTCTATAGAGGAATTCACACAAATTTTGCTGAATAACACTTGGATTCTTGTAAAGAAAACAAACCCAACAGCTGAAAAATACATAAACAGACCTGGCTCCTGGCACATTTGCCAAGTTAAAGCAGAGAGAGCAAAACCAGTAGCAGGAACAACAACACATACCCTGAACTGACTGCACTGCACAATGTTCTCCTGCCTGCCTTTAGCTGAACGGCTGTGAAGTCCCTGAGCTCTTCAGTGCCTAAGAGACACACAAAAATTTTTCTGAGGGTCAAGATGGACTAATCTATTTATTTGTATTGAATATTAAGAATGTTCGAATACCAGATTACCTGTTTCATTTAGGATACTCCATTTCCATGTCTGGCTGGCCATGGTACTGTGCCCACAGGAAGGGGGAGCTTGCTCTTCCCAAAAGCCCAGTGCAGGGTGCTGGGCAGCAGCCTCAGAGGGTCCTGGAATTTTGTGGCTGGCTGGAGGCAGAGACTGCCACATTCTTCATTACAATTCTTCCTGCACAGCAGTGGGGGTCAGACATCATGTCAGCTCCATTTCTCTTACACTAGTAGGATTAATTTAGCATTGCCCTGCTTGAATTCTAGATACTTGGTCACTGTCCCAGTCTCAGCCTCATTTAGACTGCTAGATAATTCTGTTTCATCAGAATGATATAGGACAGCAGAAATTATAGAGAATTCCAAATATTATATGCAATATAAAGGTCCCATGTAGTATAAAGTACAATTATTAGCTGTTATAGAAAGAAGAAATCTATATTTTCCCAGCACATTTAGCATATTCCACAAGTAGCTGACATACCATAAGAACCCAGCATCTTTCATCTTTCTAGCAGTGGATAAAGCTGAGTGGAGCAAAGCAAGTCAGAACGTAGAGTTAGATGTCCAGCAGGTGAGAGACTTAAGAAAACAGAGGGGGCTCTTAATGACACTTGTGACATCATCATAGAGAATTTTGTACTTCAGGCTTCTCAGTCTCTGTCACTCCCACCAGCCACTCTTGTAGTCTCACACCAGTCTAAATGCAAAAAGCTTAACTTTTATCTGGTATATTGCCAAGTGTATCTTGGTGCAGAGATAGTTCATTTCAAAGCTCCATCCATCAGTTAGTCCAGAGTTAGAGTTTGGCTCTGGTTTAGGTATACTTAAACTGACAAATTTGAGATCATCAGTCATAGAAATTGGAGACCATCGTGGCATAAGTCAAGAACAAGCCATCAGAGTTGTTATGATTAAACCCTTATCCTTCATTTTCCAGTTTAAGTTTGGTAGGGAGTGAATAAGAACAATTTTAAGTTTGGATATTCAGCTTTATGAACAAAAAATAATAGTGAATTTTGCATATATGAATATTCTGAGCTTTCTTATATGAGAATAAAATGGTCAGGCATCCAGTAACACCAAGACACACCTGAATTCTGGCTAGAATAGTCCTAAAAAAACATTCAGTGAGAAAAATACTCTCTTCTTACTAGCTTTTTGGTTAAAAAATCTCACCAGCATGAGCTACATTAATATTACTTTTATGTGTGCTCCTTGTTCAGCTTTTCTTTTTTTAACTTACTGATGCATCTGAACAGTGTGTGAAATATTTTATCTTTGAATTTTCTTGGGGTTTTTTATGAAGCTAAGGAAAAATGCTGTAGTTGTGCCATTTGGAGGCGAATATGGCACAAAAATCACTTTCTTAGGAAGAAAGCTTTATGTAGGTAGGTTATATCATGAGTGACAGGTGCTTTAAATAATGTCTCTAGATTGAACATAACTTGCATTAACTTCCATATACATATTTCTCAATGGTTTTAGCCTAACCTCTTCTCTGTAAGAGCTACACTGAAGTCTGTAGAAAAAGACTACCTGTACAGAAAATTTGGAATCTAAACCAAACAGGATTCTAAATTTTTGGAACAAATGGTTTAACAATGTAGAAGTTGTTCAAATTTTAAAGTTCTTGATTTTTTAAAAAAGTGTACTAGAAAGTATAAATTACAAAAAAGGAAATTAATCATTCCATGCTCCTGTGCATCAGTTCAGATTTGAAGATGTTCCCATCCATTCCATTTCACAGACCAAACTGTACTTCAGGGGGAACTTTTCTCTGGATTTAGAAAAGTGAGGGGGTGCCAAATACTAACAGCAATAAAAACCCAGTCTGGGTTATCTTTCAGTTGTCATGTGCAAACACTTGTGGCCTGGATTTAGACCGGTCATTCAAAGTCAGAGTCTCTGGGGGTTGCTGGTTGAACTCAATCTGTATCTCAATGCTTGGTTTCCTTCCTTAGTAATTTCTAACATCCAAATTAGAAATTTTATGCAATATCATAAAATTGGACTCTTCACCTACCATCACAAGTTTTCCATTCTCTGTTTCTTTTTCATCTAGTTTCATCATCCTGGTTCCACCTCTCTGTGCTGTTTTGTTCTTTCTCCTTTTACTCTGGGCCATTTAATTTGTACTTTTCTCCAGGTCTTTGATGTAAAGTGAGGAACAGATCATTCCACAAACATTTTTTTTCCTGTTGCTGCTGTCTCCCGAAGCACAGTTGCCCCCATATCTGTTCCTTCCTGTTCTAGATGTGCCTTCGGCCAAAATTGCAGCAGTACTGGACATCACATGCATAACCCCCTATAGCTTGTTCCAGCTTGTTCCCACCTGGATGGTTTGGACTTTTCCAAGTTGATAGGGCCATTTCCTTCAGGGCTTCCCTTTAGTTCTGATGCCTGCCCCATCGCAGCAAGGCATTCCCCTTCATGCCCTCTCTCTCTTGCAGAACTGATAAGCTCTGCTCTTCCTAGTCCTGTGTCAGCAAACACCACTGCAGAGGGACATGCCTGCAGCAAGGGGTCCTCCTGCTCTGTTGTCTGATGATGCTCCTTGCTCTGTATTATGGCCAAAAAGGAGGTACATATTAGACATCAAACCTGAAAGAGGACCGCTATGGTTCAGCTGCAGTCGTGCAATCAGGAGCAGAATCTGACCCATGTTAAACACTGGGCATGGCCTCATGCAGAAACTGGTGTTCACAGTGTTCCTGTGTGCAGCTCTATATGTCACTACTCTGAAATCAAAAAATTGTGGCATATCCTTCTTATCTAATTCACCTATTTTGTTCCCTCTTTGTAGAAGAACTTGTGAAAAATGTTGGTGAACAGGAAAAAGACCAAAGCAGAAATTCCACAGATGCACAGTTACAGGAAGAGGCAACAAGGACACAAAATGAGAGTAGTCAGGGGAGTGATGGTACAGCCTGTCCTCCCAGATCCATCGTCCTACAAGTAGTCTCTTTCGACACTCCTCTGAGTGATGAATCCAGCTCAGAAAAGTGCACTAAGTCTGATCCGAACCAGAAAGATCTCAGCGATGCCCAGCAAGAGACCCAGAATACAGACCCACTGAATGGTAATGCTTCATCACAGAGCACAAGCCAGTCTAATGGAGCTGTCCAGGGTGAAGCTGCAGCAGTGTCTGGTATCTCCCTGTCAAACATCAACAGCAATGTAAAATATTGAAATAAGGTGTTGGACAAACCACCAGCATAGGACAGTTTCTTCAGGCCTGTGTAAAAGGGGTAGTATCCTAAAACAAAAAATAGAAACATATAAACAAATATCAACTTCTTGATATCAGCTATTTGGGATCAACTAGAAAATTCTTTAGAGAATACACTTCAGCTGAACTTGAAGAATGGTTTTAGAATAATTTAAAGATATATGTTTACAATTAAACAGTCATTTGTTACTGGAGAATAAGGTAAACTTTCAGAACAGAACTATCTAATATTTTCTTTTTGAATAAATAATTACACTATTAATATTTGTTCTCTCCTTAGTTTGGGTACCTAATAGGATTTTGTTAACCACATCCTTTGTAGCAAACATAGTGTGAATCTAAGAGTTAAGCTTAAGTAGATGGAATTTGCCAGCTGTAGCTGTCGTGGGACTGTGTCATTCACTTAATCAGAAAGATCAGTCTCTTGGCTGTAGCTGCTGGACAAGTGGAACAGCCAGAAAATCACTAAAATGTCAGAATATGTTTTTAGACTGTAAGTATTTTATCACAAGATGACCATGTCTAGTATCTGGAGAGTTCAACACAGTATCAAGGGCAGCATGCCTGAGCAATGAGGAATAGATGTTATCAAAGGAAGAGGAAGACGTTGTACATCTTCATTTTATTTTCCAAGTTTGCTTATAGCTAGAGTAAGCTTTGAGCTGTTAGGGTAATAAGAATAATTAAGGATATAATGACACTTCTTTTCCTCACTTTTACTTAAAATATGAAACTCATTAATGCTTTAATGACAGTAAGCCTTGCAATATTGCGCCAGAAGTATGGCATTGTCTGAGCAGCAACATTGAAGTGCTTATAATGCTTAGCTTAGACACGAGTATATGACTTGGCATATTTCTCAAAAAACCTTTTTATGAAGAACTCCCACTTACTCTAGATTTCCACATTACATGGCTCCATGCTTTTATTGTTGACAGGTTTTTCCCATCAGAAATAACAGATGGTTAATTTAGGGCCCTAAATCAAAATATTTACACTAAAATTACTTTCACAGCATTTGAAGTTGTCTAATAACTGACATTTTATCTTTTGACATGTATTTTTTACAACAGGTTTCTATTAAAACTCAAAATTTGAGTGCCTTAGAGAAGCCCCCCATCTCCTGGATGAGGAATGCTGTAGGAAAAGCTGCATCTTTTATCTTTCAGACTTGTCAGAAGGCAGTTGTGGTGTAGCTGTACTTTTGGGTCTTCAGATGGCTGACCAACAAAAATAATGTTTGAGAGATACAACCCAGCATGCAGTTAGTTGCCATGTCAATCTTTGCATTCCAGCTTTCCAATAAGAAAATAAAAATAAGCGATTTCTTATTTTATAAAATGCTAATCTCATTTGTTTTCTAAGGTAGAAAACAAATGAGATTAGAGAATGCATTGTACTTTGAAACTTCAAACTGCAAATTTATAAAATAGGTAAGAAACCATTAGGTTTTTAATAGTGCTTTTGCACCTTTGTTGATGTCCAGTGGATCCAGACAGGTCTCTTTTAACCAGGGATGGACATTTTCAATGGAATGCTGCTTCAAGCAAGCAGAAGGTAGCAAATGCATGACCTTTCCCTGTTTCACAAATTAGACTTATTTGAGTATTCTAAGAGAGCCCATACATCTGTCAGGACACTCTTCATGTTTCTTCTAGACTTCTCTAATTCTGTAGTTTCTATACTGAGGATGGGGGGCTGGAAGGTTAAGGGGATGTCCAGAGTGCTTGCTGACACCCAGGATGGAGAAGTGAGCACCTAGCACCTGCTAGGGCTGGGAGGGTGAGATAGAAAGGAAAAAGAAAAGTAGCATAGCTATTCAAGTTGAAGTTTCATATGTTAGCTGTCATTATTCTGTCTTTTATAAAAAGCAGAAAATCCAGTTGTTTTCTGTGATTCAATTATAGCAGCTGGGGAACACTGGAACGTGGTGTGTGTGAATTCTTGGGAACTGTTAATGAATGTCTGGATGTGCTATGGTGAGGGGGTTCCCCATTTAAAAAAATTTTAAAAGGGTTCTTTTCTGCTTTTTGTGTCACATCTCATTCTAGGTGTAGTTCTTGTAGACCTTCACATTTTAGTGACAGGAGTAATTCTGCCCTGGGTCCAGGTTGGTGCAAAGGGAAGACTGGAGGGTCGCTGTTACAACTACTGCAGTTGAGACTGAATGTTGCTTTTCTCCACAATACCTTTTTTCCTTTCCATCATCTCACTTTCATTTAATTGAATGGTACAAGATTAAATGAAACTATTATAAGGTGATTTTTTTTAAGTGATGATTTTTCTTTTCTCCTGAGTGATTTATTAATTAGAACATTAATTTTAAAAACTGCTTATGTTTAATTAAACAACTCCACATTTCAATGATTTATAAATGCTAATTGGCAAACTTAACTCCTCACTCGTAATGATAGCCACATTAATCCTTAATATCAAAATGCAAGGGAGACAATAAATCTGTGATAAAAAAGATTGCCAATAGCTTCACTCTATATGACAGGAGAGGACTGCCCCGTCCCATCAAGTGTGCAGCACATTCCACATCACCAGCAGTCACTCAGTGAGAGCCTCTGGAGAACAGCCAGGTTAAACAGCAGTGGGCAGATCCACACCAACCACGTGCCAGTTTGATTTATGGTGCTGCAGGTGGCATCGGGATCACCTGTGCCGTGCCAATGCCTGGTGACCGCTCAGTGCAGCGGCGGCTCCGTGGAGCTGAGCGAGCATGGAGCCCTCTGTGTCCCAGCAGAGCAGGAGCAGATTGCTGTGCTGCCTGCCTCCTTAGTGCTCCTGGGGCAAACCAGGATCCTGGGACTAAGGGAAGGCATCCGTGTCCAGGAATGGGATAAGGATGGAGGGAAGGTTAGATTAAAAAAGCAAATAATGTGTTTATAAAAAAAGATAGGGTTTAGAAGATAACAGCCATTAGCAACCTCATTTTTTTTATCATGTAAAAAAACTTTTATAGAAACATATAGAACATATATAGAAAGCTATATATGCCTTAGAAGTTACTGTTTAGTTTTTGAAATTTATACCACAATATAATAAAGATATTAAGCTATTAGGGGACCTTCCAGAGGAGGTCACAGGATAGGAAGGGTCTAGAGCAGAAGCCATATGAGTAACAGCTGAGGTTACTTGGTCTGTTCAACCTGAACGAGAAGAGACTGAGGGGAGACCTCACTGGAGCTACAACTTCCTCACAAGGGGAAGAGAAGGGGCAAGCACTGATCTCTTCTGTGGTGACAGTGGCAGGACCTGAGGGAATGGCCTGAAGTTATGTTGGGGAGGTTTTAGGTTGGATACTAGAAAAAGGTTCTTCACCCAGAGAGTGGCTGGGCACCAGAACAGGATCCCCAGGGCAGTGGTCACAGCACCAAGGCTGACAGAGTTCAAGAAGTATTTGGATAAGGCTTTCAGGCACAGGGTGTGATTCTTGGCAACGGCGCTGAGACCAGGAGCTGGATGTGATGATCCTTGGGGGACCTTTTGAACTCGGCATATTTTGTGATTCTGTTAATTGTTTTGTTTTAAGGCTTCCACAAACTCAAGTGTCAAATTTAAAATCAAGGTGTTTGGATAAACAGCTTTTGCTTTCATACTTCTTCCCACCCCTATTTTTTTTGTTTGTTTTTTATGAATAATAATGCTAATAAAGTTTTGCTAAATCCCTCCAAAAAGAGCCACAGTCTGAAAGATCTGTAGACATCCTTGTTCTAATTCTTGTCTAATTAATGTTATTCAAATTTTGAGGCTTTAAAAGCCTTTGAAATATTTGTTTGTTGTGTGAATTCCACCTACATTTAATTGATTGAAAATAAGGGGTGGTGTAGGATGCTGTTTGTGGGAATATGGCCCATCTGCTTGTGTCTGCATTACAGAGTGGGCAGCACACACTCTGCCACCATTCAAGGTAGTGAAACAAAGGTGAAATCAGTAGCAATTCTTATTTATTTACAGTGAAGCCATGGCAGATTTGTAGGTACTAATTTTCTTCTTTCTTCATGCTTGTTCTCTTGAGTTTTCTTTCCTCTCTTCATATTCTCTTTTCTGAACTGTCAGCCTCTTCTTCAACTCGCCATCATCTTTCAATTTTCCTTTCAGATCATACATCATCTTCTTTCCCTTTCAGTTACTTCTGCCTTTGTTTTCTGTCTTTCGGAAATATTCCCCTCACTATTTTTATAACTTATAAGCTTCTCCCAGGTCATCTCTTCCACTTTTGATAGTTCTATGCTTTTTCTTTCTGACATTGTCCATTCAGTGCTCTTACTGGTGGGATTTCTCTATCAAGTGGATACAACTGAGAAGTTACTATATGTAGTTAGTAAATAATGCTGTGAGTTTGCTACATTGTACCTTGCCGACCATCTCAGAGTGTAAATTCCTCAGCGGTACTCATTCAAAGCAGCTGAAGGAATAGTTTAAGTAACAGTTTAATTCTATGACTGTCTATTTGAGATTCATCTTGTATCACTTAGTTTGAAAACTGCTTGTGTTACTCTGTGTCATTTCTCCTCTCTGATTGAATTTAGTTCTTAGAACCTGACACTGGCATCTTTCATTATCTGGGAGGAATTTAGACTCTGATTTGAAAGCATGTGGTAAAGAGGATTTAAACAGCTCTTTGCAGAGGATGAATTTTGACTTTCAATAAGCTGGAACAAAAAAAATTAACCAAGCCCACTTTATTCATACTCATGTAAAAGTCGTCATAGTTTTGTTTCATACTGTGATCTGTTGCTTCCATTCTATCTTTTGCCTTGTGGATAAACCATAATGATTAGTCAATTCAAGATGATGCTTATTCTGGTGAGAAAGCAATTAAAGGAAACAGTGACTGAAACCTCATTTTATCCTTAAAATATCTTGAGGAAGTAGATTCTGTCTGTCTGTGGCTGTGCAGATTCTCTTGACTTGGTTAACTTCCTCATTCAGGTTGCCAATCACATTTGTTTATCTTCCAGGTGAGCCTAAACACTGTAAGAAGTCAGAAGATATCGTAAAAGCCACGGAGCAGACAGAAGCACTGGTACAGAACTAGATTTGCTATTTCTTATAAGCTTCTGACATTTCAGGCAGGACAGGTAATTTGGTAATTTCTTTCTTTTAATGGGGGGGTGTTTTATACCATATAGGCTTGCTTAGTGCTATTCTTAACCTCTTTGTTCCATCCCAGTTGTGCTTATATTAAAAAATATTGAAATGGGGGCACAGAATACCCCACTCTCACGCCTTTAAAAAATTCAGTATAAAGAAGGGAAAACCAGTACTTTTAAATCTGAATCCTTAATGTCAGAGTAAATGATCATGTGATGAATCATCCTCAATTCAAGTGTATGGAATATTGGAAGTAGTAGTATCAGAACTCTCTTGTTTATGAATTTTCATTTGACCTCTGTTGCAGGAGAAAAGAACTCTAGCTGTTCCTACCTCATGATCTCAGAGGCTGTTATCTGTCAACTTGTTCTTGGATCATCCTATTTTTGTGGAGAGTGATTGAACAAAATGTTTAAAAATGTAAAATGTAAAACCTGAGCTGGTAACTCAAGGCACTTAAAAATTCGCAAGATTTCAGTTGTTTTTGTGTTGCTATTTCCTCTTCTATTCTGCTTTCTTAAACTAGCCAAAATAATCTTTTCAGCCAAAGTTGGACCTTGCTTTGTTGCATCACTGGTACCAGACATTTCCAGTTAATCATGAGACATGTGAAAACATGATGTTTGTCATCTGCCTGGGATTGCTGTTACATGTCACTGCTGCTGGCATCCAATGAAAATGGAAAATCAAAATGAAATGTGTTTCTAGATACTTGTTCATGCAATCATGCTGCATGCACCATAAAAATCCTACTTGTTATCTTCCTTAAAATATCTGGAAATAAATGTTTGTGGACTGTACAGGGAAGTTGCAAAGTTACGCTGACCAGCCTGTGTGAATGAAGATTCTTCCCCACTGCAGTGGCTGCCATATGGACAGAACTGGTGTTGAACAAATTTGAAAATAATTGAAATATTTCTTTAAAATTAATTGAATAGCATCTGGTGTTAAAGATTAAAATATTCTGAATCGTGTAATATTTTGAAAGACAACAGCGCTGGTGTCAGCCCTACCATGAAGCTGGTACTTACTGTTTTGTATGGTGGAAGAAACAGCAACAGAAATACATGAAAATTGCTTCACTTCAGCAAAATGTTGTGCTGCCTCTCAGACAGGACTGGAAGGTGACACAGAGGCCTTATGTCATGGTTTATCTCAAATGCAAAGGTGACAATATGCATCCAGCAACATCTTTGCTAGAGTTTGTTTCTTTCTGAGGGGCAGCAAAACCAGCAGCACACAGGCAGTTCTCTGCAAGAAGCCTCAGAATGAGCCCTCCAGCCCAAACTGTGCCCATAAAGAAACTCCATTTTCATCTCTTCTTCCCTTGAGCTGCACATGACCCCTCTTGATTTGTCTGGGTGTCTTACAGAGCTGCAGCCAACCTCATTTCCCTCTGCTGGAACCTGCCAGGAAACTTCTAGGCTCCCGTTCAGGTTGTAGGCACTCAGGTGGCTCCAGACGCTGCACTCCCTGTTCTCCTTTTCGGACCCTGTGGTTATTACCTCACCGAACAAAAAGTCTTTCTAATCAGCCATGGTCCACTGTGAAGGGGACTTGTGGGGGCAGTGGCACTCTGCTCTGTGCCAAGGGCGATTGACACCTGTGTGCTGTTCATCTGCTGCTTCACGGATCCAGCCAGAGCTCAGCAGGCATCAGGCTGCACCTCAACAAGGGCACGCTTTGTCCAGCTGAAGAAGGAATCACGAAACAATCCCCTTTGCTGGCCCTTACATGTCCATACCTGTTGACTGTCTCTTTTCTGACAGCAGAGCAGTCAAAGTTGAGCTGGGAACAGTGTAAGCTCTGAGCCCCGGGACAAGGGCATGCCGAAAGGTGGAATTCCTGTCATTGAATATGTAAGCCATACATGTGCTATGCATAAGTAGTATGCATAGTTTTAACTTAAGAAATGTTTGTGCATATAGGATGTAAAAAATACATTTAAATTGTTTTGTGTATCTGGTCCAAGGCTTGTATTTAGCATGGACAAATTTCTGTACAGTGCCATTAACGGATGAAATGTTAACAGATGAAATTGTATCATAGATGTTATAACGCAATCAATATTTTTTGCTAAGAGTTAAGAATTTATATATATTCTCTGCTGGTGTTTAAGCAAATTATTAGTAGCCTGGACCGCTCTGTGCACCTTTGCATCCTTTTTTGGGAATGTTGGACTCTTTCTTTTCCTTTGTAATAAAATGTAAACCATCTTATGGCTTCTTATTGTCCTTATGACAAGAGAAGAAATTTAATGGTCATATCAGACTTTTTTAAATTGTAAGTTGCCATATGCTGTGGCAGTGAAAAATCTTTTTGATTAAGATGTGAGAAGTCAGAAACTTATTTTAGATAAGTAGATCATTTGTAGTTCCCACCAAATTTGAAAAGAACAAAAGACAACTACTATCTTTAAAAACTGGGCCAGTTAGATACTTGCTACTGACTGTTTTTCAACATGATAATTTATGATTCATTGAGACTGAAAGTCTGAAGCAATCAGAATTTAATCTTTATATTGTATTTTCGCTTTCAGACTTTCACCATAGTTGAACTTAAAGGTTTTTTTCTGTGTCTCTATCCCGCTGACATTTATTACTCTGCAAGAAGTTTCCCCTGGAAATACAAGCAGAAAATATAACAGGCTCTGCAGAGAACTTGAAGCACCCTGTGGGGCTCTCAGTGTCCTGTTGTCACAGTGAGCACCAAGATCTCCCACTGCAGAAGCTAGAAGGAGCTCCTGGTCTCACAGGAGGTGCTCATTGCCTGCAGATCTCATTCATTAGGATAGAAGAGCAATTTTTCTATAAATAATCCTATTTGCTCATTTGTATTCAGATTTTATCACTGTGGTAGATGTTACTGAAATACAAGAAGAGTCTTTAGTTTTTTGTTAATGCCAGCTGATTCTCTTTCTTTCTTCCTTCCTTTATTCCTAGCAAGATTTTGCCTGGACATGACCCAAAGCTTGGTGTGTTGTTTGGATGAGGAGAAATTTTCTTTGATGGAAAAGACCAATAGAGCCAACACATTCTGGTTAAGGCGTTGTGCTGGGTGAAATTTGGGTTCATATGGGAGAAAGGCTTCTTGAGAGAGCCTCTCCCAGAAGAGTAGTTTTATATCTGAAACCTGTAAGGCTGTGCTACCAAAACACTGCATGGGGCCCTAGGAAATGGTGTTTGTATCTGCATCTCTCCCACAGCATTCTGGGCATGTACCCTGCATCGAGCACACTGACGAGCTGTAGCTATAAATGAGCCCTCAAGAGTTTTATTTTGTACTTTTATCTTGAGATATATGACAGATATATTATGTAATATTGTTATGGGTTATGATCTAGCCAGTATTTTTTTTATTTAATTTTCAAGAAGGCAATCTACAACTGTGTGTTTTTATCCTGCTGTATTTGTCCATATTTCCTATGATGATATTCCCAAATAAACCTGATTTGAGGGCAAGGATTGTGAAGCTCCTGAGTGTTAGTTACAAATTGGATTTCCTGGAGCATTTTTGCTCCTTTGTGTATGACTGACTTTGAGAAGTGACAGTGTGTATATATGGTCATTTCCAACCCTCTGACCCATTTGGGACTCCACAATTTTTCCATTACTGTCCCAGTTTGCCACACAAACTCAATCACACCCTCATAGCATATTTGAAAACAATTTCTTTAAGCGAGTCTTGTCTTCTTAGCCCTTATGGCTAAAATAGCCCCCACATGAAGAAAAAACATAACCAATAAAATATTTTTTACACAAAAAAATTCATACTGTGGTTGAAATTGAAGAAGCCACTGGTACTGTACTTGTTAGCAACAATTCTTCAGAAAAGGTATGACTTTGAGAGATACCTCCATGGCATGGTGTAAATTTTATAATCCAAGTTCAGTGTAAATGGAATTAAAGAGGACCCCTTTCTACTTGGATTGAAAATGAATGGAAAGAATCCCATAGGCTCAAACATGTATCAAATCCTAACTAGGTACATGATGAAAATAAATCAAGACAACTACTTTATACCATGTTCTTTGCAGTTCCTCTTTTTCAGGTGCCATCTGAGCTACATGCATGAAAGGCCTTCTTGTTGCAGAGATGCCAGAAGTCAAACAAGCCACTACTGTGAGGAAAATGCTTTCAAATTAACAAATCAAGATCACTAGGGGTAAGTGTCTAAAATGTGTATTTTGAACAGACTATACAGTTATTGTATGAGAAAGAGGAAAGTGTAAGTATGACTAACATTCTCCAGCAGCAGATTAGAGATTAGTGTGTAGAGTAGTTTAGCAGAAAAAAAAGGTTGTCTGAAAGGCGAGTACATCCCTTTAAAAGCATTTTTAAAAAAATTGCATCCTTGAAAAACAGTATGGAAAAATTAGTGGAATTGAATTTAATGCTGTGAGTAAAAGAAATTGTCCTCTGTCAAACACTGTGCAAACATTTAGGCCACTTCCCTGGAATAATTTTACTTTCCTGGTCATTAAAGTATTTAATGGGTCTTCAGAGACTCCTTTTCCATGTCCCAGGGCAAACATTCAAAAGTTTTATCAAACTGTGAATATCTCAGTTTTCCCCCAGGAACAAGAAAGAAAGTCATAAACATGGAGTTATAAATGGAAAAAAAATTCTTATAAAAATAGGGAAAACTCTCTTATAAAACTTTTTGGATGAACTTTGCTGCAAAATACTTTATTTGTGTCTAGGCCAGTCCTTTGCTTGTGGTCTTTGAGTGGAGAATTGCTGGGGAACTTTACATTAGCTGAACTTGGACAGATAATGTCTTAATAAAATCAGCTATTCTGAGATTACATTACACATAGTACATGAACTTTAAAGCTATTGAGTTTTATGCATTTGCAACATCCTGTATAGGTCATTATTACAAACCAGAAGTAACGAAGTTGTAGCCAAATAAGGGGGTAAAATATCACAAAGGTAGGTGCAATCTTGGCTTTAAGATGGAACAGTTAAGCAGAATAGAAGTTTCTTCACTTTTTTTTTGTCCTGTAGTTTTAAAGCTGTCTCATCACCACTTAGGGCCTAATGCTGGTGCACCTACAAGCAACACTCCTGAACTTGCAGGGACCTACAGTCCCCCTGCCTGTGGGACTTGTACCATAATACCATGAATAAACTTCAAGTTACATGAAAGTATTGGCTAATTGTTTGTATAAGGCCTGATATGATTATTTCAATCAAATTTCAATGAGTCAAAGGGTCAAATTCACCTATGATGCATTTCCATGAAATCCAAGAGAGATGGTGTCAATATACCAGAAATTAATTTGTTAATTAGATAGTAATTGGTTGTCTCTTGCTTTCTCTGTATTC
Source organism: Onychostruthus taczanowskii (assembly GCF_017590055.1). Lineage (NCBI taxonomy): Eukaryota > Metazoa > Chordata > Aves > Passeriformes > Passeridae > Onychostruthus > Onychostruthus taczanowskii. Next base: position 8,301,173 of record NW_024499240.1, on the reverse strand, counting down.
AGCTGGCTTATAGATTTTGTTTTCTGCAGTGCAGGGTTCTCTGAGTGTCTAATGTCTCTGTACAAAGCACATTTTTAACTTTAGCCCATCTTGAATTCTTTTATTGAAATTGTGCTTCCTTATCTTTGAGACTGCTCGACTTTGAGAGAGAACTGTATTTTTCTTACAAGTCAGAAACGAGCATTCACCTTTATTGTCTGGGGTTCAGCAGTAGTTCTCAAATGGAAATAATGGCAGCATATTTGGGTCAACCATTTTAATACATGATGCATCTTTATTTTAGTGTTCCCACCTGGGGAGGACTCCTAATCTGCTAGGCACAAGGTGGTTTGGGGTAGGGCAGGACTGTGACTACAGCCAAAGTAACTCTGGAGGACATGTGTGTGGTTTCAAGTAAATAGTGGATACAGGACCATGACTACAGAGTTGATATTTCCAGTAAATTAGAGAATAAAAATGTCATGAACAATTTAAATATTATTTATAGTTGACCTTCATGTCTGTTTTTAATATTCAATCTGCTGAGTGTTTAAAAAAGCAATTAAAAGTCCCATATAATGTTAAAACCCTTGATAAATGTAATAAACAAATGACATATTCAAAAGAGAGAATCTATGTCCCATTAGGAGAGAAAAAGAAAGATGAGAGCAACATATGGCAGTATAATTAGAATGATTAGGGAAGCACATCAACAGAATTTATGCTGCAGGGAAAATGTAATAAGAAACCAACACACTTTCCTCACTGCCTTGAAAACTGCAAATATCGCTCTCTGAAAAGGAGAAGATGCAGAAAGGGTCCCTGGCATTTAAAGCTGTAACTTGTGTTCTTCTGTCATTATTAAAGATGCACACAGCCATCTGCAAACCATTTATTTTTTGCAGAGTTCACATTGTCCCATTGCTTTGATTAATAAGGAGCAATATTACACCTCAGCTGCTTTTCAGAAAGATGCTATTTTGGAAACCTAATTAATACTCATTCCACAGTTAGCTTGAGGTGTTCGTTAGTGCCAGATACTGAGTTCTTATTTGTTTCTCATTATGTGGAGAGTATTGCCTCTCAATGCCAGCCTTCTTGTTTTGCATTTTGGAATAACCTTTCGACACTCCTGCTTGCCACAGCCCTCCCTTCAGAAGAGCTAATAACACCTGTCATCATTATTTTCACATGCCTGTTAATGTCTGTTGAAGACATTGTGGGCTATTTACATAGATAGGCTATCCTGCTGCACAGCAAATATTCCTGCTATTTTCTGAACAGTTGGGCCAAAGAGAAAAGCAAAATTTAGAAACTTTGAAATGCAATTAAAATCTCAGTTTACCACTAAGGGTCAGTATATACTAGGCAAATGAATCATTACAAAATTGAAAGTGTGTGTATGGCTTAGCAGAATACCAAATAATTTTTCTGCTCAAATCCCTCCAGATTATTTAATAAAAACCACAAAAAAATCTACAGCAGAATATAGACACTGAACTTGTATAAACTCCATCAGCCCACTTTGATGAAACAGCCTGAGGTTTAGCAGAGGGTGCACAGATATCTTGCTTGAGATTTGCTCCCAGTGCTGCTATCCTCACTGGAGGATAAAGGAGAGAATAGGGCAAAGCAGACGGCATTTAGCATCCGCTCAGTTGCCAAGTATAATGCTGTGCCTGAAAAGGTTAAATGTAATTGCACATGTCAGGAATCAACAGAACAACTGAGGCTCTTTCTGGAGCTCACTCTTGCTCTGAGCTGCTATAGAAAAAATAATAAAAAGAATGAAAAAAGAACATCTGTGGGCCTGGATACTAACATGGATGCAATAGGAGAGGAAGAAAGGGGAGTTTGAGGGACAGCATGTTTTAAATGTGCTCTTACATTGTCCCCCCAGGGTTAGTGGACAGACAAAGCCTTATTTTCTGCAGGAATAAGGTCCCTCATGAAAAAAATAAAACTTGTCTCAAGAGAAAAGGAATGAGGAGGGGAGCCCTGCACCAAGCAGGACATTTTGTTGTACAGTGCCAGCTGTACAAAAGCAGACCTGCAGCCTGCAGGAGCCCTGCTTGGGTCCCTCTCCAGCCATCACAGCCTACCCAGGCCAGCTCTGGAGAGAGCCACCCAATGCTTCACCTCCTGCAGTAAAAGAAATGTTTTTTTTAAAGAGTGAAAACCACCACCAGGCTGGCCCTTGATGTTACAGGACCTGCAGATGAGCTGGGTGTCCCTTCCTTGCTGCCTGCCCAGACCCTGGACACCATGGGAGGCCCTTGTCCAAGCACAGGCAACAGAACCTCTCCTGCAGCCCTGCCTCAGAGTCAGTGCTGGATGTGACACTTTTGGTAAAATAACACCAACACTGCAAGAACTAATGGTGATTTTTCAGTTTGCATTACTGGGGAGAAATAATGGTGCTATGAGAAGGCAGTGGGTAAATCCTTGAAGACTTTAGCAGAATTTATAAAGATAATAAAAGAGCAAGAAATCCAGTAATTAAATTGATACCAGGATAATAGAAGTTTTCCTGTACACTCCACATCATATTTCCCCAAAGGAAAGTATGTTTCAGCCAAAATCTATGGTTTTTCTCAAGCAAAATTCCTCTGACTTCAGTGGAAAGTATACTTTAGAAAGGATACTTTAGAATGAAGTTTTAAATCTTATCTCTTAATATCTACTTAAGTATTATCTGATTTTGTGCCTGGAGGATAAACAACATATACCATTCTGAAAGTCAAATACAGTTCACACTAAATCTGGGTGGGGTTTTGTTCCCCTATTAGTTATGAAGTGTAATTATACTCATGTCCAACTGTCAGCCTGAAACAGCATGCTCAGTGATGAATTCTCCAAGCTCCTACCAGGTGCTTTGTGTGTTGCCTTTGAAATGCTGAGATCTCACAATGTTCAATACCTTGTCCTGATATCCAGTGTTGTAAATCATGTCCATGCTTTCATTTGCTCACAGGTCCTAGACAGTTCTCATCTGCAGCCTGTGGGTACTAATAACCAGAAAAAGCCATTAATATCCAAAGTGCTTTATTAGCTAGCAGCACAGAGAGATGGTGTGAGGTTAAACACCAACGGAGCAGCTTGGGAGTATTGTGGCAACGAGGAGTTTTGTGAAGAGCCTGGTGCTGTGAGCAAGCAAAGCCATGGCAGAGGTGGGACCAGAGCCCAGCTCTTCTTGCTGCCATTCCACACCAGACCTGGGGCCATTCAAACAGTTTCTGAAGGGTCATTTCCTTATTTTTGTTGTTTGGGACATAAACAGCTCTCAGTCCTGTAAGTCCTGTAGTGGCTCCTGTATAATTGCAGAGTCCTTCTTTAGTACTTCTTGCACACCCATGCTGAGCTGGAGTCGTGGATCCTGTCTGCAGTGTTTCTACAGAAAATGGAACCAAAGAGGGCGGGATACAGAGACACAGAGGGAGGAAAAAAATGGCTCTTAAATATAAAGAAACACTAGTCAACAGATCCTGTTCTCAGCAGGTCTTTGTGGAAGACCTCGGATTGTGAAATCAGTGAAATCACCATGCAAGGCATAGACAAAAGGCTCTGTGTTTTCCTATAGTTAATATATTTTATTTGTTTATTGATTTTTTTGTTTGAGTTTTTTTGCTAGCTCAACCCTTTAAGAGACTTGCATGAGTGGAATGTTAAAGTGAGGATAAAACTTTTGTATCAAAGTCAAACAGTTAATACAAAATGACAGTGAATTAATTTAAAAATCTGCCATTGATTGAAAAAATTGAAGTAATCTGTTAAGTGTGACTTTGAAAAAACATTTTTTTTTCCTTCTCCACCTTATTCCATTTTATGCTATAGAGTTTTTGTGGTCCAAAAAATAAAAAGGATGTTATGAGCCATGCTGACTTCAGCCAAAACCCTGGGACTCATTCACAAGGGGAATTTGTGCAGCTTGCAGTGCTGTCACTCGCTGGCTTAGACTGAACCATATGCAGGGCAGGAAGGCTGTCACCTGTCCTGTCTGCAGGTGACAAAGGGGGATGTGGCACTTCCCATGGCTCAGCTGGAGCTGGGACCCTGTTCCCAGGCCTTGCACACACCTGTCCCCCACTGAAAGGTGTTTTACTGCCTCCAGATAACAGTGATCTTGTGTAGAGAGAAATCATTTTGGCTGCTGTGACAAGGCAGCCTCAGACTAAAAGCAAGGCAAGTATTTCAGTGTCCCATATCCAGGGAACAGAGCGAAGAGTGTCTTTGCATCGTTCTCCAGACAGAGTCACCTCTGCTTGGTTTCCTTTTTTCTATCCACATCACTGCAAGTAACTCTACCAACAAGGGTAAAAACTGTCCTTAACCAAAAGGATCATTTTATGTGAACATTTCCCTGTAGCAAGACAAACCCTCTGTACAACAGACAATCTTGTCTAAATTAATGTATTATTTATTTTGTACCTTTTAAATCACTTTTATTTACAACAAGCCTTAGATACAGCTCACACGCAGTAGTTAAGCTCTGGCAGTACTGACGTCAGGGAGCTAACACAATTGCAAATGACATTTCTAAGTCATAGAAAATAAAAGAAAAAAATGACTAAAATAACAGTTTTGTCTCGGGGAAGAAGGGCCCCAGGACACGTGTGCAGTGCCTGCAGAGCCCCCGCGGGGGGCAGGACACGGCGGGCCGAGGGCAGGGCAGGGGCTCTGGGCTCGGGGCAGCTCCGCGCTGGCTAATGGCCCCACTCCTCTTCCCGCTCGCCAAGTCCCTCTTCTTCTTCTGGAAACACTGACTCACTCTGACTCTTCAGATGCTTAATCCCTGAAAATACAGAAGTCATGGTTAAGGTTGTGTTTGGCTTGCATCAGGTATTTTTTTTGTGGAGGAAGAAACAGAAAACCAAAATAAGGGCAAGTTTAATGCTCATATTTGCTCCTTTTTTCACAAACGTCTTAGTTCAAGTCATATGATGGTGTATTTTCAGCAGAGGTATTCTCTTCCTTGAATAAAGGTTCTGAACAGTATTTGCTTCTTTTTTCTTTGTAAGTCTTGGTTAAGTTTGTGTTGAACATGATTGCAGAGCTGTCCTGAGCCAAAGAGAGCCTGGCAGAGGCTCTGTCCTGACGGAGAGGAGACTGCTGGCACCAAAGCTGTGACAGCACTGGGTAGCTTCTTACAGGGACAATGTGTTCTTTTGACCTCCAAATACCACGAAGGGCTGGATGAAAAGGGTAAATACCTATCACAGGATATTTGGAAGTTCAAATATTCTGTTTTTTCTTATATCAAGTTTTTCATTTGAGGAAAGTTATGAAGTACCTACTGCTGGCTGGTTTCACCCAACGAGTGAAGTGGAGTTTATGAAAATGAAGCAAATTATAGATATTTCCCTGTCTCATGTTCAGTACAAGGAAGCAGACTTCAATGAATGGGCTTAATCCCATTTTAACTCCACCTTGGTGTAATAGAATTCGAGCTAGAAAAGGAAGCAACATCAAGATAAAAAGATGGCAGAGACGCCAGACAGGAAGAGTTGTTATTTTCAAAAAACCTCAAGAGCAAATGAGCAAGTTTAGTCTTGGGGTCCCCCAGTTTATTGCAAACAAACTGGGAACATAACTATTGATCAAAAATGCATGATTTGAACAAATTGTCACCCTGAGTTGGGCTATTTTCTGATGCCATTACTGTCATTGCATAAAATGATTTTTTATTTCATTAAAGATCATACATAGTTCTAGTAACCATCCCTAACTGTTAGGAAAAATGCTTCCCTTTTGTATCACTTCCTGTCTGTGATGAGGAGAAATGACACCCCAGCTGCTTCATATAATCACTGCTAGACAATCAAACACCCCAATGTGCACCCTGCAAGTCACAGCACTTGTAGGGGCACATTTTTCAAAAAGGGGTTCACCTTTGAGGGGTGAGGGCAAGACCCTCATTACTGTTAATTGTAAGTAAGAAGAATTGATGAGGGTGTATGTCCAAGAGCTTTGGCCCCAGTGTCTCTTCATCTGGAAGTTCCTACACCTCACTGTTTATGTCCACATCACTCCAAAACACAGGATAGATTTTTTCCAAATATATCACTTGAAAAAAAAATCTCAGCATATGTTATTCCAGTTCCACAAAGTTACAAGTAGCTGAAAACAGTATTTTACAATGGCTGTACAACAACCAGCTCTAGTTCTAACAGGAGCCCATCGCTCGCTGCTGGGCTCTGGGCTCCTCTCTCTCTTTTCTTCCACACAAATGACAGCACACAGTCTCCTGGGAAAGCACTGTTCTGACACAAACCCAGAAAATACATTAATGCTCCAAAGCCACAGTTCTTGTGAGTGTGCCCTGCAATAATCCAGCCATTTCCAGTTAAGAGCTGTGATACATGAAAGTGCTCAGCTACTACCAAGCCCTTAGCAGCTCCTCTTTAGCAACACCCTTTAGTAAGACAAACACTTTGAATTTGATTTCACCTAGCTACAGGTTACTGGACATTTGTTTCCAAACTATGTTGTGTTTTTAAGGTAAATTTGTCTGCTGTTGTTTCCTCTGCACTTACAGAGCCATTTCTTGCACAATTCACAGTATTCATCTAACAGCTGCTGTTCAGTACTTCTGTCAGGAATTGCTGGAGCCAGAGTGAATAATTTTTTTAGGGAGCTTTTCAAAGATGAGAAGGGCAGAGTTATGGACAGAAAAGAAGGCATGTCATACATGGTATGACGAAACCACAGAACTGTAGTTTTTGTAGGAGTGAAGACTTTTGGCTCTGTGGTTTAATTGCAATATTAAATATGAAAATTGTAGGAAATTGAGAGAAATTACATCACTGAGCATTACCCATTGATTTTTGCATGGCAAGTAGCTATTGATCTTATTTAATGATTTTTTCATAAGCTCCATTCTGCAGCCTGCTTTCACCTCTGCCAGTCATTTTATGTTACAGTGCCCCTTGGAAGTTTCCTTCTCTGACCAGTAAGTGCCCAAGAGTTCATATGCTTATATATAATCCTCAAGATGTTCTCACAGCATCAGGTTGTCAGAATGAACTGACCCTTGGTGTGGCATTATGAAATAAGATGCTCATCTACACAATGGAATAAATTAGTGTGAATTGACATAGAGGAAATGAAATTCCTGTCAGTAACATATGAACATGTATGACAGGAAATGCAGGTAACTGCCCTGAAAAGATACATTTCCTGCACAAAGCTGCAGACTTTTACAGTGTGAAAGATGACCAGGAGTAATAAAAATACTTAGTTAAATTACAGCAATCATACTCCTGGATTAAAAGCGTATCTAGCCACATAACACTGCAGTAGCCCTCCGTGGCTGCCAAGGGTGGTCAGAAGGCAGTGGAGCTGGGCAGGTGCACACTGGCACTCTCAGCCACAGCTCCAGAGCAGAGGCTGGCACAGTGGCTCTCCAGCGTGGCTCCAGTGGGGTTATTCAGGCTGTGCCCTGCCCTTTGTCAATATGAACCCTGTGACAAGCAGGCAGTGAGGTGAAGCTCTACCCACAGAGCGTATTGCTGGATCAGTTCAGCATCTTTGCTTAGCAATATCTGAATTGTTTGCTGAAAGGTTACATTCTGTCAGAGACTGAGTAATAATTCATTACTCAGGTCATCTCAGCCGTTTTTACAACCACAACTATGGCAGCACTAATTTATGAGAAAGGATATTTCCTTCTCATATTTCCAATCTTTGTACCAGTGACACAGCTCATGCCCTCAGCTTTCTCAGCTAGTAACCAAGAAGGACCAAAATGCTGTAGTTTGGGGATTATTTCTGTTCGCTGATTGAACACGGTGTAAAGATGAGCATGAAATACAGACTGTAAGATTTTACTTGTAGCAAAAAGCTAAAATATTTTAGAAGAAATTGTTTGTATGTAAGAGTACATCCAAATTAGAAACATCAAGTTACTGATTCCACATAAACTGCACAAACTTTACAGTGTCAGTAGCAAATAGGGAGGAGTGCAAATGCTGATCCATGGAGTCACCCTGTCCCATCAATATCCCTTTTTCAGGCAGTGAATTTGTGGGCACTCAGTTTCCTGAAGAGCTGTGCCTGCTGCTCCATTTCTCTCACTGGGTGCCCTGCCCTGCTCTGCCCTTTCTTGGGGATGGGGCTCACAGGGTGCCACCCTTCCGCTGTCCCCATGGGCTCCCAATTCCCTCTGCTTCTGATGTCCCAATCCCCTCTGCAGCTGACCCAGCCCCTGCTTCACAGTGTCACACCTTCCCTGGGCTCCACTCTTCACCTGGGATGTCTGGCACCAAAAATCCCCTTCCAGACCAAACACTGCCCCTTCTCACCACTCCCTAAAATGTCTCATACCCACAATGTCTTCACAATCCTTATGCTACTTTAAAGCAAACTGTGTCTGAACACCGCTAAAGCCAGCAGGACAAGAATTGTTTTTCCTCAAAGGGCTTATGTTTCACTGCAGGTAATTTAATACAATTAATGTTGATAAACAAACCTGTAATTCCAAGCCAGATTGAGCAGCTATACACAAATATAATTTGAACTGTCAATTCTTTTTAGATGAAGTCACTGTCTCAAAGAATATTTGTAGAATTCTAGATACTTATAAATTATGAATGAGAATGGGACAATTTTGTGTCATTTGTGGTCACATCACATCCATGCTGCTTCATCAGCAGCTGTCTTTTAGCTTCTCTCCATCTAACCAAAGCACCAGCTCAGAAAGCTAAGTAGGGTCACAAGATTTGAAACAACCAAGTGTTCCTGAATTAAATATCTCCTGGAAAAAAAAAAATTTAAAAATATTCAAGTAATTAAGGCAGCTCCCCATCCTATTTAACACTTCTTCCTTCACTCTGCTTCACTGCCCAAGGAAGAGTGTTGACATTTACCAAACTCAGGATTGAAGTCTGGTTGGCAGCTTGAATTCCCTAAAGTTTGAAGGGTTATTTAGTTTTACGATTTGGAGCTGATCCTCTCTCTATCAAAAACACATTTCCAGATTTGCAGAAAGCAGTGAAAGGCACAGATAAAACAGGCTCATTTTCAGCGTTTCAGAACTCAAATCACTTAGAAATAATCATGCAAACAGACCTGGCCAAAGAGGATAACAGCCAAATAAAAACGTCTAAGCCAGTGCTAAATTAATTGTTTTCTATTTTCCTTAGCAAAAATGAGAATATAAAAAGAAATATCATAGACTCATACCACTAAACAGGAAAAACGATTATTCTTTTAATTGTACATTCTGGTTTGCATTTACCAGTTAAATAAGTTCAAATTATGTTTCTCTGATGTGTCTTCCTCATAATGTTTTTTTTTCCCAATTCAAGTTTTGATTTAAAATATGCCAACAAAACAAATAAACAAACAGACAGAAAACACAAAACCCAAACAAACAACAAAAACAACCAAACAGGAAAAACCCCTCAAATTAACATCACTAAATCCAGTATCCACCACAGGTCTTTGGCTGGGCTGGGTGCAAAGGAAAGCACTTGGGAAGAACCAAATGAAGCTGGCAGGTCTTCCAGGGCATACATAGGGATGGTCCCTGCAGTTACAGGAGGGAACAGCAGCTGCATCAGGTCAGGGGCAACTTTGGGGCAGCTAACAGCAGCCTGCCTGTACCAAGGAATGTTACCCAGAAGATGATGGTGTCTGGTTGTGAATTGTGAAAAGACTATTTTCTGACTGGATATAAGGAAGAAATTATTCCACTGAGTGTATTTAAGCACTGGTGTGATTTCACAGTGAAAATGTGATGTGTCTCTTCAAGGAGATTTTCAGCACTGAACCAGACAAAGCACTGAACAACCTTGTTAAACTTGGTGCTAATTCTGCTTTATGCATCAGGTTGAGCTATGGACTTTCCCAAGGTTCCTTGCAACCTAAATGACTGTATGATTTTGTGAAATCAGAAAAACTCAGTAAATGCATCTTACAGTTTACAACAATGTATTAACATTAACTGTGTGGGCTACATATTGATCCACCTGGGAGCTTCAAATTACTCCTTTCTCTGGAAAAGTGATGAAGTGCACCAGTCAGACTTATTTCAGGAATGGAATTTTCACTCCTTAAAACCATGGGGCCAGACTAAATCAATATTTCTGTGCTGATTTTGGAAAGCATACAAACTCATAATTATGTGCTCCACTGTGATTATATATATATATGTATGTGAGCTACATATGTGGGCTATATATGTGAGCTATATTATATATACATGTATGTGAGCTACATATTTCTCAAACACAAGGGATGAAAATAACGGGATTAAAGTCAGTGAACCTTGAGCATCTCTTGCATGTGACAGATACACCCATGAGATCCCCAAAATCTCACACACAAATCACCCCAGGTGTGGCCCAGTGCATGGAACTGCAACAGAAAAATGTAATTCCTGAGAGGGAGGCACAGAGCTGCTCCTCTGCAGATGAGCCCTGGCACTGCTGCTGGAATGGCTCATCTTCCCTTGGGGGCCTCAGGGCCCATCATTGTCTCAGTCACTGCCAGGGTGTGGTGCCTGAGGCTGCTGACTGCCACTGCAACTAAAAGAATGTGCTCAGCTGCCTGCAGAAGTAACAGGTTAAAAACCACGCTGTGCTAATAAAACCAGGGCCTGTGCACCCTGCTTCACAAGAAATGCCTTTCTTGCTCAGCTGGGAGTAACACAGGCTCTCTACCCTCCACAAGATGTTTTGCCAGATGTTTCCAGAAACATCTGGTGCTCCCTGGGATGGAATGTGTCAGTGGGAGAGTCCAGAGCCTGTCCCTGCCATGAGCACCACAATCCAGCTCTGACAGGCACAGTCTCAGCTCTGAAAATAATCAAATACTTCCTGCTCTTCCCACCTCCAGCAGAAGTTGAGGACCATTAGAACCTGCAGGAGCAGCTGCCTGGCAGAAACCTCCTTTAATAATAATTCAGCTTCTGAATTATTATTAAAAATTTTTCTTCTCTGTGATGACTTTCAGTTCAACAGAATACAGCTTCACTAGCCTTCATTCTCGGCACTTTCTGCTTCATAGAAGTTTAGAAAAATCCAGTTTCATCATCTTCAAATGTTCACTGTCGGGTACACGCCAGCTACACTACCTGATTTATTCAAATGCAAAAAATACATGTCTTTTCTTCTTTCTGCCCCATTTGGAGAAGATATCAGAAACACAGCTGTCATTACTGGCCATGGAGAAAGTCAAATCTTACCCATGCACACATATCTCCTATGCATTTTGACTTTCTTGATGAAAAAAATTTGGTTTTTTGGCTGGAAAGAAATTAAATCCTACCATATATATATATTTTATTATTATTATTATTATTATTTTTTAAACAGCTGAAATGCAGGAGGGTGTATATTCCATACAGGAGCAGAACAGTAACAAAAATGCTATAGTTTCCCAAAAACCTATTTTGAGCTTTCTCTTGTTTCCTCTTTGCATAAATGACCTGTTATCTCTCTCCTTCATCTGTACAATCAGTTCCTGAAACCTTTAATACATTTTTACTTAATTGAGTGATTTAGATAAGCTCTACTTGCATACAAGTCAGAGTTCAGTGCTTAAGCTTTCATTAGTAACTCCCAAAAACCATTAACCCTATCCTTAACCCTACCTGCCTCCCCTTCTTCTCTCTCTACCATTCTGCTCACCAAAAATGATGCTCACTGGTTCCACCTTATCAGCCCTTTCTGCCCCCACCCTCCATTCCTTTTGATCCAGCTGCCCTTGGACCCAGTCTCAGCATTCTGGCCAAGTCCCAGTGACCTCCTCTGTCCTTTCCAGCTTGCTGATATCTTTGCTTCTGACAATTTTTGCCTTGGTTCTCCTTCCCTGTGGTTCTCCTGCTGTTGTAATGCCTTTCTACTTGCCATTCTCTGAGCCATTTTCCTTTCTGTCCAAATTAAAACTCTAGAGTGCGTCTTCTATGCAAGCTCATGGAAGTCTAAGACAGCACCTCAAATGGTCAAAATCAAGCTCTTGATCTGAAGTCCTGTCTAAAACATTCATCCACCATGAACAACACTGTCATTCTTTACTGGTATTTAGGCTTACACATTTCTGATTTCTCTTCTCTAGATCCCCATATCCAATTGTCATCTGAGTCTTGCATGGTTTTTCTTGCTTAATATGTCCCATATATCCAGACTTTGAAACTCTCCTTTTTCTGGGATCTTCACTGCTACCACATCTCCTTCTCCAAGCTTTATAAATGTACCTTTTCTCCTGACACTACTTTCCCCCTTGAGTTCCCTCCATTGATTCCCTCCAAAATATTTCAGACTAATGGTGGCTATTTATGCTTTCAAGGAAAATTAAATTTCTTCATATATTATGGGCATCCTCTGTACTCACGTCAGGAAATGATACAGCTTCGCTTCTCAAGTTGCTAGGCTTTTAGGTTAGCATTTTTGTTCCTTCTTCTAAGTTCTGGAGAGATACAAATATCTCCCTCCATGGCTATATCCAAATCCTCAAAGCTCTCAGTTTTGGAATTTCAGAAACACCCTGAGAACATTTTTGTTGCCAGCCTGCTGAGACAAAGGCTGTTGCTTTCCTCCCTAACATTCTCTATCCATTCCCGGGCTGGATTGCTACACCCTAGCTGGAAGTTCCCTGGTGCAACACCCAGCTTGTGTTAAATGTTTGAACAAGGCTTATGTGGCATGGCCAGAATTCCTGGTGTGGGTTCCTCGATGTTTCATTAACCTCAGTACCAAATGACAAGAATTGTGTACAGCCATCAGTGGATGATTACTGAGTATGAACAAAGAGCCAGACAATGACTGATGTTTGTATGCAAACACAAGATGCATTTTTCACATCTTTTCTTGTGTTTCTTCATGCCCACCCAGTAGAATGGCTTCAGTCTGACAAGCTGGCAGCTATTATTTAATCTGTGGATGCTCATGTTCAATAATCAAACCAGATGACCTGTGGCAGGAGGTTAATCCTGCTTCCAAGCAGATCTGACAACAAGAGCCCAGCCTGTGTGTCCCAAGGCTGCCACTCTCTTGGGTGGTCTCTAAGCTACTGGCAGTTCAAAGAGTATCAAAAAGTTATCTATGACATGACAGCAATAAAACACAACAAAACACACAGTCCCAGGCCTTGGCTACTCCCAAGTGTATGAGTAAGTAAACAGAAAAAATATGAGGGAGGGAAGACAAAATAAAAATAAAGGGATGTGGAAAATTTTGCTTTATAGATGTCGGTAACTGTGTCTGCTTGATACAGCCTTTGAAAGTTTTCTAAAATTTGGGTTGTTCTTTGTGGAGAAAGACTGAAAAATGAGGCACTGTGCAACAGTCTCAAGGGACTCTGAGTGGTACCCACGCCTGTGAGTTTCAAGGTTTTACAGGAGGTTGATAACCAACATGCAAGGGTGGCCCTTAATCCTGTAGCCAGTGAGTTTGAAGATAACCAGGTCTTTTCTTTGTTACACAGACCTTGGTCTCACTTCTCCAGAAATTAATGAGATTTTTCTCTTACTATTGTTAAAGAAAGAAGAGTCAACATAAAGAAAGAGTCATTGATGTTAAGCTCCAGTTATAAAGACAAAACCCCAGCTACTGTTTATTTGCAATGAATTTGTGTAAAATACTGTAAATTGCTGTTGTACATGGCATTAAGTTTGAGATATGAGATAAACGAGTTGGTACAAAAAGTAGGTGCACTAGATATTCTCAAACTCCTGTTTAGATTAGCCTAGAAAAAGCAAAGTCAGGCTGTCACTCTGTGATTTACCATTGATATATGAGGTAAATCAACATTCAAACACCAGCAGATATGGGGGACCTCCAACATTTAGGATGAAAAGAATGCACCAATGTGGCAGTTTAAACTAGGCTGACATTATAGCAATATAGAAATAATAATAATAAAAAAAACCCTCCATGTGTTGTATTATTTTACACCTCAGCTCAAAATGAGGAGAAAAAATTCTCATGTGTGTTGTGATTATGAGACCAAGATATTATTCAGCCTCGCAAGTTCATTTACTTTTTTTTCCTCTCTCTAATATGCATGACTAAACCAAAACAAATGATCTGAAGCATTGGCAAATATGACAGGTTTAGGTAGGTCACATATCTGATCTGGAGCAGATCAGATCATCAGCATATTCAGCAGGTCACCATGGCCCTGTAGAGGTTTGTGAATGATCATTTAGAAACCCAGCAATAAAGTATGACTAATTTTCTAAATGTCTGCTGGTTGCTGCTAACTTCTCTTAGCTCAAGTCATACAATCCTCAGTCGTCATGGTGAGCCTTTTAAATGACAAATGTTGAGGCTCATTTGAGGCTACTTTCAGTCAAAAGGCTCACTGTTATACTATCACAATGAAGACTGTATGAGGGCAGCAAAAATCATGTTGCAAATATCTGGCTACTTTCCAGTTTGTTCTCTGAGACATCGCTTTCCACTTTCCATGTTTCCCTCTCAGAATGGCTTGAAGCAGCACTGGCTCCTTAAGAGTCACGTGAAGGAGCTTCTTGCACAGAAAAGGCTTTTGTTGGCCCTCCACAGGCTGGCCAGGACATGCACTGGAGAGAGGGGTCAGCTTTGCCATGGCTGAAGGGACTGCATCTCCCACGTTCAGCAGCCTAAAGAGTAAACAGAGAGGTTTTTGTTGCCCCAGGCAACTTCTCCTGGTATGGAAACATCTTGTTCTGCTAGTCCTTCCTTCCCTTGCTGGCCCTCAGACTGCAGAAGACAGCCAGTCTTCAGAGTTGGGGTGAAGAGCAGAAGCTCCTGCAAACAGCCAGCAAGTGGGTGACTTTACCCTTTGGAAAACCAGAAAATATTAATTAGCCGATTCTGTCGAGGATGGCTCTTGGTCAAATATCCCAAAAACTTGATTAGAAAAACAGCCAGAGGTGGCTTCCACAGCAGCAATGAATCCAGGCAGCACTGCAATGCTCTCCTTCCCATGGCTCCTTCCATGTCCTGCCCTGACCAGGCAGCTGGGGCCAGCACTCAGGAGAGGATTACAGCTTTTCAGATGATACTTTTCCTTCGCAATTTTTCACAGCTAAAAGACAGGCTTAGAACTGCTGGTAAGTGTGCTTGAATTCAACCAATGCAAGCAGACTCTCAAAGGTGCTGTGCTTTGATGGCTCCTGGGAAGCTTGTTAGATGGTCAGAATCTCCTCTGAAAAAACACTTGTCTGGAAGCCAAATCTTACTGAGCAATGTGTTTGTTTGCTGGAATTGCTGAGCCCTCACTTTTAACATCAGCACCACTTTCAGTCAGGCAGCTGTCTGCCTGAGAGTCAAAACCATAGGACTGGCAGAACTGTTCCCTTATGTCGAAAGATTACAGTAATTCCACCAAATAAAAGGCCACATTTTCAAACCTCTAATCAGCTGCTCCATAATAACAGAAGTCAAAAGCTCTGCTACTGTCACAAATTATGTGTTAGAACTCACTGGCCTTAAAAGTTAGTGAGTAGCATTTTCTAAATACAGCTTCTTTAAATTAAACCATCTTACACTTTCACAGGCAACTTCTGTCATTCTTAGGATTAACCACATGCTTCTCCAGCCTATGTGTCCAGTTGGAGCCACTCTGTAGCCTGACTATCTTAAAATTAGCTGGGAGGCTAAAAGTGAGAAGTAAGTCTTACAGCTAGAAGATCACATCAGCAAAGACTTGGGAAAGCTGATGCTAAAGACAGCATGAAACAATGCTCAGTATTTCAGCTACAGAAGGTAAGTCTGTTTAGAGGTAGTGACAAAATTTTAGTTATGTAGGCTGCTATGTACAAAATAAAATAATTATATCATCCTACCTGCTGTAAGTAAATAAGGGAAAAGTTAAGGAGAATTAGATAAATCTTAACTTTTGTAGGATGTCTTAACTGCTGCATTCTAAAATATATGCCATTGTTCAACCTCAAATATGGATCAAGTGTAGTATTAGGCTGCAGGGCGTACTTTATGCCAGAGGTTCAGTTACAAAAATAAGGGTCCTTTCCAGTGTTCTTAATGGGAAATTTCTGATTGTCTCTCCTGGCCATTTCTCTTACTGCAGCACAGTTATGTCTGTAGATATTCTTGTCCCAAACTCCTGCTGGTGCTGTGCAAACCAGCCTTCAAAGTAAATGCCTAAGCATCTGTAAGGGATTTGCCTTCAGCAATTAATTATTGGGGGAAATGCTGTATTAAAGAACCTGAGCTGAAGGAGTCTGAGCTTTTTGGACCTTACATGGGCTGAGATTGCAGATTGCACCTAGCTGCTCTGTGGGGCTGCACTGTGACAGAAGAGCAGCATGACATTTTATTCATGCCATATGTTTTAACTTGAAATTAAACGACATCCATTCAAATGGCAATTTTTGTCAAGGTTTAAAAAATATATTGGCTGGCAGAGCTCTTTTCATGGAGGGGAGAAATGGAGCTGTGTGCCTTAGCTCAGGAGCGTGCAGTGAGGGCAGTGAGTGGGGCTGGGGCGGCTGGCCCAGAGCAAGGCAAGCCCACTGCACACCGCTGTTCTGGCAGCACAGCCAGCACAAGCAAGGCGAAAAAGGAAAATGCCCCTTATCTGCAAATTTCTGAGCAGTGGGAACAAAGCCCAGCAATTTTTCCTGTGATTTACTTACAGTGATTTGCTCCCCACACGAAAAGGGAATGCACTTGTCTGTGATTCCTTGTCCAGCCAGCAGAGAGACTTCCAGGGCTGGATGTTTTACTAAGCAGTCTGTAACTAGCCCAGGGTAGTTCCATGCCTGACTCGGTTTAAGCAGGATGGATTCATGCCAGAGCACTTTTAAAATGACAGTAGCAGGCTTCAATAGCTGAATATTTGCACTTCCTTGAAGCCAGGCAATTTAAATTTGTTGGTGATTAGGAAAATAGCTCTGAAATTTTGCAGTTCCCTTTAGGAAGAAAAAAAAGATCCACCAAAAAAAAATCAGCAATACCAGAACATTTCATTTTGCCTAGTTTGTTAAACATAAAAATGTAAACATGCTACAGGAAAATTAATTTTATTTTTATACACATTCAAAACACAATGGAAATTAAGGGCTTTTTCATTCAAAACCTAACTGAAAATGCTTTACAAAACATTTTAATCTCCCCAACTTCATAAGCCATTTCCAAGAAGCTGTATTTCAGTTTTCTTAAGGCATTCTTATCTGACTTCAGTTTTTAGTGGACAGCATTATCCAGCTGCTCACTTTTTCCTGGACAACTGCACTGTGGGTCTACATTTTTTGGTTTTGACTGACATGGGAATTTTTATGAGGTCAATAAACCTAAACAGTTGAGAAAAAACTTATTTCCACATCCTTAGGGGAGAGTGTCCTTGAAGAAGAAGAGGAGGCTGTGATCCTGAGAAGCAGAAGCCTGAGTATGTGATGGAGTGAAGTCTTGTGTGTAATCCCTGAACAGCTTTTGCTTCTTCTGTTTCACCCCAGGTCTGGCAAGACACCCCCAGCATTCTGTTCAGTTTATATTTTTGATCTATATTTTCTATTTTTGTTATTCTTTTTGTGGTTATTATTTCGTTCCATGATCTGGGGCAGACACATAAAAAATATTAGTTAATGTCAGATGTAAATTTCTTGCCGAATACTCTGTGCAGCCTAGGATTTTTAGGGTTGAGATGAAAAAATTTCCAGTGAGTTTTCAAAATGAAGACAGGAGCAAAATCTTTGCTGGTCACCCAAAATTCTAAGACGGTGTTTCTCTGCTATACTTTCATGTAACCTGTGGCTTCCACTTTTAATTAATCCTGTCTCTTTCTTTTGTCAGAAGTCTATAAGCTTCTCTGTTAATTTTCTGATTAATTCTCTACTGAGTTATACTTAGAATCTTCTTTATGGTCCTTCCTATGATGACAAAGGAGATAGGATTTTGGCATCAGCATAACGTCACATTATTAATATTGTAAATGTTGAAATTACTTCTTCTTTTACATATTTTATAAGCAAGTTCAAAATTAGAAAAACCTTGTATGATTAAAGAAGTGATTGATAGGCCAGTGTTTTGTTTATTATCCCCACTGCAGTTGTTTCATGAGTGGCATGTAAATAATAGGCCATTAATATTTTCTTCATATTGCCCTAAGTCTGAATTTTTGCTTCTGAGATATTTTCCTAGCACACAATGTCACCCATCCAAACTGACACTGCAGAGCTGTCTTGGAGAAGCAGGGAATGTGCTTCCGCAAAAGTTGTCACCCACTGGACTGAAAGGTGAAGCTTGGATTTGGGCAGTTGTGGGATGGTGTTTTCACTGATGTTGTCATTACCACGTTGTGAAAGGTTTAGTCTGTGCCAATTAGCTCTCAGCCAGAGCGTTCCCAGCTGGGTGCAGGTGCCCAGTATCATTTCCACTGGGCCTCTTGGATCACTCTCCTGACCTGGGAGCATAAAAGGGAGCAGCACTGCTTTGCTGCAAGGAACAATGTTAACACATTAAGGGTACAAATCCCTTGAATCAAGGGAGACAAACTGGATTGTAGCAATTTATGGTGTTTTGCACAGTAACACAGGTAGGTTTTCACACCCTTAAAACAAATGCAAACCAATTTAGTACATAATATTTATGCACAACCAGGGCACTTCTTTGGTAGAAAAATTCAGCAAAATCAAATTCTTAGCTTAAGCTTCAGAGGGTGTCTGGCACAGTGTCTGATCTTTTGGTAGAGGAGAAAAGTTAAAGCTTTAGTTTGACATCTCTAGTAATATTTTAAATTTGAAATGCTTTCATTTTAACTTGTTCAGCTTATAGACAATTGAAACCCCACCAAATTCTTATATTTAAGTATTTTTGATCGCTGGAAAATTAAAGCCCGTTGTTAAGAAATGCATTATTCAACAAAAATGCAGTCACCACAAATTATTTGCATTGCAGTAGATACAACCAGTCTTGCCTGACTCGGTTTAAGCAGGATGGATTCATGCCAGAGCACTTTTAAAAATGACAGTAGCACCTTGCAGGTGCCACGGGCAGCAGCACAACACGGGGACAAAATCTTTGGTGGCTCTTTATTGTTTGAGTGACTTGAACTTGTGAGAAACCTACCTCTTCTGGTTTGCCAAAAGCATCAAAATACCCCAGAGCCAGCACCCAGCACAACCAGGAGACAATTATGCCACAGAAACACTACCTGACACTCAGAATTGTCAGAGCCTGATAACAAGTAAAGCTCTCAATTTTTCTGGAAAGCACAGTGAGAATATCAGTTTACTCAATTTAATTGGGGAAAATATAAAGAAAGAACAAAAAGGTAAACTTTCCTATATAGGTTTAGACACATTCAGATCACTGCCATAGATTCTTTAAAAATTAGTTTTTACACTTCTTATAGAGTGAGTTGAAATAAAAGGCTCTAACCACTCATTGCACCACTGGAATGCAGGTGAAATGTAGTAAGAACCTCACAGATTTTAAGCTGAAATTAGTCAAATTTAATATACTTCTACTCCTTGTAATGTTCTTTCCATTCAACAGTGGAGCTGCACTAGGAGTCACCAGAGGGAGCCTGCATGCCAAAAATCCCACTGTTTTTCAAAAAACTCTTTTCTTTCAGATTGCAAGAAAATTGAAAGCTGAATTTACATAATTTCTCCTCATTGCTGAAAAAAAGAGAAGGCTGCTGCCTCCCTTTGCCTCTGTAGGGATGGCCAGCCCCTGGGTGCTCGGTGCTGGGCCAGGGAATATATATCCATGGAATAATACTGGTTGTTCTCAGTTTTGGGAGAGCTGAAAAATCTGAAGTATCCTCCCTCCTTCTGTTTGAAGAAAAACTAGCAGCTACATCAGATGAGAGCTTTTAAACAACATCCTGCTGGCCTGTGCAGCTCACAGGAAAATGAATCCCTTTTCAGGTCCATATGCTAGCTGCAGTATTTCCTGTGTTTTTCTGGTCACAGTCACACACATAATTCATGTGAGCACTCAGTCCTCGCTGCAGGCCTGAAAGGATGTGGTTGAAATTTTCAGGCTGCTCGTGTTCTTGTCTCCATGCCAAAGCTCTGGTGGATGGTTTTGGGAACTCTGTGTTCTTGCTATACTGGGCAATGTTCATCTCAAGGGGTGAAGGAAGGGAGAAATTATGGAGGGGAGAAGAACCACATGGCCTTCTGTAGAAAATTTTTGGTTTTTGATAAATTCAAATAGGCATCCACTTCAAAAGGAAAAAAAAAAATCAGATACTAAAAACCCAGAAAACATCCCCACCAC
Source organism: Onychostruthus taczanowskii (assembly GCF_017590055.1). Classification (NCBI taxonomy): domain Eukaryota; kingdom Metazoa; phylum Chordata; class Aves; order Passeriformes; family Passeridae; genus Onychostruthus; species Onychostruthus taczanowskii. The sequence continues at coordinate 8,281,020 of NW_024499240.1, read as the reverse complement.
AAGAAACCCAGCACAGATGGTCCCTAAAAATCAAAAGCATGGTTTCTCTATGTTTCTCTTAGCTTAACCATAGAAATAAGGACCACGTTGTTCAGAAACAGAGACATCACAAAGCTAATGTGCTACTGGGACTCAGGATGAAACCTGAAGTAAAAGGGCTAATGGTAAACTACTGCCCCTGGAAGAGCAGCTTGTGGCCTGGAGCCACTCTCATGGAAATCATTGTCCCGATCCCAGGAGGACTCAGAGCAGGTGGTGAGAGCTTGGCTGATGGCTGTGAGCCTGCACCCACTTGCACATGCTCATAAGGACCAGCACAGCTCATGGAATCGTAGCTGGAAGGTTGTGGGATGATTTTGCTGTGTCAGGCTGATGCCACTGCTCAATGCACAGTGGTGCCTTTCATGTTACACAAATTCACTATTAACCTTGAGCTTGCCTGTCGTCATTCTGTCTTTTGAAAGATTTGCCTTTTGGGGGTGGGGATATTTATATATGGAATTTGACTGCATGGAGAGGAGCCATTAGTAGACAAAGAGGGACTGTAGAAATATGCAGTTAGGTACAAATGCAGGGAAGGCTTTTCTTTTGAAGGGTAAATTAAATGAGACAGCAGCCCACATACTGTAGAGATTTTTTAGAAATACACTCCTTAGAGAGGCACCTCTGTATGTATATACTGCATCTACCTGCAGAGCAGCCCAGTACAGAGTGAGCGATCCCCCCACTGCTCCCCAGCCATGATCCCTGGCCGAGCTGCAGCAGGAGCCAAGGACAGTGAGCCCTGACAGATGCTCTTGCCCTCACTGCGTGCACAGTCCTGCCCTGCCTGTCTGGGAGATGGCAAACCCTGAACAGGAGCAGCAATGGGTAATCTACGTCTTCATTCTGCCATCTTGCTTGGGATCAAATTCCGGATTTACAATGCTTTAGATGAAACAGAGGGGCAATTATTATTTATTACAGTAGGGCTGGCTGCAGTCAGTGTCTGCCATGTGGCTTGGTTGTTAGCCTCCAGCACAGAACATACAGCAAGGAAATAAAATTGAATGCCCTGTCAAATGGCTGACTTCATAAGAATCTCACATGTTCTCCTATAAAAATATTATCTTTTCTTCAAAAGCAGCTTCAATTCAGAACACAACACTGCCAAAATCTTTGTAATTTCACTATAAATACATCTTGTAAAAAAAGTAACCAGAACAACACATGCTGCCCTTCCCGGGATTTCTACTTTACATTTTAAAGTAAACTTTACATTACATGTACTATGACTCCCATATTTTTGTTCTATAGTATTTTATGTTGTTAGCTCTTAAAAGATTAACTTTTTACTGTCCTCTGTTACTGCTTAGAAACTACAATGTTTACACTGCCCTGGATTTAATACAACAATGTTTAATAACACTATTTACAAGTCATAAATTCTGTTTCACAGCACTTTCCTAAGATTAGCTTCTATCATAAAAATAAAATTGTACCTTTAGAAGGAGGCCTGTTTGGCATTCATTGCACAAGATTAGAAGGAGCTATCAGATATGTGGGTTTCACACTGAGCCAGATGAGGCCAGCAGAAATACTCCCCCAGACTTTGGTCTGTGTTGGACCACACGAGGTAATTTAGGCACTGACATTAGTGCTCAACACAGCCCTTTCTTCTTCACACCAGGTAACAGTGGCTATAACACAAACACCCCAGTTTTTCCGTGGAACAGATGTCAAGCTTAGTCTCCACTGGACACCTTGGTCTCTCTATAGGTACTGCAATATTTATTACAGCCAAGGCCAGAGCCATTTTGAAGCAGGAGCTGCCAACTGTGTGAAATGAAATGTATTCAAAGCTGCCAACAGTAAGGAATTAAATACAGACTGCAGCAGTGTCTGCCAGCGTGTTGGGCAGTACCATAACAGTGGCAGCCAACTGAACTTGGGATGGCAGCAATCTGATGTATCCCTGTCACCAACTCAGTGATTCACTAATTAATTTAATTTTTTTTTTTTCTTAATTGTATCTACTGTCATCATACTACTGTTCCAGTCTGAGGGAGGAGAGAGGAGGGTAGAGAGAGGGGGAAAGAGACCAGGCACTAGAAGGGAACATCTTGGTAAAGATAGCCAGGAAATTCATTTAAGGACATTCTGCATCCAGTGGTGTGGTTGTTATGCACTGGCTAAGATGTGGATAAGAACAGTATATAAATGATGAAAAAAAGTAGTTTGGGAAACAAAGCTGCACCTCTTGTGACCGAGTTAGGGGCAAGGAAAAAACACAATGATACAAAACTGCAGCATAAATCTTCTATTCCTAGTTCTTCAGCAGGTCCAGACTGTTGTGGGCCTTCCACCCAGGAAATGAAGTGCACGGATGGCATTTTGTCACATCACAACAAGTGAACAAACAAGAGCAGTGCACACGAAGAACAAGGCAGAGTTTAGCCTTCTGTTACCCAAGAAACAGCTCACCGAGACAGATTTTCTACTTAACAGGAATGTGGTGGAGAGCTGGTGCTACCAGGCTAAAGAAGAGATGTTTCTCCAGGGACATGGCAGCTCTGCTAAGGCATTGGAGGAAGACTGCCCAGCCTCAGGAATTGCTCCAACCACTGGACATTGCCTGTTTTTGTGCAGTAGTCCTAGCCCCCTGCCCAGTAGTTATCACAGCCTTTTAGCCTACTGGAAAAAGAAGGAGGTCCAAAATACCACTCAGGACTGAGAGGATAATTGAAACCCATCTCCATCTCCTGTTCTGGCCACATGGCTGATGTGCAGCACAATCATCTTTGAAAAAGGATCATTATTGGAGAGGCTGGAAAAATGTAATAGGCTGAGTCAAAGTGACTCACCCACATAAGAAAAGTTTGACTGGGCACCAGCTCAATTTGTGAATTTTCACAGGCCTGGCCTTGATGTTTAGAAGACTGTGTAAGATGTCTGATGTTATGGCTAACATCAATTTCCTAAAAAAATTAATTTAAGTCCACGTATGAAGCAGAAGTAAAAAAAGACATGGTATTTTTCTTTCTAGAATAGTGGGATGTTTGGTGTTCTTACACTGATGTGTTTAGTTAACACTAGAAGCTCTTTGCAGAGTTTGCCATGTGAAAAGGAAGCCTATAAAATGATACAAGTTTTTGTAGTGACTGCTAAAGCCTTAGAAACTTAATTATTGTGCCACTTGAAGTAAATTTAGCCTGAGATTTTTGTTCCACCATGATTCTCATGGGTTCCAAACTCAGTGCTTACCATACTAACAATAATCTTTAATGTCTCCAGACTCTACCCGTGTTCGTTGTTAACCTTCACTCACAAAGTAATGAGATGCATCAGACATCGTCAAGATGGCCTAAGGGGTTACAAATTTGGATGAGGGCCACATACTCTACTAATTGCTTCTAATAAATTACATATTTCAGGAGGGACATCATGATTTTAATCATTTATTCTGCATGTTGTTTCCTTTGGAGAGAAGAACAAGCAGGCACTAAACAAGCAGAGCATCTGAAATTCATGGCAGAAGCTAGAAAGAGCTCATTTAATATCAACCATCATTGTAAATACTAGAATTATGCATGTATCAAATCCCCGGGTCTGAACACTTTGGGAAAAGCCAGTGAGTTCTTGTTGTTTTAATGACTCAAACCAAAATAATGTCTTTGAATGTTCCTTAGATTTATAACAGCTCTGATTTAATCCCATTTCAAATCTTGTAGCTGGGGCCTAGCCCAGGAAAAGACCTTTGTTTTTATGCAAAGAAAAATACATTAGAAGGGGAATTTAAAGCTTTTGTTTCCCAAAAGGCTGAGGGAAAACAGTCAAATACATCTCTTACTTGTGTGGAGAATGACTTTAATTATGATTTGATGGCTCCTCATTGGAAAAGTGGTCCAGTGAACACAGACAGCTACAGTAACTTGCTCTAAAGCCTGCTGAAATTAGCAGGACCTTGATCTGATCTGAACAGCCTCTTGCAGAGTGAACTAAGATGAGTGAAGTTTTCCTACTTCCCTGACCTCTAGCACATCCAGGCTAGTAGACTCACTGCTAATGAAATCCTCAAATCACTTGGGAAAGTGCACTTCCTTCACAGGGGGAGACCTTGGTGGTATTTAAATAGCCACTAGTATTAATAGCAATAGCTGGTAGATATTGTGGGGGTTTGGGACCTCTAGGGAGCAATGCAGGTCTGGGAACAGCTCAGGCTGTCTTCTGTTAGCCTGTGTAAACCTTGCTTCCTGCCACTGCCGTCGGCATTTCCTTCCAAGGATGAGCTGAGCTACCAAACAAAACATGACTACCTGGGAGAAAGGAAACCTGCCTCAGCACGAAGCATGCCCGGGCATGGAAAGCTGCAGCTGCAGCTCGGAGACTCAGATGTCCTCTTTTGATTTTCAAGTGGCAATGAGACACTAAGGAAGCACCTTCACCTGGGGTAAGTGCAATCCACTTCTGCCTTGGCAGTCTAAGGTGCCTTCACTTGGTCCCTCTCTATCTGGAAGGGTTATCATCCCATTTTAGACTTCTCTGGCTAGTGTGAGGGTAAAAAATGAGCCTCCAGCAAGACTTCCAGGGGCTCCTCTAGCCCACCAAGCAGAACAATGAAGACATTTCTGAAGATGCTGTTTTTGCTTTCCTGGATGGATGGACCTTTGTGCTAAAGCAGCTGGACATCTACTTTGGAAAAGGATCAAAGGATTCTTCTTGGCTTTGTCATACAGAACAAGAAGCAGATTAGTAAATAGGAAAAAGGCCTTACACATTGAGAACTGACTGGAAAAGATTGCCCAAGGCAAAAGTGGTGACTATTCAAATTGCAAAACATTCCTGTGGTTGTTTTTATGGTATTTTTCATAGGCAGGTTCAAGCTAACCTTCACACATTAAGAAGACGACCTTAAAGGATGAGAAAATTTGAAGTTCAGGCATAAAAGCACATGAATAACAGAAGAAAAACTGACACAAAGAGGGGAACTGGAGACGATGAACCCTTAGTTAAGATTGCTGCTAAACATAGAAAAAAACTGTGACAAGGGGTGAATCACAACATACAGAAGTGGGTTCCTTTGGTGCAATCTTCAGACCCTGACTTTTGCCAACACTGCATGCTACATACCAGCATGGAATTAAACACTAGTGAGGCAGGTTAGGAAAGAAATATCTATGAAAGCAAAATGGAAAACCTCTTTGACATCCATTAGCTTTGGTAATATAATACTAAGAGGCACACCATGCTCAGCTGTTATCTGGTTGGCCAGCTGAGTCCCTCTCCAGATTACTACTTAAATCAATAGCTCTCACATTGATTTTTCCAGCACACTGTATTCCAGTAAAAAGAACAATGCTCTGAGATGAGTCAGCTATTTGCTCTGTCTGTAGGAACTCTGGTGTGTTTTTGTTTAGGAAAATAAAAGCAGGAGCCAAGGTACACACAGATATGCAGTAATAAGGACCTGCCTGTTGCACCAGGTTTGCTACAGCTTGCTGCAGCAGCCACAGCCCAGCCTTGAGCTAGAGGAAGTTTCTGCAATGATGAAACTGAAATATTTAGGGATGGTCTTAGACAGATAATAATGCTGAATTTTAGTTCAATAAGTGCAATGGCAGAAGGAAAAAATATGCCCCCATATTTATCAAAGAATAGAATCAGAGAATCATAGAATGGCTGGGGTTGGAAAAGACATTAAAGATCATCTCATTCCAGCCCCGCTTCAATGGACAGGGACTCTGCCCACTAGACTAGGTTTCCTAGAGGTCCAAGCAAACTGGCCTTGGACACTTCCAGATAAGCTGACACTTCCAGGGATGGAAGTCACAGCTTATCTGGATAATGTGAATCCTTCATCTGGGCAATTCAACTAAGAGGCTGATCTCCATATATTTACCATAATAGGTAAAACCTCAGCAGTACTGCATTTATTGCATATATTTTCATGTATTTGGATATTTCATGTAACATGTACTATAGATCTGGTATTGTAACCAGTCATCACCATTGTCTGATGTTCCTTCAGATCTTTTCAACCATGCCATCAATTTCCCATTCTATATGGGCTTCTATCCACAACATCAATATTAATTTCCTCTTTCTCTCTCCTACCTTGCCATCAATACAGAAACCAGCAACCTTTCTCTCACCCAGTTTTGTAATTATTTCAAGACACTTACAGAAAACTGTAACAAAACTATTTTCAGCTATTGGAGGTTTGGAGTCAGGCTGAAGTATGACTCTGCCCATGGTTTCTCTTGATCCCTTTCAGCTGCAAGTATGGAGCAAAGCTCCTGCCATGGCCCCTTTTCTTTCCCACAGCCTTCTGCACACAGCTGCTGTCTCAGCTTCCAGGCTCAGTTCCACTGCCTGCAAGCTTGGCTTATTTCTGGGAACTTTGAGTTAACAGCAGCTACAAACTACTACAATGCCCCAGAAGTTAACAAATGAAAATATTTGTCCCTCTTCTCCACTCCATTTATTATCTCCAGCTTTAAATGTAAGGTACCAGATTATAGTCTATCCCAGCTTCCATTAGTAACAGCCCCAGAGGGTATGGAGCAGACAAGGAGCTGTAAAGAATTTTATTTTTTTACTTTACTGTATATCAAATACCATATTATGAATACACTGTGGGAAAAACAGTGCACAGGAAATGTATGAAGTATATGCTCAAAGTTGAGGAGGAGTTGTGCAACTGAGAAGCCTGTTATTCAGAAAATACTGTTGAATAGTGTTCAACAGTATCTTCAACTGCTATAAAACTAGAATAATTTAAATCATTACAAAAACTCTGTATTTCTCAGTAAAACCAGCTTTGTGTATTTCATATTGCTATATATTTGCCTCACAGTCTCTTAGTCCAAACAAAAAAAAAAAAAGTAATCTTTTCATATCAGTGAAAAGGAAGAATAATAAATTTTCAACTAGGTAATTTTTAAATTAAAAAGTTCATATTTATGACAGTAACAGTATGGCAGAGCTGGAGCAATCCAGTCAGTTTACAGGAAGGGTTATCAACTTCCAAGCGCCTACTTGTGTATCTGGGACTAAGGTGTAATTTAGGATGCTAAGGCATGCAGTTCTAGAGAGGAGCTATGAGGACCTGTTTTACACTGCACTTCATTTGCCCAGCATTTAGTTTAGGCTTGTACAGCAAAATAATACAGCAGTGAGATCAATAGGTATTGCTATCCATGCAAATAATTTTTCTTCCAGAAAAAATATTGAAATTGAACATCATAAGATTATTGCTAATATCCAGCACACAAACTTCAGCCTATTTTGGCAAACAGTCTTGTTCAGGCATCTGAGTGATATTTTAACTGTGGTTAGGACAAGTGCTAGAGAACTGCAGCTCCAGAATGAGACACATAGAACTGGCTGATACGGTAGATTACCTCATGACAGCAGCAGTATTTCACACAACTAATCAGATATCCCAGGTAATAAACTGTGTTAAGCAGACAAATGGAAATTTACGTATTCATTATCCATCAGGAGACACCTGGCAGGATGGCCTTTAGACTGTACTCTGAAATAATCCTGCTCTGACAGGTGTCAGCCAGACGTGCTGGTGAAACACCACAGATCTTGCTTCACTTCAATCTCCATCCAGTCAAATTCTGTGCAGAACTACGTAAGAAGCAAGGCCTAAATGTAGCTGTTCTGATCCCAGGTGATATCACTGCTGCTTTTGTACATATTCCTAAAAAGCATGTTATCCCTCAAAATTTCTATCAAGAGTTCTCATTTTCCTTATCTTTCCAAGAAAGTCTTTACACACCCTATTGTCACACACCCAGAGCACAGTTTTGGTTCTCCTTTTCACAGTTGCCTGGAAATGAGAGCCAGAAGATGGGGGAGTGGTTTCAAATAAGAAACAGAGAACTCTATGGGGCCAGCACCAATAGAATTTATATATTCAAGAAGCTCTGTTCATAGTTTTGCATTGAATTATCTGTTATAGCAAACTAATCAAAGCATAAAACTTTGGGTTTTTTTTTTCCTCGAGCAAATAAATTTGCCCCTGCAGCAAGGTTCTGTGCTGAGGATGGGGAGACGGTGAGCACCAGGCAGGTGGGCAGTGCCAGGCAGTGGTGGCTGGGCACGACCCTGTGGCACTGCTCCGGTGCCGCTGTCCCCCCCGGAGCCAGGGAGCCGTGCCAGGGGCCGGGCAGGAGCTCACGGTACCTTTGAGGGCAGGCGGGGTGAAGACGCTCTGCTTCCTCTGCTTGGGAGAGGCACTCTGCGACTGCGGGGACAAAACAGAGAGGGGCAGTGAGATACGGGCACAGAGAGAGAGATTTCTGCTCCTGGCAGCTCCGTGCTCACCCATCTAAGCGCCCATCAGAGAGCTTCCGAGGAAAACAAGCCGTGTACAGCTGATGCCAGCTGCCAGGCTGTCATGTACACAGGAAAACTAAGACAAAAATATGTGTTTAATGGACAACCTTTATGACTCCCAGGCAAAATGGACCCAATACTACTGAAAATTACCCTTCACTCTATAAAATATTGTGTAACATAAAATTAGGATAGCCTGTGCTTTTAACAACCTGTGTAATTGATTCTCATAAGGCAAATAAATGTCCATGTATATCAAAATAGTTGCAAGGTTTACATTAGCCAACGTTCCAATTACAGTGTAATCAGTGATTATGTGCATGTGTAAGGTGGTACTAAAATATTAATATATACATTTTAATATAAATAAGTGGAAAATCCCTCCCCCTGTACCTTTTCAATGTGTTCTATTAAACCCAAGATCATAATTTCAGCAGCAATCACTCAGCCTTTAACTGAGCCTCATTTGAGTGCTGTATTTAGTTAAACTTTGTGTGGCCTCAAAATCTCATCTATGCACAAAAGATAAATTATTCCAAAATAATGGCAGTAAAATTACATATAGAGTAATAATAGTATTATTATATTATCCCAATACACATAGAGTAATAATAGTATTACTACATTATATCAATATTTAGTTAGCAAAAACTAACTGGAGTACATTCAGTGCTAAAGCAGAGCAGCTTTTGCAAAATGAAAGCAGCTAAATTGGAGTCAATATTATACCAACATAAATTATGTCTACATAAAAAGGACAAGCAAGCCTCATACAGTACACCCTCAGCTAGTTTTGGAAGACACCATATCACACTCCTAACCAAAAGGTTAAGGAAAAACTGTGTGTAACCAAGCTTTTTCCCCCCCCTCATTTTATCAGTTTCTGGTTGTAGTAATGATGTTGCCTTTACCCAAACATTTGCTAAAAATGCCTAATATATACACCATGAATTTTATTCAGATCTATTTCGTCAGGGAATGTTGGAGACATGTTTCACACAAGTAGGGCTAATCCTATTAACTTAGCTTATCACAGTGGATAGAATGATAACATTTATAAATAAAATATTGTCTTTGGAAAGAGAAAGCTATTTATAAACACTATGGGATAACCTGGTGAACCTCACGCCAGTAAATCTTTATATGCTTGTATTGGAGTTCAAATTTGAACCAATCAATACCTCCTGCTGCTATTTAAGGTGCTCTGAGCAGTGGGTGAAGGAGAAAGAGATCAGGGGCTTGCAGGAACCATGCGAGGGGAGGTTAGAAAATGAGATCAGAGGAGCCAGCTTTCAGCTCTTGTGCAGACAACATGCCTGCACTGCCTGCTGCAGGCTTGACAAGCGATGGAGAGAGCAGAGAGGTGTTTGAATGCTCTTGTGCCCAGCAGAGACCTGCAGATCCACAGCAACGCTTGGCTGGGGTGATCCAGGTCACCTTGGCTGTGCTGTGCTGTGGCAGGGCATGGCACCAAGGCAGAGGGGAAGCTCACCTCTCCCAGCTCCCTGCTACAGGGAGCTGGCACAACACACAACATGGCTTGACACAGCCCTGCTTTGAAAATGATGGCTCTTAAAAGGCTGTGTTACTGCAGATGGCATGACAATGTAAATAAAAGTATCCACCAGGATGAATCAGTGAGTTTCCAAGAGTTTTTAACAATTGAACTATTTTAACAATAAATATGTTTAGGAAAAATAAAATCACTTACCTCTGCCTGCGAGATATTTGTTCTCTTCTCATCCTTTTCTGGAGAAAAACATATGAAAAGAGGAAAGTTAATACAGAAGCATTTCTCGGGGCTAACATTTGTAACTCTGCCATGAACCTACAGCACTGCTGTAAATAAGAAATTGACCTTCTAATTTACAGCTTTTCTTTCTCATTTGTGTGTCTCAGAAAGCCAGAGGCCCTGATTAGCATTTAGACATAAGCACTGCATCTGAAACACTTAACTCCCATTTTTGTCTGTGAATAACAGTGAGCAATGGAGTTCCTTCAGCAGCAGGTCCTTTGTCCTGGCTGGCAGCAGGGCTCTGCACTGCAAGTTGGGCTCTCAGGGACTGCTTTGCCCAGGGACTGAGCTTTCTTCTGTGGTCAGAAAAGGCCTGGTTGGCAAATGGTGTGAAGAAAACTCACAAAGGGTTCCACTGCACTCGAATAATAACAAGAACCTCACCTCAGTTAAGTTATTCATATACCAATTCTGGTACTGAAAAGTGCCTTGCAGTAATATGTAAAATTAACAAAACAAAGCTTAACAAAGAGTGATCTTTCACCTTAAAAAATTTATGACATTACCAGACTGAATTTTTTACTGAAACTTTTTACTTTTGTTACCTTAATTTTCTTTAGGCTACGTGTATGGCAGAACTGGCAAAACTTCAGACTTCTATTAAAAATAAGCCTCTGAGAATTTGTTTGAACAACTAAGATTGTATGACATAGAGGAGGCTCAAGGCTCTTCCTAACCATGGCATGTAACCAATTTTTCTATGAGCTAAATTATTTCGCTGCTGTTGTCTTCATGTGGTTAATGGCCAGAAAGTATCTGTCTCCTGCTGATGATTTCACAAATATTTGACAAAGATCATGCAGGATATTTGATACACAGTAGTTTGGAGTCCTAAAATAAAATGTCATTCAAAACATAGACATCAATCTCTCACTGTTGCAATGGGCCTTCTAAAATTTTCCACTGGCAGATATCAGTGTATCAGTAATTTTCACTGAGGTGGGACAGATCTGTAACCATAGGTCTGAGCAAAGAATTAAGCCTAGGCAATATGATTTCATCTGACTTATTCTGTAGATATTGGCCTCTCGTGGTGTGCTGTGTATGAGGGGACAAGCCAGTCCATGCAGCTGAGTCGATCACATTTTCTGTCACATCCTTTACCATTGTCTTTGTGCATCTTTCAAAGATTAATTTATTTACTAGATTTTTCAATATAAGTATTTTGCATTATCTCTCTCTGAAAGATGTTCAAATCACTCAGGGTTAAAAAATGTAATTGAAAACAGGGCTGATTACCAAAGCATGGTCCCACAGACACAGAATTAGACAAGACAATCAGGAGTTTCCTGCCATTGACATTTGCATGAACTTTGGTAAGGTCACTGATCTCCTCCTGGACTTCCCTACCTGTAAATAAGTATAACAGTGTCTATTTCAGTACAGAAGTGTCTATTCCAGCTCACAAAACACTTTGGGGTATGAAGTCAGGCTGGTTAAATGGGGGATTATTTATGTGCTTGCAGCCTTTCTTATTGATTGCATACCAACACATCAATTAGTCAACATTAGACTTTTTTTTTTTATTCAGGGTACTGGATTTAGCTTAAATGCTGAAATTTGAATAAATCAGGGACTTTCAGCAAAGAACAATGAAGAGTAAGTTACGTCCCATTCCTTCCTGAAGATCTAAATTTGCCCAGATTAAAAATATGTTTTGTGAACCCAAGGTGATTCTTGCATAAGGAACAAAAACTGACATCAGTAGCTTTGTTGTGTTTCAGGTCTTGATCCTCAGAATGTGCACAACTCCAACCCTTCGGGCTCGCACATTTAGTGTTCTGAGTGATGTGACACTAAAATTGTCAGAACTGGAACATTTGCAGCCTTTCCCTTCAGCCAGCAGCCTTTCTGTGACAGGCAGCTTTGGGAATAAGGACTGGTCCTGTATAGAATTAGAGAAACCATTCATATCCACAGGGCAAATAGTGCCAATGAGAAGCATCAGACAATGTGGACACTTAAGGACAGCTTGTAAAATCACATAAACAAACATTTTCGGAATCAGTAAACAGAGATAGGAAAGTAACCTAGGGGGCTGAAAGATACAAACTCTGGGCAGGAGCCATGAAGTGTTTCAAGTGAGATGAAGGGAAAGGTACAGCTGGCTGGTCCTCACAGACCATAACATTGTTCACAGAACACAACATAGCTGTATTGTATTCCAAATCTCAACATACAGCTTTTTTCCAGTGTAACTTATTCTAGGCTGCTCTAATTACTAACAGGACTCTAATCAGTCAAGTAATTTCTTGGCAGTTTTTGTGTTTTTGTTTTAAAGAAGTGTAATAGAAATCATGTGAAGAGCTGAGAATGGGTTTGTACATACCCAAGTGGAGGTAAGTAAAAACAAGACTGGAGCTTTTTTTAGAGACTTCTTTACATCTGTGCTGAGGAAGGGAAAAGCAGTTGAGGACTTTCCCTTGTGCTGGGTGAATAATGTTTGAGCCTAGTGTGAGCCTTACCTCATATAGGCTGGAGCATCACCTGGCAAAATAAACAGGATTTAAGGCTTTTTTCTGTATCCCCAGACAAATAAATATACAATGAAGGGTTCAGTCTAAAGGGTATTCCCATCAATCCAGATCTGTGCGCAGACTTTCTGAAACAAAGCCTTAGTTTTTTAAGGAATGTCACTCCTGAGAGCCCATCTGCCTGCACAGACTCCTTTCTGAATCAGAGTTCTAAGCTTTAGCCTTTACCCAGGGCAAAACCTCACCCTCTTGCAGGGAAACCATCTATTTTGTATTTCCATAAAGTTAGCACTGATGATAAATGGAAGAACCAAATACTGATCCTAACCTAAATCAGCCAGTCTGCAAATAAATAAAGGTTCAGAGGGAGGCAGTGGGAATGCATGCCCTTTTGGAGTCAAATCCTTTTTTTTTTTTTTTTATTTCAAGACATAAGAAACAGCCTTTTCTGATTACAATGAATTTCTTAAGAGGGGCATCAGGTACTTTACTAAAAGATAATGTCAATAATATGTGACACATATTATTAAATGCTAACAATTAAGTGTAGTTTTGTTAAAATATGCAGTGTGTCATTTCCCTCTTGCAGGGAAACCTGCAAGACCTGGCCCGACTATGTTGCCAAAATAGTTTGAAGTAGCCCTGGGGGCTGTGTCCCAAACAGGGCAGGGGAGCTCTTTGAGTCTTCACTGGCACATCCCCCAGCTCAGGCGATCTAAGGAGCTGAGCTCCCCCAAAATTGTCCTCATCTGAAGGCAGAGAAGAACCCAGAGGAAGGAGGCTGACTGTAAATGAAATCTGCTTGGTGGTGCAGATCACTTCTTCCATGGATCTCTCCTGCTGTGCAAACATCGTGCCCGTGCTGGGGGAGCTTTGTGGTCGTTTTAGAGCGAGATCAAAATTCATCTGCCTTGCTTCTCCCCCTGGACAGTGTTAATGCACTCGGAGCAGCCATGCAGGGCCAGAGGTGGCCTGTTTTAAAGGACCTGGCCTCTGATGTCACCCATGGGCTCTGCAGAGGTCTCATCCAGCAAAGGCTTATCTCATCCAGCTAAGTACCCTGCTTGCTTTCCCCTCAGCAAGAGCAAATAAAAGCCTTTTCTGTGGGGTTTCAGTCAGGCACTGGAGAAACAGAACAGGTCAGAGGCCAGTTTTTACACAAAAGAAACTCAGTAAGAGGCTGGTATAATTGTTGGAGAAATCTTCTGTTAGAGAGTTTAGAATTTTCCTTGGGAAAACAGCTGAGTAGATAAAAATCACAGGTGGCTGATAGACTTGGACTCAGGCAATTTTAGAAACTAAAACCAGAAAATAATCCTTCATTCTCCTGCCATTTAGTGGCAGAAAAATATTAAGTTTTTGAAAATTATGTTTCAGTCATTTCACACTTCAATTTTTCCATCAGTAAAAGAAAATAAATATTTTTTGATCTACCAGTTTACTGGTGTTTGACCACCACCATCTGTATTAGCCATTGGTATTTGGAAAACAAGCTCACTGAACTCTGATTTAGAAATTGACTGACATAATACTTGTTTTTTCTGCTATCACAACTACTTTTCCTTTCTTCTAGAAGACATAGCAAGATCAAAAAGTATTTAATATTTTCTTTTTGCCAGAGTCTTAACTACATATTGCCACATCATCTAGCATCTCACTGCTTTTTACTAAACCACTGAGGTAGGAAAAGGAAAAAAAATCAGAAAATACCATGATAAAAATGCTGACATAGCTAATTGTTTGATTTTCGCTTGCTGGTTTTTATTTGCCAGTGTTTAGCAATGAGAACTTGACTATGGGTTTAGATGTCATTACATTTAATTACAAAGAAATATCCTGGTAAGCCCTCCTGGAGTGAGTATATGTTTCTGAAACTATTCCCACTGCAGAGCAGCTCATTAGATCCCGGGAGCAGCTGCTGTGGCAGGCGGAGCTGGGAGCTCTGCTCCCCTCTCGCTCAAGTGCTGACAGGAGAGAGCCTGTGCTGCGCTGCTGCTGCTGCATCCCACTCACTAATCAGCATCTAAATTACTGCCTGGCCCTTGAGGGAGCACTAATAACAAGATTTGTATAGCAAGCATTAATGAAAACGTAGGGCAGAGAGGAATTTGCTGTACACAGAGGCATTTGCATGCCTATCTACCCTGTCAGGCCTTGCAGCTCAGGTGTGTAGTTTGGGGAAGATCCCACACTGTGCTGACTATGCTGTCACCAAGGGACCTCTTGTGCCTCTGTCTCAGAGATCATAGCACAGCTTTTCCCAGCTAGCTCCTGTCTGTAACCAGCCCTTCGTGCTTCATTAAAATACTGCAGGCCAAATGAATCTGCTCTTTGGACATTTCATTTTTTTTTTCCCAGGTAAATCGGTTTTCTAAACAACCCTGTGTTTTCCACCTTCAATATTTAAGTAGCCATTGCTAGTACTGAGACTAGGGGCTGCAGTCTCCTTTGTTAGACCAAGTCCTTCCTCATGGTGCTCAAAGTCAGCCACCAAACGAAAAGAACAATCATTGTTTTCCTCTTGATGCACACAGCACCATCTAATCCAAACATCTCTGCTCATACAGAATCTAAGGACCCCCTTTAAACTTCACAACCATAAGAATATGAAATAAAACTAACTTTCGCAAGCTACAGAGATCAAAATTTCCTTAAAACTTGCATTCTGGTAAACAAAATCTATTTTGGAAGAAGCTGGAGAGACATTACAAACCTCAAATGTGAATCTGAATATATTTGTTTACATCACATGATTCCCAGAAAGGAATTATACTGCCTGATTCACCGCCTTGTTATTCCAGCTTCATGCCAGACTCATGGAAATCAGTCTCATTTCACTGGCATGAAACTAGAATACAAGAGTGATGAATAAGGTCTGCAGCCTTACCACAGAGCAATCATGAATTATTACAACAAGTACAAAAATCATCCTCCTCCTAAGCATTTTTGTTCCAAATTTTTCATTCTCCCTCCCCAAAATACATGATAAATATTAATAAAAGACAAATTCTAAACAAGTACCATAAATCAAAAATAGCTTCTCAAAATATAGTTTGAAAGAGAATTAAAATTTGATTATTTTCTCCCTTCTTGGAAAAGGACTTACTTTTCTGCCTCTTGTCTTGGTGTGTCATTTCTGCCTGACTTTGTGTCCTTCCAGTTGCTGCCAGCTCTGTAAGGCTTTATTCTGATACTGCCCTGTCTTTGAATGACTGGACATAAAATAGGTTTTGTGGAAAAAGCTATCATGAAAAGAATAGTTCCATGCAGAATTTTCTTTTTCTGAAACACAAGAGGCCCTGTCCTGCTCCATGAGGGAGAGTCAGGTGAGCAAGGTGCTGGGAACAGAGTTCCTGATGTGAAGTCCTGGATATGGGGATAATTCCAGAGCTGGCAGTTCTTCCCAGGGAGGTAATCAACCCAGGGAGAAAGCCTGTTTGGACAACTGATGTAAAGATTTGCTTTAATTCACAACATAAACAATGCTGTTTATGTTGTGAATTAAACAATGCTGTTTATGTTGTGAATTAAACTAGAAGAAGATGTCTTCTTCTAGTTTTTTTCTAAGCAGCACAAACTCCTCTTTGGTGAAGGAAATGGAGACAGCTTCCAAAGAATGGCTGACTACATAAGATTAACCAGAAGGAGGTAAGTATTTTTTCTTTTCATGTCTCAGATGAGACATTTTCTGAACCAAACAAAATTCTCTGACTAAATTTCCAGGAGTGACTCTGAGCCAAACTTTTCATGTAATTTGCAGCAGACCTGTGTGGACTCCTGGCACCAGAGCTGGAGGAGCCTCTGGCACAGGGTGTCACTGCAGGCAGAAGCTCTGGATCAGGGTTTGCCTCCACACTGCTTTGAAGCTCCCTAAAATTTACTCATCCCAAAGAGATATTAACAGCAAAGTGATTCTGTTTCCAGCATGGCAGAGTTCAGTTAGAAATCTGGGATGTCTGCTGCGGTCTGACCCTTGGCAAGGAGGAGTTCATCAGTGCCTGGCTCTGCTGGGTGTTAAGGGCAGCTGAGTGGAGTTACAGGCAGAATGAGCCCCACAGGAGATCAACACGTGCTCAGTGCAAATCCAGCACCAGCAAAGCAAACTGGGCAAAGGGGGAAGCTGGAGAGAAGTGCATGACAACCATTTTATCACTGACTTCATTAGCTCATAAGCAACAGCAAGTTTTGCTATTGACTTAAAAGTCAGTATTTTATCCTATATATACAGCATGAACTGGTTAAAAAAAAAAAAAAAAAGAGAGAAAAAGCAAAATACTTTCTCATTTACTAAATAGTTCTAGAGTTAGTGCAACTGAGAAGGAACTTCAGCCACACATAAACTGCCTCCTAGTCAAAAATCTTGCTAATTTTCTAAACTAAGTAAAAACAGTCTTCTCAATATTCACTACACCATTGAAGGGCCAGGTTAATACATTCAAATAAATAAAAATAAATGAGACAAACTGAAGAAAACTGCTGGGATTACTGATGTGAAATTTAAAATCCTTAGTCTATTGGGAAAGCTGTTAGTAAACTCAGGTCTCAAAATGAGTAAACTAAGACTTAAAGGACATGTGATGGTCTACATATGACCCTTTTATGCACAGCTATTTAGAATGATTAAAATCTCCCATTTAGATTGAAACACATATTAGAAAAAAAATTCCTTTTTCTTGCAGCAAATAAATGTAAACCAGGATGACACAGATTTTCTGGCAGGAACCAGAAGGGAACTGGACAGCCATCATTTCTGGGTGCCCCAGGCAGTGCTGGAGGGCCAAACTAAACTACAAGGAAACCTTAGAAAATTCTGCTTTCACGGACATACAGTACAAAGCAAAGGACAAAGGCTGCAAAGTAGACTAAATCACAAAATGTTGTCTCAAAGTTGTCCAGCTGTGTAGAAGGAGATTGCATTGACATAGGGGCTATTCTGACACGACAGACATCAATGAAGATTGCATCTTTGCTGTATGGACCAAGGGCAGTTACCACTCTCATGGCATACTCTCACCTGGCCTGAAGCCTGGCAGGGAGAGACAAGACTCACTTGAAGGAAATAGGAGAGCAGTGGAGATAAAAAAGAGTTTTGAGAGGTTAGAAGGCCAGAGCTGTCAAGAAGCTGCTGGCAAATACTCAGAGAAACAGGTTCAAAGAGCAGAAACAGGAGTCTGCAATGGGTGTCCCCACGTAAAACAAACTGCCAGACTACTAAATTTCTTGTTAATCATTGCTACTGTTTAATAAATGTACCCAATGCTCATACTCAAAAAATTTCCCAAGCACCTGGCAATTATTTTTGTACATTGATGAAGTCATAAAAATATTATTAGTTTGTGAAAAGACTTAACGGTGCCATTAAGTACTCTCAAATACAGAAGGAAGAAAAATACCTTGAGCAGACAGCTACCCAGGGCTGTGAGTCCATCAGAAACACTGCACAGTGTTAGTAAACTGCTACTTTCATCTGCTTGCTTGCTTTAGCTCCAGTCTGTGCTCAAATGACTGAAGAGGCTGAAGATCTAAATACAATACTGAAGCAAAGATCATGAAGTAAAATTAATTATTACCAAAAATACAGTGCAAGCAAATCCCAGGATAAAATTTTAAACCATTTTCTAATAACTTCATGTGTAGGAATCAGTTGTGATGGAAAATGGCTCAGAACTGACCGATCAGAGTCTTTGTATCAGTGTTACAGCTGCAAATGCCATCACTGTGAGTGGTTCCTTTCTTGGCTGGGAGCTGTAGGAATATTCTAAGCTCTAAAATAAAAACCAGCAGCAGCAGCCAAAACCAAAGAAACCCCAGCCAAACATTTCTTAGCATGCTATAGCTCATAAAACCATTTAAAATGTATCCTATCTGAATGTGTTTGTACATTCTGGAAAGTGACATTTGCCATGGGAGAAGAAAACTTACAAAACAATACAATTTTTCCTTAGCCAGTGATTATTATTGCTGTCTTAGCAATTTCCTTCCTTTTGGAATAATACCTCAAGGATTTCAGTAAGAATGCTTTGTAAACCTAGTCCTGGCCAACTGCTTGTGGCTTGCTTGTGGTTAGAATGCACATGCAGAGAGTTCCTCACATACATGTATCATCTTGCATAGGAATCAAGTCAGCTACTAATAATAGTTCTTCTTGGGGGTTAGGGCCCTTTTTTACAAAAAAGAAGATGCAAATATCAGTTCTGTAAAGCTGTTGCTGGGTTTTCCAGGCTTTCAAAGAGTCAGCAAAACCAGGTTCCATAATCTCATTCTTGCCTTAAGCACAACCAGGTGGGCTGGAACAGCCCAGGGCAATCATTGTTAGCTCCGAATAAGTCAGCTGTAATTTCCAAAGGCATTTTTCAGAATTTCTACTAACCTTACTACATACCAGAGACAGAGGGGACCGTGGCTTTTGTTTCATACATCTCCATCTGCACTGTCACAGTCAGAAACACCTCGCTGTGATTCCTTTGGAATGAGCCACATGCTCCTATGGGATATGCTGTACCCATTAAAGCCTGAGTCACACACCAGCACCAGCATTTCAGGGGGCTTGAAAGCACACCTCTTAACAGTAACAGCCTGCTTGCTGTCTACTCTATTTCAAATACAGATGGTAAAAACCTAATGTTGGTAAAGATCAAAAATCTTCCTGGTCACAATTCTTTAGAGGTCACAATTCTTTTTTCTCCCCTACTGCCTGTTCCTCCTCCCCCTCCAACCTTGTAGTTCATCAGTACAATTCCACTTGGAAGAGAAAAGGACACAAACTAGCGCTTAGTAATGCAAAGGTGCTGCTCTCAAACCATCTGGGCTTTTAGGTGAAATGGCTCCCTGATTGTGCAGCTGTCCTGCAGATCCTGACACAAAGGGAAAAGGCAGAACAAGTGCTTCAGCTGATCCCAGAGAAGCTACTCTGTGGAGGTGGCCAAGGAAAGAGCAGGACAGGCTCATCCAAATCTTTGCTTTCTACCACTACCTGAGAGCAGCTATGGCAGGGAACTCCAGAAAGGCTTGAAGGGAGTTCTCTCCCTACGTGTCACTGAGTGGTGGAGGCTCAGTGCAGAAATGTGTAGGTTATGGGGTGTGCAGGTTCCAGGATAAGCTGTACTGTAGGGTGCAATAGAGCTCACTGCTGTATTGAGCTTTCAATCTGCCTTGCTCATGTTCATTTTCTGTGTCTTATCAGAATGAAGGACATGGCCTCAGGTAGAAAACACAACCTTTACAATTCACCTCCATCTACTTAACACTGCTGACTCTGTTGGTGCAGTTTGGTTCCACAAGATGAGTAATACCAAGATATCGATTCTCTGTGGGACATCTGCATGCTGGGTATCCCATGGAAAACATGAACAAAGAAGGAGCAGGTCACTGTGCTTCGTTCTGCTACCCTGATAGTGTCTTGATCCTCCAGTAAAGACATTTGAGAAAAAAATCAGAAGTGTTTTTAGATACAGACACAGAAATAAGAAGTTTTGAAGGGGAGAAGGAGACAACAGAGCTCCTTTCAATAGACATAAAGCTTAATTCTACCCCAGAACTGCTTTGGTTACTGTAAAAAGACACCTGACTGGTCCATCAGATCCTGTTTCCACCAGCTGATGACACAGGCAGCTCAGACTCACAGGACAGCAAAGCTAAGCTCTGCAGCTCCCTGCACTCTCACTGAGTTTCCGCAACCTTCTGCAGCTGGCAAAGCCTTTCAGGACTGATAGGTTCAATTCGTTTAGTCTCTGCTAGTTTTAGGTCCAGATTCATTAAATTCCCACTTTTGATGAATTTTAAAGTGAAGTTTCAACTTAGTTACACCATATAAAGAGTTAAATTCTGTCTCTAAAAGCTCAATAAATGGGCTACCTTGATTGATGCTTTAAGTGCAACCCCTTCCCAATATTCTGAACATAATGAGGTTAGTGCTAAAAGCTGGATTCTCTCTCATCTATCTGCATTATCTATTTATTCCGCACACGTCACCATGGTAAATGAGGGCTGCATTAAGTACTAAATAGCAGAGGTCAGAAAAACCCTTTTCTTTTCCCCTCAGCAAGGCTGAAACATCTATTAATGGATCTTAGTTTATTACCTGATGTGAACTAAAAAATACATTGAAAATACCAGTATTATCACATTATTGAAGTTTGATTTAAACTTAATCTCAAAAAAAATCTTGATATTCTTATTTTAAAAATTTTATCTTATAATGTTTAAATAGACTCAATTTCAAATATTCTCTGAATTTTTCTTCCATTAAACACCCCTGCCCCCAGAGAAAACCAGAATCTTTTCCACAGGCTAAACTAGATATATTTTGATCCAAAGTATTTTTTTTAAATGACATCAACACCCCAAACTGTATGCTCATGTAATTTTATGAAATATAGCTTAATTATTTTGACTATAAGAAGTCATTTCACCTAGGCACTTCATTTTTTAACTAGAAAACTCACCATCTCTTCCGATTTCTCAGCAAAACAAACTATATGAGGTAAGCATTTGGCACAGCGCAAATCTGTAAAGAGCTCCTCTTTACAGACAGCAAAATATTTATCCTTATGAACGCAATGAAACTAGAATCTGTCCAGCTGACTTCCTCAGCAGGTCAGGCAGCCATGCCCATGGCTATTCCCTACGTAGGGCAGGGCTCTGTGGTGCTGTACACACCGAGGTGATAACAAATGCAAACATTCCAAAAGCTTATCAGGCCTGACGCTGAATGATCAAGCAGCTGGAGAGCTGTAATGTGAAGCCATGTATATTAAAAATATTTTGCAAATAATCTCCTGGGGTGGAAGAAGGCTGTTTCTATGGTGCTTTTGTATAAGGAACAAGGAAAACAGATGAAGAGTACAAAGTTCAGCCTCTAAAAATACCACATTCACTTTCAGATAGTTCCATGGACATTGACCCTTCCAACACAAAACCAATGGGAGGCAGGGAGCAGGAGGAACAAGTGAAATCATGGTACACATTAGGAGTTTAGCTGCACTGGTAAATAAATACTTATTTCAATTCATTTCTTGGATATTCAAGGCTGGAATGACAGTAATGGATTAATGCAATTCCACACATACTGTGAGCAAGTAAAGCTCTTGGGGTTTTGGCTTCATGCCCTCTCAGCTGCACCACTTCTCTGATGTAGGCACAAATCTGAGTCCTGGTTGTGAATATCCAACCTCTATTTCTGTCCTCCAGAGCTTTCCCAGGCAGGGTTTGCACCCTGGACTGCCCCATCTCACAGAGGGACAGTAGTCTCTGCTGGATGAGAGTGACTCACTTCAGCCAACTAGGAGAAACTAGCTTATATGGGGAAAATGTACCTGTACAGTCAATCAATAAACACTGAAAATTAAGGAAGCATGAATAAAAACAAACATGAAAAATTCAGTAAAATAAGTGAATTTTGACCAGAACATGCTTAACAGCTTTTTGTTTTGACTGTCCCTGTGTAGCTGTCAGACCCTTCACTGCTTGCTGACTAAAGAGACAGCCCAGACTCTATTTGGCCTCTATATGAAATGGTACATGTTTCCTACTGCTTCACACTATATGGTTTACACAGCTGCTAAAATATTCACAGGGAGTGTTTATATTTGTGAATTACTGTGTTCAGGACAGCAAAAATTGTGAAAATACAGCTGGCTGCTTTGGTGATAACCCTCAGTCTAGGCACAGCACTGCTCACTGCACCCAACCAACTCTGGCCTTGTCCTCCAGCTGCTGCCCTTACTGCACTGCAGGGAGCATGGCAACTCTTCTGACAAGTGATGACAGTGACATACAAAATCCTCTTCCTCTCATGAAAATGGAGCATCCCATGAAATGGAATGTTTTCATGAATGATAAAAAAAGTCCCTTTTTAAAATTCATTGTTTCTTTCTGGAGCCTGTGAGCTGTTCCTTCTGGGCTGAATAGAGAATAGCTCAAGCACAGGTTCTTGCCTTTTTTTTGTTTTTCTTTTTTTCAAGTCCTTGAGCTTTCCTTTTAGTTTTCATGGAGTCTGTATTCACACTTTTCTGTGCCTTGTCCCAGGGAATTCTGTGGGTCTGAACAGCAGAATAAATTCAGAGTAACCCAAATGAAAAAGCATGTGAGTATAGTGTATATAGGTAAGAAAAAAGGATGCTGTCTGCCACTGAGCATTTGCAGTCACACGTCACCCTGCAAACAGCAGGATAATTTCAAGCACAGACATTTTTATCTCTGTTCTGGAACCCCTATCACCAGTCAGGCCTTACACAATGTTTACTTTACATATTTCATTGTTTGGCTGTGTCAGATAGTCCTTTCCAGCACAGGCTGAAAGCACACGAAGGCCCTCACTGCCTTGACAAGTCGTGCCTAATCTCTGAACATCCTGGTGCCATCAGTAATGTACCCTGGGCTATGCCAGCCCTCTGCTGTGAGGGGACACAAATGTTTTTCATTGCTTACTGAAATACCTCCACAGACTCCTGGACTGATATAAAAAAGAGACAGAATACTTAAACGGCACATACATTTAGCATATAGAAAGACCAACTAGTTTGACAAAAAAAAAAAAAAATACAGCTAATGACAGTTTTTATTCATGTACTGCTTTTCTGACTGCTCTATTACCACATTAGAAGCCTAAATTTGCAATTGAAAACATCTGCTGTTTGGCTTACTCACTCTCCAGTTCTTGGACCAAAGTAAGCAGTATGTCCTACCAGAATCTCAATAGTCTGAAAAACATATCAGTTTCCATGAACTCTGAGACCAAGAGTTTTCTGCTGAGATTTTTCCCTGAGAAAGTATAGCAGAACTGCTGGACAATGCTCAGAAACACCTGCCTCCTACTAAGTAGGTCTTTTCTTGAGCTCAGTTTATTTTGCCTTGGAAGAAAAAAAAAAATAAAGTGATCATTAGATCTAAATCCAAATACATTCATTCACCTAGAAGCATGATCCAGCTAATATTAGTCACAAACCTTAATGCTGGGCAAAGTGACTCACATTAATCCCATCAAGAATGTGGTGCTGGTACAGTTTGCATCAGCAGAAAAGCACATCTGTCTGTGGTAATGAGATTTATTGTGCAGGGAAAGTCCAGGAGTGTCTAAAACCAATTTAGCATTAAAACCTCAACTACTTCGGGTTGTCATGGAATTGACAAAGGTGTAAGGACAGATTTTCCTTCCACCACTCACCTGGCTGTGTTGTTTGCTGCTGCACTAAATACTGAGACTATCCATGAGGCATCTCAGCAGAGCTCTGGGGAAAGTGACAGTAAGCTGAAAGGCATGGAACCTTTCTGGGTAACCAAAAATCAGCTAGGAATGAGAAAGCAAAACTGCTAATGCCCAAACACAAGCTGCAAGCTTGTTTGGAGGCAGGTACAGATTGCTTTTCTTCAAGTTATGATTTCCAGCATTCAGTAAGCTCAGATGTGTTATACTGGGAAGGTATGTTTTATATTGCTTATGCAGTCATAATATATCCTTGCTGCTTTGAAATGAGGTTTGCAAAGCCCAAAAAGGCAGCTGTATTTCTAAACACAGAGTAACATTTACATTACAAGCAAGGATGTCAAAACAGACAACAAAGCAGAAAGGGGAGTTGGAAACAGAAAATATGTAGAAAATTTAGATACACAGAAGTTTATCCTAATGTTTACCCATATTCCAATGCTTCAAGAAGACTGAACATTTTGACATAAGTTGAAGAGCCTTTGCCAGCCAGACTGTTTGATGTTGTGTTGGCTCTGTGACAAAGCCAGTCTGTACAGGAATGCTGGCATTGTTTTCTGATCAAAGTGAGCTCTAATGGTATTAAACCTGAGTTGTGGCCTGACGTGCTTTCTTCCCTCAGCCATCAGTTCTCTACTCTGCTACCAGCTTCTTCTTGAGCTGTTGCATTATGATATTCTGCTGTTTTAAAGCATGCTCAGACTTTTATTTCAGCTAATAAGAATTGATATTCCCATATTTTTTGCCATGCTGGGCATGGAGACAGGAGGTTGTGCATACACAGAAAAGGCTGTTTGTGGTGGGGATATGTTTCTGTTGACTCCAAGGATATTACAATTTTTTGATTAAACACTAGTAAAGTGTAATAGTTAAATATGTCTTTAAAACTAAGCGTGTGCTTACATTCCTTTTATAAAACACAGGTGTAGAGCAGCTGCAGCTAGAGCAGGATGTGAGTGGGTTACCCCTGTAACCCATGCACCATCCTCACAGGATGAGATGCTGCCCATTTGTGTAGCTCTCTCACTTTATACTTGACTTTGGCTTCACAGATAGTAAAAAGGTCTTATAATTTCAAATAAAAGGGAACTGATTTGCTATTACAAAATCAAACATCAGATGCTCCATTGATGGCAACTGAAGCACAATAGATTACAGCAACTTCATAACTCAAGTCTCAGTTTGCTAGTGCTAGTTTCTCTGCTCAAATGTGACACAACTCATCTAAGAGCGCTTTACACAGAACTTACAGGCAGTGTTAATGGTTTCTTCATTGCTGTGTTTCTTCATAAGGTCATCTTGTCCACTGCAATCACTGTTGCTGCTGCAACTCAAATTTCTCTTTCGTTGGCTGTGATTGCACTTCTATATGATGCCAACCAGAGTGAGCATGAGGAAATGTGAGAGTCAATGATGCTACAGGCTGGATATGAGCTTCTGTAGTCACATTTATCACCTGACTTTAAACAATTCAGTGTGGTCTAACACCGTCTCCTTGAAAGCAAGGAAGTCAAGCAGACTCTTCTTATAGTTTTTGAGCAGTTGTCATTGGTTTAAAATGAATTAGGCTTAGTAGATATTCCATCTTCACTTATAGCTTGATTGACCTGACCTAAACAGGTGAAGACATACCCCTACCAAAGCTGCAGCAGGCACCAGGGATGGATGAGAAGACTTAATAGAAAACAACTTTTAGATCTTTTACAGAAGAACTCAAGCTGAATTTATTATGAAGTTCTTAAATGTCCAAACACATTTTATTGCCTTCTGGTTTCCAGATGGGTGTGCATCCAGAACACCAGAATACCACAGATATGCTACTTTTTTTTTTTTTTTTTTTACCAGCTGCAATCAGAAGCAGCTGTAACAAAAGGCTATAGAAAAGCCTGATTCTTAGAGTATGCCTGTTTCTGTTTTTCAAAAAAAGAGAAGTTCAGATAACTTGAGTAGACTTTGTAGGGGCATCCAAACATTTAGGATTGCATTAGGACACATATTTCCAACTCCTGGAAGCATATCCTTCACTAGCTCCTTGCTCCTAATGAAGGAAGTATAATACTCCAGTGGGTAAAATTCAGGGGACAGAACTCTCATTTAGCCCAGCTCTAATAAAAAGGTGTGGCTCTGTCAGTATCACTGGAATTCTCTACTGCTCAGTTTTCCCATTGTTCCAGGGAATCACACTCCTAAAGCAATTTGTTGGATTGTCAAGTTAGCACCCCTACTTTTTTTTTTTTTAATTAACTACATCCATTTGCAGTGATGAATTTACAATTATAGGAGACAAATTTTATTCAGCATCCCCCTGAATTCTATTCAAAATCCAGTAACTGATCAGCATTTTGGGGTTTAATCAGCAAGGTGTCAGAGAGGCCCTAGGACCAGCTGACTCTGAAAGTTGAAGGCACACAACCATTTCAGGAGCTGTACAGCACCTTGCAAGATGAAGACCACAAAGGCTTTATTTAGTATTTGCACATCCATTGTAAACCTGTTGTCTGCCTTTCCAACCTGGATTTACTGTCCTTTTACTCAGCAGGCTTGCAGAGCTACCTGCACACTTGCTCATTTGAAGCAAGTGACCCCCTATGGAAACCTGCATGAACCTCATGGTCAAGGGCAGGAAAATGAAGCTGCTTTTAAAAGTTTTAATTTTTATCTTGCTTAATGGAAAATTTTAAATCAGGATGAGGTTATAATTTAGCCAAATAATAATTTCATTAATATTAGTTCCCAGTATCTAGAAAGAAAAATATCTAAATAAACAAGTCTAAATAAGTGAAGACAAATACTAATTCATGGGCTTATATGGAAGTTGGCTGAAACCTGCAGCAATCCTGACTCATAATAAAAATGATTTATTTAAAGACTTATTATGAACATTGCAGGAAAGGTGATAACAGACATGTACCACTTTGTTTACAGTAAAATTTCCTGTAAATTAAAGAGTCCTTATTCTTTGTTTGGTTTTGATTTGGTATTGTACCAAGTATCTGTTTATAAAAGGAAATATGACGGTACAAAGTGTACAAAATGAATTGCAGAAGAGATTAACAGTCAAGGTGAATTTGCTTTAAAATAAGTCCTAACAACACAGACAGGGTAGATCCCATTATTATCCTATATAGGTAAAGAAAGTCAGTTCAAAGCAGATCATTCATGCACCATTTTAGAGAGCTGAACTACCTGAAATTCAGGACAGAATGTTACTCTCCAAAAAGATTTAAAAAAAAGATTCAGGCGAGTAAGAGGTATGGCAGGGAAAAAAATATTGCAGAGCACAACAAAGGAAAAGTTTGATATAAAGTAGGCACTGTGTTCCAAGGGATTAACTATTGAAGATTTTCCCCTTTTTGAGGAGTTTTTTGTTTATAACACTCCCTAAACAGGTTACTAAGTAGTCTTTCTAAAGTCATATTTATATGACAAAGTATGTCTCAACCTCAAATCATCCCATCCCGCAGGGAATCTTCTGTGGGAACTCCTGGATGAAGATTATGTATTCACAGTTGAAAAAGAATAATGAAATAACACTTTATATATATTATCAGGAAACTAGAAGAGGGCCTGTTTTTCAGAAACAACTCCTTGGGTTGAATTAATGCTGGACCCAGCCTGGTGTCTCTAGAGATCAGACTTCATGGATCTCCAAGGTCTCCACCCAGGGAAAGAAAATATTTGTGGATGGAAGAACTGGATCTGGGTCATATTAATTCTCCTTCTACATATAACCAAGATTGACATGGAGGATAAAACTGCAAAATCAGTGACATTATCTGAAGGCCAGGAGTTACCTGTGATCGTGGGGTTTACTCCAAAACATTCTAAGATCCGTTGTTTGATATTTAGAGCCAAAAAATCAATGCTGGGTTTTTAAACTCATGCAGTTAATCAAACCAGTCTGCAGCCAGTCCTGTGTATACAAGTTCAGTGGTTTAGAAGGTATGTTAGCACTCACCTGGGGGCATGTGCTCGTTCATGATGACGAGTGATGCTGGCGTAGGCCTTCTTTTCCTGATCTGTAACAGATATCAACCAAGGAGAGTCATTAGGGCCCATCAATTGCCACACACACAAAGCAAAGCAAAGCAAAAAATCTGTCTGGTGTCCTCCAGAGTAAAAGTGAAAAAGGAAACTATTTAAAGAACAGCAGCACTTCACTGTCTTACTGACAGCTTGTCTGGTATGACAGCAAACAGGGTCCTGCTGCTGCTTGTTTAGGGAGAACAAAGGCATGGGAAGAGCTGTCCAAAATACCTTTAGGATTTGTAATCATCTTGACTTCGTTTTTTGGATATGTATTGCCGAAAAATATCAGTCATATCTTCAAATATTGACATTTAGCTTTGCATCAGGAAGATAATTTCATACTTTCTGAGCTTGTATGTGCAAATACCTAGTACTGCCATAGCTCTCTCAAGTAATAATTAATAATATTTTGCAAGTGCATTTCAGAGTTTTGCAGGTATGCCTTCCAATGAACTCATGCTTCGAAACTGTTGCCAGAGATGTTACTACAGTAACAGTTCTTTAGCCAAAAATACTCCAGTATTTAAGACCTTAAAAAGAGTATTTCCAATATAGCAGATTTTACATACCAATACATAGTCCTGAATTGTATGTAAACTCCAAATTCTTCAGAGTTCATCTCGGTAACTACCTTTGTTCCATTAACAGTGGCTGAACTACATGGCATTGGAATACCCTCTTATAATGCACACATTTGCATTGAAAGCTTTGTGTTGCTTCACAAAAGCCTCCAGGCCTGATATTCTATTGAATTTAAGACTGGGACCAGGAGCATTTAAGCTAGAAACCATTCTGACACAAAACCTCAATGTCAGTGCATTTGTTCTTTTTTATTTGCTGAGCCAACATCTGTATTTAGCTAGGTTCAAATTTTGCTTTCAGAGGTGTAAATGGAAAGTTACATCATCAGGGTTAATGGGTTTATTCTAGATTAGTGTAACTGTAGCTGACTGTGGAATTTGCTATTTTAATTTCATCACACACCCACAGTGAAACTGTATAGCGCTTGGAATCAAACTACCAACAACAACAGGAAAAAAAAAAAAAAAAGGACTGCCCATAAATACCATGAAGAAAATAGGCTACAGCATTTCAACAGCCGTGGGAATTCCAGGAAATCCTAATCCTATGGTTCTCACAGATTTCAGAAAGATGCCAGAAAACATTCTGCTTGAATTCATTGCAGAACTGTTCTGTAAGGGATGGACATCTCACAGTTCAGGAGTGCCTATGGACAAAATGAGGACCCACAACAATTCTTTTCTGCACCCTTCTAATGTTTCACATTCAGTGGTCACTGCCGACTCATCGTTTCCTGGAAAAGGTCTTTGCCTTTTAAGAGAAAACATCAGGATATTCAGGAAACCAGATGACTGTCTTAAAGGTGCAAAGAATTTCATGGCTACTTGTATGGAACTTTCGAGGTTATTATATTCCCCTGGTATCATCTAAAATCAGACGTACCCAAATAGAAGCAAATGTTGGGGACAACTTGCACAGAGAGAAATATACTGGGTCACCTAATTAAGATTTACACAGTTTTCTCACAAGACTGCCTGTGGCCTTTTATTAGGCACATTTTATTAGATGTGCCTAATAAAAGGTACATAGTAACAGATATATTCTCCTCCTTAGATGTCAGTACTGAGATATATATATATATACATATATATCAGTACAGTGTATATGTATATATTATTATGTGTATCTTTTGGGAGTGAGTTAAAACCTAAAATAGCATACACATTATTCCAAGAAGGACATAAGTACAGCATATTTCCACACGTATATATTTTTCAGGCATGTAAAATACCATAAAAATAACTTAAAGACTGTAAAAAATCATGAGAAATACAGGAAGTAAATGAAATTATGAATATTGTGCAAAACATTAGTTGTATTTTCTCATGTTAAAATGAAAGGTAAATAAGATGTCTTCTTCCCAATATTTCTCTTATTTACCTATTATGAACTTTATGCTTTTCTTTATGCACATTTAATACACTTGAATTGATTTGTTGAGAATGTATTCATTGAGTGCATTTATGTGAAATGTATTAGGGTAGAAGAGGCACACAGAAAAGGCACAAAAAATATACATTAATAAACCTACCCGAGGTGAAGAAGCCTTATTCTGCCTAGAGAACATATCCTTCCCCCTCTTTAAGTATATCAAACATCACTATAACCTCCAGAGTATTTAATCTACAGTTTCACTAACATAAGCTAGAAAAGCCTTTAGGCCACAAGTATCCCTCGTGCTCACCCACACCCTGCCCCATTCCCACCCCATTCCCTCGAAACAGTGAAGGAAACTCATCCTCCTTACCTGCTCAGCTGCCTCAGGATCTATTTGGCTCTGAAACAGGGGCACAGCAAACTGTATTTTTTTGGGGCTGTTGGGCTCCATGGTGATGCTGAGGTGAGCCGGACGAGGGAAGAGCTCGAGCCCGGTCTGTGCCTGTGCCCCGGCGCTGTCCCCGCGGCCCGGCTGGAGCTCCGCAGGAACAGCTGTAACTCCCGACTTAGCCCGGGAATCTGCGCCAGCCGAGCGACTCCCTTGTTCCACATCCACAGAGATGCCACTGGCTTGGCTGTTTTCTTTTTTTTTTTTTCCCCTCTCCCCTCTCTTCAGCAGCCCTTCAGATCCTCTCAGCAGAAAGCTGAAAGGAACAATAAGCTAATTGTGTACCAGCTCACTTCCACATATGCCAAGCATTCACTCAGAAGCTAATTGAAAATGCAATACTAGCATTGCATGGCCTGGAGCCTTGGGATTTGAAAAAGAGGATCTCTCCACCGTATATTACTAACTGGCTGCTCAGAAGTGCAATGCAAGCTCCCTCTGAGTATTGCTGATGGGCTCTTAATTATTGATGAACACAAATCAGGAAGTTTTCAGATTTTGGGGGTGGAGGTAGCAGAAGGGGTG
Organism: Onychostruthus taczanowskii; assembly: GCF_017590055.1. NCBI lineage: Eukaryota > Metazoa > Chordata > Aves > Passeriformes > Passeridae > Onychostruthus > Onychostruthus taczanowskii. The sequence goes on along the minus strand of NW_024499240.1, from coordinate 8,250,259 downwards.
GATTCAAAAATTCGATCTCTGTTGCAGTGTGCCAGAACCACTCTCCTCTTTTCACATATCAATTCCCTTTGCTCTTTCAAATATTTTTTTTTAATCCTACAGTTTTAGACTTTACTAAATCTTACAGGAAGATTTTTGGTGATGATGCTACAGAGTTGCCCACAATTACATGACACTTCTTGGTGGGTTTGCAGCTTAGCCCTGGTTTTCATATTTAGACTGTGATTTCTTTTGGTGGGCTCTGTTTCACATGGCTCCAGATTTGAGAACACTCACATTTGAGCCAGCTCTCTGGGCTCCCTCATGCTAAGCACATCAACAGGCATCACATTCTATCCAGGCAAAGTGGGATGTAGCATTTACTCAAGATTACATTTTCTCTCCATTAACTCTAGAAAAAGGAAAGGTGATTCAGACTAGTTAAATCACTTTTGGATGACTAAAATTCAGAGGCTAAATCCTACTCAAGGGTACAAAATCCATGCCTCATTCCAAGACCAGGAAAATAATGTGGTCAATCATATCAATATTACTCCGTTGTGAATATAATTGATTTTCACTTGTCATTTCACATTAATTCAAAAGAAGAGTGTGAAAAACATCCAGCAATCACTGATCTAGCCTACCTCTTTGCAAAACTCAGAGGAATTTGAAAATGTTCTTTGTTCAGGCCACTGAGAGCACTGAAGATTTTCACAGTTCACCATTGGCTTATTGAGTCACTGAGTACTTTCCCACCTGTGCCAGTGGAGGAGGCAGGGAAGGAGCGGGGATTGTGGGTGGGAACAATGCACTGGCCACACACACAGAACCAACCAGCAAGGCAGACATGAAATACTTGTTTGGCTTTGATTTTACAAATTATAGTCAAGGCACATTATTGGAGAACCGGGCTGTTTCTGAACAGAGGCAAGCACACAGGCTAGCTGGTTTGGGAAGGACCTGAGAAAGCTTAGGAGGTGAGGATACACTTTAGGTTAAGGATCCAGTTGGCTCAATGGTCAAAAATAACTCTCAGTGAGGGCCAAAGTTCCCCTCCTCATCCAAATCAAAGCTACTGAGAACTATAGTGGTTCCCAGCTGACAGCTAGTAGCTGGCAACATTCCTGTTCAATTTCTTATGATAGTTTAGGTGGCATTAACTTAGACTTTTGAATCACAGAAGAGTCTGATTGGTCAGGACCTTCTGGAGATACTTGATCCCACCACCCCTGCTTGAATCAGGGTATGAGACCAGGTTATTCTGGGACCTCTCAGTCTGAATCCTGAATGTATTTGGTGCTTAATGCTTAGCTTCACTTACCACAACAAATGAAAGAGATGCACAAAACACTGATATTCAGTGTTTCATATGACCATTTTTAAGCCTTCACTATTCCTACAAAGACAAAACATAATTTGTTTTATAGACTTCCACAGTTAGAGCAAGAGTGCAATTGTAAAAGTTATGGTGGCACAATGAAGCCTAAGGCACTAAAGTAAGAGAGGCACACTCTGCTTTCACCAGGACAACTAGAGAGTTGTTTTCAGGACAGTCTCATTATCCAGTTTCACAAGTCCTTCATGCACAGATGTGCCATTATCTCCAATGACAGCTTCAGGCATATCAGGGGTATATATACACACCACATACACAGGGTTACATCTGGGGGAGGACATAGGCAGGGATCTGAAGTTGTGGCTTTCCTCTTGAACTTTGATACTTGAAGGAAAATAATGTTTGTTTTTGCTGTGAGATACTGTGAGAAAAATGTTTTCCAGACGTGTTGCTACCATAAATATTAATAAATTGTATATTTTAAATATCAATTTCTCCAGAAAATACCTGTTTTCCATTAAAATATCTATTCTAGATGTCTATGAAACTTAATGTATTAAATTATACAATTGCAATTCTAATATATTTTACTGATCACGGGAGCTATAATTATCACTGCAAAGGCTTAACATTTCTTATGTTAATGATAAAGTAATTTTAAAAACTATATTGACAGTAAAAATTTATTAAAGTATTAAGTGCACAAAGGATTATAACAGTGTGTTTCAGCTCTAGATTGCTGGACATTGCTGCCAAAAGGAATTTGTGTTGCAAATGCATTTTTATTAATGGTATATAAGAAAAAAGCTCAACAACCTTACAAAAATCCCAAACCAACAAAACCACTTTTGGCATCTTCTGAAGGGAGACAGACAACAAGACAGACCAAAACACAAGGTCTAATCCTTAATGGGGCTGGCTAAGACTGGGAGAGAGGACCCCCCCAATGTGATGTGGAAGTATTTGTTTCCTGCAGCTTTTCTCCCTGTGCCTGTTTGGAGCTGGCAGCCCTACAATCTTCACATGCACTAATACAATAACAGTATTTTTAAAATAGTATAAGAGGCATAGTGAGAGAGCACTCAGATACAGCATTTCAGGATGCCTGCCTTGGCTCTCTCTTACACCAATTTGCAGCATTAGAAGTCTGCAGGCAAAGTGTGCTGGCATTTTCTATAGACTGCATCATAGTCTGGGGAGAGCTGAAACACGTTTAAAGACACATCCCTGTAGTTCATCTTCTGTTTTTAGTGCACTCCCCACAATTTCAGTTTCAGATGCCTTCATGATTCAGCTAAAACTATAATGGAATTAAAAATAATAGAACTGTCCAAGATCTTTCCTTCCTATGTCATTCACTATGTTCTGGTATGAAGCACTGCCTTTTAGAATATCCTGCTGCAGGGACGAGCTGTGGAAGCACTCGTGGCATAGCTCCTGCTTGAGCTATTTCCCTGGTGTCTTAGGAAAGGTTTATATCTTGTTTCCAGCCAAGGACAAGGCTTCTGGGATGGCAGTTCAAGGGTCTTGGTTCTGCACTCTCTTTGCACAATTTTTGTTGCGGCTCTGATCTGCCTCAGCTCCTCTGGTGTGGTCAAAGACTACTGCAGCACCACTCTGGAGAGCAGAGCTGGTGTTCCTTGTAAAACAAACCTGCTTAAGGCTTTGGCTCCTAAATTCACCAGTGCAGATGCAGAGAAGCACTAAGTTACAGCACCCTGATCCAACAGGGGGCTTTGCAGAGCAAGGGCTCAGCTTGGATGTGGCAATTCTCCTGTGTCTTAGACACAGCTTTAATCCCCACTGTAGCCACTGATATGTGAGTGGTTTAACAAAGATAGGTTGACCTGTGCTTTCCCTGGGCTCTCCAGCTGCCCTCTCCTCACAGCAACATGTCCTCAGCATAGTGCTGGGCAGCCCAGCAGCATCAGAGGGAGAAACACTGCAGAGCACTCTGGCTTTCTGATACAGCCAAAAGGGCTTCAATATGCCCCTTCCTTCTGCCTTTTTCTAAAAAACTGATGAACAGCTTCTTCCCTGCCTTTGCCCAGACAGGAGGATCAGTTTGCCCTTTGGGGCTCTGCACTGTGCCTCACTCATGGGTGCTAAAATCAGACAGAAGCCTTCCAAGAATAAAAAATTGCTTATTCAAAATGACACTGAAATTTTCCTTTCCAAACGGCATTGCAAACAGGGTGACTCCCACTGAGCTGCTGGAAACACAGTCTGCTATTTATATATAGAAAATGCAAAGAATTTAAAATTTGCCAGGGTGGTAGAATGCAGAGCAGATCTCATCTGCCTCATGAGTACCAAGTGTTGCCACAGGCAGGTCAAAAAGAAGAACAGAAAGTCTTTCTGAGCAGCGACAGAGTCAGTGGGACATTCAGTGAGAGCTGTTGGCCTGGCAACAGTCTAACCCAAATTTCCATTGCCAGTTCTTATCCATAGAATATCAGGTTTGGACTTGTTTATGTACTAACTATATATGTGGATACATAAAGCCTAGATAAGTAAAAAGATAAAGCTATTTCTATTTATACAAGCTCTTTAGTTAAGATAATAAATAATTCCTCAGCAGTATGGTTTTAATCAGGATCAGTTTAAAGTTACTTTATCTGACCACAGAAGAACTTACACTGTCTATTCCAGTCTTCCTCTGAAATTCACAGCTCTCCACACTTTGAGGTAATGTACAAACACATACTGCTAGATCCACTATCAACAACAGAATACAATCATCCAAAACATAGGAAATGAGTTGGATTAATGGGACATGACCTGTGTAGACAGTCAAAAGATTCTTGCCTAATATGGTTTAATAGTGCAGAAAGCAAAACTCTGGTACTGGTTTTAGGAGGGTATTTCAGCAGGAAAAGATGCTACAATTTGCTTCCTTACAAAGAATAGGGTAAATCTAATATATCTTTCAATAAACAGGAATGTGTCGTGTACACAGGTTTTAGAATAAAATAATATTATTTCCATATTAAATCTTTAATGCAAAAGTTGACTGACTATATCACTGAATTAAACAATTGAAATATAAAATTCAGTTGTTACTGTATTTTTTTAAACAAAAGTTAAAATAAAGAATACATAGAAGATAAACCAAGGAATGAACTTCCACAGTTTCAGAGTCTGAGTTAGAAAACTCCTGTGCAAACACACATTCCCAGGCAGAAAATGAAATGTCACCAAGTACCGACAAAAGCTCAGTATGCCAATTTCAGAACATGTTCTTAAAATTCTCGTTTTTGAATTTGAGACTCTTCAGATGTCCCTTCTTTCTTGCCTCCTCCTCCTCCCCCTCTGAGAACATGCTAGACCAAAAGATATCACAACAATCCTCAAGGTCCTGCCTGCAGCATCCACAAGGGAGGGACTGAGACAAACCTGGAGGCATGCCTGGAGGATAGCATCTGCTTTTGGTGACCTGGGCAAGGTAGCTGAGGCACAATTATTTGCTATTTTCTATATAGATGTTGGGAGTAGCAGGAATGGGGCTGCTTTGTGAGTAGGGACAAGCCAGGAGCCAAGGCTAGGTGAGATATCTGGTATGAAGATATCACAATGCCTAAGCAAGACCTACCTTTCCTAGACTGAACTCAAGTTAATCTGATCCATAACCTTCTCTGTCACTGAGGTCAGGCTGACAGGCCTCTCCTTCCCTGGATTCTCCTTCCAACACTTCTTGCAGGAGGGTGTCACATTGGGCAGTCTCCAGCTGGGACTTTTCTGGTTAACCAGAACTGATGACAAATGATGGAGAGCGGCTTGGCAAGCTCTTCTGCCAGCTCCCTCAGTACCCTCGAGTGAATCCCACCTGGCCCCACAGACTTGTGAGGGTTTACATGGCACAACAGGTCACTAAATACTTCCTCCTGTATTGCATGGGGCTTGCTCTGCTCCCTGTCCCTGTCTACCAGCTCAGGGGGCTGATTGCCTAGAGGACAAGTGGTCTGTCTGTTAAAGACTGAGGGAAAGGAGGCATTAAGTACCTCAGCCTTTTCTTCATCCTTGGTGGCAGTTTTACCCCCCATGTCCAATAAATGATGGAGCTTTTCCTCATTCTGCCTCTTGTTGTTAATGTACTTACAAAAACACTTCTTAGTATCTTTCACAGCAGTGGCCAGATTGAGTACTAGCTGAGCTTTTGCCTTATAATTTTTTTCTACGTCATCTAATGACACCCTTGTGCTCCTACTGAGTTGCCTGCTCCTTATTTCAGTCTCTCTTTTGTCCCGAGTTCCAGTAGAAGCTCCCCATTCAGCCAGGCCAGTCTTCTTCCCCACCAGCTCTTTCAGCACAGGGGATGGCCTGCTCCTGTGTCTTTGAGATTTCCTTCTTAAAGTATATCCAGCCTTGCTGGACCCCTTAGTTATTAAGGACTGATTCCCACTGACACTCTCTGAACCAGTGTCCTGAGCAGGCCAAAATCTGTCCTCTACAAGTTCAAGGTCGAGGTTTTGTTGATCCCTCTCCTTACTTCACCAAGAATCAGAAACTATCATTTTGTGGTTCTGTGGTTGAAGGCTGTCTTGAGCACAGCATCTCCCACCAGCCCTTCTTTGTTTGTAAACACCTTGTAGCCTTACTTACCACTTGTGTCAGGAAGTTCTCTTCTGCACACTCCAGGACTGCCCCCTCTCCTCTGCTGGAGTTAAACCTCTGCTGGAGATAAACCAAGGAATGAACTTCCACAGTTTCAGAGTCTGAGTTAGAAAACTCAGACCAGGAGATATCTGGCAAAATAAAGCCTCCTACAAGAACACGAGCCAACAATCGTGAAATATCAGGCAGGCACTTAGCAAACAGTTCATCTGCTGCCTCATCCTGGTTGGATGGTCTGTAACAAACTCCCACCAAGAATTTTGCCTTGCCCCCCCCCGATTCTCACCCACAGGCACTCAACTTTATGATCACTATCCTTGGCTCTGCACAGAACAAGCACTCCCTAATGTACAGAGCCACCCTGCTGCCTCTGCCTCCTCACTCATCCCTTCCAAAGGGCTTACACCCACCATCGCGGCACTCCAGCCACACAAGTCATCCCAGTACATTTCTGTGAGGGACACTATGTCCATGCTGCACAACGGCTCCCAGTTCCTCCTGTTTGTTACTGGCACTGTGTGCACTGGTGTAGAAGCACGTCAGCTGAGATATCGATTCTGCCCCAGCACTGCCATGTTGCCCTAGGCCCACCTCTACTGAGCCTGGTCTGGTCTTATCTCCCTGCTCCTTCCAAGCCAGCTTAAAGCCCTCTCAAATCACCACTACCAACCCATGGGCTAGAATCCTTTACTCCTTTTAGCCAGTGAGCCCAGTCTGTCTCCAACAAGCCTGGTGCTACCAACCCATGACTGAAAAAGCCAAAATGCCACCAATGGCACAAGGCTTTAAGCCACATGATCAGGTGGGTGCTCCTGTTACTCCTACAGCCAACTGGCAATGACAAAGGTCACTGTCATAGCAAACTTTAGAAAAGCATGCAAAATATCTCTGGCAATACTGCCTGCCTTTATTCACTGCAAATTTGGTCGATCAATATTTATCAGCCACTAATAAATCTGTCTGAATCTGCATATAATCCATATCAAATTCCAGGCTGGCAGAAAAAAAGGCAACACTAATTTGCAAGGAAAGTAGCATTCTGAATCATTAAACAAAATAAAAACTGTCCATGCTCAGAAAACCATTATGCTAAGTCACCCAGGATAGCCACGTGTTCAATAATGATGGCCTTTCCTAAGGCACACACAATTGCCAATAGAAGTTGATACCAGTGCAACTTAACCTATAGGACAGACCCACTAAAGTAATTTTTTTAAACAGTTTATAGGCATTCCTACATATAAGTGTCACTCAGAAAATATTAGCTGGAAGTGTCTTTAAAATGGCAAAAATCTGTTACCCAGATTATGGAAAAACAGGTGCTTGTATATCCATTCATTTTAGTACAGTTTTTAGAAGCGTCATTTTGAAGTCTTTATTTGAAATTATAGCCAAACCTCAGAAATCTGACTTCCATCAGTTGGATGAAAATTTGCCAGTACTTTTCATTTCTCAGGATATATTAAACACTAGGATTTGCACTGCTGAGATCAAATGTTCTTACAAGCTACATGAAGTACCTCAGAAACTCTGGGATGATACCAGCAAGTGACTTCTCTTGGGGGAGTAGCAGGAAGTCAGGCTGCTGTCTCCATGGAAGATGCTGCTGGCAGCTCCTGCTCAACTGCCACCATCTCCTGAAGTGCATTCCTCCATCACCACCTGAGAGCTGCAGCTGTCACCTTTCTTGGAAAGTCGCTTTGAGCAGCTCAAAGGCACAGGACCTACATAAGTGGTCAAGAGTGTTAATTGATCTGGCTGGGGGACAAGGGGAGCAGGTTGAGTAGGTTTTGGGTTTCTGCATTTGCAAAGGAAGGTGGCAGACATGTGGGTCTGGCTGGCTGATCTCCTGTGGTGCTCTGGAAAGGAGCTGTGTGCTCATGCAAGCTGCAAAGCAAGGCAGAAATCTACTGCAACTACCACCTTGTATGGATTGCCACGAATCAGTGCTGCCAGAGTTTGTATTTCAGCTTTTCAATGTGCAGAATAAGGTTTTCAAGAAAGCCCTGCTTCTACTTACAAGGAAAAACGCTGATGAGAGGTCACCTATCAACTTCTTGGACCAGCAACAGAAGCCAACAACTTTAAGACAGTGGTTTTAAGTACCAACACTGTTCTCACATTTCAGAGTCCCTGAATATCTGAAAGCTTTTTGGAAAGCCAAGTCCCAAGCTTTCCTGCTGTTCCCCATTCTGTGTACTCTTTGACCAAATCTATCTTATTTTGCTTAAGAGTAAACCATGCACAATTCAAAACACTGACACAAATTATAGGCAAAATAAATATTTTATTGGTTTAATATACACTTTTTAAAGAAATCAGCCCTTGTGTGTCTTCCTAACACAATTTAAAATTTTATAAACTTTTTCATATAATATTGTAATATTTGAAACTATTTTGATTAAAGACCTTGACATAGTGTGAGGAGTTTTAGTAGATGGAAAAGGCAAAGGAGTAGAGAGAGTTCAAGCACAGCCAAAAGGGATATTACATATCCACTAAATGTCTATTTGACCACATAAAAACTCCAATGACTTCCAATTTTCTCCATTGGAACAATCGGATATTCACCAGGCTGACTGAAAATACACTCTGTGAGAGATGGAGAAGGAAAAGAGATTTTTTTTTTCCATTTTCCCCACAATATAAGCAAGGTCATTCACGCATTCCAAGTTGCAAATCCTAATTGCTTTCAGAACATAGCATTTTTATTGCATTTTGGTTAATATGAAGCAGAACTTCTCTTGGTATGACTGCAAGTAGTCAACACCAAAAAAACCACCCCAGTGCTTAAATAAGGCACTTTCCTATAAAGGGATGAGCAAACAGCAAGAAAGCAAATAAAATTAGTTAAAAGTTGTCTTCTACACAAAGATAAGGCTTTCAGTGTCAGAACTTTAAGTAGTTTTAAGAGTAACCTCATGTCATTCTACCACTCTGCTAATAGTAACCGCCTCAAGAATTAACAGCAATTTGTGTAACAGGATTGTTTCCTTCTTTTGAAGCGGCACTAAGTAACAGCAGTGGAAACCATTATTGGTTATTTCAAGCTCTTAAAGTGGATCAGTTATTGCACAATAAATACCTCATAGAGGTCAGTGTTTTGGGAGGGGTTGTTGTGGGGTTTTTTCTATTTTTTTTTAAAAAGCTAGGCTGAATGTGTACGTGTTATTTATAAATTGGTTACGTCTGGAAATCTTCAAGTTTCATGATGCATCATTAGACAAAGAAATTAGCTACATAAAAATTTACAACAGGGACATACAAATAAATACAAGACCTTTCAGAGTGACACAATTTTGTGGATGCTTTAAGGAAAGTAATGTTAAAGTGTCTAAGTCCTTACAGATGAACTCAAGGAAAGGTCCACATCAGAGAACCAAGCGCCAAACACAGTAGCCCATCTCAGCAGCTTTAACACTTCCTGAAGCAAAACCAACTTGGCACTTTCACCAGCGGGTGCTGCCCAAAGCAGAATCCCACAGCACTTCTGACGACATCCAAACCTTAGAGAAAAAAAAGGAAGATGAGGACCTAAATTAGATTTTTGGAATTCTTTTATGTTGAAGTATGTATTTTGATACTATTCATATCTAAGGAAGGCGAACTGCAGAAATCCTCTTGCATGACGTATTCACATAAAAAGTCATCACAGAGCACACAGAAACTAAAAATCAAGGACCACTCTATGAAAGCTGACAGTAGAATGGGCCAAACTACCAACCAGCTGACTTTCCAAATCTATCCAGGGTTATCAGTATTCTCTGTATTTAATGAACTTCAAATTTGATCACTTATGCTTCAAGGATAAAATGCAAACAAAGCAAAGAATGACATTTAACACAATTAAAATAAAAAGAAAATCTGGTTCTTGCAGATCTCCAAAGATTACCTGTAGTACCAGTTTCATGGCTGTGCATCCTGTTTTCCAGTTGCAGATCTGCTTTGGGGTGATACAGCTGCTAACAATCCACTTACTATTTCTCTTCTTATTTCACCAACAATAGATTCCTTGATCTGAAAGGGATTAGCCAAAGTTTAAAGGCCAGTAATTTACATAAACAATGGTTAAAACTAAATGATATTGCAGATATGTTTGAACACCATGAACATGCACCACTAAAATTCAACTTTCAAAACTGACTGGAAAAAAGATTAGAAGAATGAAAAAATAACTGTAAGTAATTTTGAAGTTCTTGTAAATTGTATAAACGAAACCAAACTAGTTATATATTTCCATATGGTAAATATATTTATGTTTTACACATAGGATATCTGGTTTTATGCCAAGAAATGAATAAATTTCAACTATGCAAAGTTCCGAAGAATAACATTTTAGGATATATCAAAAGCACCCCAAATGTACTACTTTTTGACAAGCTGTTATTCTCTTGAAAAGGGAGGCAGGATTGATTTCCTTCACAAATGGATTACACAACAGAACAGGTCCAAGTCCATGAACATAAGCTGTTGTTTTCAAATAACTGAAAAGGAGACAAATCCTAACTGCATACTTTCAGAAGGAAAGACAAAGGATTTCAGCAGTTGCTCACATCATCAATAGGCCACATGGGTTTAATCTATGCCAGTGAAGACTATTTTTCACAGGATTGTGACAGAAGCATTTACTCATTAAGTTTTATATAAAACACACCTAGGAGTTTCCAGTAGCAGGCATGTGAGTGTGGCTGAGGCTACAACAAAAAAGAGCAGAGCACTGATTGCTTCAGTGAAGAAAACAAAGGAGAAAAGGAGGCAGAACACAGTTCTACAAGAGTGTATAATGCTGGAAAAGAGCAGGGAAAGACAAAGAAAAACAGTATGGGCTTCTTGCAAGTACAAGAAATCTTTGGCACCAACTTATTTTTTTGGACGGTCTCCAGGAGAGACAAGTCAAATACAGTTCCAGGGACAGAGGAGGACAACAACTATGAGAAGGTGGGGTAAGAGCCAGAGCCTGGCCTAAGGTCACACAGAAGCACTCAGCATCTCAGTTAAGCAATACAATTTTCTTTTTCATGTTAGTCTCCCCTTTTCCTGGTGCGTCAAAAGGATTAAGCAACAACGTCAGAAGAGTGGCAGCAGCATTAGCAGCAGGTTATTTATCCCTTGTTCTCTTTGGCAGGCAATTCAATCCCTAAACCATTAGTGTGGCAAAGTTCCTCATTTCATTACTACTTTGCATCAAGCAGAAATTCAGAGACTATAATATTATTGGGAAACAGGTTTCCAGTTGGGTTGTTTGCTGATTAACAGACAGAAGAAAAGCCATTGTGCAATAGAGCCTGTTTCAACAACAGCTGAAAGTCCAGAGGATGCCTATGCTGATGCACACACTGATGTACAAAGCTTTAGAACCACTGTCAGCATAGTAAGGGCTCTGGGATTTAGAAATGTAGGCACAGGGAAACCTGCAGACAGCACCCCAGCTGTCCAGAAGGCATAAGAGAGGCCCCGGTGCTCTCTCCACCTCTCTTCTTCAGTGTCCCATGGGGTGGGTCTGTGAGTATGCTATAGAACAGCCATTTTGTACCCTTCTCTCAACAGACAGACGAAAATAAACCTCACTTTCCAAAAAAAAGCTCATAAAAACTTCCCAAATTAGCAAGTAAATGATCTAGCATGACAGACAGTCTTTTAACAAGTAGAGACTGGAAGCAAAGCAGCACCTGTTCTATTCTCAGCTCTACCAACAGCTTCTGGCTTGACCTTGATTATTTGAGCTCTCTGCTTCTCACCTTCCTGTCTGGACAACAACAAGGCCACCCTCCACTGCCTCTTTTCACAGCCTCTGCTTCCTCCCCTCCAGACTCAGCAAGGTCACTCCTGTGTGCTGAGCCAGCACTGACTCCTGCAGTGACTCAGTGCCACGCGTGTGTTGTGACCAATGGCCAATATTTGCCTTTTTCATTATAAATGATTTAGGGTAAGGTGCACCTTCTATTTGCTCTGCAGAGGGCACAGCCCCTGCCAAGGCTTCCTCTGTACAGAAGAAGAAAAGCAGTCAATGAATGCGCCATCAATTACTTTCAGCAAGTGAATGAAAAATTGATCATTTGAAAAATGAGAAAATCACTCATTTATGCTACATTTACTACACTGATAAAACACCAATACTCAATATTGCATTGAAAACACAGTATCACTCTCATTTTTACAACAGTAAACCAATGACCTCTCTTCCTAGAAAAGAGTTACCATTACTGCAATATTATGTTGCTGCTAAATAAAGAACTGATTGAGAGTGAAATGCACCACTTGTTACAAATCTGGAGATAGGTACTCTTCACTGACCAATGAAAAATGGGAACCAGGCTTTTCACAGTGCTTATACTTCTGATCTTGAAGTTAAACTTTCTATAATTACAAGAATTGCTTCCTACTCTGTTTTCTTCTCATGCCACTTCTTCAGGGCAGTAGCTGCTGAGATTTTATGCTCAAGATGAGGAAACCAACACCTGCACATGTGAACAACCTACAGACATTTTGAGGGATGTTGAACTAACACAGATTTGAATGGAAAATGCAAAAGGGATGATTCTCTGCCAGACCATCTCTGTCCCATTAAGACTCATTACAGCCTCTTAAAGCATATGATGACAGGGAAATCATATATTTCCTTAAAGTAACTTCATTAAGTGTCATTTATAATGAAGAACTGCTAGCAAAATCATAACTTCCACTGCTCATAAGCAGAAAGATCTTTAAACTAGCACATCTTTTAAAGTGGAGAAGACCAGAGTGAAAGAGCCTCCTGGAACTCCTAGCGTGACTTAGACAAGTCAAGCAGTAAGTGCTTCATGTGATAATCCTGTGGATGCCAGGCTGTATTTCATCCAGAGAGCTACTGTTTGCTATTTTAACACTTCATGTTGCTGAATGTTTTTCCGAGGGAGTTAGTCTATCAATGCCAAAAGTTAACACCATGGGGTTTTTTTCACGGAACAAATAGTTACAAGTCAAAGTTCACGTGCATTACAGCCCACCCAGGCATATCACACCCACTGCCTGGCTTCTCCCTTCCCAACACAAGGTCACACAGCTACAGAGAATGGGAGGAATGAGCAAGGCTTTAATATTTATGAGTGCATACATCAAGAATGCATCCTACCAGATTTCTTTCTTTTGACAATGAAACAATGAAATAGCTAACAACAGGGCTATTTAAGCAAGGCATCATTTCAATTTATGCTCTGTTTTAACTCTTATGAAACAATAAAGATTTTCCTGATATGTGTTTAATAGCATGTTCCGGCTCTGCAAAATCTACCAAGTGCTTTGAGCCAACACACCTCCACTCTGACCTGCAAAACTCCTCATGCTGGGAATCTTGAGTTGATCCAGAACCCACTGCCAGCGAAGTTAAACTGAGGGACAATCTCTCTGTGTGCTCAAATATTCACAAAGTGAGTCAAGCTCGCTTGTTTGCTGACTACTCATCTTTGAATAGTAGCCTCTCAGTCCAGTGTGGATTCTTTCAGCATTACAATGTCCTCAGTGCCACACAACCCAAATAACAATCTCTGTGCAAAGAGTACACATCTTTATTTGCTGTCAACTAATGAAGCTAAAGAGGAACTTTCACAGAGGCTGACCTCAGAAAAAATATTGACTGAAATAATTCTGTCCTTTGACTTCAGCGTACTTTTTTTTTGTCTCTGCTGCTTTTACAGTACTTTTGAAATACAGCTCTCCTTCCTATCTCAGTTTCTCCTTTAGCAACCCTCCACCATGACACCACTGCCCTGACACGTGCATTTTTACAGACAGCCTGGATACAAAGGCCATCCTGGCTTCACTGCAGAATCAGAAGCACAGTGCAAGTGCTTCTGATCACTGTGCTAAATATCTCATGTGCCACTCTTCTGATGAGTGGCATGCATCTCATCCATTTCACAGACAAAGTTCAGGTAAAGCTGGTTCCAATTAACCACAGCCTCAAGACACGCAGACCTGGAAGGTACCACGGGGTTACAGCCTGGCCTGTTGTACATTTCTAAGCATGACATCTTACCTAGTCTTCAGTGGTCTATGCCAGAGCCATATAAAAGCTTCAAGGGACAAGCTAAAGGCTAAGTGTCCAGTGACCCTTGGCTAAAGTCTAAGTGGTCCTTCTCCTGTGAAGAAGAGGGAATAAAATCTACAAATTCTCAATTCCCATTTCTGTATTCAGAGCAAAGTTCGCTCCACTTTTTCACAGACACTTTTTTTCAGAACAAGTAGTTTCTTTGGCTTCTTTTCCCCAGTTATATTACTTGCCAGAGAGCTTTTTTCTGCCACTAACAAAACACATAGTTTTAGTTATGTTTCTTAACTTGGCCCACAGGAAAAATAACCAAGCACTCCTCACTTTCATTGACTGCCAATAAAACCAGTCCAATACAATTGGTCCAAAATCACTCAAACTCTGAAATAACTTCCCACCTGCCTTCAGCTTGTTTCACTTACATTCCTATAGTCCTTAGTGGCTGCAGTAGAGGGACTAGAAAATACACTAAGTATTTACTACAGCATTGTTTCAGAAACATTATTTCACCACTCAATGAACTCCAGTTTTAACAAGCAAACATGACAGAAATTTTCACTTGGGAATCTGAAATACTGCTGCTTAACCAAGTAGTAGAGACAGCAAGTTCTTTGCCAGCCATACTTAGCTATTAATGTACATGCTAACCACTACCACTGAAGAAAAGGTCCACTGCTTTGCACATAAACAGAGCTGTGGCTCCAACACCTAGTGACATGTTCTGAGCTTTCAGACACAGCACAGGAACAGTACGGAGCCTTGGCTGGAGAGGGAAGAGAAAACCTCGGTGGACAGGAGTTACAGCCAGCCTTGTCTTTAGGTTTCAGAAAACTCAGTTCAAACATCCCAGATCTCAGTCCCTCCTTCCTCACCTCCCGTATGACTTGTTGCAGCTCCTCCTGCTCCACTGCTTTGTGGATTTCATCAACCGAAGGCATGAGAGGGATTTTTTCAAGTTTGTGCTCCACCTCTGGCTTGGAGTCTGCAAGATCCTCAGAGCTTTCCACCGGCTGTCCAGTGCCTGCTCTCAGCGGGGGAGTTGGTGTTAAGGCAACAGAGGCTCGGTACAACTTCTTGCTTTGACTCTTGGCTTTTCGACCTGTGTGACCAGAGCACACTGAAGAGGAATCCGAGTTTCCATGGGAGAATACTGACTCTGTACCTTCTGCTGGGAGAGTTTCCAGTCCAAGCTCTCCCAGTCCTAAACCAAGTTCAGACTTCAGAAATGACTGCTCGCGAATAAGCTCAGAGACCTAAGGATTCAGAAAAGAAACAGTCCCGAATAAGCAAACAAAAAAGTCACACACAGACATAACTATGTTTTCTTGCTATTTATTTAATCACTTACTCATTCCCTCCATGCAACAAATACAGCTATAAAATAAATATATCCTTTGCCTTTATGACTGCAACAAAGAGGATCATGAAAAAGAATGTGTCTTTTTAAAGCCAACATAAATAAAAATTGTGGCTCTTCCCCAAGCCACCGACTTTTGCAACATGTACACATCTTGCCAGAGCCATTGACAGACACACACGTAAGGGCTTGATTTTCTTTTATTTGTTCTTTCCTTTCTGCAGTTTTTGAACTACTTATTTTCAGTAGCAGAAAGTGCTCAGAAATATAAAAAATAATTTTCCCTAGAAAATTAATGAGGTAGTACCACCATTTGAATTAACTAAATGAAAAAACATCTCACTTCCACATATTCCTCTTAAAAGCTAACAAGACTCTACAGCCACTTACACCTGTAGTTAAACCTGCTTAAGGAAAATTGCAGCTGTTTTCAACAAAGCTATTTAAGGCAGTAAAGCATTTCTAAAATTATGTGTCAAATTAATCTCCTGCAACCTATTTTAAAGTAAAGCCTTCCTGGTTCTTTCCATCAGTAAAACACAGAGTAAACACTTACTGGTTCAATGACGTTCAATGGAGAAGGACACGACAGATTATCAGCACTTCTGCTTCCATACATACCCTGAAAAATTAAGTTAAGTTAATGCACTTAGGACTTTCTTGGAGCTCTCAGAAACTAGTATTTAAACATGCTGTATCTTAGACAACTTTCTGTAAAACCAGAAAGTTAGAAACAGGAAGTGAAGCTGGTTGGAGAAAGTTAATTTCAGTCATTTTTAAAGCTGGCCCTCTTCTATAAAAGGATTTACAAATAAAAAGTTATTTATATGGTTCAAAGAATGCAAGTTTGCTTGAGATCACAGTAATACCATATTTTCCTGTTCTTGGGTTTCAATTTTTTCACCATGACAAAATACTGAAGAGGAAGATGTGGCCTGTGCCTGTGCTGCTTCTAGAGAAGATGATTGGCTAAGAAAGAGAAATGGAACCCAGGAAGAAGATGTGACACTTTTTGTCTGTGCTTCTTTTGTTTGGCTGACGACAGAACCACAACACAAAAAGAGAGAAACAGTCTTTCGCTGAGTGAAAAATAAGAGAAAGTATATTGCCATGCCAATAAACACAGACAAAGGCCTTTTATTCCCCTTCTTGTGCTTTTGGGGAGTGTTTGTGGGAGCAGAGCTTCTCCCACTGCTTGTCAGGGAGCTATGTCCTCATTTGAAGGAGCTACAAAAGGCAACAGAGGAAAAAACTCATAACAATGGGATTTTCCCCTTTTTATTGTTTTGGTTTGGGGTTATTTTGTGTGTGCAGGGGTTTTTGGTGTGGGTTTTTTTTTGTTTTTTTGTTTTGAGTGGTTGGTGGGGATTTTTTTTTTTTGGTTTTTTGGGCTTTTTTGTTTGTTTGTTTTTTGGGTTTTTTTGTTTGTTTGTTTGTTTGTTTGTTTTTTTGGTTGGGTTTTTTTTTTTGGTTGTTTTTGTTTTTGTTCCCATGGACTGGCAGAGCTAGAGAGAAAGCACACTCTGTTTCTTGGGAGAGAAACACTGTTAATGTCTCATCTCTCTGCCCTCGTCTCTCAAGAAAAATCAGTGTAGAACTCCAGAAAGCCCATCATCATGCTCCAAGGATTTTAGACATAAGCCCTAGCTACCAAAACTGTGAAAATTCAGGGTCAAGAAGAGGAAAAAGAAGAAGCACTGACAGAAGAGGTCTGCCTTTCTCAGCCCTAAAACCCCACAAGGTATGTGTTGATATGTATGAACACCAACAAAGTCATACACCTTTTCCCCAAGGTGAAATACTGACTGAAAATGAGAAAATATGACCCCTGATACCCATGGCATCATTAGATTCCATCCCACTCTAAGAGTTATAACACTTGTGAGTTATTATTTGCCCCTGCTCATTGCAGGAGGGTTGGACTAGATGATCTTTAAAGGTCCCTTCCAACCAAACTATTCTATGATTCTATGATGAACATTACACTGAGAAAAAACAATGTTGTTGCAAAACTAATACTTACTATGTGTGCCTGAGGTCTGTAAGGTGAAGACATGTGCAGACTTCTGAGCTGGTCTTCCAAGGCAAGCAGACGTTCTTCCAGCTGCATCTCCAGCTCCTGTAGCTCCATGCGGACAGACTTCCTCAGGCTCTGCAGCTGATCGGCTTCGAATCTACAGCAAGGCATCACAAAAAGAACAAAAGCATTCACTGCACTCAGCTGCAAAAAGGTGACTGAGCAGGACAGTGCCACAGGTAAAGGACTTTGTACAAGGGAATTCAAAGCAGAACACAGAAATGTCAGCTGAATGCCTACATGGCACAGAAGTCTTTTTCCGTTTATAGAAAAGATGTATCAGTCCATAGAAAAAACAAAACCACATAGTGTACCACAGAACATTCTCCAAAAATTTTAGCTTTAAATGCAGAAGAAATCAGTATTTCTACATATATCTAATCAAATTCAATTTAAAACTGATAAGAACAAGCACCACAGAGTAATGCAGTAATGACATGTTACTTCTCCTGTGTGGTTATAGATTCCCCAGCACGCACAACTACTTTTTGGCCAGGAAGCCACAGTCTAAGGCAGCCAACTGATTTCAAACATGTTTACTTTTAAAGTGATAGGCCAAGAGCTGATTCAACTAAACTAAATATATAATCAGTTTCAAAAATTGTTCCAGATCTGCTGCTGCTGTAACTCCTGGCGAGCACAACCACTCGGAACCAGAATATGGATGCCATCTGTAGCCTGCTGAGTAGCCACTGAAAGTTGGAAAAGCAACTGAATGCTACGGTTTTCATTCATCATCTATGAAGATGGGAGTGATCTAAAATCAAATCTTTAAGATTTCTTTCCCCTGCAATATCCTATGATATTGCAGTTCAAGTATCCTATGATAGCAACCCTCAAAATCTACAGCTGTAGAATCACTTTGGAGAAAGAATGCAGAAAAAAAAAACAAACTAGTGAGAAATAGGGATTGGAAGAAATAAAGAGTAAAAAACTCTAGAATGAAGATGTATAAAGAAAAGAATAATAATGATTTGGCGAAAAACCTCATCTCCAACCCTGTTCAAATTGAAACAAATAGATTTCTTGCTGATTTCAAGAGCAGTAACACATTTTCTGATATGCCAGAGTATTTCCTATTTTTTTTTTAAATGTCATTTTACCTTTCCTCCTCTGTCATGTGCTGATAAACCGTGGTCTGTTGACGTAACATTGTCAATTCCAAATCCATCATTTGGGTTCTGAATAAATTTAGATTTCTCCTCACCACTTGTAGCTCCTGGAAAGTATTCTGGGGAAATAAAAATATAATAATGAATTACATGGGAAAATTAATTAAAGTTAGTTTGGATCCTGTAGCCACATTTGCCCAGATGAGCCCTTTGAGTTAATAGCATCTCAGCAACTTCAGCACATGATGGAAGCTGCATATTGTGCCATCACCATGACTCAAGAAAACAGCATTTTCAGTGGTATCATACAAGGAAACACATGAAAGTGTATTTAGATTAATTCCTTTTTAACATTGTTTGCAGGAAGCTCTCTCTTGAGGACAAATACAAGGAAAGGCCCAAAGTTAGCACAATCTGTGACACATTTAGGATGTTTCCTTGTATTTTATTTTGACTGAGTACCACTCCATAAACAGGGTCACTTACTTCGTAGAGAGGTAGAATGGATGATCTCTGAGTAGTGTAACCAGTGGCAGCTGAAAGATCCTGACCCCTCATCACTGGGTACTAGGAGGAAGAAACAAACAATTTGAAATGGGAAAGGCATCCTTTCCAGACACTCCAAAAGCAGCCACTAAAACACAACCGTTCTGGCATTGAGATTTCTGAAATCCATGGAAATACTGTGTTGCAAATAGGCAACCTTACAAAATGTCAGCACCACTTCTTGACTGACACGTGCAACAATTTATGCTTGAAAACTTATTAGTCTCAATTGTCTTAGCTAATGACAAAAAGAACAATTTCAAAACCAGAACTGAGCAAATTAAACTGTGTCCCATTTTGAAATCCTGATTATAGCCAAATTTGTAATGGGATTTTCTTAGTTTGGGAAATTTGTGTTCATTTTGGTTTTCAATCTCACTATGTTGCCTACATCCAAAGACCCCAGCTTGCTAATGATCTCTCATGAAAACAAGATTGAAGAATTTCTATTTGCATGTTGCAACAACATATGGAGCAAACAGATAAAATCCAGGGGTTTGTTACATGTAGAGACACAGCACAACAAAGAACAGTGGAAACAGCAAAAATGTTTACCTTCTCAAACATGAAACACAGTTTGTCCAATATAATTTTGAAAGAATTTAAAGGACTATTTATATGCCATGGAAAATGTGAAGCATGTTCACTCATATAGAGAAGTTTTGCTCCAACATGATCACATCAAGGGGATGGGCTTATCTTTCCTGTGCCAGCTTTCTCTGTTCCCTGTTCTATCAGCAACTTATCTAGTCCTCCTTATTCCCTCTTAAAATCAGAATCATATATTTAAACATCTCAACTTTTTCTTTAGCCATTGAGTACGCTATGTGCCAAACCAATCTCTTCTGCAAGAAGGACCAAGCCCCCAAAATGAAACTAGTTTAAACAAAATATGGTGGAAGAAGAACAAGTGGGCTAAATATTATTATCCCCTCCAATGTCTTTTTCTTTTTTTTTTTTTTTTTGACTGAACCAGCTTGAGTACTGGACATAATACAGAGACTTCTTTTTCAGCAGGTACAGTTAGCATGGTATGTGTGGTAGAAGTACTGAGCACACTGTAACCTTACACAGATCAAGGCTGCAATTGGTACACATGGCAGAATTCCCTAGAGAAGGTTAAGTTCTGCAAACACTCTCTCCCAGGCACACCACAAACAGCACCTTGAGCAATGGTTGCCTTAAAACACAGGTGACCACAGCTTCCTGCTGCAGAGCTGGTCACAGTACCAAATCTTGCTCTGAGAAGCAGGGCCAGCTGACAGAACCAAAGGAAGACTGAGCTCACCTCTAACTTCTGACAAGTGGCAAAGTCAATAAAATAACAGGGGCCCAAAAAAGGCCACTACAGCCTCCCACCTGCAATATGGTGCAGGCAGGCGCATGTTTGCTCTTGGGTTAAATGCACAGAAATTTTAGGTCTACAACTGAATAGCATTCACATATTCATACATAAATGAGCAGAGTCTGTAACTGCCTTGCCCACACAGCCTACTGCAGGAGCTTGCAGGATCCTAAGTTGGATCACTACCTAAGAAAACAGCAGAACCAGGATGGCAGAGGAGGAACAGCTGGCAATAGGGAGAGGAGGAGCAGAAGGTGTGCCAGAAATTGGTAAAATTTATGTGCTTGCATTCTCAAGCTTTTCTTCTCTGAGTGATGAGATGGATAAAATTTCACATGCTCTGACAAAATCAATTCTTAATAAAAGACTGATGGTATCGAGAACATGTTGGCTAGCTCCAGAGTGCAAGTGGAAAAGATTGGCATGAAACAGCACAGAAACACACAGAGATCAATCACTGACATCATTATTGAAGCTTTGTGACTATAAGGAAAAAAATGCACTTTTAACAGCTGGATGAGATGTCAAAGAGAAGAGAAATCAAAGGACTGACAAGACCATTCTGTGATTCTATAAATAGGCTTTTTTAAATCTAAATCTAATGATTCTCATCTTAAAATAAAATAATAGCTGATAAAGAGTACACTGTTCCTCCCTCCCAACCAAGCATATCCGTAAAAACTAAATAAATAAAAAATACTGGGAAAAAAATCATACTCTAGATCAACTGGAACAAGAAAACATTAAAAGCAAAAGAAGTGGAGCACTGAAAAGATGATCATAGAATGACAGAATATATTGACTTGGAACAGACCCACAAGGGTCATCAAAGTCCAGCTCCTGGCCCTGCACAGAACAGCCCCAAGAGTCACACCATGTGCCTGAGAGCATTGCCCAAATGCTTCTTGAACTCCATCAGGCTTGGTGCTGTGTCTTCTGTGGGGAGCCTGTTCCAGTGCCCAACCACCCTCTGGGTGAAAAACTTCTTCCTAATATCTAAATATCTAAATCTCCCACCTTTGAACACTTCAAACTTGCCTGTTTAAAGAGAAGCTCCTGAAACAGTAGCAAGCCAGACACGAATAAAATATCTTTTTTTTCCTGATCTAGTATAGCTGATTCCGATTTAGTTTTGTTGAACTACACAAAGGAACATTCAGGTTATCACCTTGGTTTGGTAAGGATAAAATAAGGAGCCCCTTCATCCAGGGTCAAAACTAGGCTTCCTCTTACCTGCGAGAGGTTCTGCAGAGAGTTTCTGATGTCATGTAGGACTCTGCGTAGCTGCATCTCCACAGTGGAGGGTGGGTTCATGGCAGGAGGACGATGAGGAACTCCATGCCTTGGAAAGAAGGGGCAGCTGAAGGGGGAAAGCATGGCACTGAAGGAAGAGCCAGAGATGCTTGGGATACTGTGGGTGCTGAGCGTCCTCATGTGCTCGCACAGCGGCCTGTCCTGCCACTCCGTGGGGAGGGAATGGAGGGAACACGTGGAGCGGGACATGGCTGCTGGCATGTGCAGGGGGCAGCTCTGTACCCTAGTGGGACTGAGCTCCTCAGACAGCCTGCTGGGGCCAGCCTGGGGCACTTCTTTCTTGGAGGACGAAGGCGCAATAAACAGCGTGGATTTGCACACAGGATGGCTGGAAGCTGCCTCATCCTCACTTCTGTCATTCCCAGATGCTGCTTCCTTGTCCTCCTCCACTTGTGTGTACTTGTAGGTGAAAGAAGGAGGACTGCAGAGAGTCTCTTTTCCTGGAGTTAACTGGACATTCACAGAGGACACCACTTTCACTGGATTCAGCAATGCAGTTGGGAGAGACTGAGACCGCCTTAGAGGATAGCCCGATTCAGCAAACCAGAGTCTCTGTTTCCTCAGAAGATCTTTCGACTTAAGCAGAGTGCACCTGGCCTTGGAGTCAGGTGAGTTGATGATCCTCATCTCAGCTCTTTGCAAGGCAACCTGAACTCTGTCCACAGATGATGTGGAGGAGCCATCACCTTCCAGAGACTGCATTGATTTGAGGATATGGTGTGTGTGATACTGAGGAAACTCAAACACACTGCCTTCCTCCAGCAGGTCTGATTCTTTTTGCTCACTGGAAATGTCTTCCTCTTTAGAGCTAACCTCTCCTTGGACTGTCTCTGATATATGAGATGACTTGCTTTCTTGTCCTTGATTTTGTTCAGTTTTACAGTCACTAATTTTTCTGTCTTCACTCCTTCTGCTATCAGAAGATGCCCCTACCTTTTGTCTCTCTACTTGAGAGATAATATCCTCTTCATCATCGTCATAATCCTCCTCATCATCATCTTCCTCCTCCTCCTCCTCAAACTTATCAAAACAGGGCAGTTCCTTGGCTATCGGTGTCTTCTGTTCCTCACTGTGCGATGTCACAGTTGTTTCACTGTCACAGCTGTCAGCACTGCTTCCCATGCCCTGCAAAGACTCCTGAACCTAGGAAAGATATAAGCAGAGGAGTGAATGTACTGGAGACTCAACTACTGCCTTCTCAGGAGTCAGGCCAAAAGTCCAAGAACACCTTCACTGGAGAGGAGCAGAAAGAATAATGCACTTGGTGTGCAAGAAAAACTGTGAAGAAGAACAAAGAAACCATAGTATCAGATACTTTAGGAGTACAATGAAGTATGGCACCAAAAGGAGGTTTTTATTTTTCTAAAGAGAAAATTCTCCACACATTCCTTTGATTTGACAATACATTCAATATTCTAAGAAGAATAGAAGTGACAAAAGTGTAAGAGCAAGAAGAATACAATGCTAGTATTTTAGGTAGTGATGACAAACAGACAGCTGGGTCATGGGACAAAGCATTTCCCATTTATAAAGGTTCACAACAGTGAAATGAAGGGTAGCATTAGGAAATGTACACAGAGAAGTGAGGAGAACTGCAGACTGTAGTAAAACTGTGTTACAGGACAACACCAAGAATGGGAAAACCAGTCTGCCCATAAACAAAGCCTGTAAATAAAGAATTGTTGAAGACTCAGAATATCACATTAGGATGTTAATCTCAGTTGAAGACCACATCCGGTACTATTAGCCCATTCTTCCTTTCTCCTGATACTTCTTCCCCTTTTTATTCTAAATCACAGCTAAACCAGAGCACATAAATGAGGGAGTTGCTAATTTAATAGATAACAATTGGCAGGAAAAGCATTTAAGAGAAAGGAAAAAAGAAGAGATCTATTAATTGTAAAGCATATTCTTGAAGCTGGCCTGACTCACTGTTGTATTTACAAGTGCACAAGACATTTCCCTAAGAATATGTGGTATAAAATACAGTCTTGGAAATTTATCATACTTGATGCAGGAAATAGAATTTTTCCCATCTCTGCTTTCTGCGGCTTTTGCTGCCATTGGGATATTAATTATTAGTTCCTTCTAAAGAGATTACTTATGATGTTTGTCAGGCAATAGTTCCTTCTCCAACATCTAGAAGATTTCAGCCATGAATGTCACCTTCACAAGTACATACTTAACATTGCACTCACTGGCACAGCTACCAATTATTGTGAAAGAATGTGCATGTTCAGATGGTTTTCAAGTTAAAGGTACTAAATGAGCAAAATATTATAATGTTTAGGTGGGAAATCATGTGGGCTACGTGTGTGTCTATCTGGGTCATAATCCTCCATCACATTGTTCAATTATGAGTAAAGCGTAAGAACCTGGATGGAGAATTCATGGTAACACAAAACCCCTCTGCAGAATACCCTATCTCAATATCAAAATCTCCCTCAGAAATCTTAATTATGGAAGTCAGAGATGAAAGGCAATATGTTTCAAATTTAGAGTTCTCTCCTGAGTTTCAGAGGAAGGCTATGGGTGCTAGAGCCGGTAATTTAACAGTAGATGGCACTAAATTACCATACTTTTAAGAAATACACTCCTCTGTATCCCCTTCATATTTTCACAGGTTCTCTTCTCCAGCTGCCAAGTTCTCATTTTCCCTAGCTGAATCATTCACCCACATTTTCTGAATTCAGCTCAGCACTTGGTCAGAATCAAGGAGTGAAGGTGGCAGAGGAGAGCCTAGCAACTCCATGGCACAAACTTCATGCAGCCTCAATACACCTTTTCAAAACAGCGTAAGAGAACACAGAAAAATCTCTTCCCTTTACAGCCAACACAGATAAACTCCAGCAATATTCCAGTGAAAGGATACTTAGCTGCAACATACTTTTAGTAGGCTCCTAATCAGGTTACAACCAACATAAAGATCAGGAGTGACCAACTCTCCTCTGAGTCACCTTCTAACATGCCTGTCAACATCAGTGCATTCACAGCTCTGTAGAGAGCTCAAAAAGTATGTCAGATGGTTATGCTCTTTGTAGGGACACAGGATCATTTTTCCCTTTATTCATTATTACTCCCTTTCTTGCTCTTGGAAAGCATTAAGCTGATATTTAAGGGAGATAAAGACTAACACTGACTTGGCTTTTATTTTGGTACTCAGCTGAAGAACTACTAAATCAGAAAACCCAGAATTCCAGCACCAAAATAAAAAAGCAACACTGATGGATGAAGAGGGTAAAAAACTCTTCCTAGTAACTGCCAAACAGCTTTTAAAATGCTTGGTGTGCCACAAGGGAGAAACATATGGTAACATAAGAAACAGTTCAGCAGAAACAAGCTATAGAAATGAAATTGCTGGAGATAACCAGAATCCCATCTATTCCTTTGGGTTGTGGTCTACGTCTCAGGAATAGCTGGCCTTGGGAACAGGCCAACTCAAGGCTTTTCTCTGGCTGACTGACAGGCCAATCAAATCATGGCTATTACTGTGTGAATGTTTTAGGAGAACCAGGAGAACAGCTCTCCAAAATATCAGATACAATGCTGTGAAAGCATGTGTATTGAGCAGACACCTAAACACCAGGCTGGAACAAAAGCTCTCCCTAAGACATGAGGTCTCTGGTCAGCATCACAGCAATTTCTGGGACAAAGATCAAAGAAACTGGAACAAGAAAGAGCATGGAAGGTCAAGATCAACTAAAATTAGTCTATTTTCACAGCAAAGCTAGTGTGAAAATGTTTTCATTTTCAGTCGGTTGGTAATTAAAAAAAAGAAAAAAAAAGAAAAAATGCAGGAGGCGGGGGAGAGAAGAACATGGGCAGCGGGAAGGTAAAAATCAGCAGAAAAGCTATAATCCTTCAAGACCTTAATCTCTACCCGCTACTGAGAGGAACTGACAGTGAGAGAAGTTACACCAGTAACAGCAAACAGAATATACTGAATTTACACCTTATTCCAGTCCCAAGTATACCCAGATTAACCTACCAGAAAGGCTTTCAAATTTGAACACAGGGACTTGGCAGGTCCAGCTCTGAAAACTATGATTTTATAGATCTAGACTGACAGTCACAGTAGCAGTCAAACATCCTACCCTCCCCTACTGTTTCACACTAATAAGGAGTAGTTCAGCCAAAGGATGAGAACCTTACCTGAAGCTGACTGAATGGAGAACAGTCTGTAGAGTCCTCAGCAAAGCCACTGCTGTCAGAGTGCTGACTCGCTGTCCTTAAGAGCTGATCTGTTTGAAACAACCAAAACCCAACTGTAATTACTTTACAAATCACAGTCTTTCAAGACCAATCCCATTCAATACAAGCTTTCCTTTTACAGCAAAGTAACATTAAATAGTAATACAATTGCTTTTCAGGTTCCAGTTAGAATGAAACAGAGGAACAACTTGTTTGTTTCAAGCAAAATTTATCTCACCCAAAGCCCTACTTGTGAAACTTCAAGTAACCACTTTTTACATTTTTCCTTCCGGTGCTGTGGGAAAAAACCTCTGCAGATATTCCCACCGTTGGAGTTCTCCTTTCACAAAACTGCATCACTGATTAATTCACACACAGGCAGTGGAAGAGTTGCTTTTGTTTTGAAAAGTACAGATTTGACACCTCTCCTGATCATGGAGATCCTGAAGATCACTGGTCTCCTACCAGCCTACACCACCCCATACACCCAAAGGGACAGCACCACATGGGCAGAGAGGGCCACGTGGAGGACTGTGCCAGCTGCTGGAGGGGGTCTTCCACTGGGTTAGTGGACAAATGCAGAACATCCCGTACACATCAATGGGCAATCCGCCAAAGCACATTCCCAGTGCTCACTTTATACACGAGATAAGAGCCTTCTGCTTGTTCCTTTCTACTCTCATTAGGTAAGCACTAAAATAGCCTAAAGAGGCTCTAAAACCCTAAGTGCTTCCCAGGAGTGATTTCCTCTGGTGCAAGCACTGCACTCACTAAGCAGCTTTGCAGGGAGATCTCAGCAAGCTCTGCAGCACACTATTGCATGTATATCATTCCTGACTGGGCACAGGAAGCACCTAAGTGCAGTGTTTACCTTATGACACCAGAAACATTTTACGCAGCCTGAGGTGGGCAACAATCTTATCTCACCTTTAGATCTCAGCAGAAGTATAAAATCTTGGAGATGGGAAGCAAGTACAGTGGCCTGTAGCCCCCGACCCCTGCCACCTTCTCCTCTCGAGCCTTAGGTGAGAGCTGGCTGCTGTCTTCTCAAAGGCTCAATGCAGAATTTTTCCCCAGTTAAATGTAGTCATATAATAAATCCCAGTTCACAGCTCAATGCATTGGCATGCATTATGAAAACTGTTGAATATTCACAACTAATTTTTTTTAGTATTAATTTTGATAAACATTTTACCAACACAGAAGTAAGAGCCTGCACCGCCTGTGAACACCAGTAGAGGCAAACTGCCCACTAAGCTTCTGTATCAGTGATGTCACACAGCTTTTAGGGAGTGCCTTTCAAATTGTGCTGCTGCTCTGTTATCATGGTAGCCACAATATCCTGCGATGACAAACAACTTTTCTACCTCAAGACAGACTCCCCACCCAACTCCCGGTAAGGACAATGGAAATTACTTCCCTGGGAACTGGATCTTATTAACTGACCAGTTCACTTAATACAGCTGAAAGAGCAGCCATGAACAGCCTGCCACTACAGCTGAAGCTGGGAGGAAGCTGTTACCTTCTTCAATGTGAATAGTATCTAATTTTGTTGCCAGACACTTCAGCCTCCTCTGTCTCTTTTCTTATCTGGTGAATTTTAATAGAAAAGAAAAAAAAAAATCCACTACTGGTGAAAGCCTTAGCCTCTCTTAAGGAAGAGATCCCAATTAGTTCAGATAAAGCAATTCACCAGTGCATGTGCTGGCATCTATTTTCATGTGCATGAACTTCATCACTGTTCAACAGAATACTGACCTGCCCTTCTGCTTCCTTCTCAGTCAGTATTTCCTTTTCAGCAAAGAAAGGAAAATTACATCTATATGTTTTCTGAAATCAATTCTTGGGCTTTTCAGAGACACAGTACTAAAGTTAAAATCAGTCTTTCAGATAATTTTCTGTAGCATTGGTTATTTATGGACATGCTTTGACAGCCTCACAGGATAGATACCACCAGACAAGGGATCAGCCTACAGCAGTCATTCACACTGGCCTCATTTATCCATGGCATGTGACTGGCACAGTATGAACAGATTCAAACTGCCTTGGTTCAACCTAAGGAGATCTATCCCCTTTATACAGCTATCACTTGCTTTCTGTGCTACAAAGCTGCTAGGATTTTTTTAACATTCTAAAGCAAATAAGAAAAGACGTTTTCTGAGTAGTCATCTGCTACAACACCCTCCCCATGTCCTTTGCAAGTTCTTAGGGTTCTCCACAACACCACTATGATGTAAATGCAGTAAAAAATTATAAAGAGCTTGAATCTCTACTGAATCAGTAGTGAAATGACACTGGAAAGTGTAAAGACTGGAAATACCAACTAGTACACTGGGATAAACAGATACATCATGGTATCCACCCTCTTGACAAGACTCAGTAGCCTGAGTAGACAAGATTATGTAGCCTGCTCTACAGCACCTGGATATCTCTCAGATTCAAGCAAACAAAGGGAAAATAGGAAAAGACTTCAAAAAAAGCTACAGAGTTACATTTGGCTCTTGACTAAATGGCGTCCTAGCAAAGGAGAATCTTAAGGAGTTTGCGATGAGATATGTGTCCCCTCTCTTCACCTCGAGTGCAGAAAATTCAGCACCAAAGGTTGGTTGACAGGGGCCATCCCTTGACAGGGGATCATCCCTTGCCCTGTGCAACCCCAGCAAGGCAATTTTACCTTCTGCAAAAAGGTACCACTGTACAACTGACTCTGCCACTCAAAGCTACTGTCAACACTGCACAGAGGAAATCTTCTGAACTCCTGGGAGAAGGCCAGGGCAGGATAATAACGAAAGCATGGAAGAAGGAACCAGCTATAACAAACAAAACCAGCAGGAACAATCAAACTCCCATCCCAGTTTAACAGAGCACAAATGAAAATGCTTATTGGATTGCTGTTTTAAATTATATTTTAAAAAAAATCAAAGTACATTTGGGCACTGAATATATGTCAAAAAATTTGTGTATTCATAAATAATCTAAATAAACTGAAAATGTTCTAAACAAAGAACACATGATGAAGAAACAAGTTTGTGGTTTAGAAAATGTGAGAGCAGATTCATCAGAGCACCCCTGAGAGGGAAATTATTAGTTCATCTATTGTAACATACTAATGAGCCACTAGTGTCAGTCTCACCTCTTCTGTGTCACTCAACTGCTCACACAGAATAGAAGAAATATGTGGAAACTGTCTATAACATTTTAACATTCGTTTCTTGTACCTGCAACTTGTTTAAGTTCTAATGCACTTTGTATTTCATAAGATAATCATGAAACTAACATTCCCAACTTAACTATGAGGTATTTCATTATGGGATTAAATATCAGTTGTCCCTTCTTTGCATACTGATCACACCATGCACCCCAGCACTAACAAAACCAGCCCAATAGGGAGCCCTGCTGCAAAAACTCTCTGAGTCCCGGGGGATTTCCTTGCATCTGGACAGATAAGCGCAGACTCCCACAAATACTAAATCTGTTCCAGATGTTTTCTTCTCACTCCCCCATCTCCAGCCTCCTGTGGAGCTGCACCCACAGAGAGCTATAAATACAATAATGTATTAAAGACAGGAAGTGCTGATGATGTGATTTCTTCCCTTTCAAGGATTAAATTTGCAAAACCAATAACCACTTTTGACTATCAGCGTAGGATGCCTTAAAAGAAACAGGTCTGTGGCCACTCAGAATTTCACAGAGCCATGCTGATGCCAACAACCAGACATTCATGAATTGCAGGGTCTTGAGAACACCTTTTCCTCTAGGCATTGTACCTGTATTTGTCTTGCTTTTGGGGCATTTTTTTGGAATGGAAGGTGCTGCTGTATGATATGTCAGTAAGAATTCTGGTTTTGCACTAACAAACCTTTCTACCAGATAACTTTGCAATCCACTTTTTTATAGTGGACATTTAGCAGGGTTGTGTGTTTGCGAACTAGCTGAAGCTTTTCATTCTTGTGCTCCCAAAAAAAAAAAAAAAAACTCAGATAAGAAACATGCTTTAATTGCAAGTCTAAGCAACAATAGACTGTGTTGTTCAACTATAATAGTCAACAGTCAGCCAGACTATTCCAGTAGGAAAGAGATTTTTTTTTTAATTTGAATACTTCACTTCTTATTAAAGGTCCTTTTAATATGCCTTACAAACCACTGTAAATTTCAGAGAAAGCATCCATAGCCCTCTGTGTAGATGCAAAATGACACTGCAGCGTTTCTAATAATCTGTACCAAAGAATACCAACCCTACTAATTGACAAAGAAATACTACCACATAAAAAAAGAAGTAGAGAAGTATTCCTTCAGGGGAAGTATTCATCTGGATCAAATTTTTGGTTTATGTGTGCTTATGCACCATAGAGACAAAGCCACTGAAAAAGGTGGGTTTGTATAAGGATTGTCAACTGAAATCACATTGCAACAGAGGACCTGTGGTTGAATTTCATGCTGATCCCACCTCATGAAATTGCTAGTGAGATGGCATTTCACATTCAGACACAATGGCCAGCATTTTTAATTAGTGACCACTAACTTTTGATGCCTTCTAATTTGGTGAACATCCTCACTCTGAGAAAGCAGGCTGAAAGGCCTCCATATTGTCTCATGTTGGACAACTTGCAAAAAAAAAAAAGTTGGCTACAGTTTTTTTTTACATTTTGGGTAAGTTCTCCATCAAATGTTCTCCCTCTTGGCAACTTGACTGAAATCCACACAGAACACAGTCTTAAATTTTTTGCATCTCCCAGGTGAAATAAAATGCTGGTCTTGGACTAACTTTTAGCAAATGTGCAGGCATTGATACCCTTGTCAGATAAGTCATAGAAAACTCTAGGCAATACCTGCCTGATAATATAGTGTCACCACTAATCTGTGAGAAGTGTATTCAGAAATAGGAGGGACATGGTGCATGGGAAACATGACCCAGCACGACCTGCTTCTGTCAGACTGAAGTCCCATTGCTACAACTGTTGGTAGCTTTCAGCAAGTACACACAGCCATTCACTCTTCTTTCTTTGAGGTGGAAGAAGAGAGTAAAAAGGGTAAAATAACTACTGGGAGCAGAAAAGATGAAAACAAGTATTTTTTCTCCTCCCTGACTGCAGGTCCTGGTTCCTTAACTTGGTTTTCTCTGCAAAGCTCTCCCTGGAGCTGGAGAGGCCAGGCAAACAGGAGACCTGCCCGATAAAGACTGCACCTCCTTTCATGAAGTCATGTAAAGCAGGTGGAGGAAGGAGGAAGCATGTAAGGAGGAAGTACTGGGAACGTTAGAGATTCAGTTTCTGTCAATCCTTGGTGGCCTGTGTTTGTAGCAGAGGAAGCCTAGTGAGCACCAGGCTGTGTTGTGCAGAGCACTGATGAACAAGTAGCACAAGACACCACCAATAACCAGGCATTACCCTCCAACACTTAGTCCAGGGCACTCTCAACCATGTTAATGCAATTCAGCTGACAGTTCACACGACTCTCAATTCATTTGTGCAAATGCAAATAAGATGATTTCTGTTTCTTTAGACAGGTTTTTCTGCCTCTCTTAAGTATCTAGAGATGCTATTCATGTTTCACTAAGAAATTGCATTCACCTAAGCACCTCCCTAAGTGCAACAAGCTCTAGTTCCTCTTTAATTAAATGTATCAGCTAGACAATGAACTTCACTTGCTGGTACTGGGCAAAGTAACAATCACAAAATAAACTTAAAAATCAGCTTTATGTCTCTCCCAAGCCATAAAACACATAAATAAGAATTTGAGATGAAAGCACAAACTAAGTGAACCACAACAGCCAGTGCACAGCGTTCTCCACGTGAGGGACTACAGTTTCCACGTGGGTGTAGAGACACTAGTTTTCTGTGCAGGCAGCCTGCAGACAGAGCAGTAGTGCGTAGGAAAAAGCTGCATGTATCATGCAATTTAGGTTTAAAACAATGTAATTTCAGTTTAAATGGGTATCTTAAATTAGAGGATCGACCAAGGGGAAAAAAAAATCCCACACAGTCTGAATTAACATTGCAGGCCATCTGAACTATCATCAATTATACAAAAGTGAAAACAGCCAGTGAGGTTATAGGGCTGTTGTCTTGCCTGTAATTTGGTTGCCACTTTGTAGTAATGTTCTGTGATTTAGCTAAAAAAGAAACTCAGATCTTTTTTATTTCTAGAGAGAAAACAAACTTTAGAAGCTTAAAATATCTGAATCAGCCTTTCAGAGATGGAAGGACACTCAGCAGGCTGCTGTCCTCACAGAAGTTGCAGTCTACTCACCTTTCCTTGACTTGGTCACTGCTAGCTGATGTGTAGCTGAAACGTGAGGTAGATCCCCCTCTGTACTCTGGATCTATCAGGAAGAGATGAATATTTGTCAGGCCAACTGGAATATATTCCTGTGCTTAAGAATGCCTAAGCTATACACACTGCACATGCAGGAGGAGGTTTTGGTGGTTTTTATGTCCAATTTAACAGCCTATACTGTTTGAAGGAGCAAATTGTGATCTCCTTGAACCAGCCTTCACCAGGCATTCAGGAATGCTCCTGGAGGAGATCAATGATCCTTGGGCAGCACCTCCCACGCACAGCACAGACCTCCCCTCTGCACGCACAAGGCCTGGAAATCACATCCTGTGACAACACTGAGCTCTCAGTTCCTCTTTGACAAAACACTAAAATTACTGTGTGACAACACCTCTGACCACCTTTACACTACTGTCTTTTTCCGGTCAGAACTCGTGGCCCTTCATTTGAATAGAAAAAACAAGTACAATACACGTAGAAAAGTGTATCAGGAGGTCAGCACTCACGGACTGCCATCTGCTGCCCTACCAACTATTTCCTACAAGCCACCAGTCGGACCCAGACCCAGCCAGAACTTACTCCAGACTTCACCACGCCACCACTCATGGAAATAATTCTTATGAAAGGAAGATAATGTATTCAGATCCATGGATGTTTCAACTGGGAAATTTAGAACTACATAAAAATGAATCCTTTCACTCAAGAACTTTGTGAAACACAGTCTTTTTAAGAAAGCAGTTCTCAGGCAAATGTTCAAACAATGAAAAGAATATGCCTAAAATCTCAATAGGGAGGCCTTTGTTTGGTTCAAAACCTAGAAAATGTTCTCTCTTTTCGCATGTGATCCGGAAAAAATCTAATGGATCACATGCAAGTCTACATGCATAACCCCCCCATCCAACTATCCAGCCAACACCCTTCCCTCTAATGGGGCTGCCAGCCCAGTTTCAAAATGATCATGCAATTTATCTCAAATTTTATCAACTTAAAAATGTAAAAATCTAGATACTGATGTTGATAAGCCAAAATCAGTATTTGGCTAAAGAAGAGCCAAATAGTAATTTTATATATTTGCATTGATCTCATGTGTATAGCAGCCACAAGAGTGCATTTTCTTAGTTACAAAGGTTTTGAGGAGTACTTGGCCTGAACTTTTCACCATTAATAAGTGAGCAGCATTACTTTTGCACAATAAATATAGTGGCTTCTGTTCTTTTAGAAGATGAAGGCTGTACCAAAGGGGAAAATCCTTATTTCATCCAAGTGCAGGGGAGCATAGAAGGGGCTCACCATTTAAGATTAGGAAAAATTTAGTTGGTTTTTTTGTTTGTTTGTTTTGTTTTTTGCGGGTTTTTTTGTTGTTGTTTTTTTGGGGTTTTTTTGGTTTTGGTTTTTTTTTTTAACAAAGAGCAACAAGTAGTCTTGCAGACACTTTATAAAACTGCCCTTCCAGAAAAGGTGTCGTGATTGTCTCAAACCTCAAACCAGTTTCTGATGGCTTAATTTGCAGCACTCCAAAAGTTAAGCCTCTACTCATTTAAATACCATCCACCTCCTGTCCTTGGCTGTGAGACAGCATTCCAACCGTGTCCGCAGCGCAGTGCAGCTCCTCAAGCACTCAGAAGCTCCTTCCCCATCCCTCCAGCCAATATTCATGCTGGTAAGTGACCTTCAGGACTGTCATTGGCCACTCAGGAGTGGGTGTTTGGGGGAAATCCTGCCCTGACTCACTCCCACACTAGCTATCTTCACAGCCACAGACTTCCGAAGGGCACGCAAACCTCCAAGGCATTTGTAAGCCTTGGAAAGAACTTCCTTGATATATCTGTCATCTTTCTTATGCATAAGAATGCACTCCAAGCCAAGCTAGGAAAACAGGGGGAGGAGTTACTGTCACTGTTTCTAATACAGTTTATTGTTCTTTACACCCTGCTTAGAGACGCACAAAAATAAAATCCCGCTGCCAGGAATTGTTCTAAAATGTCTTCAGCAAAACTGAATCCCTCCCTCCTAGAGATCTGTAGGGAGTTGATAAGTATATACTATATTGCATAAACAAAAAATCCACCACATAAAAAAAAATCCCATCCCACATCACATGCTGTCTTGCCAAAACAGCTGTGTTTATGCCTGGCATCACCACACAAAGTGTGCAACCAAAACTTTGCAAACACATCATACTTGCGCAGAATTCAGCGAGCCTTTCCAGCCAGCTTACTCTGAAGGAAAATTCCACACCTCTTTTTAATAGAAACACATGTATATACATGTATGTAAAATACACTAATTGTTATAGTTTTGCCCAAGGGCACCAAAAATGGATTTCTCCTCTGAAATATACAGCAAAATGCATTGCTGCTCAGTCCCATCCAATTGTGCCAATGCAAACATTTTTTGTAGCTACACAAGCTGTATCAAGAAAATTATCTGGCTGAAAACTAAGCCAGGAAAAAGAAATAAATCAAAATACACTGAGTTTCTTTTTCCCCTCTCAACTGGACTAGTCCTTTGTTCTGGTTCAGTAGATGGCCACACAACATGTGGGCAGGACACACTGGAATAAACAAGTGCTAGGAACCACAAGAGGCTTGATTATCTTTTTTTTTTTTTTTTGCTTAATAAGCGCCTTCAGCTACAACATTAGTTGATCTAGAAGAGCTTGTCATGACAATATGACACCAGACACAGTACCTACAAAATCATCATTTCATAATTCACTGTAAAATTCTGGGGCCTTTCTATTCACTTGCTTTCTCCATTTCACTGCTGAAATCACAATATCCTTTGTTTTATATATCTATTTCACACAGACAAAAACTCAACTGCTGAACTTTTAACAGTCACATTGAAATATGTCCACAAAAGCATTTACCCATTTAAGACTATTGAGACAGTTCTTAAAATCTGAGCTGCAAGTCTATACAAAAATTGCATTCTTGAATCTGTAGGGTGGATGTTTACAGCCTAATAAACAAATCACTTACAGGAACCTGGGAATTAAAATTCCTCTGGGACAATTATCAATATGAAAATGGATATCTGCATATATGAAGATGTTAAAAGACACCTAGCATAGACTTTGTAATTAAGTCGTTGCCAAAAATCATGTCACAGTGACTTTCAATGTGCTAACTTCCAGAGAACAAATAAATCAGCTTAAAGCAGATCCTTATCAAAACCGAAAGTTGCACAAGATGAGCACCTCACACTGCATGAAAGCCCCTCCTCTGTTTCACTGCAGCAAAACTCTCGATTTATTCACAAATTTATCTTTAATCAACATCAATTAATAAACTGAATTTACTTCTAGGCAACAAAAGTAATGATTTCTAGTTAACAATTTAAATAAAGTAAAAACTAAACACAGGTTTTGCTGCATACAAAGCCTAACCTAGATTTACTTACACAGGGAAACCTTCCCAGGAGTTATGGCAGTGATAGCAATTACATGAATTTGATTTAAAAAAAAAAAAAAAAAAAAGAGAGAACTTTCCCACTGACTGAGGAACAACAGCAGCAGCAGCACCAAGTTACCTCATTAAGAGGATCAATTAGAGCAGCCTGCAACTGCTGAGAAAGCGCAACACTCGGAGAATTTAAAGTATTCCTGGAGAAAACACTGTTAACTGCACAGGAGGGAACATTCCTGTGCTGGCAGACAGGGAGTTATGTAAACTGTATGCACAAAGAAAGTCATGTATCTTCACCCACCTCCTCCATCTCAAAGGAGTCCTTCTGCTGCAGCATTAGGTTCATTATGGACGGGTTTGCGAGGGGAGCGCAGGGGTCTCTCCCTGGTGACGCTGTGCACAGTCTCTGTGTCAGGACACTACTGTCGGAGGTACTGGAACTGCTGCTGAGGCCTGGCGAGTCCAAAAGACCGGGTTCTTCCCATGATCTATCCTGGGCACTTGCCAACCTGCCACCCTGCCCATCTGCTGGAGGCACAGGACCCTCCTGTGCACCGTCCGCCGCAGCAGGGAGGTGCGCAGGTCTCTCTGCGCTTGCAGCCTTTGTCTGACTGCTGGCTATCTCCTCCTTCACAGGAGCCAAAAAAGAGGGACAGTCTTTCTTTTTAGGATATTTTGGCAATTTAGATTCATTTTTAACATCATTTTCCTCACTCCCTCCTTCAGCTGGACTTTTCCCTTTTTCAACAGGCGAAGGACTTGAGGAGCTGCTGCCATCAGCTTGCTGTGTGCCACACAGATTGAGTTTTGACAAGGTCTTCATTAACCGACTGGCTGTGTTGCTGCGATTCAGAGGGGGAGGGCTGGATGCCTCTTTGCTGGAAGACACTGAATTCATACTACCAATTTTCTGCAAAGGAGTCCCAGAGACTTGAGAATACAAAGAAGAAAAAGCATTGGCCACAGTAGTAAGCACTTCAATCTGACGGAAACGACCTGCACAGGAACAAAACACATATCTGAAGAGGGAATTTTCATCATAATCTCAGCCCAACCGCGCAAACCTCCTCCTAGTTTTATCAGGGGCCTCTAAGGCTGAATGAACACTTCCTAGGCCTGTAACATGAAAGCAATACCCTACTATGGAAAAAAAGCATCTTTACTAAGTGCACAAGAACAGCGTGCAAAGTTGTCCCGAACTAAATCAGTGGCATATGTGTGTGAATGCAAGTTTATTTACAAAATGTTAGAAAGGAAGTGTTACTCAAATCGCTCTCTCCAGCTACAACTACAAAAGGACAGCTATGCCCTCATTTCAGCAGTGCTCATTACTGATCCAACAAAGCTCTTGTCCAAGCCCATAGAAATACTGCCCCAGATTTCAACAATGACAAAAATAGGTCACTGCCACCCAGAACAAAAATCCCACCCAGGGACTGAAGAACACCAGAAACAGAGGGATATTGCTATTTGTTTCAGTGCTCTAAAGCTGCAACAGAAGAAAAGATGAGAATGATACAAACCAGAAGGCAGCATACCTTACAGGATGCCTCTTATTTCCCTCCCCCACTACAAACTCTTCCACTCACCCCAAGGAGTACCACCCTGGTGGTCATCTCTTGCCTATTTAAGACCAAGCAAGAGTTTTATTATGAATTCTGAATGGAATGTTTGCCTTTAGAGTAACAGTTATTTTCCAGAATATTAGATACACACCTCTTTTGGGGTTGTTTACATGGTTAACAAACTCATAAATAAACTGTGCTTCAAAAACATACTTACTTGTTAAAGCAAAACTTGGATTTTCCACTTCCATGCGCTGTATTTGGGCATTCAAAAACACTTTGATATCTATCCCTCTGGCAAATGATGATGAATTAAAAAATCTTGCTGGAATTTTTGAAGCAATATCTGGTTCATCCCTTCCAAACCCAAGGTTATAGAGCACTTCTTCAGGATCTTCCTCATAAAGCTCCAGTAATTCAGAAACGCTAGACAAACGAAAGTTGTTAAAAATCTACATGTGTCCTTTTAAGATCCAGTCCCTTCTATCAAACTGCTAACTCAGCCCAGTAACCACTGTGGTTTACCAAACTTTTGACTCCTACAACTCAGACTAGTTTTGGAACTGTGGAGATCTCTGCATCTAAAGTTTTTGTTCCCATCATGAGAACCATTAGCCTAGACACATCACAGATCCAATCCTGTAATTTCTAAAATCAGTCCTATTCTGCAGAGCTCATATTTTAAAATGCCATTAAAAGTTCAGGCATTTTTAATGTTTAGGTCCATTTGTTACCATTTACTGAAAACCACAACAAAAGACAAACAGAAGTTTTCCAAGCAACCAAATGAAAATTCCTTTCTCAGCTACTAAATGTAGCAAGGCACATAAAACAAGCCAAGTCCATTTAACTGAGAAACAGACCTTTTAAGCATAGTTTTACCTTGAAACAGTCGCGCTGCTTTTCCCAGAGCCGGTAGAGTTCATACTTCTCCCCTTCTGATGGAACTGCAGCCTCCTGTCCTTTGCCAGTACACCATTGCTGTCAACACAAACAGAGAGGACCCCTGTGATAAACCTCTTCTGTTCAGCGACTTGATTCTCTGTCTCACTGGAGAGCTAACCCGCCAGCACTGCCGAGTTTCTCTTTTCCCCTTCAGTGTTATCTGGTTTATATTAGCCATGTCATTTATTGAAATACAGAAACAAAAGCAAACCCTGGGCCACCTCAGTAAAAATGCACATAGACGTATGACTTTGAAGGCAAATGCGAGCTGAGAAAACAACCCCTGATCTGCCCTTGCTGCCCCACCCTCCCTGTTTCCACCCTCCTCCAGTAAGGAAGCCCAGCCTCGAGTGAGCTGTCCTTGCCCTGCCTTTTCCTGCCTCCCCTGGGCCACTGCCTCTTCCAGCAGGACCACCTCCTCACGCAAGGCCACCCCCTCCACGCCTCGGGTACCCTGCCCACCCCAGACAGAACCTGCCTGGACCCGGCTGGGGAAGCTGAAGAGGCTCCGGGCACGGGGAAATGAAGCAAGATGAGCTCCAGCCCACACTGCTGGCCAGTCTCTTTCCCAACCCCAAACTATTTCTTCCCTGCATCTGGAGAAGCCGCCTGAGCACTAGGT
Source organism: Onychostruthus taczanowskii (assembly GCF_017590055.1). Classification (NCBI taxonomy): domain Eukaryota; kingdom Metazoa; phylum Chordata; class Aves; order Passeriformes; family Passeridae; genus Onychostruthus; species Onychostruthus taczanowskii. The sequence goes on along the minus strand of NW_024499240.1, from coordinate 8,211,541 downwards.
GGTATCCTGGGTTCAGACATACTTTTCCTGTTAATCTCTCTGAGGAACAAACTGTTTTCCCCCTGAACAGCCACCAAGAAACCAAAGGTGGATTCACCTAAGAGTGTATATTCATGTATGGAGCCTGACTCAGGAGGAATAGAGAGGATGCTTTCCACAGGGGCTGTGCACTATTCACTGAAGTCTCAGTGGGGTTTTAGTTTCAGTACATTTCATTTAGAAGCTCTAACCATCTCTCTTGTCTCAAAGTCTTTTTTCCCCGCTCCCAAAACACATCTGCTGTGACAGGCAAAATTAATTTTCCCTTCAAATTTCTGAAACAGTGAGCAATCAGTGAGGCAAAGAAGGTTAATCATGCTACATTGCTAAGATTTGTCATTTCTCTGTTTTCCTCCTGCTACTCCAAAATCTATGTCAGGTCTGCTGAAAGAATATAAAATCTTTTTTTTTTTTTTCTGCACCTCCTAATATCTCTTTCTGTATTATCTGAATCACTTCCTTCACTCTCATGTAACAGACACAAGCAGAAGAGCTTTAGCTCTGTGGTAGCCCTCATGATTTCCACCACCCATTCTCCCCCCACCCTTCAGTATAAATATTCCTCTGAAGTAAACAAACACCAAAAAAAAGATGTTTACCATGTTTCTGTTTGGGTATCACTCCGTAATTGATTAGCTGTAGAGAAAGAAGAAGAAGTTATATCCAGACCTCTTCAGAACTATACTTCTCACAATCAGCACGAAGACGCAAACAGCGAGCACATTTGTCAACAGTCCTGCATAAATCAGGTTTTACTTCTTCCATATGTGATTGTCAAGGGTTTCTAGTATACAGCTGATATAAAAATGATCTGGTATATTAAAGCTCTGTTTAAAATTAAATCTCATATGGACACACATTTACATCCTGTCATTAATCTTATTACTTGAAATTTAAATTGCGATAAGCTGGTAATTGTTATATAAACCATTTATTGCTTTGCAACTGAAGACATGATTACCAGCTGCAGGGCTGTTGCTGGGTGGGAAGGGCAAGAGGACAAGCAGGCACGCAAAGACTGCTCCAGGTGAGAAAGTAAAGAATATAAGAAAGAGAGACTGAGACTATTTGTTCATCTTTTCATCAGCAAAGTGGGGCAGGGCCCTGGCTGCCTGAGCTGTGCAATACATGGACCAAGCTCAGTGAAGCCCTTGGTGCTGATGGGGCCAGCAGATGTGCTCAGAGCTGACAGGGCAGCAGGGATAGCTGACAGGGCTCAGAGCTGATAGACTCAAGAGGGAGGCTGTCTGCCAGGTACCAAACACCTGGTCACCAGGCTGACAGGGAAGTCAGCACTTTCCACAGCTGGATCACATGGGAATGTTCCGGGCAGCACTATTCTTTCAGAACTGAACTTCAGACTTAAACTGTCAGTTCCCCAAAGAGGCAACTCAGCATTAACAACTTGCCCCAGGAGACAGGCAAGGAGAATGTGTCTGTTATAGCAGCCCTCAGAATCAGCTATGAAAAGAGTGATGTCACACAGAGCCAGGAAACCTCTACATCTTGACTGCCGTGCCAGCAGGGTAAAGTCAGCAACCACGAGTAAAAATGGAAACCTCCCGGCCTCTCTCTTGGTTTCAGAGACATCACAAAGAAATGTATGCAAAGGAATGTATGCAAAACACAGATCCCACATCTCTTCTTTTTACTATTCTTGCCTATAATATGAAGGTAAGCCTATCTGTAAGGATTATCCAGTGACTAAGCTGAACAGCTGAACCATGGGTTTTACTAGCTCAGCAGTGGGCTGGGGTTACAGGTCCCCGCCCAATGCCCTCTGTACCATTCACACAGGGCTCTGGCTTGCATCTGGACTCAGGCAGTCACAGCTGCACAAGGGCAGGCCATTCATCCCAGCCTCAAAGGGGCTGTCTGTCTGGCAGGGAACGCAGCCCTGCTCCAAGCAGCTCTGTTGTCCCCTTGTTCTTGGATGGGAAGCAAAGCCCAGCAAAAACATCCACATCATTATCCAGAAAAATCAACCAGCAATTCTAGTACTGGGATCTTTTCATCTGAACAAGCTAAATCATGCTAAAGACCCACAAAAACCAGCAGTCCTTGGAAATTTTAAGGAGAAAAAGTGAAAAGAAAAAAGTGACATGATGTACTAAAATCCACTGATTCTTGTGTTCTTGGTCATAGGCTCAGACCCTTGGATTATCATTACACAGAAACTTTTTCTATGAAATCTTTGTGCTGCAGGCAATCTAACAAGTGGAAAAGACTGTCAATAGGAAAATTTAATCCTATTTAATCTATTGCAGTAGGAGACTCGTTTACTGCTTTTCCATCATTATCTGATCAAGATCATTACCAGACAAACTTTTTTCCCCTTAGAAGTCTTAAATCTTTAAAAATTAAAGATATTTCCTTCCTCCAGGCCTTGTCCCACTACTCTGACACTAATGGCAAGACAAGCGTGGAAAGAAAGGGCTTTCTACTACACCAGTTCTGGCACTTAGCAAAAGCGGTAATACAAAAACATTAAAAACTAAACTGCAAGTCTTGTATTTTTTTTTAAACAATGAAAGCAGATAATGTCTTGTATCCCCTGTCCTACAGATAACCCCAGGACCTGGTTTGTGAGACATATTTTTTTTGCTATTTTACAAGATACTTCTGTTAGAACAGAATCCACAGTGCTTTTGCTAGCTGGTTTATGGGCACCTCTGATCTATGATCAATATCAAGGATAGAAGTCTTTTTTACAAAGTCCACAGGGAGCAGCCACATCTCCTTCCCCTTAAAAAAGGGAAGAGAAAGAAAAGGCAAGCAGCTAGCAACAGAAGAGTGTGTATTGTGGTTGATCCAAAATACTTACTCAGCTTTGGTACTTTTCACTTTTAAAAGCATTTAGCTCTTAATGGGTTTGCCTCCTGGCTGACAGAATTTCATTCCTCCTTTCAGAAGCTCGCACATGCCACTCCCAAGGGATTCAGTGGAAGTGGGGCATGCATGGCTGCCAAGAGTAACCCATGGACAAGAAGAGCAAGTAGGAGAAATCACTTTCTCACAGCCTTGGTAAGTGCTCCAGGCTGTCCTGTCATCATGGGTATTAAAATGAGAGGGCAGAAGTAAATTCAGGGCTGCCTCTGACTTTTGGGCCAGAGACCCAGGGGTTTATCTCTAGCAATAGTCTAAATAACTTCAAAAACCAAATCTTCCTGCATTTTTTTGTGGGATTCATCCTGATTTTCTAGCCAATGCTGTCCTTCAAAATAAAAATCAGATGACTGAGTGTAATTTTTTTTGCTAGAAAAAGAGTCATAATCTGCCACACCCACCTTCAGCTCCCAGGGATAAGTCATCTTCAAAACTTCCTCCATTTCTCACCAGCATGCCTGAAAACATACAGTTAGCACTTCAACAACTACAATGCTCCAATGTTTTCCTTCCAGCTGCTTATCTAAAGATATTAGCAAGACACTTCATTTGATACAAGAAGTAGCTAGACTTTATTTACAATCCCTGCATTACTCATGCAGTTAAAATGCATTAAGAAGCAAGAAGTTACATTTCAGAACATAGCAAAATTATTTTGAAAGGGAACAACTAGAACACTGCTTTGGTTTTGCACTCAGAAACACCTCCTGGTCAATGTGTGAGCAAATTAAGTTCAAGTGGGAACCTGGAGGTACCACTCAGCACATCTGTGCCTTCAGCTGCTGTGTTATCTATCCTCCAGATATCTTACCAGGAGAATCCAGAGTCTGAGTCCTGCTGGGGCATTCCCCTCTCACCTTCCTGTACCAGATTAGGAGCTGAAGTGAAGACTCCAGGCACAGCAAGTAATTCTTCTTCACCCTGTCACTACCTGCACATTCCCACTGTACTTTGAACTTTAGTATTCAGACCTGCTCGGATAGTAAAATTTTCAGGTGTGGCAACCACAGTTATTAGAGGCAGAGACTGCCTAATGCTCTCCAGTTTGGAGACAAAATCATCTCCCTGTTTTGCACATCTGGGAGGTTTTTTAGAGCTTACTAAGATCTCCAGAAACCTATTCAGGTTCTTTTCCCCCTTCTCCAGTTTCTCAGGCACAATTGCTCTGCTGTGAGAATAACTCTGCAACACTGACCCGGCTTTGGTTTGCTACTAAAGACACCAAGACTCACACAAATGTCCTTGAAAACACAGTTTCCAGCAAAAGAGATTTCAGTAGGTAAAACCCTTCCTTACCCTTCAACAGAGGATTGCTTTGCTCATCCAGGGAGGCTCCCAGAGGCGTTCTGAAACCACAGAAGAGATTAACACTACTTACAAACTTGCTGCTTCATGTCCTTCCTTACAGCATGTAACAAGCTTGTGATAGCAGCAGTTGTCCCTCCCTCCCTCCTTTCCTCCCTCCGCCCCCAGAAAGCACAAACATCTGATGACTGGCAATAACTTCCTAATCAACCCCCAGCCCTCTAAATAAATACACCTTGCAGACAAAAACAACAAAACATTATAACTGCGAAGCTCAAACACCTTCAGGAGCAGCAGCCCCTGCTGAGGCAAATCATGGACTTCTCAGAAAAATGTCCAAAAAAAAACAAGCATGGATTTTTTTAATTGATTAATTCAATCTCATTTATGCAGCAAAAACGGTTGCAATTTCTCTACACATTTAAAACTTTTTGGAGAAAGGGGTGAAAAGTTGTATTTGATGATCAGGAAGAATCAAGATAAAAAATCTTGACAGCTATGTTAGCTGTCACTTCTCAGTTCTGATGCTTTACAGGCTGTTCACACTAGTTCTTTTTTGGATGATCCCTCCCATAGCTGTTGCCTGAAGGGCAGGGGATTTGCCGAACCTCATGGTGCTTGAAAGGAGCAGCAGAAGCCTCACAAATGACAGGTCCAATCCCACTCTGGGTTCACACTGTATTTGTTGATACTAGCTAGATGTTTCCACATCTTGTCTCTCAGACATGTTTAACCAAAGCCTTGTCACTTCTAAGTAGCACAGCATTAACTTTCAATGCTCAAAACAAATTCAGAAATAGAATACTCATAAAGAAGGGAAAAGCAGATGATTTATGCACCTACATTATGTATGTCTCATTTGAATTTTTAATTAGACAAACACATAAACCTACCCAAAGACCTGAAAGTAAACAGTGCTCTGATACAGTATTTATTTTGGTGCCATAGCCAAATTAAGCAAGGAGAGTTTGCATCTGCTTTCTAACAGACCTTATACTTCACAACCTTATTTTTCTTTCCCTCTGAAAAGAGCTCACTCTCTCCAGATGCAGCCTGCTGATATGGAGCAAGCTCACTTCAACACGCCTTCTGCAAAGCAAAGCAAAGCAAAGCCAAGCCCCACCGTGGTGGGACTCCAAGGCAAACAGCCAGAGCATCCAGGTGCATAAGCACGTTCCAGGTGACGGGACACACTCTGCCGAGGCCCAGATCTCCTGCATTTCTGGATGTCTGTCCAGTCAGAGTCTGAAATAACTTAGGCTATATTGTCTAAACCTGTCAGGCTACAAGAAGCCTTGTGTTCTGAGGTAATAACTATGCTGGATATTTACTCCCTGGCTCTGATGGGTGCACTCCCAATCTTCTCCCTCTCCTTCCTTGGTGACTCCCATGCCTCTATGTTTTTGATGTAGAAACTTGCTGGCATTGACTTTGACAGCCAAGGTCAGTGCTGCATGCAGTGGCTGGCAGAGAGCAGTAAAAACATCCATCAAAGCTGGCATTTTCCTTTCGAAATTAAGTCTGTCACCACTACAGCACATTAGCAGCTACCAGAAAAGCATCCTTGTCAACCACCCCTTGCTGCCCTACCGGCACAGCTACACACAGCTGCCATACACCCCCTGCCTTTGAAAAACTTGCTCTTCAGAGCTAGACAAAACATGAGTTTAAAACCACACAAAAATCCTTTTGGACAACAGCACGGATAGCTCTGCCTCTCTGCACCAGGCTGTTTCCCACCAGCAAGGCCCACGGCTCTGTCTCAGAGCAGCCCTGTGCACTTGGGAATGTTAGGGCTGCAGGACCCTTCCCCTTGCTGTGCCCTCAGGAAGGGGTCTGCCTGCCTCACACAGCCTCAAGGCTTCCTCTCATCCCAGAACTTTGTTCAGCTACCAGCTGGGGTCAGGTGGTCTCTCAGAGCAAGACAAGGGTTTTGCACTGTGCTGTGGAAGTGTTTAAACCTCAGCTTTTAAAACCTTATCTGGGCAGAAGCCATGTTAATTTTAAACTTGAAGCAAAAAATCTCTTCTTTCTGAGGCATTTCAAGAACTCACTTCCTGCATATCTCAGGAGATGGCTCCTAGATACCTCCCACATCCCCTGTATTACTGGCAGAATTTAAATATATTCAATCAAAATAATACACGTCATCATAACACTTGACAAAAATTTCTTTTTATCTATCAGTATAATACAAGCACTTGTGCTTCAACTTTAATGAGCTTTCTTATCACTTCAAGATGCCTTTTCAAAGTACGGGGAGAGAAAAAGAGGCCTTTTTCAAAGGCATGTGATTCCCAAAACGTGAATGAACCAGACACTTTGAGTAACATCTGACACTTTTTATGCCTCCATAATTCTAATCACAGCATGATAAATACTTGCTTTTTTGCTTTTGGGGTTTGCTGCTAGTTATTTCTTTACAAAAATCCCAAAACAACAAAATGGGTATCTATCAAGGTAAATAATATGGGAAATTAGGAACCCTCCTCTTCACTAAAGCAGATGTGAAATAGAGATGCCAAGTAATAAAAGCCCCAAACCACTAACATAAGTATCAAAGGACAGCTAGTAATTCTTTTTATCCATATTAGAACACCATTGATGCCTTTAGAAACAAACAAAGGAATAAAACTTATAAGCTGATCTATTTATGCAGTGGGTTGATATTAAGGTTTTTTGTGCTGTTGCCAACTCAAACCAGAAAACAAGATTTTAGAAGTGCCAATTTTCTTCTGATTTCACAAACACATACAGAAAGTCAGAAAATGTGAAGGACTACTTTAGAAAATATGTAACAGAAAAAATACTGTATTCAGTAAGTGAATCTTCATTTGTAATAATAGCTACGTGGTAACTTGCTGTGGAGCTAACTTGTTAAAATAAGGTTGTGCCATGAACCAGAAGCAGCAGCTCGCTTTGTGTATGCTCACACTTTTTAGCAATCAAAGCTTGACAGCAAAACCAGTGTTATTAAACAAGCAAGAAATTTCAGGGATAACTTACAAATTGTAAATTTCACGATCGTTATTTTTAAACAAAACACTGTAGTATCTGCAGAGCTATTCCTTTGTCCTCTGCTAATGCTGTCCTCTTTTCCTATGTACATTGTTATCTAGCTTTCTATACATACAATCACTTATAACACTGCAAATTGAACTATCACTTTTCTGCACATGCCAGCAACTGCTTGCATGTACATTAGGCACAAAAAATTAAACTATTCTGCAGTTTAAAACACAAGGAACTGTGCAGCCCTTCACAGGCAGCTGGGACTGCATCTTCCAGACATGAACTGCAGACGCTGGCACCCTGCACGCCACAGAGAAGAGGCTAACTCCTGTCTGAACAGCATTGTTTAGGAAATCTGGTTTTAAAATCCTCCTGAGCAGAACACAAGATTCCTCTGAAAATACTTACAACAGTAAATAGCTGTACTTTAAAAGGCTACTGTGCAAGGAGAGCAACAGGTTTCACAGACATGAATTAACTAAATTTGTGGTTCTGTATTGGCAAAAGGAAAGTTAACTTGTGCTTCATTTGATATTTGTAAAACAAGATTCTCATATTTTTGAAATCAGCTGCCAGAGATGCAAGCACATTCCACAGAAATGTGTGGTGCCAGTTTTGACAACAGATAGCTACCACAGCACGGGTAGGAAACTGCAAGCTTTGTGTTATTACTCAAGATTTTTGGCCATCTATTAGACGTTCATGTTGTCAGTTTGCAGCTTTGTGCTATTCCTTAAATTCTGTAAGGAAATGTTAAGGACTACAGGGCCAGGGAAGGTTCTAGGCAGAAATCCTGCAGATTTAGACACAGTGGCAGTGCAGCATCAGGAAGAATATCTTCCCCAATGGCCTCTTTCCCCTCCAGCCCTCCCCACTCAAACAATCCTTCCAAGAAAGCACTGAATTAGTAATACTGATTTTAAGAAAACCTCTTAGTAGACCAACAGGACACGAGATCTGAATTAAAGTCAGAAAAATATTCTCTCATTCTAGCATTTTGGAAGAATGGTCTGTCAGATCTGAACATTATATTTTAGGGATCAGTAAAATTTCAAGCCTGTAGCTGCCAACACCCTATCCAAGGCACAGCCTGTAAAGATCTGAAGAAAACTATATGGAGGATCCTATAGAACAACCCACACTTCAGTTACATACAGAGTAAGATCAGTCAGCTGCTTACTGGATCAAGAGATCACAAAGGCACAGCTGATCTCAGTGGTAAATTCTTGCCTTAACATAGCTGTTCTTAAAAGGAGAAAGAAACCACAAATATCAAATAGCAGAGGTCTTGAAATATCATTGTCAGCTACTGGAAAGCTGATTGTTAACTTCTCCCCATTAACTCTGCCTCAAAGGGCTGTTAGGACTGACTGGAGAAAAAGGACAAAAGCAACTGCTACTAATGTGGCACTTGTGCTTTTATGTGACTGAGGATGAAGAAAAAGTAATTCCATCAATACCTGTTCTAAACACCAAAGATTATTTTGCAATAGAAATAGAAACGCAGAATACATACACCATGCCTCAAGTTAAGGACAGAAGACATTATGAGACTCAGATAAATCAAGTTAGTCTAAACTGTGGCATCACTGCTGAAGGCACGTAAGCACAGAGGCCATGCCGCGGAAGTACCGTTTCTTGAAATCTGCACCAAAAAACAGGCAAGGAAACAGCGGAAGCTTTAAACTGGAGCCCCTTGGTGAGAACCACTGCAGCTTCCAAAGTACCGCTGCCTTCCCGACCCTCCGCTGAGTTCCTCCCCCGGCGGCTGAAAGCATTCATGAGACGCCAGGGAGAGAAGCGGTGCCGAACGCCAGCTCCCGTGTGGCCACGCGTGCTCGGCGCTGCTCCGGTGCAGCCCGGCCGGAGAAGCGCCCGTGCCCGCTCCGGTGCCCGCGCCGCCTCCTTCCCTCCGTCCCTCCCTCCGCGCCGCGGGCGCTGCCCGGCCCCGCTGCCGCAGCGACCCGCCGGCGGGAGCACCCACCTGCAGTCCTTCAGCCATATCGCGATCTTCTCGTTGGGAACGCTGTGGCAGCCTTAGGGGCAGAGCAGGAGAGAGAAGCCGACAGTCAGTAACAGCGAGGCCGCCCCGCGGGGTCCCGGTGCCCGCGGGCTGCTGCCCCCGCCACTGACCTGCTCCTGCGGCCAGCGGCAGCTCGCCGCCGCCGAGATCCTCCTCCTCCTCCTCTTCCTCCTCTTCTTCCTCCTCCTCCTCCTCCTCGCCGCGGGCCAGCGCCGCTGCCGAGAAATCCTCCGCTTCCGACGCCTGCCAGGAGTCGCGGCTCTTGGCCCAGGCCTTCCTCTTCTGGGTCGCCCCTTGCCACTCCTCCGCCGCCGGGGGCTGCTCCATCGGGGCGGCGGCGTCGGCGGGGGCTTCACGCCGGGAGGCGAGTGCCGGAGAGAGCCAGCCTGCCGGGCGAGCGGAGATGTGCCGTCCGTCCGGCTGTCCGTGCGCCCGTCCGGGGGCCGCGGGGCTGCCGGGGGGCGCGGGGCCGCCGTCCGCGCAGCCCCCGGGAGCGCGGCCGCTCCTCCCCGCGCTCACACGCCGGCCAGCCCCAGACCCGGCCACCGCCGCCCCCCGGCCGCCCCCGGACGGGCGCTCCCGGCCCCGCAGGTGTCCGCCGCGGCCCGCCGGCGTCAGGGCGGGCAGAGCCCGGACGGCCCGGCTGCCCGCGGTACTCACATGTCGTGCCGCGGCGAGGAGGCGACGGAGGCTGCGCCCGCCCGGGCTGCGGGCGGCGGCGGCGGCGGCTCTGACTTCCTCATACCGCTGCGGGATGAGAAAACTCGGCGGCCACGTGACGGCGGCGGGGCCGGCGGCAGAGCGGGGCCTCCCGCCGGGGCCGGGCCGCCGCCTCGGGCAGGGATGCGGGGCAGGGATGCGAGGTCGGGCCCGCTGGCGCTGCGGCAGCGCGGCCCCTCGGGCCCGGCCGGGCTCGGAAGGGCCGGCCCTGGCCTGGGCCCTTAAAGGATGTTTCCAAACTACAAAAGATGCAGAGCAGCCAAGAGGGACTTTGCAGGGTTTTATCCTGGGAGAACGGGAGTGGGGAGCGGAGAAAAGGCTCAAGGAAAAGGTACAGGATGTGTTCTGGGTACACACAGCCTTCTGCCTCACTTCCAGGGGTGTGAAATTAGATCAGCCTCTGCTCGGGCATAGGCTGGGGGCTGCAGGGACACCAGCACCATCAAACCCACCCTCTTGAAAATTTTAGGTTTGAAGCCTTTATTGTCTCCTTCAGGATGTACTTAAGCCACCAGAATCAACTGATAAACCCAGCAAAAGATGAACCAGTCTCCATATGTGGGAAGGAGGTGCCACACAAAAAGCTGCTTTCACTGTGAGTGCCATTGCTAAAGCACTGTCTCCTTGAGGAGGAGACCAGGTGACAGCAGCCCTGGCTGGGTCAGGCACTGGGGGCACGGTGGGCCAGCTGGTGCCCACCCTGGATGGGGAGCAGGGCACTGCCATCCTGCGTGGGGTCAGACATCACATCCCAGACACTGCCAGAGGAGCCCTGCATGCCCAGCGAGCTCACCTGCACCCACGGAGCCTGGGAAAAACAAGCTTTTGAAAAAGGTCTTTTACAACGTTTTCATGAAAACATGCTGAATTAGTAAGCACAAGCAGCAAAACTAACCTGTGTTCTCTGGAGTTGTAAAGCTGGTGTTGACAGCCAGGCATATGATGTACTTCATGTTTAAAGGCAAATCTGCCTTTGGAAGAAAAAGGTTAATGGTACCCAATCAATTTCATTATCTAGTTTTATAGTTAAAACCTTTCAAGGAACTTCTGTTTCTTGTTTTTCCTAAACCTCTCTAGCCCACTGACTACTTTACACATATACAGCCTTAGTAAGATAAATTTCCCCTCGCCACTAGTCAATTTCCTAAACACACTCTAATTTTCTGAATAGTTTGTATTGAAATAAAACCAGAAGAACAATAGCACCAAGGACAAACAAAGTGTTTTTAATTTGATGCTGAAAGTACACATCTACATCATTTCTGTGCATGTTTTGAGATGGTATTTTTGAATTTCTTTTAAAAAGAGCAAACTGCATTTGAATCTTTCCTGTTGATCCTCAAAATAATCAAATAATTCTCTCAGCAGGGCATGTTTCACACAGTACAGGATTTGCATAAGCTAATATGGAGCGTGTCCTGAGCCACGGGTGTCCCAAGTGGTGTGTCAGAGGGCCAGCACAGGTCCTGCGCCCTCCACCACGGCGTGCTGGGGCTTGGACTTCAGCTGAGGTTCCTACAGGTGTATTTATAGTACTGGAATCTTAAAATCTGATTTTTTTCTGGCTTTTTTGGCAAGCGCCTAGCACAGCATTTCTTCGCCATAATGGCCTGTATTTCCATTTTATGTGTATGCATAAATAGATGTACCTATTAAAAAGCGGCCCTTTGAGGTTGAGCTGCCTGGATGAGAGCTGTAGGAGTGGCAGGGAGGGTCTAGAGAAGTTTAACCCCTGCTATTGTTTGCTGCCTAAGAGGGAGCACAATGTCTTCTTGAAAGTTACAGTTTCACTGGCACAGCTAAGGGTGAACAGTTGCAAGCTAAAAGCAGCTACTGTCTGGCCGTGCCAATACATCCTTAAGGAGTTCTTAATCCACAAATTACTGACATTATTGTCTATAATTGCTTGTCTGTTGTGACAACACTTACTCAGAGAATGTCAGAAATGTAAACAGCAGCCAATAGCTTTTTGCAGTGAAGTCCTGCCAGTACAGCACTGGGCTCTCTCTTGTACCTTCATACCATACCAGCAAAATCCTTTTTGTCTCTATATGAGTAAGGATTGCACAATCAAATCCTGTATTAAGCAGAACATTTTTCAAGGAAAATATGTGGCTTGCTATTTCTTTTAATACTTGTCAGTTTGCTCTGCAATAAAAGTTTCTCTTGCTTCAGAATGAAATTTGTTAGTTATACTTCAAAGCACTAATTGATTGGGAAAAAAGTCAGTGCTAGTTCTGTACATCAGGAGAGCCTCCAGTGTTCAGGAAGGATTACACAATTTATCTATATCCCTCCATACAGTATGGAGAGATAGGGATAAGCCTCTGGAAACCAAAGAAATATTTCCAGGCTGTGAATCTGGGCCCTTGGTAGCATGGTCAAAGCCTATGCTTTGTCCTCTGCTGCCTTCCCAGGAACTGCAGGCATCCAGTGCTGGAGAAGGATTGGAGGAAATGGGTTGAAAACATTCTGGTGAGATCTGGACTGGTCAGATTTGGAATCTGTTTCCTCTGTTTTCCAGCTCAGATGAGGGCTAAGCCCACTCCCTCAGGATGACCATCTACATGGGACCAGCCATCAAAGCTCCATTGGCAGATCTCACCACACGGAAGGCACTGTGACAAATGGGTTACACATACAGAAGCTATGAGATGGAGTAATTAGGAATAAGTTTATAGACAAAAACAAAAAGAAAATAAAATTTTTAAAAAATTAAAAACCCCAACAAACCAAAACAAACAAACAAAAAAATCCCCTCCCCCCAAAAAAAAACATAAAGGAAAAACCCCAAGGAAACACCAAAACCCCCCAAAACTCTCTCTGTGTCTTGTGTCATCCTTTGACAGGAGTAATGGGAGTTATTTCATAGCTGTGCATTCAGAGATGTAGTGCAATATGACAAAAACCTTCTGTTGGTCTTTCACGTGGCAGTAGAACCGGTTCTTGACAGGGGGAGAAACTCCATGCTGCTGCCTAATGTGGTTTGGTCCTGGGACTGCAGCTCCAAGTCAGCAATGTTTCATGACCACAATTGGATTTCCATATTATTGGCAGACAGAAGAGAGGAGGAGCTAACAAACAGTTCACCTTTGCAAGCATTGTTACAAAAAAAAAAATATTCCTACATAGTAACAAAACTATGATAAATACTGTGCAGTTATTTTCTTTGGCAGGGTCTGTGTTTGAGAGCTGAAGAATGCATGAAGAAACACACAACCCACTGTCATGCACATCTTTAAAGTTTCCACAGCTCCATTTTAGTAAACGCGCTTTGTTAAATTAAGGAATTTCTTTCTAAGCCAAGATTATTTAAAAAAAAAAATTTAAAAAGTCTACTGAGGACTCTGCTATGCTGTAAATGAGAAAGACAACCTGGCCAGACATGGGTAGTATCTATTCCATGTCAAGGGAAAGGGCCCACCACTGCCTTTTGCCATCTTCTGTTCAGATGGCCCACCACAGGGCTGGGCAGTTTTGTCCCCTGGCTTTTCCACCCTGCATCTGCAAAAGACAGCAAAAGGCTGGAAGTCAGTCCTTGCAGAGCTCCACCAGGGTGTTGGTAGCTGGGAAGGTGCTGCTGCCTTTCTTCAGGCAGATTTGGCAACTTCCCAGCTTCTCCATGTATATCTCACCTCCCTGGTCCTTCTAGGTAAGCACCTCTGTCTTCTACAGAGCATCTGTAGTCTTCTCTCTACCAGCAGAAATGCCTCTTTGCTTCTTTCCCTCTCTTTTTTTTTTTTTTTTTTTTTTTTTTTTTTGGCCTTTTAAGCCACTGTCTATTATTTTAGGCCTTTTGAAGGCCTTTTTTCTCTCACAGTGCTGACACCAAGCACACCCATAATATCTGCCATTTCAGAACTATTGGGGATTTTCTTAACGTACTTAAAAATGGGAACCTCGCTTGTCTTTGTATCATCCTGCCTTGCCAGAACCAAATTGAGTAACCAGAGTACTATGTTGCTAAGGCAGAATGGACTGCCTCCTTTTATCCTATAAAATATATGTAACATAAGATGATAAATAATAAAAATTGTGCCATGAAACGATAATAATACGCATGCCGTATTTTTCCTAAATTTTTATTTTTAAAATTACATATTTAAAGGGAAATGGTGCAAGTGAAAGATAATTACATCTAGAGTACCATTCAGCTATCTTCCTCTGTGAAGAAAAGAAATATACTTGACTTGGAACCATTACTGCTGCCAGACAGATGTTCTCTCTCAAATATGTAGAGTAGAGAGGATGGAAAGTAACCTGGCAGTTTTGCTCTAATAAATTAAATTGTTAGGACAGTGTCTACAGCTTCTACATCTTTGCCAGTCATTTTGTTTAAACATGAGTGATATGCATGATGTTTCTATAAGGTAAGGAAAAAAATGCATTCAAGTTAATGCAAACTATATCTCTTCAGGCTCTTTTCAAACCAAATGTTGTCTGGTTTATTAAGCCACTTGTACTTCTGGGACCTCTTGCAGGAGTAGGAAGGAGGAAAAAGCCACTTCCGCCAGGGCGTTTACAAGAGCTATAGCATAGCAAGAGGAAGTTTCTAAAGGAAGAGCCGGATATCTGTACTGAAGTGGATTACAGCTGCACCACCGAGTCAGATGGACAGAACTGAGGCCAAGTACACATAAATGTGTGAAAACAAGGAGCGTGGGGAACAGCGAAAAGCAGCTTTAGATCTCTCAAGAAGTAAATGCACTTCATGTCACTGAATTATGTCAGTGGGTAGCTGTAATTTTTGGTGTTCATATTTTTAACAAGAAACCAGGCAAAGGAAATAAATCCACAGGTTCAGGAAATTAAGACTTTTGTTCATTTTAAAGCAAATTCTGTGCATTTTCTTATTCAGTGCTGTCTTTCTTTAAATTCAGTGACTGTGTTCATTGCCTTTCTGATCACTGCCTATCCAAGACTATGGCGCTGGGGCCATGTCCATTTATGCATCTGTCTCCTATACTGTAGGATTCTGCTCTCTGCTTTTACAGTTGAAGTACATTAAGATGGTAATTTCAAATACTGTTACTGTTCATATGTTTTAAATCTTTTGTGTTCCAAAAGGCTGATAAAGGAACTACACATAAAAAAATAAAGGGGAGAGAGAGATATTTATCTGCACTTAAAAGATCTTTCTTATCTTTCAAAAGCACTCAGTTTATATTTTGTCCTGTTTCTGCTCTCATTGGGATCCCTGATAAAGCTGTGTGTGTTTAGGGTAATTAAACTTTCTAACATGCATTGAGGGAGAGAGTAGGCATTACACTGTCCACACTCACAGCAAACTGCAGGAATAAAAAACAAGGGAACACAGCATATCCAGATCTGAGCAACTTACTCTACATTTCCTTCCAAATCCATTTAGAACACTCACTGAATTAATTTTGAGTTTTGTAATGAATCAGTGAAATAAAATTTCGTCAGCTCCAGAATGAATACAGTCATATTTTCTATGGATTTGGATTGGACATTTTTGCTTCTATTAAGTCTTTAATCACTGGACCATTTGTAATCTATCTCTTCTATATATTGCCTATTGTCAGATAATGAGCAACTTCATGGTGCAACCCTTGCATCTCAGTTCTCCAACTATCTGTATCACGAAGTACAAAGAATGCTTAGCATCGAGTCCTCTTCCCTCTCTAGATCTGGGCTGAAATTGGCCAGTGAGATCAGGAATTATGACAGGAGGAGGAGAAGAAAAGAATCCATTTAATACCTGTTTTCATAGCAAATGAGATCAGCAAACAAACGCAGAAAGCTGGCACAAAGGCTGTCCATAAGCAAGCCCAGAGGACATATCCCTTTCTTATCATCTGCTCGTGAACACCTCAGGGTGCGTGACTAGTTACTTTTAAAAATGTGCTGTCAGATATTTACCCAATGTGCTAATTCATTTCTGGGCTTGACTGAGCTCTAAAATTAATGCATTTCCTTTCCCTGGGCAGTACAAGGAGTTCCAGAGTGATAATAGTATTGACTTTAAGGCGTTGACCAAGTTATCCTATAGCTGTGACAAGCGGTAGAACAAAAAGCATCAGGAGAAAATTCTAAACAGAAACTAGTAAGAGTTCCCAAGCAAAACCACAGCTAAGGTGGGCTAGACAGTCCTAATAAATTCACATTATTTGCTATAAATCTCATTCACTCAGTGCTGAGACATCAGTTTAAATCATTGAGCTCAGAAGGGCATTGGTATCCATTTGATCCATGGCAGCAGTAGCACGGGAAGGAGGGAGGGAGGGGATCCAGGTGTTACAGCTCTTTTGAGATAACCTTTGGCCAGCAACAGACTGTCAATTAAAAACTGTTGTAGCACGCAACAGAAGAAATTTGTTTCTGCATTTAAAAGGCCAGTCTATAATCCCATTAAAATGAAGCTGGAATAAAAGGAAGAAAATAGTGGTTTTCTCTTGCAGTATGCATTAACATAACTACTCAGAATTTGTGGGTAGTCAGAGAATTGGGTAAAGGCCAAATTTCCTGCTTGAAGCTGTCTAAAGACAAAGAAGCATGTTTGACTTCACAAGCACTTCCACACCAATCAATAAATTCTAAAGAAAGATTTATTTGCACAATTTAATAACTTCTTGATGAGACATTATGCTATTTCAACTCTTCAGACATTTAATGGTCAGATGGTATCATGCTAAAGAGGATTTTCCAATCTAACAACTCTATTTCACTGTATGTATTTTTTAAGTGTTCTTAAATGGATAGTCCAGTGTTTCAAGTACAGGATATTTCTCTAGTTGACCGGTCAGAAGCTGGTCTGATCCAGTAACAACCAACAGCCATTCCTGGCCTGCAATTCTTTGGTGACTTACATGAATTCATTTGATGTGCTCAGCAGAAGTAGCTGCCCCTGGGCAGGAGGCCAAGCAGCGAAAGCGTCACATTTTGCACTAATCAGGTACTTCATTGCTGTCTGAGGTTATGGCTGGCCAACCCTTTGTGCAAGAAGTCACATTAACTTTAAACTTAGCTCCCTAAAGGGCATTGCAGGGGCTGGTAGTGGTAAACCTGACACCAGAAATAAATGGGAGCAAAATTTATCCTGTCCAGAGAAATTATTCTATTACAATGAAGTTCAAACTTTCTGGTGTTACATTATCAGAGGGCTTTATCGTTCAGCTCCCTTTAGATCATTAATTAATTCTAACTCACATAGTTCCAGTCCCTGAATTTTGCCATCAGTTGTCAATATCCATTTGACAGATTAAAATATTAACTGGAATCCCAAGTGCAGTGTCCCAAAATATAAATGCATCTCTTGAAAATTAGCTGTCAGCCAGAGGAAAACCTTCCTTTTTTTGCTGTGCACTGGGAAGAGTCAATGACTGCATGTTCCCCAGGAAGCTGGTTAAACCCACAGAGCTCTTGCTGCAGTTTCCCACTTCCCTGCAGTCAGGCAGAACTCCACACTTTGGTACCTGGGCCTCTCTCCAAGTACACAGTCATTTACTATGGGACTGGTTCAGTTATCACAGGTAGAAAATTCAGGCTGGTATATATGGAAGGGTGAGGAAAAAACCCGTCCAGCTAAAAATGAGGACTCCACCTTTTGTGTAAATAAGTTAGGAGTTAGTTTGAATAGAGGAGATGCTACAGAAGACACTAGCTGAAGGAAAAGAACATGACATACTTTCCCCAAGGCTCCTATCTGTGCTGCTATAGCAGGACACACTGGACTATGGTGGTATGTTTGGTGCACATCCCTCTTCTCCACAAATTCCTAATCTCATTATGGGAAGGAATGGATTAGTTCATCTTGAAGTGGGACTTCCTGACAGGAACAAGAATTTGGTTTTGAAACACTGCTCAGATCAGTTAGGCTTCACTAGCACTGGAAAATATGAATTAAAAAGTCATTATTAATGTTGAAGATTATTTTTACCCCTCCATGAATGGAGGCAGCTGTTTTTTACCTCAAAACATGTCATTTGTGGTCCTCCCTTCCTCTGTACCACACTCTGTAGAGATGAGAGGTGTTGTACATTAATGTCTAACACGTACTGAGTGTCACTGCTGCCATGCTGATGCCTATCAATCATGTCCTGCCACATGCAGACCTTTCAGAGCTTTTGACTCATGCAAAGCTAGAGGAGGGCTGTGTATCTTCCTGTCTTCCTACAGAAAACATGCTCTGCACTCCTCAAAACACCCTGGGACACAGCAAGTTTGTGTCTGAATGTGCCCTGAAGGGAGCACAGGAGACACTACCGTAGAGTCTTCCTCCCAGAAGCGGAAGGAGGTGGCTCTGAAGCCTACCATGGCACTCTGCAGCTTCAAGGAAAGGCTGAAGTTTTCAATGGACAGGAACTGTTCCCAAAGGGGTCAGATGAAGGTAAGAAAGGCTGATGTGGGATAAGAGAGAACCCCTTCCTCCACCTTCCATCCTCTGAAGGTAGTTCCCCAAGACCATCTAGGTGGTTTGGCGATGCCACAGTGCTAAGTAACACCGCAATAACTTTTTCTTTGTGGCAACAGTTTTTTGAGAAATGTTTGAATGACGTCACCAAAATATGCCTAAAGTGATCAAAGGTGCAGAAAAATGCCAGAGTGACATTTGAAGCCATATCAGTACCCTTTCAGGAACTAATATGCAAAGATCTGGACATTTTTCCCCTTGGTTATTAAAATAAGCATGTTAGCAGTGAACTGCCACAGCTGAACCCACATGTTAAAGCTAAAATCTCCAAAACTATATTTTTGGATCTCATGGGTACAGAATTTCATAAGGTGGATTTGATTAGAGAGGCAAGGCTTACCATGTAGGAAAACTCAATTTCAATCACCCTTACTGAATATACTGAAATCTACACTTTACACAAAACAGTGGCATCTCTAAGAGAATGCTCCAGCACCTCAGTTTCACTGCTAGCTTTATTATCCATTCCTTCTCATGCTTTTTTTTTTAGTGACAGTGTGTCCTTGTGCACAGAGGAGAAGATCACATTCACACAGAAAGACTTATCTGTGAAATGCTGAGGTCATTAATCGCATGAAGCCAGCAGAGCACCACAGGAAACATGTCTCCTTGCTGTAAGATGGTCTCGTTTTTGTGCAGGCAAAAAAAAAAAAAAAAAAAAAAAGACTGTCCCAGCATTTACTGATATGTAGCTCTTTGTTTTAAAGATTACATGTGAAGGAATAAGTATGCTGGCACTGGTAAGCACACCATAGGCTAGGAGGTTTTTATTTGCTAGTTATTGTTTGTCTTATAAATGCTAAAGTGAAATGACGCAAGTGCCCTTTTTGTTGTCATATTGTTTGTTTTAGCTTTCATTGGATGCAATCCAATGGTACCTTTACGTAGGCTCCTGTATAATTAAGATAGTGTGCACATTCTCTGAAAGGAAATCATTAAGAGCCTCTCACGGAGAATGCACTGATTTCCCTGTCTGTGCCTTTTAAGTGGGTATTGCTCACACTCCATCAATTAACTTCTTGATAGTCCAGGCAGACTTCAAAAATTAATCCCATGTTAAGCTTCCAAAGCAGCTTTCAGCTGAAAACATTCAAGCTACTTTGCAGGCTATAATTCATTTGCTACAAACATGAATATCTTGTTTTTTTTCTAATTATAAGATGTTCTTCTCAGATAACAAACAAACAAACAGCTTTTTTTTCCTCAGAAACACTTTAGAATCTGGGGGGTTTTGAGGTTTTTGTTTGTTGGTTTTTAAAGTAAAACAAAATAGAAAAACAGCTGTAAATCCTCAGATTGATAGGTGCCTTGGTTACAGATATTAAATCAAGAAATCAAGAGAAACAGGTAGATTATTGGGAAAGGAACTTGGAGGTTTAACAACTGAACAAAGAGGATAAAGTGCAATTTCACTGTATATTTGCTCAACTGAAACTGCAAACACAAGGCATAAACTTTGCCATTGTCTATAAATAACAACCATCCATTGCTACAAACTCTCTGCAGCCTGTGTGTGCTCCCAACAGGTGAGGTGTGCCCTGGGATCAGGCTGCCACTGCTGAGCCTGCCAGGCTGCTGTGCAGCTTGGAACCTGCCCACCTGTGAGCTCCCCTTGGGCACTTCTGCTCTCAAACTGCCCTGTCCCTGCTACGCCTCACAATGGAAGATATTCCTCCTCTAGATCTAAGGGGAAAGTCAAGAAAACCCTGTAAAACTAAACCGTGCTTGATACTAGAGAGGGAAAAGCTCTGCTGCTGCTGTGCTCACTTGCCTTTATTGGGAGCTCAAGCTGAGGATTGAATTTTCTCATCTTTAAATCCTACCCAAAAATTGAGTAGACTTCAGGGGAGATTTGACATCTAAAACTGTTTTCCTAAGTAAAAACAAATAAAAACACAATGTACAGTTACTACAGGCACATTTGTAGATGATCAGTGTGCCACGGTAAAAAATTATTGTTGAAGAGGTATTTGGTAGATTCTGAAACCTGCAACTGAAGTCGAAACAGTTGTGCATTAAACCAGGAACTGCTTGACTGAACACGCTTCAGCTAAAATTGTATCAAAGTAGTTACAAAGCCTGATTAAACAGGGCTTCATTCCCACATGCAACTCCACCTCGCTGCCTTGGCAGAGTCATAAACTGGTAACACCCTTTTGCTGGGTTTCACTGAGCTCATTAGCAGTTAATAATAGCAGAGCAAAGGAGTTCAGTTTGTTTCCATCACACTGATGGTGTTTAGGGAATCGATGCCCTCTGACAAAGGGTGATGGTTCCAAAAACACAGTTTGCATCAGCTCCTGTTTTCTGTCTAACTCCAAAGGCAGCAGAGTCAGTCAGCACCGAGGATCTGCTGCCTGCAGTGACAAAATTCAAACCACCCTGCTCATCCACGTCTGCCAGGTGAAAGCTGATTTGCTTCAGAAAAAGGTCCCAGGGCACTCAGCAGTGAAGATTGCTAAAGCATTTCCACTTCAGAAGTCTGTCAGAAGAGGAAATAAATGGCTCTACATACAGATCACTATTTTTTGCAACATCCAAGCTGCAGACACTTATAAGTCTTTTGTGCATTAATGTGTATCCTTATATATCACTTCTTGAAAACTAATGCTGTGACAGCACTTACATTGTGAATATATACATCAGCTGAGCTTACTGCTTACTGGAAAGTTAGATACTCAGCTTTCAACAGTAGGACCTTCCAGCTAAGCTCCTATTCACCTCTAAATACAGTGTATAAGGTCTTAAAAACTGTGATTAAGACAATTAAAATAAAGTCGTGAAAAACTCCATCCAAACAAGCTTCATCTCAACATCAATGACACGTAAAAAATGTAATTGCAATTGTATTTCAACCTCTCGCCCACTTTTGGAAAACAGAAAACATTTCTTCCACCCCCATTCTTTGCAAAATTTCTATGCTGCTTCTGTTTAAATGAAGAAAGAAAAAATGTGCAGCATTTTTTCAGACCAGTCACAGTATTCCAGCCTCAGGAATTTGTCTTCATGTAAAATCACCACAGCTGCAGAGCAGTACCTGAGTATTTTTTACCCTTTGCTAAGACATAGGAAATGGATTCGATAAAGGAAGTGAAAGATAACAATTCTCCCTCCTAAACATCACAAAAATAAGAGACTGTCTAATAATCCTTGCAAAAGTATATTAAACACTGCTAGATTCTTGATTCTCTGCTCTTCCTTGACGGCACCAGTTTGCTGTGTGAATGGGATTTTAAGTAGTTTAGCCTTTCCAAACTGTTTGCCCTGGAGAGAGCATTCTGTACTCTGTATCCCAAGCACTGCAGGGACTGTCCCCACCAGTTTCCAAGGCACATTATGCATGCTGACACTCCAGAAGGACTTTGGGAGGGAGTTCTTGTCCTTGGGCACAGCCAAACTTTCCTCTTAGAAGGAGTGGGGACAAAAAGACACCGCAGAGCTCTGGGCACCCTCCTCACAGGATGATAAGGCAGAGAAAAAACACTAAACTTGTTCAAATTGGCCCATTACCCAGAGCTTACAAAAACCACCATGGAGTTGTGGTATGTTTAAGAAATTAATATATAGGTACTATCTCCCAACAACCAATAGCAGAAATATTTTACAAGTCTAAACATCTTAAAACCAGTGAATTGGGAGAGGCAGTGCTGCTCCTGACTAGAAGTGGCAAGCTGCTGTTCCTCCCTGCTGGGGGTGGTT
The DNA here is from genome assembly GCF_017590055.1 of Onychostruthus taczanowskii. Classification (NCBI taxonomy): domain Eukaryota; kingdom Metazoa; phylum Chordata; class Aves; order Passeriformes; family Passeridae; genus Onychostruthus; species Onychostruthus taczanowskii. The sequence goes on along the minus strand of NW_024499240.1, from coordinate 8,189,423 downwards.
TTAGCAGATGCAAAATGTACCTGGTAACTTGACTTCTGTTATTGCTTTCCTCTAAAAAATATGAAAAAATAATTAAAAATAAAATGCAAGTATTTTCTTCCAGATCTGCTGAATAAATAATGTAATTATAAATAAATAAATGGAATCAGCTAAATTCCTGCAGGTAGGTTTTCTCCCCGGAGAGAATGGTATGTGTGCTTGCTTCTTCTGAATTTTAAGCTATCTGATAAGCACTAACAAACCTGTCAGCTATACCGATTTACAATCTGTTTTCCCATGAAGCATTAATCCAAAAGGAAGGAGGAACTAAAGCAAAGTCCCTTTAAGATTGGTGCAGCATTCACCCCCTCAGGCAGTGGATATGGGCAGAAATCTGGCTGACCTCCCCCGGCTGGTCAGAAGACCAGATCTGCTGACCCTTGGGGCCAGAGCCGCTGCCAGTGCCCCCATCTGGGCTTGCACACAGTGTCTCGGGCAGGCGTGTGGGCACTGGCAGCAGCTCTGGCCCCAGGTGTCAGCAAATCTGGCCTTCTGGCCACAAACACTCAAGGCTTTGAAATGAGAAAGCAACTGGGTTTAGATACCTGAAAAGTTGTGCCAGAAGAAAAAGAGAATGATGCTCAGAATTCACCCATTTTTTTTCTCCTTTTATCATAAGCCAAAACTTTGCCATAAACATGCATTATTTGAGAAAAGCCATTAACTTTGTTTTTTCTAATTAGCTATTTCCATTGATAAAACTTTAATTGGTAAATCTTCACTAAAAAATTGCTGAAATCTGAAGTCAGATGCACACTCAGCAAAGGTGTTTAACTTAGCTTATTATCTCATGTTAGTCAAAATAGAGAAAATAACCTCTTAATTCAAAAGAATTGCCCAAGTAAGCAATGGGCTAGCTGTAGTTATGCAGTTTACTATATTAAGTAGGAATCAACTGATTATCAGTTTCCTAGTAACTTTGCAGAATCAATTTACATAATCTACTGATGCAACCATTTTCTTCCCAGGTGGAAGATGCTTTGTGACTCATGGACTGGCAGCACAGCTGCTTTTTGTCTTGTTCTGTGACCTGCCTGGGATATAAAGTAGTTGTTGGAGCAACAGGCACAGCTGCACTACGTCTGAATGCTCCCACTGTGAACTCCAAAGCTGTCTGACAGTTATGCAGCAGAAAAAACACAGAACATGAAAATCTTTGGCACAGGGCAAGTCCATCAGCCCACATGCCAGAGAACAGGTTGGACACCAGTCCTGACACTGTGTGAAAGCATCTGCAAGTGGATAATCCTGAGTCTCCAACTTCTCCTGCTCTTTGGACAGTTTTAAAGTAAATCCTTTTTAATTTGGCATTTTTAGGCCAAAGGCAAGCAGTTGATATTGTGGGGTCTTTGTGGAGATTAGCTGGTGGTCACATCTAAGAATCACTAAATTGCAAATGTGTACAGCCCTACCTACACCCGTGAGGAGAAGCTGCCCTGCCAAGTGGGCAGTTTGTTTTCTTATTTTCTTTCACATTTTCGGTAATGCAGTCTAAACATTTTCTTTTGGTTTGATGATAGGACACCAAAAATGCCTATCTCCATATACTGAAGAAGAACACTGGAATATTCTCCATTTTATGCATGGCCTTCTTTTCCTAGAAGAACTTTTTATGAGCAGAAAATCCCAACAAACAAGCCTGAAGTACAATAATTTTGAAAGTTCAGGTTTCTGAGTATTTACAGCTAGTTCCTGTGTTTGTACTGGTGATAGTTCCTTTATGGGCTCAGTAGAGGGGACGCACCATCCAGTGCTCACGAGATCACAGCATCCTGCCAGGCAGGCAGACAAAAACCTTATGTTCTGTAATTGGGGAGGTGAAATGTCCCAAGAGCATGAAACCAGGCTTCTGATCTTAATCTTGCTTTCATGGCGACTCTTATACCTTCAACCTCTGAAAGTCCCTCCAACATGGACAAATCCAAAAACACTTCAAGCTGAGCACAGCAGATGCTGGGCACAAGGACAGCATCTCTGCAGCTGCCCAAACCAAGATAAAAACATCATAAAAATGTGCAGATAGGAGAAAAGGAGCAGAGGACATTTTCCACTACTATTCTGGAAACAGGGTCTTAGCCAGTGCTATTAGTGCTGCATCAATCACTGATACCACTGTGGGCTCATTTTAGTAAAAAAATATCTTACAAATATTGAGAACAAATGAATCCTCCTTCCTTTTGCTAGTTTACCCAGATGAAATATTACATAATAAAATATTAAGAATGCTGTGGTAGTAAGGACAGGACCAAATACTCAGGAAAATATGATATGGTGTTAAAAGGAAACCTCCAACCTCCAACTTTCCTTCTTGCATCCTGAAGGAAAGAGTGATAAAAGTGGATTTTAATTATTAACTCGGATTAGCTATCACAATACCTGAGAAACTGCCATATGGAACATATTCCAGTATAGCTTTTACTCTTAATGGCCTCGAGCCTTCCAAGAAACAAAATCTGTGTTACATAAACTGATATCAAAGTGGCCTTGCTTTTCCTTCCCCTAGAGCTACAAATACATCAGCTATGCAAGAGCCATTAATGTGCAGTCAATGTGTCCAGTAAAAATTTTAGTGAAACATACTGTGGTTGCTTGAAATAAGTGTTTGGATGGAATAAGGTTATAGTAGTGGGAGACTTGAAGCAGAAATTCCAGCTATGTTACCCTTTCACTTTTATTTGTTCTCAACAAAGTTCCTGCTGTGATTGTGGCTGTGCTTTAGACCAGAGTGTGAAGGATGCAAGGCACGAAGAACTGTGCTATTCAGCCCTTTAATTATTCATCTCAGCTGTCCCTAAAATATCGACTAGTACTATCCATGAAAAGATGACACCTCCTTTGTATTTTGCACAGATAGAAGAAGTAAGAATCAGAACTAATGAAAAGGACATGAACAACAGAGGCGTTGCCTTACAGTCTCTATGAGGCAGTATCAAGTTTCCATCACTATTTTTCAGATTAATGTTTTGTACTGGAGACACAATTTTTGGTGCTTGTAAACATATTTTTCCTTCCGCAAAGTTGTTAAAAATAATAGCACATATTTATATGAAAGCACCAGGATTAAAATAGCACAAGCTGATTTCCTGTTTCTCCAAAAAGCAGTGTCTATGGGCAAACTAAGGCAGGGCTTCCAGAAGTGCTTGTGAAAGGTTAAAGGTCAGTGTCCTCTGATTTTGAGAGAGATGGGTTTGAGGAGAAGAGAGAAAGGAGAGCTCAAGTGAAATTATTCTTCTGGTTGTGGCCTAGCTGCAGGAGATCTGCTTTCAAACCTTCTTCCATATTCCTTCAGTAAAACAAGCAAGGACCCATCACAGGCACAGAGTCACACATGCAATTTTGGTTAGTAGAAGAGGATAGTGGATGAAGTGGATCCAAACTCCAGCTGCTGAGCTCTGGGCTAGTGAATGTACAGAGCCATAGGGAGCAGTGTGGCTCTGTGTCTTTTCAGTCAGGTATAGCACTAACAAATGCAAGAACTCACTGTTTCTTCAGTGTCTTTTTGCTTACAAAAGGACAACATTCCTCACTATTTTTCTCTTCAAAGCAAGTAAAGGCATTTCAGAAAAAAAAAAAACCCTTAAATGATGTTGCAGAATATGCAAATGTCATGATGAGATTGACTCTAGGAAAGGCATGTTGTATACCAAATGCATCCTGGGTGAGGCCAATGTTTGCCTTTGAATGATGGCATACAGTGAATTCATGTGGGGTCAGCAGCCCACACTTCTTTCTGAATAATCACAATCTGAGAAAAAGCTAAGATAGAACACAGGAGTAATCCTCAAAGGTTCACACACTTGCACATGTGTACAAGAAGATACAATGGCAAACAAATCTCAAACAGAATAGCCCAGCTTTTACTTTTTTCACAGAGCTCTTACCTCTTCATAACCAGACACTTGTCAGTGTTCTCTACCTCCTCCTCCTAAGAAAGCATCTGAATCAGTTCAATCTAGAGTGAAAGAGGGGGTGAATAAGGGGAAAAAAAACCCATGTAATTTTGGCATTTGAATAAATATGAACATTGTTTCTGCTGTTTAATTTCTATCAGATTTGGCTTCTCTGTTTGTTGGGTGGTTTTAACAGCTGTTTATTTGCACACAGTTGTGCAAGTTTTTTTACAGCTTGTTAAGTTAGACTTGAGACGACAGCATGTGGTTCCCTTCAGACATAACTAACTTAAAATAACAAAGCCCAAGAATTCCTTCTTAAGAAGCTCAAGACCATTTGTTTAAAGTTTGAAAAGAATTAGGATCCTGTAATTTCAGGCTTTGTTATGAAACGGGTGAAAAGTTTCCTTCGTGTCACCTGGCTGGATGCACTCTGCAGCTGTATCCCACTGCAGAACCACCAAAAAAGTCATCTTGCTCTTTGTGTGCTGGTTGCAGAGAAAATTCTGGCTACAAACATATTACAGCCACATGTAACACACCTTAGAGGAGGGGTGACTGCATGAAAAACAGCTGAAACATGATGGCTGTAACAAAAAGACAAACCAACCAGCAAACAAGTGAAGAACAGAATATTTTTCATAGCCCCGCATTCTCACAGTTTAAGGAAGTGTCAAATTTGGAAGAAAATGCAATTTTACTTATCTTAAGCACAGTAAAGAGAGCAATGCCACGGAGGTGACAGCAATAAAAACAAGCATTTTCTCAGAAGCCCTTAAAGGCTTTGCTGTAGCTGAAGGTTGAGAACAGCTGTATGCACCATGCACAGGGGTCAGCAATGGACTGTTGTAGACAAGTGCCAGCCACAAAAAGAAAACAACTGAGACAAGAGAGGTATTTGCAGGAGTGATAAGAAGCTTTTGCTGTAACAAAGGGCAGCTTTGTTCTATGTAGCTGATAGAACAATATTGGTCTTGGAGATCCTTTAATTTTAAAACAGTTCTTTGCTAGGCAAAGATACATTTTTGGCTTTTCAAGTGTGGGCAGGCACTAAGAGAAGGAGGCACAGGGATGCATTAAGTCCTGCTCCCTGGCTTGGGAAAACAAGACAGCTTGAGTAAGAACAAGCACTTCTGAGAAGTCTGACAAGCAAAAGATCAAAAGGCTTCTGCTACAACTTACCGTTTCCCTTTAATGGCTGTAGGCTGAACGCATGATCCCAATCAGTCTCTCATGCTTTTTTACCCCCATGTATGGGCATTACGTCTCTTCTCTTCAATCCAGACCTTTGGAGTTTTTCCCAGCACTGTGAAGGAACAGAGTATATTACACTTTTTACATTTAGCTACTGTAGGTTCAAATCAAATACATCTAATTCTTAATAATGGATATCTTGAACCCACAAGCAAGCTGCTGAAACATTACTTTGGTTACATAGAAAAACAGTAAAAACTAATACTAATACAAAGGATATATTTGTGTCCACCTAACATATTGTTGGAGGAACACAAAACATGAGAATTTAATCCTGTAGCTTGGACAGAATATTAAGAATATTTGCTTTTTGAAGAGTGAACTTGTGGTTTAATAATGCAAGGAAGGGAATTCCAGCTGAGTTGTCCAGTAGCTTCTAATTGAAAGAAGAGATACAGCTTACAGACAGCTCCAATTACAATGAAGTATTGATAAAAAAGAGCTGTAATATTATTTTCAGGCACAAATTAACCTCTCAGGAGTGCCAAGTTGCAATGTTTATAAAATGCCAAGAATGCTCTTCCATTTTGTAGCAAGTAACTACATTATCTTGCAAATCACATCTCCTAGGGCCTACTGTATTACAGCCTTAACCCAGCCCACAGTTTATCTGAGCATTATGATGACAGCCCCCGTGGTACTGTGCTGAGGCCAGTGGGATGGCTGCTCCATTTGGTGGTACAGGGGCCGTTCAGCTGCAGGAATGGAATTGGCAAACCCGAGTCGAGTCCTCACATCCTCTGAGCAGTGAAAGGCTTTGACACCTGCGGTTGCCATGTACAACATCCACATGGAAGAACAGCTGAAAAGCTTCTCCAGTGTTAGCACCATGCAAATGCCAGATTATAGACCCAATCTGCTTTGAAGTGAAATGTCTGTATCACTCTCCAGGGAACTAGCTTACCCTACAGGAGCCACTCAGGGCTCAAGACAGGGACTCTGAGTCTGCTATTTTAAAAATACCTTTGCTTTCCCAGCATCCACACAAAATATAGCAGCAGCTTCTGTCTGAGCAACCAGAAACAAAAATTTTATGTACCCTAAAGGAAAATCTCTCTTATGGTGAGACCACAGTGCCAGGCTCTCTTGGCCCCATGCATATCTTATCGGAACGCCATGGCTTCATGGACTTCATAGGGAATGGTAAAAGGGTCCCTTTAGCAGAAGAGCTGCAGAGTTTAATGGTTTCCTGTCTAGCAAAAATGTGAACTGCAGTTCCTTTTGTCTGCAAATGGTTCTGAGCTCATTTCTCTCATCCCAGCGAAGGCCTCCAGGTTGTTCAATAACAATGCTCCCTTCTGCAACCTACTGTAATTTTCGATGACAGTAGGGATGCAAGTTCTGTGCTTTTTGCTGACCTCCTTTTAATCACTGAATCTTACTAATCCTCACATGACATTTCACAAATCAGCCCCACAGGCAGGCTCTGCATGAGGGATCCCAGGTGGCAGAGAGGCTTATCTACAAATGCAGTGGCTCTGACCAGGCTGGGTGCAGCTCCCAGAGCCTACCCAGCTTGCCTGGCAAAAATATGGATACCCATGGATGTCTGGATGTGTGCAACTACTGGAACTCTTGGAGACTCAGATGCAGGTGAATACATTTGGCCTTAATTTGCATTTTAGCTCTCCACATCCCTTTTTTTTTTTTTTTTGGAAAATCTGGCCTGACATTCTCTAACATAAACTCTGTTGAACTAATTCTCCAGATGATCCAGGATAAAGTTTGCTGAAAGTCAAGTCATCTTGTTCTAAGGGTAATTGCTACAGAGCACTGTACGTCACAAAAAGACAGATACTGTTCAGTCAGGAAGCCTAGACCCTCCAAAAGGCACTAAGACACGGAAAGGTGAAGGTTGGCATGTTTCTCACTAGGCCAAACAAAAGACATTGCTAAAGCAGATTGTAAAACTCTTCAAACTGAATGCTTCCAATGGAACCTTCTGTTGCAGTCATGCTGAAAGCGCAGGTAGCAGCAGAGCCCAGAGACATGCCACGAGCCGGGGCAAGACGAGCCTCTCCTGCTCTCCAGGCACGCAGCCCCAGGGGCTCCCTCTGGAGCGGTGACACGGCTCAGAGCCCGTGCCACTGCACTGGGAGAGGCAGCAGGGCAGCCTGGTGACAGCCACCAGCCCAGGCCAGCAGGCATCACCTCCAGGTGAGTGGGGCAGGGTACAAGGAGAGGGAAAGGTTGCTTGCTGAGCACACGCAGGCAGACCTGGCATTCCTCAGCACCAACATTGCTGGGGGAGCTTCTGCTCCACCTGAGCTGAGAGCTGAGCACCTCGAGAAGCTGCAGCCCCAATCAGCCCCTGAGGTGTGGTACAGAATTACAGAGCACAAGCACCTTAAGCAGCTTAAGCAGCAAGCTGGTGGACTGGGAGTAGGAAGATGAAATATTTGAGATGGAAACAAACAGCTGGAAATATAAGAAGGCATGGATAACTGACAGAAGTGATGAGTGCAATTTAATAAACAAATACCTCAATTACAAAGTGGAAAATACCATAAAAAGCATGCCACATCAGAAAAGGTTATCAAGCATCCATCATCCGTTCAATTAAACATTCGTAGCTCAAAGTTAATCAAAATTCTTGGCTTGTTAGTCTTATGAGTTAAAGATTCCAGATTTCCTGGCCCATTTTATGTCAGAAAAAGGGCAACAAGACATCACAATCACTGGCATCAGGAAACAAACTCTAAGTGTAACTACAGCACTCAGACAACATGAACAGAATTTTTCACAGTACCTGGCAGCCAGTTTGGAATGGATTTATTATTAGTCTATTAAAACTTTCTGACAGTAATCTTCACTTAAATATGTATCTTCCCTTCTTTTCATCCTGAAAATCTAATTCCCTTCCTGAAGGTATAAAGTCCTTGGCAGAACTGCAGTGCTCTCTTTAAATGTCCAACATGTTTGAACATCAGCTGTTACTGCTGGTACTTTCTATCCACTAGTTCCACTGCTGTCAGGGAAAGCTTGGTTTACCAGAACATCAACTTCCCAAACCTGCAGGAGAACAGGAGGATGCTGAGGCTGTCAGCACAACACTGCTTTCTCCAAAAAAGCTGTCTGTTTCTTGGCAACTGGAAAAACAATCTCTCTCAATTCATGTAGTCTAGTCCACATCTGCTGCTAAAACATTGGAGGGAATATTTGAGCCCTTTCAAATTGTTGATAATGAAATTACACAGACAAGAGATTAGATTGTTCATTTGGAAATGGGTTTAATTAATAGCCTGGACATTTTATTTGTACCCTTTCTAAAGTTCATGATTCAAGTTTCATTTCCTTCCCTTTCTGTAGCATCTCTTGCTGCAATGTTATGAAAAAGAAAGGAAGAAAAAACTTGTTTGTTTTCTTTTTGTTTTCCCCCAGGTAATTCAAGGCAGAGTATTGGAACTTCTGTTAAAATATACCTGCTCACTTTATGGCTCAGTAAAAGTCACATGCAACAGCAGGGTTTGGAAGGTCATTTGACAGTCTTGTTTCCAAGGCTCATTCTGACCATTGTGTTTCATCTTCACTGGCGGTATTTTTACACATATATATTTATTCTTTTTCACATGTTTGTTCTCTCTCCCCCTCACACTTGTGAAACACTAACACTTGTCAAACTCCTGCCTTACAGTTTACAGGCAGCTCTCTCCATTTTAAGGCTTAAATAAAGGTGGTGGGAGCTTTGCCTTTTAGGCAAAGTTCAAAAGTTGGCAAATATCTCTTATGAGCTTGTAAACACATGTCTGTGACTAGAAGGGACTGTCAGACATTTCTAGCCATGAGAGGAATGCACTCCCCTCAGTCTACTTCATGATTTTTATATTCTAAATTTCTTTTGCTTGCTATGATTTTCATGAACTAATTCCATTTTTAAATTCTTACAGCACAAAGCACAAAGTCACTGCTTAAGACAAAGTAAATATAATTTACAAGTTCATTACTTACCTAGAAAACAATATTAAGTAAATATCATTAAAAATATATACCTTGGGCACAGGAGCTCCAAACTTCTACAAGGAAGAAAACCTTCACCAGGAGCCTCATGAAGGGGCTCCTCATAGAGCATTACAGACTTTATTACTGATCTGCTCTACCCATGAACCTCCTGATATTTTTATTACGTCATCAAGTAAAAAAAAAATCCTATCTTTAAAATAACTATTGCTTCCTACAGTCCCTCTTTTGGAGTAAAAGCTAGAGAGAACTTTGATTACAAAGGCGTAGCTCTTTCTGAGACACTGTTTGATGAAGCCACTTTCGTTTCCCATTGAACAGCCTTTCACACTTACATTTTGTTGAATGACAAACAATAGCCACGGGGAAATTAAACACTGAAATCTGCAGACACTCTGGAACAATATTTGTTTAACAGCTGCCGAACTCTGGAAGTAACAGCAAAGAGTATTATGTAAGAAAATCCTGTAACCCAAACAGATAATATTCTGGTTAACATCACATTGAGGCTCTACTTGCTTCAAACACCAGTTGTTACAAGAAAACAATGTTCTGCTGAGGATCCATGGTGCAGAACTGTTTGTTCAGTCCAGAAACGTAACAACCTAGAAATGTTCAATCAATCAAATTCAGGTAAATAGATAATTGCTATTGCTTTAAAAGGAAACAAACATATAATACAACAGACGACTTGGTCTTGCTTCGTCTTTGAAAAAAATATCACTGGAATGATAGATTGTACACTAGATTTTTCCAGTCTTCAGAGCTAAAATTGAATCCATAAAAATAGATCTGGAACCATCAAGAGCTGTAAATGCAGGTCTGGACAAAGAGTTGACAGAAATAAATGAACTAATTGGACCTATATTTCTTAGCAGAATGTACCAGATTTCATGCCATGATTGTTTTAGGATAGTAAATGGAAAACAAACTGCTATTGTTTAATCTTGGTAAATAAAAGATATTTTTATGAGCATTGACCCAGAAAAAAGTTGACAGTTTGCCAAATAGGTGTGTTTTTCCAGTGCTACCAGACATTTTTAACTAAAATCTGAAGCTGGCCAGTAAATTAACATAGTTTTAAGTGACATCATAAATTGTATGTTTGTTTGGCTGTTACCAGAGATACTTTGAAAGTAACAGTGAAGAATTACCATTTCAAGAGAGGCCACACAACCTTTATCAAATTAGTAATGCTACTTATTCATTCCAGATAGATGACATTTAAAATAATTATCCAAACTACAAATAATTCAATTAAGTCAGTGCAACACTTCAAATCTAGTTATCAAGTTTTACTTGAATTGCTTCAGAGGGCTTTTAGACAGCCTTGTCAGAAATCAATTAGGTGGCAGAACACTTGGTAGAAGTATATAATCTTTTTAAATAAATCAGTATAATCATCATCTATAACAGTTAAAATTTTGCTTTTAAGCTTCAAGAATATGACAACAAGTCTGATGCTCACAACACCAAACCAGCAAGAAACATGAGCCAACACTGGAGGAAAGACAGGCAAAAGGACTAACCAAAAGCATCCCCCGCACTCCTTGTTCTCTTCAAAATCTGTTAATAGAGGTGTCTTTTTAATGCAGTCTCTTCCTCTGACTGATTAGGTACTTCTATCCTTACAGCTCTGTTAAGATCTCAGTAATAGAATTTGGCCAGACAACGTTTAACTGTGCTGCACTGCCATTTTATCAATTTTTAGCTTCTGCCATGTTGTCCTTTCAAAGGCTGTTCTTCCCATAGTACCAGTAGGGTCTCTTGAAAGGATCTTTGTCTGTCCAGAAGCCCAGCAACACAGGACCCAGTTTTCTGCAGCCACTTATGGAGTGTCCTAACAAATCTCACAGGAAGTCAAATGCTCTGGCTCCATCTATGGCTCTGCCACTTTTGAAATGGACAGCACAGATTTGATGGCATTGTCAGACCTTTGCTTCCTTGAGAGCCACAGCGCTCTCTCTCTGCCCACAGCTGAGGACCAGCTACCACAAGCAGGCTCCAGCACAAAGGATCCCGTACTAGGGCACAGGCAGCTCCCACTGGAGCAGCTCCTGCTCTCCACTTACCTCGAGGTTTTCCTCCTTTGTGATTCACTGCTCACACACAGCTGCAAAGGGCATTAGTGGGAGAGATCCAGATGAACTTCACTTTGTTTTTGTGACACTGCAGTTTCCAGTTAAGTTTATTTAGGGTAATAACATGGCCTCTGGTGAAGGCAAGGTCTCAGTCACTGCCTTGACAGTGCTGCAGATGCAGTGAAAAGCTAATACTTACACTCAGTGTGTCATGAAAGATAATCTGAATTTCTGATGCATTCTGACACAACCAATGTGCAGCAGCTAATGCTTTTACACAGACACCCCCAGACAGGGGATGATTTTGCACTGCCTTTGTTATCTGTGTAGGTGGCCCACCACGATCCATGGGACAGGTGATGCAAACGATGCAAACTGCAGCTGCATTTCATGTGGGTCCTGGTTTCTGATGCACATTATCCTACTGCCCATGCTTGGAAGCAGAGCAGAAAGACTTGCTCCCTGCCCACACAGAAGTCTGGTTAACTTACTTCAGAGCATATCTTGGGTGTAAACCAACATACACGCAGTGCAAATGACTCATAGGGACTTGAGTCCCTTCATGAGAGAGGGAACTTTGCAAGGCAATTAAATAAATTTAGCTGATTTTCTTTAGATTCTTCTGCTTAATATTATAGCTCAGACAGCAGTTTCACAGGTAGTCCCTCAGGAACAATTCAGTCCAAGAACTGATTACCATAAACTTTTTAACCCTGGCTAATTTTTTGGTGAATACCGATTGTCTTTCTGAACAGTGAAAAATCTTGTTAAGCTCAGACCTTGACAAAAGCAGCAATAGCTCTGCAAAAAGATAGCTGTAGGTACAGTCTGTATGGCTATTTGCAACATTCAATTTGCACCCTGGACAAATTGACTTTGTGTATCTTGTATGCTCTTATCATACACTTCAATTAAATTTCTCACACCAGCCTAACATGCTCCCAATTCTACTGAAATATTTTAATGAAATACATTCAGCTCCAACTTATACTAGACATCCCACCTACTTACACAGGATGAGATGTAGCCCTTTTTGCAGCTAACCACACCACACAAAGTCCCTACAAGGTTGCCTGTGTTGCCAGTGCAAATTGAAGGCCTCCCCAGCCCATGCTGTGCACATTCCCATCCCTGCTAAGTATTTTTAGCAGCGTGCCAATCTAACTTCAGGTACTGAAGTGTTTGCTTGTTACATGTCCCTCTGTTTCTTCTACTTCTTAAGATATAAGAATGAAGCACTCAAAAGTTCTTAAATAAATATAAACTCCCATGTTATTACAGGCCATTCTCCATTACAGGCAAAACCTAGTGTTCTCTAGAATCCTGGAGTGGTTTGGGTTGGAAGGGACCTTAAAGGTCATCTAGGCCAATTCTCCTGCAATGAGAGGGGCAACTTCAACTAGAACAGGTTCCTCAGAGCCCTGCCCAACCTGGCCTCGAATGTTTCCAGGGCTGGGGGCACCTCCCAGCTCCCTGGTAAGCTGTTCCATTGTTTCACCAGCCTCACTGTAAAACTGTCCCCCTCATATCCAGTCTAGTTCCACCCTCTCTCAGTTCAAAACCATTGCCCCTATTCCCAGCTCAATCTCAGTTGGAGAGAACTAATTTGTTCATCTCATTCTGTGTGCCAGAGACCTCGAAGTCACATCACGCAGGGCAGTGCAGGCTGCCTGTGCCAGCACAGCAGTGGCCCTGCTATTCCAGGCTCCTCTCCCAGGAACAGCACATGCAGCAGCTCCTTTTACAGCTCTCAGCTAACGCAGCATTTCTGTACAATATCCGTTTTTACTCTTGCATGCCCAAAAATTTCAGCGGCAGCACAAAATGAATGCAGAACAATAGTGCTTTAATGCTTCAATCTTGGGGAGAGAGACTGCCTCCCCTTTGTGGGGGAATGGATCCGTGTGTTCCCACATCCTGTGCTGATGAGGGGACTCCCCAGGAGGAGAGAGCACCCCTCCAGGCAGCCCTTCCCCATCGGCCTGCCCTGGCAGGGAGGGCAGAGCTCAGAGCTGAGGCTCCCGGCGTTACTTGGTTACTCCCAGTGAAAGGAGCTGGGCTTTGCTCAATAGCTATTGAGCGCATTCCTCGGATTCTTTTCTTCTGTGCTTTGTAAATCGGGGTTGGAAGTTATTGCTGAAAGCACAGGAAGTTTAAAATCACCTTTTTCAGCCTCCTGTCACCTCAGGGTATTTTTGTGACAAACGGACCCAGGCTTGAAGGATGAAACACCTTTTACAGCCCCAGTAACAAAACAATTTACAAAATAACGAATTACTGACCCTACCATACTCTCAGTTGGCACTCTTATGTTGATAAGTAGCCATGCCCATGAGCAGAAGCACAAGTTGTGCTCCTGGTAATAAGAGTCCAGCTATCCCAGGGGCCAAAGGCTCCTTTGTATCCATTGAAAGTGGCATTTTAAAGACCAGCATGGTATGTCTTAGCCACTGAAATGAAATAAAAGTTTTCAATGATTAAGAACTGCATTTTCAGTGCTCACCTCCCTACTAAGAACAACACTAATTAAAACTCCCAGGGGAATTTAAAATTGAAATCTGGATGACCGGGACACAACTGTGTCCTGCAGGGATCCAGTGGGAAAATCCAGATGATTAAGGCAATTGTGATCCACAAGAAAAACATTTAAAAATATTTACCGTGTATTAAATATTTAACCATAAGCAAAATGAGGAATAGGTCAAGTAATTACTATAATTCTCTTCCAGAATTTTCTATTTAGGGACAGATCCACAGTCTAAGGGGCAGCACATCGATCACTGCTGTGATTCAATCCCTGCTCCAATGCAAAGGGTTGAGTTCAAGCAGCGCCTCGGCCACATCCAAAGCCACAGGAAAAAGCCACCCTGCACTGCTTGCTGTCTGTAGAGCTTCAAACTTCCCACTTCCATGGCAGAAGGACAGAAGCCCCTGGCAGAGACAGGTGACCCTGAGTGCAAGCTGAGAAAAGCCAACTCCCAAAGAGCCAAGCAAAGGGCACCAAGCTCCGTGCCACAGGAGGGACTGCAGTGCCATGTTGAGCTCCACAAGAAGTCAATGCTAAGTCAGGCCAGGAAGCAGAAACCAGGATTCCTCCTGCCTCTCCTTGAATCAGACATCATCCTCCCAGAGCTTTCCAAGCTGAGGTAAAGATTTCAATTTATGGTTTGCAACATATATTTTTTTTCTTCTCAATTTTTGCTTCCGACTGCATATTTTTGTAGAACTTCTTCCCTTACTTATTCAAATACTGGCTTCAATTATCCCAGAAAATATTTGCTTTCGATTTTCTTGTAGATACTTAGGAAACTGAACCTATAAAGGAATAAAGACCCAGAAAACTTTATTTTCACATTCATTTAAGAATTTTCAGTTCAAAATTGGAGATAAAGGAAGGAGATTTTATCCAAGCAAGTTTTTAACCAGAAAGCTATTATAAATTATGAGAGGATTGCTAAAGGTCAGCATGTTATAACCAAATTCCAGCCGGTTAAATTACTGCTATACTGCGCTTCCAAGAAAATCTGTATTCAACATCTGTTTTCTTTACAGGAGATCATTAGGAACAGGCAGCCAGAGTCATAGTCTCATGCTGCACTTACCTCAGGTTTTGAAAGGACAGATCCGTCCCTCTCTAGACACAAGACAAGATTAAAACCTGGCCTTGTTGGACTTGGTCACTACTGTGATGTTTTAGAGTTGCTTTGGAGTCAGACATTATCCAAAAAACAGTATTAATGAGGAAAACAGGAAGGGGAGCTGGAGACCAGCCAGCTCTGCTTCTCATCATTTACACTTGCTGCTGTTCAGACTAATTTTTTATCAAGTCAGAGCAGATTTGTCTTTATGACATAGCTGACGAAAAACTTCCTGAAAAAAAAAAAAAAATCTGTGGCTGATAATCAAATTAGGAATCAGTGTGGATCCCAGCATCCTGCTACTTCTGAAGAGGTCAGTACTCTAAAAAAACCCAAACCCGAACACATGCACATCTCAAAGAGCTCGGCAATTACTTAAAATTATGGAAAGCAACTGTTACTGCCTAGCATGTGCTAAAACAATTGTTTCCCAACACTCTCAATTTGTTTGTCCAAGACCAGCACATGAAGTATGGAGACATCTGGATATTTCAAGGTCAGTATGGTTATGGATACAAATCCAACAGCAAAACCATGTTCTGCTCTGCGAAAGGACAGGCCTCTCTGGGCATGACCTGAAGCAACTAGACCAGAAGCATTGCACATTTCTCCCACTCCTGCTGTCATTTCTACCCTCTTCCCATCCCTTCCTTGCCTCCTTTTTGGTTCCTCTTCCTAGCTCTGACACAAAGCCTAAGAGTAAAGCAGATGTTTCTGGCTGTGGTGAAAATGTTGAAAATGCTCAACCTCTGTCAGTGTTGTCATTATGGAAGTATTTGATGTCACATGCAGAGAAGAGTTTTCATAAGTAGAAATACCAAGACACAGAGAAAAAAAAAAAAAAAAACAAAACACCACAAATAAAACTGAGGGGCATGAGTGTGTCTGAAATAAAGTGCCTAGCAGTTTTGGGGACTGCCCTTCCTGTGGCTTACTCTACCTCCAGCAGCTTTTTCATCCCAGACCTGAAGTTGTAGCACTCATCACAGGAGACTGGTCACAGGGTTGTGGGGACTTTAATTCAAATATATTAACTACCTGTTTTAAAGACTGGTCGAGTTACACAGAACAATAGAGATAAAAACTGCAGAGGAACATCCAAACATTGTGACCATCCAAGGTGACACTGATTTTTTATGCAAGTTTCAAATTATCACATTTCTTGTTTCCTTTATTCTTTCTATATGAACATCATGTTGTTACAGTGCAGACAATTTTAAAATGAGAGTTAAATCTGGGTCTAGTATAAGGAGAAATTTAGCTTACCACAGGATCTTTTTCATTGCTTGTTTTGTCTTTGAATTATTTATGACATTTAAAAAATGTCTATTCCTCACTTGACCCATAGGCAGCTTGTTTACGTACACTCTAAATGGCTATGGAGCTTATTATATCAAGAATGTTTTTGTAATAAGTTTTGAGCTGTGCAGGACTATTGAAATTTTGAACCCACATTTCAGATCCTCAAGTGTTTTCAGGAAGGAATGTTAAGGAATAGTTTAGGTAGAATAGAGAGTGAACAGATGGACTATTAAAATTTGTAGGGCTTAGAGATGAGGGAGAAGATATAGAGTAAAACTTAGGCAAGAGCAGGGAAGAAGGAGGATGCATTATATAGTGCTGCAAAGACCAGTGATATGAAGGGGTACCCACAGCTGCACATGCCCACCAGGATGGGGCTTGGTTTGTTTTTTAGTGACAAGGATTATCTGAAATGAGCAGACCAAAGAATCTACTGCTACTCAGCTGTAGGACAGCTACAACTGCTCTATTTCAAGGAGTAGCTGCTGAATTAGAGATTGTTCTGCCCAGGGGTGGCCATGGTTTCCACACACTGCACTGGATGTAAAGCAGCCTTCCAAGCAGCCCCAAACTTCCTTTTAAATTTGCATTGTTTTGTACGATTCTTTGCTTTGTTTCTTCCAACATTGGAAATGAGGGTTAAACAACACTCTCCTTCATAAAACTAACATTTTAAATAAGCTAAATGCAAAAAACAAAAAAAACAAACAAACAAAAAAAAAAACAAAAAAAACCCAAAAAACAAACAACCAAAAACAACACCAACCTAAAATAAACCAACCAAAAGATCCCACCAACGGAAAAACAATAACCACACACCCTTTCACTGCTTCTTCCAATCAAAAGACAGGTGAGATGTTACCTGGATTTGAGTAAAAGTAACACTGTGGCTTCCCCCCCATAGCTCAGCTTTATTAAATGGTGAGGTCGTTTGCACTCACATCCCAAAAGGAGCATTAAGGCAAATGCAGCACATTAGCTTTAGATTTTATAAGGTGTGTCCAAGGCAGAGTGGCACAGCAGTACAGGCAAACAGGGACTTTCAGAGGCAAACAAGCATGAGGGCTTTGGGGACAGGACAGTCACTCCTCACATCCCCTGGCAGGCCCCCTGTTCAGATCCTGGGTCAGCAGGGAGTGATTGACATGGCAGTGACCACGCAAGCTCTTTCTGCAGGGGGTGTTGATGCCTTTACATGGTTTGTGGTATCAGTAGCAAAGCTTTGGTGAGCAGAAAGCTTGGCCCATCCTTCCCCCATGGTGAGGTAGAGCTGGAGCAGGCTGGGAAGGCAGGATGCAGAAGCACACTGCCAGACCTGCTTTTTGGAAAAAGGGAAGTGTAATGCCACTGAAAGGACCTCACTTCTTTCATGTTATAGTAGAGAAGTTCGAATCCTGACCTTTGAAGAGACTTCCATCTGGAGACTTTTTATTTTCACACGGATGAAACAATCACAAGGAGTAACGTTTCCTTTTATCCCTCAAGAAAGCTTCAAGCTTAGTTAGCAACAGTTATTTCTATGGCAACAGACAGATATAAACACAGGATTATAATGTTCAACAAAGGATCAAGAAAAGGAAGAAATAGGACTTGAAGAGGGAAGTGTCTGGAAGACCTGAAAAAGAAGGTAGAAAGTTACTAATTTTCTTAAAATGCATATTCCTTCTTGCTCTCAACAGGACTCTTTTAGGTAGAAAATTTGAATTAAAAAAGGGAAAATGGCACAGGTTTGTACAGTGCTTTTAGCTGCAAGCATAAAGGAGTCCAATAGCTGAGGTCACTGATACCTGGTTCAGAGCATGACAGAGTGCCTTGCTTGGAGGGCACTTCTGCTCACAGAATTAACTTTATGATAGGAAACACATACTTTTATTCAGTGAATTATGCAATAGAGATGCAATCTAAAGCACACACACATGGAAATTTAGAATTCTCACACACACTTCTGCAATCTAAATGTAGATGAGCAGGTAACTCTAGTGTTGTCAATCCAAAACTGGTGTTTGAGGAAAAGCACAGATGATACCTTCTAGAGTTTACTTTGCTGTGAGCAAAGCCACTCCCCTTTACCTGTGCAGCCATGTGCACCACTCCCAAATGTGACCACTAATAACACAACAGCAGCAAATCCTTGGCTGCTTGTCCCAGCATACAGAGCTGCAAAAACCCTCACCCAGTGCTGAGCCCAGTTCTGTACAAAAAGCAGGTATTCCCCTCTTGTTTCTCCTTCCATTTTCACCAGCAGGGTCAGCTAGACCTCTTGGCAGGGACAGCCAAGGGAGCAGCTGCCCCAAAGGGTGCCCAAGGGCCCATCTCCATCACAGCCTGGCTGGAGAGCACACCAGGGGCTGTTCCAGGAGAGCTGACCCCCATCTGCAGAGCCTGTGTGGCAGCCTGGGCCAAACACACAGGGCCGGGGCTCAAATTAATTTTGTGCAGGCAAATTAATTTTGTGCAGGTACACCAAACCAGCTCAAGCTGCTGTCACTTTATTGGATTGCTCTACAGCAGACATTTCACAGGAACATCTGTCTCCTTGGGGCCCAGCCGAAGGAAGAAATGTTCCTTTGATGTTTTTGTGTTTTTTTAAATCACCACCCTCATTTATCCTAGACACACAGTTCTGCATGAGGCAGGGAAAGGAGGAAGGGAAAGCCCAGCCTGCAGAGCCTAGCAGTGGGTCTGAGGCACAACCGGATTAGCAGAGGGGTCTGGGAAGAGATGGGTACCTGGGAAGCTCCCAGCAGGCAAAACATGGGCCAGGACATAAAGAAAACTTTGAGCACTCATAGCTAATCAGGGCATGCCAAGAGAGTGAAGGTCATTCCTCCTGAGACATAAGCAATGAGGTCAGAAAACCTTTTCATTTGTAGAGCTAGGAGGGAAAGATGTCCAGCCCACTAAAGAACAATGCAGGAACATCTGCTGCAGGCTGACCAGCCACTGGACAGTTTGTCAGAAAGCCAATAACAATGATAGCGATGAAATAATTGAATAATGTTGCCTAGAATCAAAGTGGAAAAACCATTAAGCATCTTCTGAAGCTTGAAGTAACTATTTCTTCTCAAAGCCAAGGAGGATCGAAACGGGCACATGGTGCAGACAGGCCTAGAGGCAGGAAGGTCTCTGCATCCTTCAGCACCTTTACCAAGAGAGGCGGTGTGCCTCATTATTCACTGGTAATACCCCGGACTTGGAGCGCCTTTTTGCTTTTAAAAAGCCCCAGTGAAAATTCTCATTTTGCTATCCAGGCACAACAAGTTGTCTTTTGAAAGTCAGATGCAAAAGCCCTGCAGTATCTTGCTCACAAGTCAGTGACAGCAAATAACACCAGGCAGAA
The DNA here is from genome assembly GCF_017590055.1 of Onychostruthus taczanowskii. NCBI lineage: Eukaryota > Metazoa > Chordata > Aves > Passeriformes > Passeridae > Onychostruthus > Onychostruthus taczanowskii. The sequence continues at coordinate 8,169,922 of NW_024499240.1, read as the reverse complement.
GAGAATGACAGAGCCCAGAGTCATCACTAACTTAGCAACAACAATTCCCTGCGTGCCTGGAGTTACTCTCATCACTTCTAAAACTTTAGAAATTAATCTATCTCTTTGCACATGAAAAATTCACCCAGAGACTGATTTACTGTACAACTGTCAATGGATCCGCAGTGCTCCCATGCTTTGCCTATTAAAACAATTCCAGTTGCTGTGAAGGACATAAGAAAGGATGACTGTTTCCAAATTGCTTTCCAAAGAAGTGGAAGCTGTCATAATATTTAACCTTTCCTCTATTCTCCCAGCGACACGCACCCCTCCCCACCCCACCCCGCCGCTGGTTCCCACACCCCAGATATGAAAGCAGATAAGGAGCCCCCCCCTCGCTGCTTCCTGATGGTGAGTCACGGCTCTGAGTCAGCCTTTGTGTTCCAGGGAACCTGGAAGGCTTTGAAACCCGCTGTTGATTTTGGCAAAACTACCTCTTCTCACTTTGAGGGTGAAACGATTTACACACATCGGTTTTGGTCTGAAAATAGCTGCTGAGATGCAAACAGCAAGAGTATGGCCAAATATTTTCTTGTCCTTGCACTGCAGGAGCAGAACCCTCCCTGTCCTGGGTCACAGCTGCACTAAAGTGAGCCACAAAATAAAGTGAGCTTAAACCCTAGTGATTCGGGGAGGATGCACCCACAGCTCCTCTTGTGAGCACAGAAGGTACCGCTGTCCCTGACTTTGGACACAAACACCTCTCCAGTGACTTTGCAGGGCAGCACCTTTCAGAGATGAGCAGGAAAGGTGTTGGATCACTGTCTGCTGCCTACAGTCAGGTGAGCTGAAGCCAAATAGTGCCAGTTCCAGTCCTGGCGTTAGAAAGCCAGGCTCCTTCCTGCTCTGTTCCCAGGTGCCTTCCTCCCAGCAGAGCCAGGCACTCTCCAGCAGCTCACATGGAGGGCCCTTGCTCCAGGAGATGCAGCCAGAAGTGCCTTATTATAGACAAGAGTTTGCCCCAGCTCAGCTGAGACTCATCAGTAATGAGGGAAGTTCTGGCAAAGACACCCCTCAAGAATCCCTGTGTGTCTCTGCCTAGCCCTTCTCTGTCTCCACAGATCAGCACTTTGTAGTTATATTTCTCTTGTTCTTGGCGGAGAAAAGCTGCCATATTTTTATTAACGTGTTTGAACATTACATCGGCTGCTCATCTCAAACACTCATCTAGTTCTGTGCCTACCTCTGTATCTGTTTTACAAAGCCTTTAATTAAATTAATTACACTTTAACATGCATATTTTAATTTCCTTTTGCAATCCTATTTCAGACATCTTTTGATCTCTCATTGTAATTCCAGACTACATTCCTTCCCTTAGTGTTTGGTAAACACCTTTTCTTGGGCCAGATTTATTAGCATTTAAATTATTTTCTCACTCCAGGACTTGTCTGCTATCCCTTCTTCCCACAGTATGGCAAGTCAGGCCATTTCTAGGTTAAACCCTAAATTCACTGGAAAGTCTTAAAGCATAAGTATGACTGCATAAAGAAAACATAAAAAAATTCTCTGTAAAAAGAACAGTAAGTTGCTGTACTTCCTTTCAGAGTATAGCTATTGCTGAAGAAATTATTTCAAGGAAATTAAATTTAATATTCTTTAATAGGTGTTTTGCATGATAAGGCAAAGAAACTTGAAACATGCCAAAGCACATGAATACAGTTAAAATGTCAGTTGTCACAGCAGTTTAAGTTTGCTTCAATGAGTTTTAAGAAAGGGTAATCCTTATGTGTTAAAACACAGGACAGATTTTAACCTTAATTTTTAATTTGAGCATGAAAAACAGCAGCAGTATTCTTCCCCCTACACATCTCTGTGAAATTGTCTCTTTAAAAACAACCTACCAAAAAACAGTGCTACAAAGCACTTTTAACTGATTTTTAAATTCTACATATGTTTATTCAAAAATTTGACTACTTTTAAAAAATGACTGCACACTTTAAAAACCAAAGAGAAATATTTCAGCTAACCAGAGATGTCCTTTCCTTTCCCAAAAGCAAAAAACAAAACAAAACAAAAAAACAAAAACAAAAAAAACCACAAACAAACACCAAAACAACCAAACAGTTTGCTCAGCTCTGCACATAAACAACTCCAACAAGTTATCAGGCATCAAATCCTGAAAATTCAGGTACGTGTTTCTTAGTTGGGACATTCAGATAGAAGTACATTTGCAATGTTTTAAGCTTTATTTTCATTGGCTAAAGGACATATTTCACCATGATGAATAAAAAAAGGATGTTAAAATTCCAGCTCTTCTATAAGACTACAGAGAAAGTCCTTGGTTTTCACATCAGGTGAATTCAAGGCTACATGAAGGATAAAGGTCAGACCTACCGATGGCAGGCTAAAAGTTTCACATGCTTTTACTTATCTCTGTATTTATTAAAGCAAGTCTACATTCAATATCCTCCTTGTGGGGGGGGGGGGGGGTAGAAGTAACAGCAGTTCATACCTTTCCCTGACTAGAAACAGCTCCATTAAACAACTTCACTGCCCCTGCTGACAAATTCACTTAGAACTCTAGTGGATATTTTAGCTGAATTCATTTCCAAACCAAAGACTTATGGTTGCATTAATCAGAATTAGCTCCCATTAGGCATCATATAACCAATATTAAAACACACGTTGTACAACTGGCTTTCCCAGGCAGACAAGTTTTTATCTTGCTTAAGTTTTTATCTTGCTAACTTGTTTCTTATCCAAGAGGACAATATTTTAGCATGAACCTCACCTACATTCCTTCAAAGTGCACCTGCTTTCCTCACTGCCAGTAGTGTGTGAGTGCTGTGAACATTGCACCATGCTGGGCGCTCTCCTGATATCAGCAGGTATCAGAGACTGGTCTATCTGAACCCCTCGAGGATAAACAAACAGGGCAGGATCTGCTCTTACAGGTCTGGGCTGCAATCACTCCCAAACTCGATTGCAAGCAGAAATCCTGTTCTTCTACACTGCTTTTCCAATTTATACCTCTAAAATCTCTCAAGTAATTCTGCATATGGCACTGTGCAGGGCAGCAAACAGCACATAAGACAATCCTTTGAGGGCCTCATAGCCATTTGTAGACTGAAATAGGATGGAAAAGCAACACAGGAGCAACCAGAAGAAATACAACATCACTTCCCACAACAAACAAGCCCTTTTCTCTTTGGCCTGCTGCATCCAATCCTATTTTCCTAATCCTCTCTGCAGGTTGCAAAAGTGTTCTTGAGACCCAGTGTATCTGATTTCACACAGGCACCTGTAAATGTAGGGCACTGATACTGGGTATCTGTTCTACTTCAGCAGTTCCAACTAACTCCAAAAAACTTATTTGGAGCCTAACCTTTCATTATACAAAGAGGACAAAAACCAACTTAGCAGGATACTGGTGCTTCTATTTATGATCCAACACATCATCACATAAATCCAGATTTCATCTGAAAACAATGACATGCTCTTAAATTACTGGGGTCTTAAAGTCTGACTACAATGATTCTCATGTTGACTTTTGATACAGAAAGTGGAGAAACAAATGGAAAAAATAGTTAGAAGACTATTCAAGAATAGGAAAAGAACGAAAAATAGTGAATAAAAATTTATAGTGAAAGGGAAGAACGTCAAAACTGGAGGCTGTCACTATAGGGAATTTCCCTAATGATAATGAATGCAAGAATGAGCTCGTAAGCAAAATCAACAAAAGTCAAGGTGACTTCTTGTGAGTTTGAGTCACATTTCTGCCCAATTAAAGATTTTGGCCCTCAGAGCCCCAGGGCCACCTCAGAGGTTTTAGGCTTTTGAGATCAAAATGCCTACTGAGTACTTGCACAAAGTACTTTTGCACAGAGCAAAAAATCTACCCCAAAACTGAAGGACTTCTCAGTTACCCCTGAGGAAATGTGCCTCACCCATATCCCTTAAAATACTGCACGTTTTACCCAAGATATAGCTAAGGTGAAGTGCTTAGGTGGGAATACTTAAAACACTTGGAAAAGACAAGGAGAGTGCCCTACACCGCAGGCAGAGAGGAGAGGTGCTATTGCAAGAGGTTACCTTATCCCAGAATATTTATGATTCTCTCACCCTGGCTGTTGGAATCCCTTCAGCACAGAGGGAAGCCAACTCATGGATAAGTAAAAAAGGTAATAAAATAAAGCAGATGTGGTTTTCCCAGCTCTCACTTGTCCTGCAAGAAAAGACACAAGTGGTATGGAGAGCGCCATAGTTTATGCTTCTGCATACCCAAAGTGATTATGCAGACTGTGGCTAGCATTATCTGAAGATGCTGTTTACTTCATATTTCACAGGATTGTCATGTTAACAAGAATCTCTTCCCTGCTGAAAAAGCTTGTGTGTCAAGAGAGTTCCTCAGTGCTGATGAGCAACACAATGTCATTGCATACTACTGGTGTGTAGCTGACACCCATAAGTTTCTCGGGTCTTTTACACCAAAACATCAGAAATCCTCTTTTGGGGCCTGAGTCCATAAGCTCTGAGTGTCATTAAAACACAGCAATTATCACTGATAGGCTCTGGCACAGATTCCTTATTTGCTGTGGGAAGGTAAGTCCTAACAAAGAAAACATTCTTCTGCTGCGATATGCAAGTTTCATATCTTTAAAAAAACCCAAAATTTGAGTAGAAAAAAGACCTACACCCATTCTTTCATAACTTTCCCTCCATTATTTGCTGTATTCCATTGTTCAGAAACAATAGAGATGCTTACAAATATATTTTTATGCAAGCTCTTTGTGATAAAAATAACTCCTTTCACAATTCACATTGAAGGGCAGCAGGATTCTCGCTTACCCTTCCAAACAAACCTGCCTGTGTTTGAGCAGTTCTTGCTGCCCCACTGTCCTCCCCTCTCTAAACACTGACACAGAGGGAGATAACGGAGCTGGGGGAATGAGCTTGCTGCTTTGTATGCACACACAGCAAAAATGAAAAGTAGGTTGTTTGATGTTGAGGGTGAATTGAACTGATCCAGGCACTCCTTTCCAGCACCATTATTTATGAGAAGCAAGTACATATTATTGACCAGTGAACATACAATAATGATGTAATTAGCTTTCACCTAAACAATTACTTCCTTGTCACTTCCCATCCAAGTCCAGAGGTGGCACAGACTCAGGAGGGCAAAGGGTTGCAAATAACAGGCACAGCTCACTGCTAGAGCTGCATTAACCCTCTGCAGGCACATTTCTGGATGCAGCAAGCAGCCAAACCCAGCCCACAGCAGTACCCAGAAGAAGACTACATTTCTACATTCATTAACATTTGTGGAGTTACTCATTAAAGGCAAGTGGTGTGAACCAGTCTCATGCTTCAGCAGATAGATGATCTGTCAGCTCCTGTTCACTGGGATCTTAACACCACACAGAGAGCAAGGTACAGGTTTTATATTCAATAAAGGACTCTTCCTCACCTTGCCAATTCCAGCTCTGCACTGGAGAAGGAGCCATCATCCAGACCACTCTAGTGCAAATACAGCACAGACTGGGACTCCTGTGCAGCTACCTCTAACTGGCATCCTGCAGGCCAATTCAGCTCCAAAGCCAAAAAATCCTGCTAAGTTTTCTATTAACAATTTAATTAGCATTTCTGAGTATGCTTCTCAGGGAAATGTTTTATCAGAAAGTTACTCTGCCTTGATATAGCTGGGGGGGGAAAAGCCACATCCTTAATTGGTAGAGCCATATCAATCACATCTCAGTGTGTTCAGTCCAGATACTGTTATAGCAGCTACATAGAACCTGGTTTGATCAGATTTGAGACTGACTCAAGAGAAGCTTTAGTAACATCCAGTGAATAAAAATCATCCTAGGCCATAGCATACCTTTTATTTACAGGCATTGTGTTAGGGGACTGAGAGAGCCAGAAACCAACAGGTTTGGCACAAAAGAAACTGCCTTCACCACAGAAGAGAGGCTAGGGAAGGCTCTTTGCAGCTCCCTGTTCAGCAGTGAGAGCACTCACACAGGAAATCCAGAATCCAGAAAAATTCCTCCAGATTCAGAAAGGACACTGTCCCCCTCACCAGGGAGAACACACTGCAGAAAGGTACTGGAAAGCAGATTGCCTCAGTCTGTGTGTGCTCCCTCACAGATGCTTTCATCCATCAGCCAGGGACTCAGGTTCCTGGGCAGGTTGCGCACAAAGGTGGTTTCTAATCCCACATGAATCAGATCCTCACATCCTCGCCAATTCTTTTTGTTTTTTGAAACAGCAACAAAAGAAAGTCCTCCCAGACCCTTTCCTAAATCCCTGTTTCCCCACCTACAATCACTTACTCAGAAGAGTACACTAGTGACAGCTCTTTGGCAACTCAAAGGATGGTTGAGTTGAAGAATTACAGTTTCTAACTTCCCCCTTTTCTACTGCAGACCCAAAGTCCTCATTGTTTTAATTTAGAGGAGAGATTAGTACCAACTGTGTTTTGCCTCTTATCTTTGCTAAACAAAAGGTTATATAATGTTTCAGGAAATGAGTTCAAGTGAATACAACCATCTTTTTCACAGTACTAAATGCTTAAAAAAGTATCTGGTTTGTCCATTCTGGCAGCTTATGTTTATTCAAGACAGACAAGGCACGGGGAGTAAAAAAGCAAAAAAAATCCCTGAGCTGTAGTACAAAAAGACCGTTTTAAAGTAATTTTCTTGTCAAAAATTCTATAGCTCTGTAAAACTGCAAAAGCGGATGTCACTTAGGCTAGTAACAATTTTTGTGATGATGCTAGTCTACTGGCAAGTCTGAGATGTTCACAAATTCATATTTTAGAGACAGAATTATTATTTCACAGGCCTATTAAGGACAATGTTAAGAACACAAATAACCTAAAAAGAGTACTGATACACATGACACAAATAGATCCTGCCATAGGGAAGATCTCGGGGTGTTTCAGGATGTATGACTAAGAGGGAAGATAGAAGTAAAGGCAGCTAAAGGCAGCACAGTGAGAGCATTCCTCACCATTGTTTTGAAATTAATGTTTATCAGTTTTCCATGAATCACCAACTGCACTTTAAATATCAGTGCTTGTATTCTTCAAGAGACTATAAATACACACAGTTTTATTTGCTTGTTCCAGAGAAAGCTGTGAAAAGTGTGACTTCTGTTCCTAATATATAGCAATGCTGGGTGTTGTCACAGGACTGCAAGAATGGGTTTTGCTTTTTTGAGATGTGAATGACAAAATACTGCTGTATGACATCACATCTCTTTCTGGTGGACAAGAGCCTTATCAATCTGTTTGATAATAACACACTTGATGGTTTTTTGACTAGACTTCTTTCCCTCTAATGACTCCAGTTCTACAAAATATCACTGGTTATATTGGTTTGTGTTTTGTAACACCTTGGAAGCTTACATCTGCATGACTCCATTTCAGCCAGTGGAGCTTTAAACCCTTTTGTTGGCTTTTAACAACCTCAGCTGTCATGTACTTGGAGCTGCACTCAGGTGTTTCCTCCAAGTGAGCAAAGTCGGGGTCGAGCAGCTCGTGCAGTCACGCAGCAGAACCAAGCAAGTGATCAGTCCTTTCCTACACAATTTCTCACAGGATGAAGAAGTGGGAAGAGTCAAACTACTGAGAGCACAAATACAACACAGAGGAGCTGCTAAACAGAAGACTTCTGTCTCAAACACCAGGACCATCCACTTCCTTTCAGATTTCAAAGAAAACACAAAAACCTTAGGTTTGGTCTTCACTAAGAAAGCTTTCCCTTGCAGTGTGATGAACCTGGAATCCACACGTCAACTATCTTATGCAGAGTTATTCAAGGATTTAGATTAATGTTTCTTTGTCAAACTTTTAAGCAGAAAGCAAACAATTCTGTTCACAAAAAGCACAGTTAAGGAACATTTATGTCCCGGTCCTAACAGGAAAAATTAAGAGCAGGGGAAATAGGGTCTACATTTCTAGTGTTATCTAAGGTCTACTGATACATTGATTTATTTTCTAAGCACTGTGAAGTGACCCTTAATATGTTTCCCTAGTCAACCTGGCACATTGTAGAGCAAATAAATAATACCACTGCACTGCAATTGTTTGATGCAGGTCAGATCTTCAAAACCCTGGAGAATGCTTTGAACAGTGATGGAAGAATACTGTGCCAGCCTGTGCTGGGGACAGGCCCTGGCATCTAGGTGGGAATGAATAAGGAATTACAAGAAAACCCTACTGAATTGTAGATGTTTCTCTTCCATGGATCAATACAATTTCCAAGGAATCAAAGATTTTGAAGAAAAAGCAACATACTGTCTGCATAGCTCTGAAGATAGTGAGGTGGTAGTTGTATAATGCACATACCTAAAAGGCTTAAAGGAAAAAAAGTCTTCAAATGAAATATTTGTGCATTTCCTTTTAGATTATTTTATGGGGAAAATAGGTTATTAAATATTTGATAGTTATGTTCTGCACCAAACTCTATCTGTTTAGAGATATATTATGTCTAAAGTTTTTTGAAGGGTCATAGTATTTGTAATAAGAATGGTAACTTGACAGTATACCTGCTTTTCATGTGGATTAAGGTGGACTTCCTGGGCACAGACCAAATGCCAACACTTTTAGGCTGCAGCTGTCCCTGTTCCAAGAGACAAAGCACACAGATACCTTTCCTTCCCACTGTGGCTGCTGGAAATTTGTGGGGTTTCTGCATTAGTCAGCACAAGTAGAACTTGTTTTTCTCATTAATTGCACCAGCAGGGTATATAATAAACAGCTGCCTCAGAGGAAATAGGAATGAGAAGGGAGAATACAAAGGGAGAGTCCAGTGTAATGAGTAGAGGGGTTCTGTTCCACCATGTTCATCTCTTGCTGGCATTTGTGAACAGAAATAAAAATCTCAGTATGCATACAGCTGCTAACAGACTGGTGGGCTCCAGTATTCCCAAGGCACATTATTTAGCCCACAGATGAATACTGAATGTGTGTTCCTGTCCCAAAACTTTGCAGTCTCAGTGTAAAATCTGAGGCTATTGTTCAAGCACAGCCTTTGAGGAGGAGTTTTTAAGCTTAAGACAAGGACACAGATTCTTCCCAGAGAGATGTTTGAGTAGGGGTGTGCAGTCATGGTCCCTAAAGAGAAACACCCAGATACAGACACAGGGTAGAGGGAAATACCTTCTTTCAGGGTTACCTGCTTTAACAGGAATATGGTTTTCCCATTTCAGAAAAGTGAGCATTTGGTATCTAAAACAGCTTAGCAATAAATGAACTGAATGCCCTCCTACCTTTGTTGTTTTTTTCCTCCCCTTTCCTTCAGCTGCCCTACTACAAGAACTGCAGGAAATGGCAGGTTCTGCTTCACATGCATATATACTTCCATAAACAGTGATATAAAATCCAGGCCCCTCACCCTACATGCAAGGAACTTTTCCTTTGTTTGAAATTAAAACTTATAAAAAAAATTTTAATGGGAAAAAAAATCCCCATAACTTTCTCCTGGGAACCACAGAGTCTACTTACATATGAGAGTCAAATACTAAATGTGTTTTGTTGATGGTATTAAACTGAAAGTTTCAAAGAGAAGTATCCAAATTAATTCAAGTGCATTAGACATCCAAATTCTAATGCAAGCCAAGTGTGCTTTAGCTGTTTCAAATACCACAGCATAAGTATACAATTCAAGACCTAAAGTCTTGACTTTGTACCCATAAAGAAAGGGAATTTACTGAAGAAACCAAGTTGTGAAGCTGTTCTCCACCTTACCATTTCCTTCCAAAATGTTGGAGAGGTTTAACTTTCCTCCTTGGTAGGGTTGTGGACAGTGCAAAGGCAGAAAATCATCAGGGCTGAGAGCAGCATTCCACAGCATCACCTAAGGAAGGAGCAATGACCTCTGGCTGTGCTTAAATAGGGCCCAGGCAGGGGGTGTGGGGTCACACATGAGGCTGAGCAGGGTTGTTAAGATGCAGCAAGCCCTCTGACAGACACACACAGTTTGTGCTTGAAAAATTACACTCCATCTTTCCAGTTTTTCAGGGCATTTTCCTTGCTAATGTAGATGAGGGTGCTGCTTTCCTTACCATGGCAACAGAAGTCACTAAGAGGGAAACTTTCAAGCAGGCTTGTCAGTGAAAGTTACATTCTTTAATATATCACTTCTGTACTTCCATAAATCTCATCCAATGTGGAAAAGTTTTCTGGAAAGGAGGATGAGAGGAAGGCGTCTTAAGGCTGTTTCTTTTCCCAGTGAAATCCCTCTGTCCTCTCCTGAGAACTCCCAAATCCTGTGCCAGTTAAATGAACCAAGCTGAGTGCCATGTGGCCGTGGCAGCCAGAAAGAGTGACAGTGAAATGGCAGAAGAACTGGGAGGGAGTAATTTAAGGAGGGAGGAAGAGGCCTTTCCCCATGGGCAGTGGTGGTGCACTAGAGAAGAGCCCTGTGCCCCCCTCCCCTGTGCTGTTGGTCGTGTCCTGCAGCTGGGCCATCGTGGCGCTGGCTTTGCTGGGCGTGCTCTGGGCACAGTGCAGGGCTCGTGTGACCAGGAGAGTCCCTGGGCTGCCTCTTGTAGTGTGTGGCATTCCTGGCCACAATGAGCTTTGCACTGCCAAAATTAGCTATGCTGTCTCTTTTTAAAACTGTCCCCCTCTCACTGTGTTATTAAAATTATATCAATGTCCCTTCAGTCTATGGGTCAGTGGGTAAATCTGCTGTCAATTACCAAAGTGTGAATGAAATGAAGAACAAATGGTCTAACTTCATCAGCGTTGTTTTTCTCTTCTTCCCCCAGATAATAATACCTTAAAATAGAATGCCTTATTAACCACAGACCTGAAGGTTAATAAGTACATCAACAAAACAAATGTAGTAAATTAAAACAATGCATTAACATTCATTAGTATTTCACTGTTGATTCCCAAACATGCTGCTATTGCTATTGTGCTATTATCAGGCAATAATTGTTATGTCAAAAGATAGGACCCATATGGTTCAACGAGATCCTCTGGGAGCTTCTGCTGTATGAAAGTCAATCAAAAATACAATTCTATAAGGAAAGATGTGGACACAGGAGAGTTGCTGTCAGTATATGCAACCCATGTGAGAGGCCCAAGTGACTGTTTTAAATAAAAGTTTTTAAATCTAGGGGGAAAAAAAAAGTGAGAGTTGGAAAACTAGCAGTAAAATCAATAGGTTTTTTCAGAGTATCTAAAACTCAAATGCCAGTCTTTGCCACACTGGATCCTGTTATTCGATCAATAGAAAATACCCTCTAACACCTCAGAAAAATTCAAACTTTATATATATTTGTCTGCACATAATAACAGATCCAGATGAGCTAAACCAGGCTGCACTGAACGGCACTTATCCTCTGAAATACCCACAATTTTTAGGTGAGGCCTGAATAAATAGAAGGTAGAGAACATAATGCACTGAAGATCCCAGCTGAAGTTGTCTGCCATCCAGCAGTAAATCCTGTCTTATGACTCAGGTCCTTCTGGTAAACAATTAATCCCATAATTAATTTCTAACATGTCATAACATAGGAGATGGACAAATATTTGGGCTGCCTCTTCTCCTTCAGCTGCCCTCGTCCTCACGTATCTCCTGACCATCCTGCTGGAAGGAGTCAGGACAAGCCAAAGGGATTGTGCCTTGGCTTTCAGTGCCATCTGAAGTCCACCTGGGACCAGCGTGTCCAAAAGTGCTTTAGTGGCTTGCTCCCTGCACAGTGCTGTGGCACCTGGCTGTGGCAATGCCATCTTCACAGTGGCTATTGCCTCGTGCCCTCTGCAGCCTCACCATCTTCCCTTCACCTGCAGCTTTGCCTCCTCTCCTTTCCTTCTGGGGCTTTTCCCTGTGCCCAGAAGCAGAGCCAGGTGGTGCCTGTCCTGCTCTCTCTTCCTGTGCCTCCAGCTGCCTGTGCAGCTCCCAGCAGCCCCCACTGTCACTCTGGCTGACTCGTGCTCCCACAGAGAGCTCCTTCATGTCTCTGGTGCTGATTCACAGGGTTTGGGGGGCCCTACAAATGAACAGAAGCCATAACCGTAGCGTCTTGGAACAGCGCTCAGATTACATCACCGTGTTTGCACTTTTATGTCTCCTTCACGAGTTCATTATGAATTTCTGTGTGCTCCTGGGGTCAGTGTTTTAAGAGCAGGGGCTGTTGTGCCCAGCTCTATCTCGCTGTTCTATCTGGCAGTTTGTATTTAGCAGGCACACACGGGCTGGGAAGGGTTGCGTAAGCTGGTTGCTATGGCAGGTTTCTATTCACCATCTGCTTGACTGAAAAAATATCTTTTTCAGTTAGCACGCTGGGTCTGGTGTTTGCATCTTTTGTTTCCTTCCAGATGCAATCTCAGAAACACAGGAGGGGCTGTGAGGCTTTGGAGGGGAGGAAAGGCCTTTTGAAACAGCTCTTTTACCCAGCTAAAAAACACATTGTCCCCGCTTGGACACTGCAGGAAACTTAACGTCCTGAAAAGCCACTTTCCCTGTACCCAGCTACTTTCCATGGCACTGCTTTATCATAAAGGAGATAAAACTGCAAACCTCTTTCTATATATACCTTCATCCTGTTTCTGGACTGTTTTCCTAAGGAAACCAGAATCTGTGCTCACCATCACCTTTTCCCCCTCCTTCCCGAGCTGCTTTTGAGCCTCTGACTTATTTCTGCCCCATTTAGAAGACATAAAATTAAGTTCCCTCATTTCACACGAAAAGGGAAAGGCCTATTAATGACCTCAACAAGAGATGTGATGTAAGAGTCCACCGCTTGCTAGAAACTCAGGAGGCTACTCTGGAGAGGCTCTGAATGCCCTCCTGACAAAAAAAAAATTGTTTTAATCGGAACTTGCAGCTCAGCAGACTCAAATACACACAAGTAAATCCATAGGAAACTGCTCATAGGACTGCCCTTTTCCAGAAAGTGTCTCTGGCTAAGAATACCAAGCAGAAGCAGAGACTGGACAAGCAGAACCTCCCTAGAAGGCCCAGGATAGGCAGCAGCAGCAGCAGCAGCCCAGGTGATGTGTGGTGAGATGTGTATTTCTGGAGGACACAAACCCAGAGTCCTCAGGGAGTAAAGCTTCTGTTTTGCACAGCAGCTTGAGGAAAGGCAGGCTGGAAAATCCAGGTGAACAGCCAGAGGAGCTGAGGTCAGGCACACATCATGTAAGTCCCTGAAGCAGCCCCAGAACTGGGATTCATCTGACACCACAGACACTGCACGCAAAGGGGAGCAGCAGAAGCAAGGGCTGCTGATTCCCTCCAATGAGGGTTCCTGAGACCAGCCTCCCAATGTCCAGGCTGCATGAGACAGGGTGTACACACTGCCACAGACCCCTGCTCCAGCAGCACTGGGTGTTCCCCACACACCACCTCTTCCTTCCATTCAGCCTGGGGAAGGCATTGCCATGTGCAGCCCACTGCTGGCTCAAGGGACTTGGCAGCTTTGCCAGCCCAGCTCCTGGGGGATGAAGCTAAACCAGGCCCCAGATGTGTTTCCTGTGAGAGAATGGGACAGCTGTGGTGAGGAGAGATGTACCAGTCACAGTTCCCCACGGTGGGCGAGGTGCTGGCCAGATGTCACCTGGAGGGTGACCACCAAGGTGATGCACAAAACCCTTCTGAGAGCCAGGTTATGCTCTGCATGAAAGAACCTGGGTGCCCCTATGCCCTTTGGCTGTTCACAGGGTGTAAGACAGCCTCAGCTGTTCTTGAGCACATCCCACTGGCAGCTGTAATTTACTCCATAAGTCCATAAGGACAGATCAAATTGTGTTTTCTTATTTGCTGTTCCCTCAGTCATGGCTCACTGTTATTTCATTTTGCTGGCAGAAATATTACATGCTTCAAGCACAGCACAGATAAAAGACTGAAACTTTTATTTTTAAGCTGTAACAAACTAAATGTTTAGGGGAGGAAAGCCAAAGGTAGCATCTACTCTCACAGTGTATGGTTTTAAAGCAGAGCAGGCATACACCTCCTGCAGGATGCATAACCCGAAATTTGCTTTGAGGGTTGTAGCTTGTTTATGAGGTTCAGCCAGAGCACAAAGCACAAAGCAAGCATCTGGCCATGATCCCTTTGTGCACTTTAGCAGCCTGCAAATGAGGTCTAGCATTTATATGTATTTATAAAGCAAAAATAATCAAAACAGCTTTCAAAGGAAAGTTTTCTCTCAAAAGCTTCTGGCAGCTCATCAGTTCACTGATGAAGCACTCAGACTGTGCTCTGTGTCTCACAGGCTCCACTCAGTGAAGTTGTAATATTACCTACCTCAGGAAGTCAGGTTTTAGGTTATTGGTACACAGATAAGACAAAAGAAGGTTTTTTTAAAAAAGTTAAATGGGAAAATAGTGGTGCTGCAGTTAATAGAGTAATCCTCTGTAGAGATTCCCATCTGCCTTGGCACGGTCTGAAGGAGGCAAACACTGTAATCTGAGCCATACATACTTTAGTCAACTGCTTTACTTCCAGCTCTGGTTAGGAGCATTGTATCCAAGCAAGAGGGAAGTCTTGAGGAGCAGGACATTTAACACCACATTTCTCCTACTTATGTGGAATAGTTTATTAAAATCAGTTCAGTCATTGATATGTGCTGAGGCTGTTGACCATGGTATGAACCATGGGGCTAGGCCAGAAATTACCTTTAAGGGAAAAAAACCCAATAACAACCAGCAACATGAAAAAAATATCTTATATCCCACAGGTATTCATTTTGCAGGAGTAAGAGGCTAGACCTGCAATCACAGTGAGGGTTTGTCAGTCAGCTCTGTCAGTCAGCAGCTGCCAGAGCTGCTCCCACAGCTGAGGGTGTCTCTTACACACCCATACAAGCACAGGACCTCCTCAGCATTTTCTTACATCTTTCATGGAAAGCTTGGACTAAAGTGGAATCTTAAATGTTGTGCTTTGGCAAGGGGATCACAACCTAGAGAGATGTTTTTGGGCCACTGTACCCAGAAATGCAGAAGGTGCAGAAAGGAGGATTTGGATTTATCTGTGCTTGCTGGGAGGATCATGCCACCGTATCCATCATCTGCCAGCCAGCAAAACTTCCTCAGAGAGTGTTCATTTTGGCTCAGAATGGGATTATCCAATTCCCACTGTCTCCTTAATACAGTGCATACATTAGAACATCTGACATGGGAGAAGATTTCGTTCTTCACTGTCAGTTTCTGCTTTGTGAGTTAGCTGGTGCTAACACCCGGTATTATTTTAATTCTGCAAGGACACTTGCACCATAATACTAGAATTATTTGTATATAGAATATTACCGTGAGGTTCATGCTGAGGTCCTTCTCAAACTCTTTCTTGGTCATCTTTAAATCTGAGTGCATACATTTTATATTCAGTAACTAAGTGGTGGTTTAAGGCAAGTTTTTTTTCATCCACAATGAATCTTACCTTTTGATATACAGGTCTCATTCAAAGTGGGTTGAATAATTTTGGTTTTGCTATCTCATATCATTGTTCTCCAATAAAAATATATATTTTAATATGGTTTTCACCTTCTTGAATCTAAAAACATGCAATCTTTCCCAAAGATTACTTTCTTCCCCAATATTTTTAATAATTAATTCAGTGATATGTGCAGCAGTGTGTACAAAACAAGGAAAATACACAATCTGTCTGCACCCAAACCCAGGTGGAGGTGCTAGCTGTCTCCAGAGCATCCCCAACCAAGACAGAGAGTAACAGCACCAGGAAAATGCAGAAGAACCTTGGCCATCGCAGGGCTCTTGCTGAGCAAGATCCTGGCAACATCCGCTTTTATTGTCTGCTGAGTTGCTTGATTTGGGATAAGATAGATATGCACAGGGTACAAGGTGTACAAATAATTATTGCTTGCTTTTCTTCATGATATTTGTGGCTTTGGGTTCCTTTGCAAGGTCCAGCTTGAATCCAACTCTGTGAGAGAAAAACTACCCTGAGAACAGGGAGTGTCTATATCAAATCCACTGGGAAGACTAAAGAAGACAATCTTGAAAACAAGAAAGAAATACATGCCTGTGCCTAAAAGATATATATCTCTCTGTGAGTAAAAGTAGTGGAATTAATTCTGAAAACGTATTCTTAGAAAATAGTGGTCAAATCCTCCTAGAGTTTTCCCATGACACTGTAAGGAAGTTTCAGCAGGAGTAACAGGATATACAAGTGTATCTGTAAATAGGCATCTGTAAATTAATGACCTACAAGTTACTAGGTACATTGTGGACCGAAATAAGAGCTCAGGCAATATTTGATGTTGGTTTTAAAGCAGATTTAAAAAAAAAAAATTGGGCACAGTTCTGAAGAAGAGTTCAGCAAAACCATTTCAATATGTCAGACAGACTACATTTTACGCTCTCCATTCCCAGAAGAGTGAAGGTTTCTCTATAATTTCCAGGGGAAAATCACACGTAATATAATCCCTTGGTAAAAAGAACAGACCTTATAGTGCAAAGGAAAACAAACTTTATTCCCCAGGTGAAGATTAAACAATTTTTTTTTCTCTTAGAAAACATATCCATTCTTCAAATATTAAGAAAAATAGGGAATAACAGCTACAATAAAAATAAACCAAGAAAACAAATAAAGGTACAAACATATTTTTCTTCTGTGGGAAAAAAAAAAATAAAATTATGTTCAAATTATGAAGGGAATTTCCAGCCTTTTTTCTTCCCTATTTTTTTCTTTTGAGAGCTTGAGTTTATGGTGGTGTATGGTATATGTTCCAATTTCTCCCATTCATAATTTGACAATGCCATCTCTTTTTTTTTTTTTCCCCCCTTTTGGCACATAATTCCCTTTTTCTGCCCCAAATCCAAAGTCTGCATGTAAAACAAGCTTTTGTGAAGCAGCAGGTTGTGACAAGCAGCTCACTTTTACTATCAAGACAAATGATGCATTAAGCTCGCATGTTAAAAAGCATTAGAATGTGTCCAAAACTTATCCCATATGTTTTGAGGCTTTCACCACACAGAACCACCAAGTAAGAACATATTTTCCTGCCTAAGCAGACAATTTTTTTCCACATCAGCTGAGTGTCTCTATTGTTTCAGCAGGAGCCTTATTTCTTCCATCCGTGTGTGTTCACTGCAATTTGTCAGCTACAGAATTGGTTTTTTGGAGCCTGAAACATGAGCACTTCCCAGGAAACCCATAACAGCAGTCAGGCTCTAGGTCACGCTTATTGTGTGTGGACCACATTGCTTTGGGTCTTTAATACTGATTAACCAACCAAATAATAAATTAGATTGAGAGGGAAATCTTCGGGGAGGAAAGAACAGATTCAATTTAATTACAACAACATATCTTGATTATTTCTTGTTAATACTAAGATTCTGCACTTAAACAAGTAATCTTTGTCCTAATAATTAAGGTCATTTGTCCCTATGGGTTATTTCCTGTCTGAAACAGAGTCTGGAGCTGTGCAAAGGTGGTGGACTGAGCCTGTGGTGATGGGAGCAGAGACAGCTTTTCATCACAGCCATGCAGGAATGCACCTCCTTCCCAACAGAAAAACCTTGCTGGGATCATGCCAGGATCACCTGCAGTGCTTTCCTTAATGCCATGAACACCTGTGAGGACTCTGGGGGGGAAGGGCAGTGGGCATGCCAAGCTTCTGGGGTGTCAGAAGGAAAACCTGGAGAGTCTCAGAGCAAAGCAATGCAGTCCTGCAGTTCCTCTGGCACCCATGGACTTACAGATGAGACCCACAGAAATGCTGGAACAAGCCAAAATCCCAGTTGCACTGTCCACTGGCATGTATGACTGTTTCTGGCCTCTCAGGCTGAAACACCAAAACTCCACACGCCTCACCTCTGCCTT
Source organism: Onychostruthus taczanowskii (assembly GCF_017590055.1). Classification (NCBI taxonomy): domain Eukaryota; kingdom Metazoa; phylum Chordata; class Aves; order Passeriformes; family Passeridae; genus Onychostruthus; species Onychostruthus taczanowskii. The sequence goes on along the minus strand of NW_024499240.1, from coordinate 8,152,142 downwards.
CACTCGGGCGAGGATCCCATGTGGGCGGCATGTGTGTAAAACACATCAGAGCATTTGAGGCATTCCCATAAAAACTACACTGGTATTCCATAGAAAGCTGGGCAGAGCTCCAGCTATCCTTGCTCCTTCATGCAGACTCCAGGATCTCTCGAGGTCCCTTTTGGAGCTTCCCCCTTGTGCTGATGCTTATCAGCACAGGACCTTGCCTGTGTTTGCACTTCTTCACTTGAATGATGCTTATGCACTTTGCAAGGAAACTGCACCATAATGCAGTTGTGTTGTTGTTGTTATTCCAGTTCTTATTATTAACTTAAGAACTGCTGAAAAATGGGTCCTCAGGAATGTGAATAAAGTTTTTTCTCTGGGACCTCGACGGCGGCCCAAGCATATCGGCAAATGGAGGAGAGGAGTAAACAAGTCACAGCAGAGAAACAGCAGCACAAAAATATGAACCTGTTAGCTGCAGCACCACCAAGTGTCAGAACTGAAAACACCACATATCAGGAAAATATCCAATTTCCACAGGAATTGCAGGGGCAAATATTTTTAACCAGCTCATTGGTATCTAAATGAAAACAGTTTAATTTTGAAAATTTTTGAAAATCAGTCCTGAAAATTGTCAGTGTCAAAGAAACCTGTAAGGCTTCTTCCAAGAGCCCAAATCCATTAAGTTCTGCCAAGGTAATATCAGTATTTTCAGAAAATAAAATATATTTCCAATTAACGAGGGAATAATTTTAATAGAAATTTAGATTTAAAACTTCTCAACAATTTAAATGGATTTGTGTTTGTTAACAATACACGCACAAGCACACCCCCAAGTACTCATCTGCTGCCATAAGTTGCAAGGTGTGCAGGAGTCACTGCCTTTAGCACGGGAGGGGAAATGCTGTGTGTTACAGGGACAGACACAGCCCATGGCAACTGCCAATGCAGGCTACTTCAGAGGAAATCTTTCTCTTTTCTGAGAGTGTTATGTTATTATACATGTGTCAGAGGTACAGCTTGTAGCTGTAACTCCCTTCTCTGTAGGAGGGAACCTGAATGCACCTGCTAGTCCAGCGTCACCTGCTCTGGCCACACGCTGACACGCTGGGGTGTTCCCTCAGGACTCTGGTCACAGGAGATGGAGCATGGCCAGCGGCTCCAAAGGAGAGGTACCTGCCTCTGCCGTGTCAGCAGCTGTCAGGGACTGCATCTTGGTGACACCACTGCTTCTATTTTTCAGGGTATAGTAAGCAAAAAATATAACTTTTTTGTTTCCAAGCATTGTTAGATTGTCAGTCCCTTACTGCTAGCATTTACCTAAGGTGCCTTTACTTCCCAGACAAACCAAAGAAGTATCCTTCTACTCCTTTGAGCTTGTTTTTCTGATCCAAAATTTAAATCTTCAGCAGGAATGAAGAGACATACTAAAACAAAGAAACTTTCACAGCCCATCTATTTCCATGGCACATTTTGACAGTAAAGCACTGTCTATTGTTTCATGATTTTCATTTCCTAATTTGTCTTGCCTGGCTGCAGCTTCACACTGCTGTTCATGCCAGTGCCAGTACTGCACCCTCCCCTGCTGAGCATCTCTTCCTTGGCAGAGTGGGAGAAGGCAGAGCATCATGTTACCACAGCTTCCAGCCAGTGCTGGGCTGGGAACTGCTCTAGCTGCTACAGGAGGACATCCCTGTCCTTCTGATTAATTATGTCACCTTCTGAAATGGGACAGAGTCTCTTGTGCAAGTCTGAAAACATTATCATAGCTCATGGCAATGGAAAGGAGAATTTGGAGTCAAACGCCCATCTCAAAATGCTGTGGCCAAGCAAGATCAGTTGGAAATCACTGTACTCAGCACTTTTCTTGGGGTGCCCACCCCATGGATGTCTACAGGAGCCTGGAAATCCCCAGCACCCGCTGATCTTTGTGTGTGTGTGTGTGTGTGTGTGTGTGTGTGTGCTTTCTGGATGTGGATTCCCCATCCTGTTTTTCATAGACAGGTTTAGGCCAGACCTGTCAGCATCTTCCCAGCTGCAGGGGGAGAGTTCTGTCTCCTTTAACTTCTGATACTCCTGATCATAGTCATCCTGGTCGTGATTTGCTCCAAACGTATCCACATTCCCGTTCCCTCCTCCAGCAAATGCCAGTTTCCTGGGTGATTTGCACAAGGACAAGCCCTGCAGTGGCAGGGGCTGTGCTGCGGAGAGCCCCGGTGAGCAGCGGGGTCGCAGCGAGCCCAGCGGCTCACGGCCACGGCGGCATCCTGGTGACCAGGCACCACCTGCTGCCCAAAAGATTAAACTCTTTCAATCCATCATTACAGATCCCCAGCTAACTGCAACAGGCATCATCTAATAGTCTGAAGTAACCTGCACATCTTAACTTGCTTCTGCAGAATTTCGTTAACACTAGTCCCTACCAAAGCCCAGAAACTCGTGGCTGCTTTGAAGGATGTCACATCTATCAGTACTAGCCCTGTGTGCACTTTGAAATGCATGCTACTGCTCTCTACTCTGTAACTAGAGCCCTTAAATAGATAAGATAAACTGTTGCTAAAGTGACTCCAAAATTAAAAATATCACATTAGCTTCTCCTAACTTCAGCTTGGTATTTATTTGTATGGCTACCCAAAACCAAATCTTGACCCTAACTTCCAGGAGGGCTATACAAAACTCCAGGTGAAACCTTCATTTTGTACCAGCTCTTTCTCCTCTCTGAAGAGACCTTGCAAGAACACATAAACCTGATCCTGCAGTCCTAGTTGTCTCATATTCCCCTAAAGCCTTCACAAAAGCAGAGCAACACCATTCCTGCATGAAAACTAAGAATAAGGCACCGGATTCATGAGGTCAGTCTCCAGTGATCTCATGCAACTTTGCCAAACATTGCAGGGGAGACCCATCTGTGAACCCTACTGTCCCAACTCCTTGTGCTATGCTTACTCTTGGACTTCTAGAAAGCTCAAGATTACCTACAACTCCTGCAAAATAGAAATACAGCATTCAAACACAGCCTTGAACTTGCCTCAGAGTATCCTACAGATAGGAGAGAGAAATGTGCTGATCAGTATTGCATGTCCCCTTAAATCCACCTGTAAGTGTAAGCCCATAAGAGGGAACGCAAGACTTAGGTGGAAATTAAGAATAAAGGTATTCAATTATTTTTCTATGTGACTGTTTGGGAGGACATCTCAAGTCACCACAGGAAACTGCTGCTGAGATCTGATTTTCCAGAACTGCCTGTCCTGAACTGCCCTGTTGCTCAGGTAATTTGAATGAGACCACTACATGTTTCCAGACCTACTTACTTGCAGCCTTACCTCACATATAACCAGTAAGATGTCTCCAAAATACATTTTCCAAAACCTAGTGTTAACTGTCAGCCTGTGGGTGCCCAAACACGTATGGCTGCTCTGAGTTTGACAAGACATTAACACAGGGCTATATCAATCCTGTGGCTCTGCAAACCCAGCAGAAATCCTGCTGATGCAACACTTGTTTTTCCAGATCCTAAACTGAATCTTAACCTCAAACCCACCTTTTGTTTTATGAAACCTCAAATTTTATGAATAAATTGATTCTCAGGGCCAGTTTCCTGCTTAACTCTGAGAAAGTTGCTGGATGTGGGAGGGAAAAGAGCCCCAAAGTCCCAAACTCGAGTTTTCCAATTCTCCCCGTGCTCAGATTTACAGGTTAAACCCATCCCAAACCCAGTTTTTCAGATTTTCTGTAACATTGTCCAGCGGCCAGGCAGTGAGCTGGCAGGGAAGGGCTGAGAGAGCCGAAGGCAGAGGGAACCCGGCGGAGGAGCCTCCCCGGGGCGGCGAGACCGCCCTGCCCGGGAGGGGGAGCTGCGAGTCCGCCGCTGCGCCGGCCCCGCTCCCGTTCTGCCCCGGCCCCGCTCCCGTTCTGCCCCCGCCCCGCTCCCGTTCCTGCCCCTGCTCCGCTCCCGTTCTGCCCAGGCTCCGCTCCCGTTCTGCCCCGGCTTCATGCCCGTTCTGCCCCGGCTCCGCTCCCGTTCCTGCCCCAGCTCCTCTCCTGTTCTGCCCCAGCTCCGCTCCCGTTCTGCCCCGGCCCCGCTCCCGTTCCGCCCCGGCCCCGCTCCCGTTCCTGCCCTGGCTCCTCTCCTGCTGCTGCCCCAGCTCCTCTCCCGTGCCCCGGCTTCATGCCCGTTCTGCCCCGGCTCCGCTCCCGTTCCTGCCCCAGCTCCTCTCCTGTTCTGCCCCAGCTCCGCTCCCGTTCTGCCCCGGCTTCGCTCCCGTTCTGCCCCGGTTCCGCTCCCGTTCCTGCCCCGGCTCCGCTCCCTTTCTGCCCCGGCTCCTCGCCCGTCCCTCTCCCGGCTGCGCGCCCGTTCCTGCCCCGGCACCTCGCCCTTTCCTGACCCGATTCCTCTCCCTCTGCTGCCCCGGCTCCGCGCCCGCTCCTCTCCCGGCTCTCTGCCCGCCCCTGCCCCGGCTCCTTTCCTGTCCCTGCCCCGCTCCTCTGCCTCTCCTGTCCCGGCTCCGCGCCCGCCGGCCCCGCATCGCTGCCGGCAGGCGGCTGCACCGGCCAGGAGCCCCATTTTAAACACACCGCAATTATCTAAATCCTGATCTGACCGCTCTGTGTCGGCTCATGACTCTGCAGTAATTAGCTGTGGTGCGCGAAGCGCTGGCCGCCGAGAGCTTGAGATCAGCAGCCTGTCCCTGCCCTGCGCCTTCAGCCAGCGGCACAGCTGGAGCGACCAGAAGTAAAGCAGCAGGTGAACAGTACCGAAAATACAAATTTCAGTTTAGAATTACCTGAAAAATAAAGGGAAATACAGCGAGAGAAACGGAAACCTATGCAATTGGCACACAGTGATAGCAAAGATACAAACTGTGATATTGAAATGTGAGAAAAACAACCCAAATTCATCTAAAGATATGACACTGAACATTTTCAAGATGCACACTATATGAAATACAAGATGCCGAAGTGGTTTACTAAGCCATCCATTCAGGTGCAACACCATAACTAAATACTAAAATCACAGGCAAAAATAATATTTTTAAAATCCCTAGAAAATGAAAGCTAAATTTGAAATGTGTTTAAGTATTTAATCGAGGCATACATAAATTAACATATTTTAAATAAAGACAAGAAGAAAACTAAAAGACATCTTCCCGGAGCACAGAGAAAACCCCAAACAATAATAGGTAGCACATAAAAAATGAGTAACAGATGGACCAACTGGAGGATTGTGCTTAATGTAATTAACATTAGCACTTACTGGTAACGGTTAATGGTCCTATACCATCACACCTCCCAAAACAAAGCCTGATCAGGGACGCATCAAAAGACATGAAGTGAACCCTGAGGCGTAAGTGCCATTTAGATCGTGTTGAAGACATTTTCATCAATCTTCACGAGAAGTAACAGCTAGTGGAGAGAAAGAGATGTGAGCAAGTTTCCATCTTGTATTCTCTACATTTTCTTAAGTAGCTAGACTTTTAGCCAAAAATGTTATATATGGCTAATTTTTTCTCATGTCTGTGCTGCTAAATCTGAAAGATTTACATCTCTTCGGCTGTCATTCAATAGTGGGAACCTATCTGAAAGCACCATTCTGCATTTTAAGACAGGAGCAAGAATTTACTGAAATTCTTCAAGAAATATTTAGTATATACCAGAAAAGAGTTTAAATGGTGGAAATGTTCATGTCGCTAGAAAATCCTTCGCATTTTTTATTAAAGTTTGAAAAAAGTTTCCACATGAAGTTGCTAAAGTGCCTTTTTTCAGTCACAATTATAGTCCTATTCAAAATAACTTTGAATTAACTGATTGTTTATTCAAGTAACAGGTGTTATAAATAATAATTATATGAGGAAAAGCCCCTTTTTGCTCATAAGATCTTGTATTTGAAAGCTTATCAGTTGTAGGACTTACTTGAGAAAACTACAAAGTGCTTCGCTAGGCAAACCCAGATGGCATCCGCTAGGTGCTGTGGCTGGTTTCCTTTTAGCTTCTTCTTTATCTTGTTTGAGAAGAAAATGAAAAAAACTAAAGCCTTAAGTCCTTCCTAAAAGCAAATACTACGGAGGAGAGACGCCTTTCGAATTATTTCGTATTGACAAGCACAGAGCCGGTGTGTGAATCTGCGTTTTTGCCTTCTCGGGTCTGTCTGTAGGACAGGTTCTTCAGTGCCATCTTCTGGTGGGCACGACCGGCAGGGCGGCCGACTGTGGAGCCGAGCCTCGTGGAGGGTTGAGAAGATAAAATGTCAATATAGATATTTATTTCTGCCAATTTATTAAACAGAATGACACAATCTAGCGGCAGATACTTTTTTTTTGCGTGTGTATGAATTGTATAATTTGTACCATTCTTTGTAATCCTCCAGCACACACATATATATACATATATATGAAATATATATATATATATATATGAAATTACTTATATGGAAATAAATGGAGCACAAAGAGCATTACTGTTTCATGTCTAGAATATGGGAGAAATTTTTTTTTTTTTTCAAATAAGTGGAAATGTGAAGACAGGGGGTTTTTGTTCGTTTTTGGTTTGTTTTGGGGTGTTTTTTTTTCTTCTTCTACTGTTTCATGTCTAGAATATGGGAGAAATTTTTTTTTTTTCAAATAAATGGAAATGTGAAGACGGGGTTTTTGTTCCTTTTTGGTTTGTTTTGGGGTGGTTTGTTTTTTTTTTTTTTTTTTTTTTCTTTTTTGAGGGGAGTTAGCTTTCTTATTTTCATCATATAATAGCAATTTGCTCTATTGAGTACACAATAAAAGGGCATCTCCATCTTCTCTACCACAAAAACCAGGCAATTTTTGCAAAAGAGAAGAGGGTCACTGTCATTATAATCACTTTGTTGCTGACTTTACATCAACCCCTCTCTGCCATTTTCAGTTATACATGTGCTGAGCCGGACTGAGGACAGAAGTTTTTCTCCACTGAGGTGGAGAAAAAAACAAATTTGTGCTCAGAGATTACTGCAATTCCAGAGCAGGACAGAGCACCCACAGACAGAATCCTGCAGCTGTGTGAGCATGGCATTGTCCTGGCTGACAGGCAGAGGGGCCTGTTGAGGACACAGCAGTGACTGCTGTGAGCTTCCCTGGCCCCTGCAGATCATGGAGCACAGCAGTACCTCTCTGCACATTTTAATTGTGCAAGGCAACTGGCAGCTGCTGTAAGTTGGAGGTATTCTTCATCTTCTCTAATTTATTTTGGAAGTTGATTGGGAATGCAGGAGGCAAATGAGCACAGAACTGGCTCTAAGTTACCTTGTTTCATGTCCTCCCCCACTCCTCCCACTCATCTGCACAGCTCTGCCCCCATGGCCATCCATCTCTCCACCACAGCAGTAATACACACAAATGAACTTCAAGCAGGTGCTTCATTTCTTCTCTGTTGCCTGTAGGAAGCAAAATATCTGATCAATTGTTTTTGGCTTCCCTTAATATTCTAATGGCTGTATGTCACTAAAGGCTTGTTTTCAGTCTCTTGTAAACTACCTCACCATAATGGTCAAGAATATTATCTCTAATTTGCATTTCAATGCAAATAAATGAAGACATGTTCTCTTGCACTTAACAGGAAACAAAACAAAGCAAAGCCTTGCTTAAGTTGCCTTTAGCATAAAGTCTACTTGACAATTTCAATCCTTTGTAAAAAGAATTCATAGAAAATACTAAATCTTCTTCTCAAATAAATGTTAGCCCTAAGGTTGTTAGAAGCAGCTTCTGATGGTTGATGCATGAAGTCCTGTGCCACTAACGATGGACACTGAATGCCTCCTTCTCTGAGTCTGATGTGGACTCTTGTCTGTTTCTTCCCAAATATTGCTGTGAATCCTTTTACAGAATTCCCTCCAACCTGGTCTTAGAGAACATCAGTATTTGGCTGGATATTTTCTTGCTAGTTTGGTTGCTGACTAAAACAATTCTATTGGCCAGATAAATGAAAGCTTCCATCTCTTCAAACTGAAAATGTAGATGTAAGCAGGATTGTGAGTCTGTTCTTCAGAGTGAATGAGCACAGGTGACGCATTTGGGTTAACTTGGAGTGAGAATGAAACACGTTGCAGAGGGACAATGCAATGGGTAGGATGACATGGGCTTAAGCCATCCAGGGAGACTTCATCTTCACTGAAGACCTCTCAGGGATCATTTTTTCAGAGATCCAAACTAGGATAGGCAGGACTTCCCTTCTGCCATTCCTACAAAACTAAAAATGAGGAAAATGACAAAATACGGTAAATGTAAAATCTGGACAAGATCAAAGGTTCATCTAGCCTGGTAATGATGTTTTCAGCAGGTCTATCCTAGCTAGGTTAACAAGGAGCAGAAAATGGTGCAGTGCCACCAGTCATGATGGCTCAGTGTAGAACCACATTGCAGCAGAAAAAGTGAGGGTCTCCAGCTATTCCTTTTCCCTCTCTCTCCCTGTCCCAATTCTTTCCTGGCTTTGTGCTTCCACTTCTTATCCTGCATGCGTGAAGGTGTTTGTCAGGTCTTCTCTGAGCCAATGTAGCCAGTTCAGTGACAAAAGAATTTTCTAAGCTAAGTCTCAGGAACACCAGGTCCGTATCAGAGGATGGAGCAGATTACACCAACAAGAGCAAAGGGAAGAGAGAAACAGAGCAGTAGGCAGAGGGAGTGAGCCTTCCCCCCGAGCAGCATCAAGCTGCTACATTTCCCCAGCTGCACAGGGTGACATACTGCCCTGCAGTCACCACATGGCCTTTACTGAGCCCTCCAGCGCTACTTGCACATCCATGGTCACACTCGGGCCCATTTCCTCCGTCCTTAATCCAGGGTGGGAATACAACAGTGCTGCCAACCATCGGCCAGGCTGACTCCTCACTACTGCTCCCTCCTGTTCACAGTGCCTACTGAATGAGCTGTCCCAAACTTTCAACAGAAAATCTGAAATCAAGGTGATCCAAGAAACCTGTGCGTCTATAGTGGAAGAAATGGACTATAAATTACTTGAGATAGAGTAAACCTGACACCAACTGAAATTGCCAACCCTTTTCAATAATAAATCATTTTAGATGTACAAATCTATTGGAGGTAGAGATGATGTGAACCTTGACCCCCCAGTTTAAAAGAAAATCAAACAAAAACAAACAACCTGCTGACAGTTGCTTTTCAATTCTGGACAACTGCAACCTTTAAATTAATTTTGGAAAGAATATGTAGTCATTCTCTTTACTGATAGTTTTACTGAGCATCAGTCTACCTAGAGATAAAACGGACACAGAAGAACTACAGATGACAGTTTGAAATAAATATTTTAAAAATACATCTTAATGTTATACTCTGTATTTCTGCTTCCACCAATACTTTTTAAAAGTCAGTTTTAAAAATGCTAGATCTCATTCTCCATTGTCTTGTCATTGGTTTTGAGGTTTCTTGTGTTGCCAAAAAGATTCTGTAAATACCACAGCATGAAGTCTGAGGATAAACATACAGAAGTACAAAAATCATAGATTTCTTCTCCACTGCTTCACATGGGAAATTGTCAACTACAGATCTGCAAGACACCTGAAGGGTGACCAGGTGAGAATTCCCCACTCCTGCTGGAAGGAGAGGTTTAACACCCCCTTTCAGCAGTGACCCCACTCTGCAAAGCAGTGGAGAGCAGGGTTATTTCTCTTGTTCAAGTGAACATAAACAACTGGATGCTCCAGCAATCTTACAATAGACCACTAAGAAAGGGCCAGATGCTGTTATCCATTTGCAAGGGTGAGAGGGACAAAATGAGTAAATATTTATATTATCATAGTGGCATGTAACTGGAGCTCAGTTGTAGAGAAAACAGTGATTTACAAGCATGTTCCTCCTCTCTTGGGAATCCACATAAACCAAGCAAAGGTTCAGCACTGAGAAAAAAAACTCTGACAGAAAGACTAAGCCAGATGAGAGACCTATATGTCTTTAGGACATACTGGACATAATTTTTTCTGGGCTCAGATGATGATTTGCAAAGAGAAATGTTTTCCTGGGCACGAGTCATCACAAATTAATGGGAAATATCTACCTGGCACACAAGAGGAGTGAGTGTGCATTGTGGCACACAACTTCCATCCCAGCACCCCAGAAATAGTCCCACCCAGAGCTTTGGGCTAAAGCTCAGCATTAAGGATGTCTCTCTGCAAGATTACTCCAGCCAGAACATCCTTAACTGTTGAATTACTGCCTGCTCATGACAGAACTCCACTACAGCCAGCCTTTCTCCAAAGACTGCCTGACAGGCTACAGTGTGGAGACCATTCCTCACCTACTGCTTTTTTCAAGCTTGTCCACACTTCTCCCACAGTCACTTAGAGTCACGGCCATCAGTTCTCCGACACTGAGCACCTCACCCAGGCTTGCATCTTCCCTCCTGAAAGATCACAGAAAGTTAATTTTGCACAAGAACTTACAATAAAATATTTTGGGGTTTGGACATATTTTTGATCCTCATGGACATTTACCTTTGAAAGTCCTTCGAACATGAATGCAGTTTATTTGTGTCTAGGCTGTGCTTGGTTTCAGCCCTAGTCCTTGATATATCCATACCTCCTGTAGGTGAATTTTAAGATTGTCCCCAGACAATGAAGGGCAATAAAATCACTCTCTGCAGGGAGTGATATAAGAACAAAAATGCTTTTTTGGATGACAAAATACCATTTTTTTCTGTGAATCTTTGCCGTGAAAGAGGGCAAAGAAAGTGTGCTATCTAATGCTTATCCTGTTCTTTGTGGATTAGAGGTTGAGACACCTCCTCAAGAAACAGAGAAGAAGCACATCATGTCAGTGTAGTTCGGGATAATCATAGCTGGGATAGTTAAGGTCCCAGGAGCATCTCTGAAAAGCAGTCACATGTGGTGACACACTCTCAGGCATTTGACACAATGTTGTGAGGTAACAATGATAGTCATGGGGGTAGAAAGGGAGCAGTAAAAGGAACGGCAGAGGAAGGCAATCTCTTAAAATACAGTGATGTGCGTAACTAAGAATATCCTCATATACACTTAAAGTGCTTAGCAAGACTTTCAGCTGAGAAGTTACACTGAACTGTGATGGGAAATGATTCTCCATCGTGCCCAGCTCACTGAGGAGCACTCAAAGCACAGAACCAGGTGTGAACTCACTCCAAGAGGTAAAAACAAAGCCGCATTACATAATAAGATTTAATGATTATTTGAATCTCTTTTTCCATCCCTGTGGATCATTGATTTAACCTTTCTGGTTTTGTTCTCAGGATGTTGCTTAAACAAGTAACCATGTTCTGAGATTAGTCAGGACCATTTTTGTATATAACCCTTTAAGAGCATTTTGGCTTTAACTTTCTTCAAGAAAGGAACGCTAACAGAAGCAATAGCTTTTCTAGGAAGAGCAAAATGTTGGCAATATGTCAGATTGGATGGCCATAGGGAACAAACGCATGAGCTTTTATGTGCACAGCCTGGGGTTCAACCACTATTTTTTCTCAGAGGAAAACAAAAGCAGACTTTTAAAGCCACCACTAAGGAGATTTCTATTTAGAGAATATGCAATAACTCATATTGAGACAAGATTTTAATCTCAGCAAAGCTTTGGATAATCTGCTGGCACCTGTGTTTGGTGCTCTTCCACCCCATTGCTCTGCTTAGGCTGAGGCCAAAGGCCAGATCCTGCAAGTGTGTTTGTGGCAACAATCCTGCTTATGTGAGGGAGAGTTTTAGCAGAAAAGAAAAAAGGACTGGTCAGAATCTGCCCTTGAAAGTATCACCTGTTAGGAAATGACACCAGTGTCATCATCTTTTATACTCCTTCGGAGCCTCATATTCTTTTTAACAAGCACTGCACCAACTGACATTGTGCAGCCTTGTGCTGCCTTGCTTGTGGACACAGTGTGAAGAATAGACCAGTCAGTCTGAGAGAGCCAGGAGAAAGGTAATATCCAGGATCATTTTAGAAAGAATTGTGAAAGATTTTTCACATGTAGATCACAGCTGCTGGAGGCTGTGCATCAGCCTGTGTGTGATCTAGAGAGATTTTTGTAGAGGTTTCATGACACAAGCAAGTGGGGATGGGTTTGGTACTGTGTAGATACCATTAGAGATGCTGTGGAGTCTTGTTGCTGCTGAGGCCTCTGTATCCAACTGAGATGTGAGCTCCAGTTAACAAGTGTGATATTTGTACAAATTCAGCCTGTGCAGCTCAAGGAATGAGAAAGAAATGTACAAAATAAAAATGGGCTTGGACTTGATAATTTGGGCACACAGCGAATGATGCTGCAAAAGAGGAAAATGTGGCCAGGCATAGGAAAGAAAAGGGGAAAAAAATCTACATTGATGTATCTTACGTGCATCTTTCATCCCTTAAAAATGAGCATTATTCATTTGAAAGGGTTAAAAATAACATCAGATTTCTCTCCTTCTTTGATTCTGTGATTCATGTGTCCCATTTTAAAGTGTACACCCTGTGAAGAGGAGTGCATTACCAAGGAAAGAGGCTTGCCAGGGACAGAAGGTAATTTCCCGTAGCAGGTGCGTACAGCAGGTGGTACACAGTGTACCTGCAACGAAAAGGTAGATTTAGGCTAAGATTTTATTTAATATGGAAAACTTATTGCATCCTGAGCCACTACTGGGGATGTGCCAAAAATCGTGTCTGCAGCATGATTTATTACGTGAAAATACCACCGAACTAATCAGTGGAGTTACTAATTAATACAAATCTGCATTTTTGCATAAGCAATTAGTGCAAAGAGAGTGCAATGAAAGAGGAAGTTTGACTCATTTAATCTCGGTGTCTATTCAAGCGGAAAGACCCACTAGGGCAAGGCACTAGGATCTACATTTGGATTTTTTTTTCCTTTTGATTAGTTAAAGGAACTAAAAGGTCAAATTATCAATATTTAATTCAAATGGAAATGCATTTGTTCAAGAGGAAAGAAAACACTTTATTTAAACAAGGTGGGACTCTGGGGGTAAATGCCTGGATCAAAAATAATTAGGTTTTGCAGTTACAACAGCATCTAAATCCCTTCTGATAAGAATCCTTTTTCCTAATAACAGAGGTGGTTTGACACCGATAGCAAAGAGTGCTGACGCTATTTAAACTGTAGCTCAGGAGGTAGCCGGCCTACCAATACAATTTAGACATTTGCTTTAATGGTACGTACTTCTCTGATTTGTTTTTTTTTAATCAATTTGAATTATATTTTAAATCTATTGTGATTTCATAATTGTGTGCACTTGACTAAAAGAGTAATTTAAAAAGCTGATAATTAAACCTTGGTGGTGATGTATTTTCCATTAACTAAATAGAAGTTTACATTTATAGAATTAAAATAACAATAGCATTTATCTAACAGGGAAAGGCTCAATAAAATTAATACGCTGAGTTTTAAGGGGGGAAAGAGCAGAAAAGGCACCTTAATCACCCGGACCAGTTTTGGAGCCCCGATGCACACTGTATCCTAGAGAGACGCTACGAAGTGCGAAGCGGTCTCACCCCGCACCGAACCGGTACCGGCGCTGCTTGCAGAGCGCTGCTCTCCCTCGGTGATTCCCGAGCCGCGGCAGCCGGAGCAGGCTGGCCACAGCTCGGGGTGATCCGGGCAGTGGCGCTGCCCTCTCCTCCCGTCCCCTCCTGTCGCCGCAGCGTTTGGAAAGGGGCGAGCGGGGGAGCACCGCGGGCAGCCCCAAGCCGGCCCTTCCCGAGCCCGATCCCCGCGCTCCGGCCCCACGGCGCGGTGCGGTGGGACACAGGGACAGCGGGGAGAGACGTTTTCCCTTCTCTTTTTTTTTTATTCAGTATAACCTTCGTGTTTTGTGTGGGTGCCTCTCTGGAGAGGGAGAACGGGAAACCTGGCAGCGAAAGGAGAGAGCCCGGAGCAGCCCGGGCTACCCGGGCAGTAAATCATTCGCTCAATTATAAGCGCGGCTTCCTCCCTCCAATAGCTCCAAGCTATTTGGGGAGGCATCTTTTCCCCGCACTCTCGCAGGTGCAATATGAATCAATTATCTTAATTAAGATAATGCCGCAAACCCAAGAGATTTTCATCGGGAGCGGATTTCGCGCTCCGGACAACTGTAAGGCGTTTCCAGAGCGCCGCTTCCCCCGCAACAAACCCCCCTCCCGGCCGGCTGGGACAGGGCTCGGAGGGGCCGGGAGGCGGCAGCTGAGGCAGGAGCGGGGGCGGCCGGGCCGGACGGAGCTTTGTTGGGACGCGTGCGGTTCGCGTGCCGCGCCGCGGGAGGAGCGGAGGGGGGCGGGAAGCCAGCGAGGGAGGGAGGGCAGAAAGGAAAAAGAAAAGGGAAAGGGAATGAAAAGAAAAAAAAAAAAAAAAGAAGAAAAGAAAAGAAAGAAAAAGAATAATAAAGGGAAAATGAAAAGACAAAAGGGAAAAATTTAAAAATCATGAAAAATAAATAGTGAGCGAAAAGAAAATCAAAAGATTCGGGGAGAAAAATAAACAGAAGCCGAATTAGAAGCCAGATGGAGAAGGAGGAGTCTGTTGGTCAGGGAGAAAAAAATAGGCACGCTTGGAGCGATAAAATCAAGCGGCTGGGGGAAGAGGAGAAACAGGGAAGGTGGGAAACTGGAGCCGTTGAGCCAGGGGACGGCCCGAGCAGGGCAGGCAGAGCCGACTGCCAGCGAGATCGGGAGGAGAAGCAGTGCCGAAGCAGCGGGAAGAGCGGGAAGGATGACGGCGGAGCGGCAGAGAGCCCCGTGCCCCCGCAGCGCAGCGCTCGCCCCGGCCCCGACGGGCGGCACGGAGCAGCGCCTCGGAGCTGCTGGCCCGGCTCTCCACGGCCACGCGGGGACCCTCGCCAGTCACGACTGGGACGGGACGAGCCGGGCTCGGCGGGTTTAAGCCAACTGTCCGACTGCCTGCTTCTTTATTTGTCTCTCTAGTTACCTGCCAATCGACAACGTGTTGATTTTATCTTGCTCCCAAGGAAGATGACTGTGTTCATCACACACAGAAGCACACGAGCACCCCAAAGTTCTCACGGCGCCCCGAGATCCAGTTTTCTGCCGGTGCCCTCCTCCCAATATTCTTGCCTAGTGTTTCCCCAGCGCCCCACATTCCCGGGTGTATTCCCAGACAGACCCATTCAAAGGGACATTTTCCATCAACGGATAGGGCTGGACCAGACCCATCTCTCTCCTGCGCTCTCCAAACCTGTTCGAGGTTAGGAGAACACCGCCTCCAAAACGCGTCCGTTCCAGCAGCTCCCGGTAATGGGGCCGCGCTCTCCAGGGGGCTGCCGGCCCGGCGGGAGGCCCGGCCCAGCCGCCCAGGGTACGGGCATGCTCCCGGAGCCTGGCCCGGGGCCGCCTGTGTGTCCCGAGAAGGCTCCACGGGCAGGGGCCATCCATCGGTGGGTCGGCGCCGGCACTCCCCTCCCCGCTGTGCCCCGGGGAAGGGCCGCCGCCGCCGGTGGCCCGAGGGTGCCCCGCTCCAGCCCCACCCGCCGGACCGGGTGGCACACACCGCGCTGCTGGCCCTCGCCTCCCACAGGGAACCGGCCAGCTTTGGCATAACAAAAAGTAGCCGGTCGCCCTCTGTATTTGATTACCGAGAAGGCGAACCTCCCCGGAGTCCCCTGCTGCTGCCCCGGGCTATGTAGGTCACCAACAGGAGAGAAACGTTTTAGAAATAACCCGACCTGGAAAATTATCTTCCAAGTCCATCTCCTCAGGGCGGAATGATTTGTTTCGCATTTAAAGCCTCAAGAGGTGAAAATAATTTTATTTTTATTGAACAAATACCGGATAATGCGTGCGGGTACCACAGCTATCATGCGAGGGGGTCTATCTCCCTCCTTAAAGCGCATCCTTAGGGTTTGGCGGCGTCTGCAAACTCCGCCGAGGCGTTTAAAGACTCTAAAGCCGCCCCACTCGGCGTCTTTCTTCCAAACTTTCCGTTAACCGGCAGTATTCCCACCGAAAACCCGGTGAAAGCGAACCGGCCTTTACTGCAGGCGTTAGGACAGAGCGGCAGGTGTGTGTGTGTGTTTGTGCGTGTGTCACAACAGCCCCGGCGAAAACCGGGGAAAGAGGAGGGGGCTTGTGGCGGCGAGAGAGCGAACAGGACAGGGACGGGGAGTCTCGGGGGGTCACCGGTGCGCGTTAGGAGATGTAAAGGGGAGCGGCGGGGACCCTCGGTGGCCGCACCCCAGAACAATGGGAACAATGCGGCTCCGCGGGCCGGCGGCTCGGCGGTGTCGGTGCGGTGTCGGTGCGGTGTCGGTCGCTGTGGCCGTGGCGGTGCGGTGGCGGTGGCGGTGGCGGTGACAGATGGCGCGGCCCGCGGGTCAGCGCGGGCGTGGCGGCTCGGCGGGCGGGCGCGCGGCCGCATACAAATAACGCGGGGCGCGGCGGCCGCGCGGTGCCCGGGTCCCGGTGCCGGCCCCCCGGCGCGCATCCTCCGTCCCGCTATATAACGGGGGGAGCCCGGCGCTGGGCAACCTCGGGAAAAAAAACCACCACACGCACACACGCGCGGCGCCCTCGCACCGAGAGCTGTGCCGAGGTTATGAGACCGTCACCGCGCAGGAGAGGCTGAGCAACGGAGGTAACGGGAAACCGTGCTTTACCCCCGCGGGAAAAGGGTTCGCGGCTGCTGCCGGGGTGGGAGAGGACCCTGCGACGTCGGGGCGGACGGGACATGCCTCTGCCGGAGCGGCTTCAGATTTTATTGTCACTTGCTGTCGTTCCTGCTGGTGTGTGCGGGCACACCTGTATCCATCCATCCATCCATCCATCCATCCATCCATCCATCCATGTAGGTGTGTGTATACACACACACATACATATATATGTAAATGTGTATGTGCGTCCATACACACATTTAAATATGTATATATGTGCGTCCGTTTGTACAGACGCATATTACATGTGTTAATGTGCTTCCACCGATGCTCCTCCGAACTTTCGGCTCCCTCTCCTCCGCGGACGCGATCGCCGCGCTCCCGGCGCAGGCTGTGCCTCGGCGGCCGTGCGGCATTGTTTCTTCCCGGTGTGCCCGACGCTACCGGGGAGCGGTCGCAACCCCACACGGGAAGCGGGGAAGCGATGCTCGTTTGCAGCAGAGGAGACGACGGAGACGGGAAGCCGGGGCCAGTCCCGCACCTGTTACCGCGGGCAGCCCCGCCGCGGGCACCCGGTGACAGTCCCGTGCACGAAGGCGGGCCCGGGGAGCAGGTGCTCGGCGCCCGCTGGGGCGGCACTAGCCCCACGCAAGGCGCCGGCAAGGGGGAACCGCGGAGAGCGGCGGGGACAGGCGTCACAGGCGCCATCCGTCCCTGCAGGTGCCCTGTGTGCGCGTGTGTCCTCCTTCTCCCTTCCCCTCTTCGGTAAAAATGTTTGAGGATTTTTTTTCCGGAGCAAAACAAAACAAACCAACCCACGCTTGGTCCTTTTGCGTCGTGCCGCCCGGGCTGGCTCCCGCACGCATAATCTGCTTATATTCCCCGCTAATATCGGCGAGTTACATAATGGTATTTGAACATATGTCAACTTAATTACAAGGCAGAAACGCGGAGACAATTAAAAGTTTGCCCTGGCACGGTGGGGAATCCAGGACTTCCCTCGGGAGGGGGCGGCGGGACCGGGGAGCGAAGCGCGGACAACTTCTCCCCGCGGGTGGTGGCGCGGGGCCACGGCCGCTGCTCCGGGTGCTGACACGTCTCTTTTCTGTCCCCTCCGCCATGCAGAGGCTCACCATGACCAAGTCGTACAGCGAGAGCGGGCTGATGGGCGAGCCCCAGCCGCAGGGCCCCCCGAGCTGGACGGACGAGTGCCTCAGCTCCCAGGACGAGGAGCACGAGGTGGACAAGAAGGAGGAGGACCTGGAGGGTCTGCACGCCGAGGCCGAGGAGGACTCCCTGCGGAACGGAGAGGAGGAGGACGAGGAGGACGACTTGGACGAAGAGGAGGAGGAAGAGGAGGAGGAGGAAGACGACGACCAGAAGCCCAAGAGGCGGGGCCCCAAGAAGAAGAAGATGACCAAGGCGCGCATGGAGCGGTTCAAGCTGCGGCGCATGAAGGCCAACGCCCGGGAGCGCAACCGCATGCACGGGCTGAACGCGGCCCTGGACAACCTGCGCAAGGTGGTGCCCTGCTACTCCAAGACGCAGAAGCTCTCCAAGATCGAGACCCTGCGCCTGGCCAAGAACTACATCTGGGCGCTCTCCGAGATCCTCCGCTCGGGCAAGAGCCCCGACCTGGTGTCCTTCGTGCAGACCCTCTGTAAGGGCCTGTCGCAGCCCACCACCAACTTGGTGGCCGGCTGCCTGCAGCTCAACCCGCGGACTTTCCTCCCCGAGCAGAGCCAGGAGGTGCCCCCGCACGTGGCGGCGGCGGCGGCGGGCGCGCCCTTCCCGGCGCATCCCTACCCCTACCAGTCTCCGGGCTTGCCCAGCCCGCCCTACGGCACCATGGACAGCTCCCACCTCTTCCACCTCAAGCCGCCGCACGCCTACGGCGCCGCGCTGGAGCCCTTCTTCGAGAGCGGGCTGGCGGAGGGCGCCAGCCCCGCCTTCGACGGGCCGCTCAGCCCGCCCCTCAGCGTGAACGGCAACTTCTCCTTCAAGCACGAGCCGGCCGCCGACTTCGACAAGAGCTACGCCTTCTCCATGCACTACCCCGCCGCCGCCGCCGCGCTGGCAGCCGCGCCCGCCCACGCCGCCATCTTCCCGCCCGCCGCCTCCCGCTGCGAGATCCCGGTGGACGGGCTGGCGCCCTACGAGGGCCACCCGCACCACGAGCGCGTCCTCAGCGCCCAGCTCAACGCCATCTTCCACGACTGAGCCTCCCCGCGCCGCAGGCGGGGCCGGCCAGCCGCGCCCCGCCGCCGCCACAGCCTTGTTTACAGGGGGCGGCCCGGCGGGCCCCGCCGCCGCCTCGGGCCGCCGCCTCGGGCCCCGCTCGCCCGCTCTTTGCTTCCGCTCCTCCGAGCGACGCTGTAAATTGGGGTAGGGGCATTGGGATCGCGTCAATTACCTGATCGGGATAACAAAATCACAAGCAATAATTAGGATCTATGCAATTTTTAAACTAGCGATGGGCCAATTACAAAATATATATGAAATCTATATTTTTCAACCAACGTTTTACTACTTGTTACCTTTCCCATGCTGAATTATTTTGTTGTGATTTTGTACAGAATTTTTAATGACTTTTTATAACGTGAATTTCCTATTTTAAACCATGCAGCTTCATCAATTTTTATACATATTGGAAAGGTAGAATTATATCTAATTTATACAAAATGATTTAACTAATTTAAACCAGCAGAAAAGTGCTTAGAGAAGTTATGTTGCCTTAGCACTTCTTTCCTTTTCAAATAGTTGAAGAAGAAAAAAAAAATGCACAATCCGGGCAATTTCTTTCCCATCCAAGTCTCTTTTTAAATTATTTTTCTTTTTTCTTTATTTCTTTTTCCTTTACCCCGTACAATAAGAACCAGATCCCCTAGGTCTTGAGAAGATATAAGAACGATAGACTTATTTTCTATTAAAACATATCATTTCAACACATTACTTGCACAAACTTGTATATAAAGATTATAAGCAAATGCCAACACCCTTTTTAAATCGAAAGCTGCTTGACTATCACATACAATTTGCACTGTTTCTTTTTAGTCTTTGAATCCCTTCGCATTCCGTAGAAGTGGTTTGTTGGATTTTTTGGTTGGTTTTGGTTTTTTTTTTTGTTTTTTTTTTTAAGATAACTTGAAGATGTTAATGTTTCCAGGCGCTATAAATGCATGATTTTATACATGTTCACACAATCCGTGGTTGTCATATGCTCATCTTATAAATCTGAACCGAAATCTAATCAGGTTGTTAAAGTCGGGCTATATACCTATTGTAGTCGATTAGTACGGTAGCTTGAAACAAATTCAAACCATTTAATCCGTAATTAGAACAATAGCTATTGCATGTACAATGCAGTCCAGAATAAGTGCTGTTTGAAATGTAACGCTGGTTCAACTGGAATCAATCTGTACTGTAATTTTGTTTGTAATCCTGTATATTATGGTGTAATGCACACTGGGATTTTAGAAAAAAAAAATCCATCCTTTGGCAACAACATAGTATTGAACATTTGGTCGAATGTTGCATTTTTCCTTAAATGTGATTTTTTTTTTTTTCTTAGTGTAAGTAATTCCTATGGGATTATTGTTTTATTCGGATAGCTCATGAAAGGTGCAACACTTATTATTTGTAGAATAAAATTGGACTAAAAAAAGGACACGGATTCTTTACTTACCTTGAGAAGTACTCGGGGCCGGGAGGCGTTCGTTTGTTTACAGCGAGCCCGGCTATTTGCAATGCTGATGTGTCGGATGCGGGGAGCGGGGCCGAAGCGCGGCTCGCTGGGCGCTGCGCCTCCGCCTGCGCCGGCTCCCGCACCGGCCCGGGCGGCTCAGCCCGCCCCGGCCCGGAGCCGCGCCCCGGGAGCGGCGCTCCGGCCCCGGCGCGGCGGCAGCAGGTGCGCCTTCCCCCCGCAAGGCAGACCTGGAGCCGCGCTGTCGATTCATCGTCCCCTCCTCTCTCCCAGACGGGAAGCGTATTCCTTTAATCTTCGCTGATTATATTTGAGGCTTAAGAAACCCGGAGACGCAACCTGCGGGAGAGCAATTCCCCTAATGACCAGGAACAATTATCAACAGGTCTTTGCCTCTGACCATCAGAAACAGATTTAAGACGTTACCTGAAATACTTTATATTAAGCCTGTCACAAAGCGCAGGTATTGCATAAATATTTCAGCTAAACCCAGCAGAAAGTAAACAAGCTTTCCCATGGATGAGGGCAATTTTTTCCCCCAGGAGAAATCGAGCTTCTGGCATCTATTTTAAAGGTGTTTGTAGCTACAGAAATCCAACGTGTAAGCATGGCAAACCTGTCCTAGCAGTTCAGCAGCCCCTGCTGCCAGGCTTCCCCGTTAAAAACATGCTACAATTTAATTGCAATGCTGACTGATGCATTTTGCAGCATCTCCCTGCATTTCACCAGAGCTTGTAGCTCCACACTTGAAAACTGTTGCTGAATCTGAAATGAAAGAACGCAAAAGGCAACTTTTCAAGCACACATTAACCTTTCCCAGTCAGTGGCAATACAGGTAAGTGTGCCCTGGATAACCCGAGGAGGATAACTGAATGACGATTTTTCAGATAAAATTGAAAAAGCTGACCCAGGCTTGCTTGCCTTTTGGTTATGTGCCTTCTTCCTAAATACAAGGATTCTTCTAGTCAGTCAAGGGGCAACTCACATGCCACCATCTTTTATTCAAAGGCAGGCACAGATGTTCCTTCTGCAGGGGAGGTTTTAATTTATGAAAATGATATTGTTTATGCATGAATGCACTCTGCATAACACACAGTACTTCCATCTGATGAGAGAAATACCACAGAACCAGTGCCAATGTCAGGAACATATTCTGCAAATTTAGTCGCTTAAATGTTTAATGAATATTTGGAAGGCATTTCCAAAGCACAAGAAACCTTTTCAATTACCTTTTCTTTTTCCACTGTTGATAACAAAATTCAACTCTTCCAGCCAATGCAACCTACTTAAAAGATCTACCTAGGCTATCCCAGAATTTGCTACTGTGGTGCTTCAGAGAAAGTAATGTTTTAATGTTATGAGCAATCTAATAAGGAAAATTAATTAGGCATTTTGGTAACTAGAGGCTCTAATTTACAAATCACTTGTGAGTTTTCTTATTTCAATTAGTTTTGGGTGGTTTTTTTCCCTATCACCACCCTACTGGAGACCTTCCCCCCTCCCCCACTTTGCTGATGCTTGTGATGTCTCCATGATATTTCTTTCATATTATTAACATCAAGCCAAATGTTGAAATTTCTGCTCCTGACTCCCACAGGAAGGTCTATCAAGGTCTCTTTTAATGGAAAGAATTACTCACACTGTTCCTGTCCTATGAACATATCGCTAATTAACTAAGGCTGTAGTGGGATTATCCAACTTCCACATGCAGAGAAAACTCTGGGGTTGATTTGTACCCACACACACACACTGGGTCAGCCAGCACAGGCCTAAAACTCTATTTTTAGGGCTGGTTGTGACCAAGGGCCTTTCCCTTCTTCTTTATGACATACTTGTGAGAGCAGAAATTGCTCTGCCAGCAGTGCATGCTTGAGGTTAAATCTGCAGGTACAGTATACAAGAAAGAGTCATGACTTGCAGCTGTTCCCTTCTTGGTGTTCTGGAACAGCACAAGAGGTTCTGTGGAGGTTGTGGACCTGGCTGGCTGTGACAGACACAGCTGAGGAGTCTGAAATGGTGGAATCCCAGGTTACATCCACAAGCTGCCTGGGAGACTGAAGCCTTGGTTTTATCTAGCCCAAATGAACAATGTGCCTGAACAACCATGGCCCAGTGCACTCAGAAGGAATCTCCAGGGGAAGGGACGTGGATCCAAGGAGAACCAAGATTCCTGAATCCACCAGAAGAAAACAGAGAGCCTCTTCCTCCAAAAGATACTGTTACAGAATATTAATAAACTAACATGGAAAAGCAACATGCACTTCCAGAGGTAATAAGGATTAATAGAAAACAAGAGAGCAAGAAAAACAATTCTTTTCTATCTTCTGTAACAGTAAAGAAATCTTGCAATTATTTCAATATTGTAACTGATTACAATATTGACCACCATGACCTTATCAATTGCTTTTGACATATTAAAAACGTGAGTCTGTTTTTTTAAAAAAATACTTCTGTTCAGAGAACCATCTTGTCAAATGGTTTTATAAATTACAGAGTTACATTTCATTCTCTTTTATATATAGAAAAAGTAGCTTAAGATTAAAAAAATCAAACAAAACCCCATTCATTTCTCACTCATTTCTGTTGAGGGAGAACAGAAATGAAACTTGGAGTTCTGCCTGATGCTGTATCAGGGAAAATATACAGAAATTGGTCGTTGTTTTTGTTGACCAAGCTGGGTTGTATGGTAATTATTTCAGAAATTATAAATGGTCTACACTCTTTCCTTAGCTGAAAATCCCATATTACAAAAAAACCCTAGAAAAATATAGCACGTAAATACATGCTGAAACAGCGAACTGAAGATCTACAAATACACTAATATCTACATAAGTGCTTTTTTAAATAATTCATATATGTATTTAACAAACTGTCAGAAGCTATGCAATACAAAATTAAAACTGACAATGCTCTCAAAGCATTCTCTTAAGTATTTAGGTTGCCTACAGGGTATGTAAAACATAGAATATCAGCCCTAGTTTTCAGTTTCCTAGCTTGTAGTAGTTTGCAGCATAGAGTTAACTGAATTTTGCATGAAATAAAATAGAAACAACTAATATTTACATGTTTACCAACACTGTGACAGAGCAAGAGAAAATAAGATTCAGAGGGAAAAAAAATACCTTAAAAAGATAGCATACCAACCTTAATGCAAAGAAAATACAATATATTCTGATCAATACATTCTCATTTTATATTCTTCCTATTACCACATTTTTCTCTATTATTCTGATTAAGATTAATTTCAATTCATGGGAGTATCAGGAATGGCTGCAACTTCAGACTGCATTTCTGCAGCTTCGTGTACCTGCATAATAATTTCACTTGTTCTCTTTGCAAAGGTTTGTCCATTTCCTTACCTACTTTTCTTTCTCTGTTCTTTAAGGCCTTCCTTCTTTTGAAAATTTGGAGATGTATAGCAATAGTAATGCTCTCTTCTACTGATCATTTATACCATTTTCCTCCAGAATAATTTATGGCTTTGCTTATCGTGCAAAAAATTTGGTGTTCTGCTTAATGTCACTTCTTCATGGTAAACCAACTCAGCAGAGCTGAACTAATATTAAGAGTAACAAAAGGTTATTTTCTGAAGTAGAAATGTAAGAAGGGAGCATACTTAAGAGAGCTAATTTCTGTGAATGAACAGCTGAAGTATAACTGACTATACATGAAACCCTCATTGCATAAACACACACTGTAGCCAGAAAAACATAGAAGCCAAGGGTGTGCTGCCAACTTCAAAATTCAGGTTTCTCCGGAAGGAAATCTCCATTAGCTGCAGAAAACAAGTCAGCTACCAGAAATGTTCACTCAAAAGCTCTGGAATGGGGACAAGATATTTTCCCCAGAGTGTCCCCTCATTGCTTCTTGTCTAAATTCCTGTTCCTTAGCTTGAACATCACATTTCTTATGAATCCAAAACTGGCCTACTAACCTCATTGCATTTTTACAGACACTTTTTTGAGGTAGGAAGACATATTTTCCAATAGCAAGCTTTACCTGCTTGCTGTCCTTCAGTTAACACTAGCTGTACTTCCCTCACTCACTATTTCTGTCACAGGTTGTCCTACCTCCTTCTTCACTTCACAAGGTTCTTTTGGAAAAGAGTTCTGAGGCTCTCACTACTTAGCATCTAGAGAGCAAGGGATGATTTCCAGAAAGAGACACTGTTGGTTAAGGAGAGCTTAGCTCCTCTCCTTGTTTCCTACTACCTCTTCTCTTGGGCCATAGGATGCTTCAATCTCCTAGGCCATCTGGTTCTGCTCAAGACCAGCATCCTGACCTGGGATAAAACTTCCCCTGGGTCCACATTGCTGAGAGCAAACTCTAAGACACCACAAGGGAGATGTCTCCTCCCTCATGCAAGATCTGTGATTTAAAAGCGGCTCTTAAGCGTGGTGTCTGCCTTCATCTTATTGCAGCCATGTCTGTGCCATATCCAGGTCTTGACCCACAAACTCAATATTTTTGTATGGCTTTGGACCTGCCTTGATAACACAAGCTTTCCTGGTGGCTGCTGGGCTAGCACTGACACTGGCTACTGCCACCTGACCTCACCTAATGACTCTGCTTTTCAGCTTGATGCTGGACCTGCCTTGATACAAGGGGTTTGTCTGGATGTCTGGGCTCTTGTTGAACTTAGCTACACACAATTCTGTTTACCTTCATCAGGTATATGGGATCGTACCTGACCTGTAATCACTCTAAATCCCACTTCCTTTATGAAGCAGCCTGCTCCTACTGTTCCTCAGAGTTCCTTCTCTTGTGCTTCTGGCTGCAAGGCCCATGAGGCCACTAATGAGCCTCAAAAACCCTGAGCATCCCCACCTGCAACCCTATCATCCACCCTACACATGAGCCTGGAGCTCTATTCAAGTTCCTTCTGGGACTACAACTTTTTCAATTCCAGATGCTGTGTGATGCTGCTCTGCAGCTCAGCCCCAATCCTCACCTGGCTCTGAGCCCTGCTGATCCAGACCTGCCTCATCATTGTAAACCTGGCTGATGATTTGGGTCTGGGATGGAGTCTAACACCCTCCCCAGACGTTCTTGCTCAGGTACTTTGCAGGTAGGCTCAGTGCTTCTTGCTGCTTGAATGCCTAATATACAATTCCTACTGATTGTCTTGCATCTTCTTTCTCTGATAAGAGAACATCACAGAAGATACCACTGATACCATCACATCAATACACACAAACATTTCTTACAAGAAAGTTAAAGGGAGTTCTATGTGTGAGAGTTCCAGACACAGCCTAGAAAAATTGATAAAATTATATTGCTGGGCTATTCCATGCATTTCTAAATTCAATGTGCAAATCTGAAAAAAAAAAAAAAAAGTCTGTTAGAATAATTTGTTTGGAACCTTTCCCCCCAGGAAAAAAAGTTCTGTTTCAGATTTACAAAGAATTGTGGGCATTGAGGATTTGTGAACAGCAGCAAAACACAATGAACTGACTTTTATGATTGTTTTTACTTTGTAGAGTTCTCTTACTGTTTCATGTTTTTATCTAGTACATTTAGTACCTTAACTGTTACTGATTTAATAGACTTTTCAAGTAATGCCTATAAGAAGGTGTAAGAAGTTTTAATTACATCAGTCAAAGGATATTACAAGTCTCTTAGGAACTGCAGTAGTTTCCCACTGGTGGTACTGAAAACAGTATTATTTTAGGGTTCTAAGCCAGTTATCAGTTTACCCTTTCCTCTACCTTAGGAGAAATTATCTGGTGATAATATATAATATACACTAGGTGGTATAGGCTAATAAATTGTCCCAGAAACAAATACAAATGACTGCAGGGAATTATACAGGGCATATGGCCTCGAAAGAGATTTTACTATATCTAGCTTCATATTATTCTTTATCTTCCAGTTAATGATTTAGCTTTCCTTTTGAATGACATCAGTGCAAACACATTAAAGATCACTGACACCAAATAATAAGCACAAATTGAATTGGTTCATCTACTGCTGTATGAGAATGATCAATGTTAAGGCAAGCTTGTTTGGCTCACCACTCTTTTTTTTTTTTTTTTTTTTGCTTAAAGATGTTTTTCACAACACTTCTACACTCTACACATAAATTATTTATATCTTATTCTATGTGATAACTTTGCAGTTGAGGTATTCATATCCCAATAAAGAAGACCTAAGGGACAAAACAAAAACTGAGACAATTACTAAAAGCTTTAAGCAAACATATACCTTATGTGGTCATGTGATTCAGAAAGGCAAATTGGTGAGGGCTGCATTTCAGTAAAAGCTGTGTTAACGGCTGAATGAAAATTGAAAATGGGTTGCATATTTAACAAATATTTGGAATATACTTTAAACATGGCAAAGTAATAGATGGAAATAAGTATCAAAAAGTTGTACCATGATGACTTTTAAAATGTGTCTTAAACCTGTCTTCTCAGCTACATAATAAGTACCTTGGTACTGGTTTTTATGGAATTATGAAAGAAGGCAACGTGCCTTGAGAACATGCATCATCTTGTGAGCTATTGGCTGGTTTGACTGTAATCAACATTTCTCTTCTACAAGGCTAAACATCACAGGATACTCTAACATGTGGTTTAAACTGTATTTTGTATCCATCAGCAAAGGGAAATGTTTTCAATTTATTGCTTTATTTCTCAGGACAGCTACATTTGTATTGTTACAAACATTAAAGATAAAATTACTGAACTTCTTCTTTAAGAATATCCTTTTCACGCCCTAGTAAGCCACCATGCCATTATAAAACTTTATAAATGTACAAGTTTAGCCCTTACAGGCTCAGAAGCACCTTATAAAGGGGAGATGGCCCTGCGCTGTAACGTGATTGTCATCAGTGAATCTTACAGCAGCTGTGAGTAAAGCTGTCGTACTTCCAAGCAGTGAAGTCTATAATTTATAGAGCAAGAATAAAGTGGTCTTCCTCCTCTGCATCCAAGATTTGAGGATGAAGGATGACTACGCAACCTTTCTGGGCATTTCTTCTGCACTGGCCCCCTTGATAGCAGATCTGTTCCAGTTACCAGTCAGTATCAGACTCTGAGTCACTGTTTTGCTGGAATGCAATATTTTGTATTCATATGGATGAAGGGTACAGCTGGATGATGCCTCCACCTGGGTTTATGGCAATAATCTGTTTTGCACCAGGAATGCCAACACGGTATTTACATTAAGGTTATGTCAGAATCACAGCTTGTGAAAGACAGTCTTTTTAGAATGCAAGGGCTATTAGAACTTCACATCGTGGTTTTCTAAAGCTAAGTAATAGCAATATTGTAATGATAACAGAAGAGTGGAACACTTGGGACTCTGACAAGGAAAATCAATTTCTGTAGCGGGAGCGTTCCTTCCTTGGAGCCGTAACTGAGGAGAGCACAGCGCTGAGATGCCCGAGCGCCTTCGGGCGCTGTTCAGCGCGCCTGACGCGGCTCCGGCCGGTGCCGCCCTGCTCTGCCCGGTCCCGGCGGCCGAGCCCCGCTGC